>NC_045580.1:6943750-7575000 GCF_009819795.1 Aythya fuligula | reverse complement strand
TATCCCTAACCCTAACCCCAAACCTAACCCTAACCCTAACCCAAAGAGAACCCGAACCCTATCCCTAACCCTATCCCTAACCCTAACCCTAACCCTAACAGAACCATTACCCTAACCCTAACCCTAACCAAACACTAACCCTAACCCTAACAGAACCCTAACCCTAATCCTAAGAGAATACTAACCTTAACCCTAACCGAACCATAACCCTAAAAATAACCCTTACCAAACACTAACTCTAACCCTAACCCTAACCGTAACCCTAACCCTAACCCTAACCCTACCCTAACCTAACCCTAACCCTAACTCTAATCCTAACCCTTACCCTAACCCTAACCTTAACCCTAACCATAACCCTAACAGAACCATAACCCTAACCCTAAAACTAACCAAATATTATCCCTAACCCTAACCCTAACCCTACCCTAACCCTAACCCTAACCAAACCTAACCCTAACACTAACCCTAACCCCTAACCCTAACCTTAACGGCGGATCTAACCCTAACCCTAACCCAAACCCTAACCCTAACCCTAACCCTAACGCTAAGGACCCTAACCCTAACCCTAACCCTAACGGCGGATCTAACCCTAACCCTAACCCAAACCCTAAACCTAACCCCTAACCCTAACGGCGGATCTAACCCTAACCCTAACCCTAACCCTAAGGACCCTAACCCTAACACAAATCTAACCCTATTTATCTAACCCTAATCCAAATCTAACCCTAATCCTAACCCTAAACCTAACCCTAACCCTAACACAAATCTAACCCTAACCCTAACCCTAACAGAACCCAAACCCTAACCCTAACCCTAACCGCAACCCTAACCTAACCCTAACCCTAACCCTTACAGAACCATAACCCTAACCCTAACGAAACACTAACCCTAACCCTAAGAGAATCCTAACCCTAACCCTAACCGAACCATAACCCTAACCCTAACCGAACCATAACCCTAACCCTAACCAAACACTAACTCTAAACCTAACCCTCACCCTAACCCTTACCCTAACCATAACCCTAACAGAACCATAATCCTAACCCTAAACCTAACCAAATATTATCCCTAACCCTAACCCTAACCCTACCCTAACCCTAACCAAACCTAACCCTAACCCTAACCCTACCCTAACCCTAACCAAACCTAACCCTAACCCTAACCCCTAACAACCCTAACCCTAACCCTAAGGACCCTAACCCTAACCCTAAGGACCCTAACCCTAACCCTAAGGACCCTAACCCTAACCCTAAGGACCCTAACCCTAACCCTAACCCTAAGGACCCTAACCCTATCCCTAAAAAGCATGTCATAGGTATCTTTAAAAAATGATAAATAACAAACAAACACACTGTGTTGCATATTGTCAAATATAACAAAAACATCCCAGTCCCACTAAAACAGACAATTAGCTCAATTCAGAAGTTTGTGGTGGCTTTTTTCCCCAAAAGCACAAGTTTTTTCTTGAAAAGATCCCCTGGACAGAGCAACTTCAGACTGTTTCTCCATGGCACAGACTACTTCATTCCTCAAGACTCAGTGCATTTCACAGTTAAGTGTCTTTCAAGTGTTTTCTTCCTTCCTTTTTGTTCCAAAAAAAAAGATCTGTTGTCTGAAAAAAATCCCTAGGAGAAAGCGAGCAGAGCAGTACTTGAACAGCCATGGACTAGAGACACAGAGGGAGCAGAACTGGATTTTCCCAATGCCAGATTGCAACCCAGAGCAGAACCTCATCCTGCCCGTCCTTTTATTTTCCATTTTTCTCTTCTCTGGTGTAACAGATAACAACACAGGGAGCAGCACAGCTAATACGTTCATAGGTGGCTGCTGGATTTTCAGACTGGTTCTAAACCGTTCTGTGTAGGCAGAGCAGAGACCTGACACTGAGCACTGAAAGATGAGGAACCCTGCTTACAGCTGGAAGCTTGCAGAGCAAATCACTTCATGGTAAATCTTTATTAGTAAATCTTACAAGCACAATCTTTCAGAAAAGGAACTGAAGAATGCTTTTGTAGCTGTCCAAGAGTGTCAGCACATGCTTTTTATTTTGTTATACAGGAGTGCTCCTAGCCTCCCATTTTTTTCCTCGTTTGCTTCGACCTCCTGGATTTCAGGATAGTGTAGTTTGCATGCCATGTGTACCGTTCTGAGAGGAGAGGAATGTAGAACGCACGCAGCAGCTTTGAGGACCTGAAACCAGAAAGGAAAAAATAAATCATCCTTAAAGTGCTCATTAGCCAACACGTTCAAACCGATACAAAAGAGGCTTTGCAAAAGGTCTGGGTTGGTGAGTCAGGGATGCAAGGGATGTCAAGGGTACAAGCGTGCAGAGCCCAGTCCCATTTTCTTCTCGCTGGTGGGACCGAAGCTGGTTTGTGACAGAATCACCAGCTGGAATCACCACCGTTCTTCAGCCTGCCCACTACCCACTCCAGTGGGATCAAGGAGGACAGAGGTCAGGAAGGTGTTGTTGTGCTGATCTTCTGCTGAGGGTATTGAATTAATGGGGACAGACTGCCTTAAAGCCTACGAGGCATTTTGCTGCCAGCATTCGCCCTGTGCCCTGCTCGTGCTGGGAGCTGGCATTTCGCAGCACTTCACAACAACGGGGCCAATGGAGTACTCAAGCAGGAGGGCTTAATGGCTGTATCTAATTAGGACCTTATGTTTGATTGGTAATTGCTGGAGCTGTGCTAGTCGAGTACATTTTGAACACATGCATTCTTTTACCAAGCAAGCTACAAGTAAAAGCCAAGCTTAAACGTGAAAAAGAAAAGCAATCCAATTTCCTCCATCAGCAACACCAAACCCTGCAAGATTTAAACTTTTTAGCAATGTATTGAAATCATGGCTGGACAGAGTCTTCCTTCCTCTGCATTCAAGCTTATCTCCTTATCTCTTTGAGGTCAACTTGTTGGTATGTCTGCTAAGGCTCAATAGCTCACGGCTAACTCCATCTACATAGAGCTTGAAAAGCAGCAGCAGCACTCAGATCTGATTTGCAGCACTCCCAGTGGTCAGGGATGGGATGCAGATCCAGCACATACTCGCCTGTCACTGTAATACACACAGCCAAGGTTCTGGACTTGCAATTCAAGTCAATCTTTCAGAACAAAGATGAATTGTGGTTTTTCTGCTTATTGTAAGGCAGCACTGGATTTCTGTAAAAAATGCAGTCGAAAAAACAATGGCAGGAACTGCCCCCGTGAACTACACCTCCCAGGAGGCTCCCAGGGTCCTAGGACATCCTTACTGCAACGCATCTGAGTACAAGCAGCTCCTGATCTCCTGCAACTTGGGGTAAAAAAACATCCAGGAGAAGCCTGGTGCTACCTCATTGCACTGGCACAGCACCACCTAGTACCAGGGTCCTGTTACATGAGGTGCAATACAAGCACCAGGCATTATTCTGTTGAAGTTCTTTTTAGACAAAAGGACAGAGGGAGCAGTGTCTGTCCCATGCTGGAGAGGGGAAACGGAGGCAGAAAGTACTGTCTACCTGCAGAGAGGCCCAGGAACTGTGAAATTCCAAAAATCCCCAAGTCCCACCTCTACCTGTAAGTCTGCCTCCTTTCAACATCCAGGATCCTCTGTAAGCCAGTTTTTTGCCACTCATCTGGTACTTTAGGGTATAGAAATGGCGATTGCTTCACTTTGTGAAGTGTCTAAATACCACCACTGAGTTTTGGTCCAACTGGGAAATTGTGGTAAAGGGAGGGTCTGAGAGTCCTAGCCACAGCCCCAGGAGCACCAGGCTCCACCTGAGCCCCTTACTCACACATTCACCTTCACTTTTTTCCACAGGCCAAATTTCCAGTAGGAACTGAAAATATAATGTCAGAAAGATTCCCAAGCTGGCAATCCAAAAAGAGCCTTTCTGAAACTTCCCTCGGTCATGCTGTTAGGGATGGCTGGCAAAAGATGCCTCGACCTTGTTTATAGCACCCAATTTTAAATGCACCCTTACAGGAATTCACTGATGCCAAAAAACCTCGATGGCTTTTCACTCACCAAGTCTGCCTCCTGCCTGCCAGCTTAACTTGTAAGGCAGTCTCAAAGACCGAGCTCTTACACCTGCCTATCGAATTTGGCTGAAACAACAGCAGACTCACAGGTCTGCTGGGAGGAGATTGCCTGCACCTTATTCCTTTAAAAAGCCAAACAAAACTCACTACATCAGCAAGAAGTGCATAGTGAAGAGTCCTTTAAAAATAATCCTTGATCCTCACCCTTCCCAGCTTGCGTAACACTCCAAGGCCACCCAGGTAATTAATGCTCAGCATACAAGTTTTACAAAGGTTCCTTGTAACCAGCAAGCTGCCTCTACTGGAGAATGGATTTCAAGCTGGCTTTTGACAATGTGTCTTTCCTCCCCGAGTATAGCTGTTGTAAGCAAATAATTGCAAAAAACATTAGTTGACAGATTTGCCAGCCTTTCTCACTCCTCAAACATGTAAAACATACCTGGAAGCATCTAGGAATGGCTTGTAGGCAATGGTCACCCACTCTTCTTTGTTCAAGGAATACCTTGGTTCCCTCGGGGTTTCAGCCACTGTGTCCAAGTCCACCAGGTAGTGGCATTTGGAAATGTCAATCTGCAGAAAGAGAAAGATTCTTGTTTATTTCCTGTAGGCTTCTGGGTGCAGGTGTCTATTTACACAAGCTGTTCCTTTTCTGTAACAGGGGGTTTATATTTCAAGCAACAGGGAAAAAGCTTTTTGCAGGATACATAGTAATATATTTGTAATGTTTTCAAGTAAAACCCTTATGCAGGAATAAAAGCTATCACTGCTGCTCTGGTCATAGGAGGGAAGTCCTGGGCTGCCTGTGTGATGAAGTACCACTGCCAGCTCTCTTACCAAAGAACAGTCAACTCACAGGGGGAAATTTGAGGCAGTAGAACCAATTCTGCTGGTATTTTGCCTTGTGGTTCTCTAAAAAGCTTCTAAAAACTTCTTACAATGCTGACTCCACAAGGTCCCAAGGCAGAAGACTTGACTATCTTTATTGTTAGAAAGCTTTCCTGATGTCTAAACTGAATTTTTTCTTTTCTTAGTTTGTGCCTGTTCCTACTTGTTTTACACTATGAACAAGGAATTATTATTATTTTTTTTTTAATTCTTTTTACATACTTGAGCTCTGTTATCTGAAAACGGCTTGCCTGCTCGGCAGCCCTCTTTTACTCACTCTTCCTTCTATAGTCATGCTTGCTACCCCTGGGGATCATTCTCATGGGCCTGCTCTGAAATGTCTTCCATTAGTCACATCCATCCTGACTGCGAACTGGGAGGCAGCACGCTCATGATGTTCCATACCGAGCAGCAAAACACAAGTCACACAAGATCCTCTGCAAATACCCTAACACGTGGGTATTTACTGGGTCGGAAGCAGCTTCTGATTCATCATAGCCCTCCATCCTTTCCTGAAGGACCTGTGCATAGCAGGCTGCTCCTCATCCCACAGGCGGACACCTGGTTATTTCTGCAGTGCACCATTCATGCTGAATTGCATCTTTTTCAGTTGCTTTCTCCACTTTGCCACAATAACTCGGAATTCTAATTCCCACGCTGGATCTAATGCAATTTAATAACTATGTTGCCTATTATTCTTGCCTATTATTCTTCACCCCCTGCAAATCATTGATTAAAAAGGACAGACTTTCACAGTTCCCAGTACATCTTTGTAAGAAATAAAACTCTTCCTTAGCAGTTTGAGAGACAGGTCCACCTCCCCGGTAGCACAAGTACAAGCTCAGTGCTGTTCAACATGATTCAGGAAGAATTGCAAAAACAAGAAGGTCAAATGACTTTCCCCCCCAGTGTCCCACAGCAACAGAAACACTCCGATTTACTTCAGTTTTCAAGCAGGGCAGTAATAGATGCTTACAGCTGAAACACCGAGTTCAGCCTCATTTCTGCAAACACTCATTGGTTTTAAGCTGTCCATGGCTCTGACAATTCTTTTGAACCATTTTCTCCCCTTTAAGGGGCCAACAGACTCATGCTGTTTGTATTTGTTTGCTATGATGGTTCTTTCTAGTGCCTACTTAATTATTTTTTTTTTTTTCTTAATGTGCGTATGCCTGCAGTCCTTAAAACCTGCTTAAAACTTGAGGCAAGATCGTGTTTTCTTGGTATTACCAGCTCAGAAGCAAAAGTTTTAAAACTGTTTAAAATTCACATGAAGTAGCCAATTTCTGCACATGTCCCTGGACCTTTCTTTTGCATGAGAAATAGCAAAATTGGAGGGTGACATTAAGGAGCAGCCATGAAACAAAAGCGTATTTTGTTCTGTTAGTCACAGGCTCTGCGCCAGCCAGCTGTCTGTGCTAAAAATACGCCACAGTTGAAGATTTCGTAAAGGAAATGCACTGCGGCAGACAGCGTCTCTCAGGTGGGAACACGCCTCCTTCCCACTTCCATAGCTACATAACAGCTCCAAGGAAGAGAGCTTTCACTCAGCACATTGGTCTCGGCTTTTACCACACAGTTGGCTCCTGTCTTACAGTGCTGCCTTCCAGCTGCTTCTTTGAGGAGATCACAAGTGTTCGTAGAATGTTTAACAAGCCAAAAATGTGAAAAAATTAATAAAAAAGTGCACGTCCATTGTCTTCAGCTAGGATCCACCCTCTCAGGTAAAGCAGAGACCCGATGCTCTGTACACGAGTGCTTCCTGGACTCTGATGGACAAAGCACAGCTCTCCAGCTGTGGAGACGATGAAAAAAGGACTATGCATATACTGACAGTTCCCCTCATTCACCCTTGAGGCAAAAAAGAGAAGGATAACTAAATACCTAGTATTTAGCACACCACTAAGATTTAAGCTGCTAAATAATTCCAGAGAAATTAGCTAACAATAATTTGGAAAACACGCATATGCACGTGCCATTTTTGTTTAGATAAAGCAAGAAAAAGTTGTAACAAGTCAGTAATGCATGACAGTAATACACAAATGGCTTCCCATGAAAAGCACTGTTGCAATTGTTTCTGTGATTTCCAAATTAAGTTCCTCCTCTTCTGTTGTAAATGATTAATATATCTGTATTTTAAAATAAAAGTACTAAGGAAATGTTGATCCCTGCTCAGTGACAAACATCTTCTGCTGGGGATTTCAAACTAATTCAGGTCAGTTTCCTGTAATCACAGTAACATTATAACAAGCCCCAAACTGCAGTGACTAGGAAATATTACTTCTTACTCGTTTTTTTTAACCTCTTCAAATGAAAAATAGGGAGACAAAGCACAAACAGAAACCAGACTCACACAAATGGGGAAGTTTCAAAGTGCTGTAGAGAGCCCGTTTTTGTTCTGTAATGGTACTGACATGGGACACAAAATGGAGAGATCCAACCACAATTCTAGGCACTGTATTAATATAAGTGGTAAGGTAAGGGAAAGAAAACAGGAACGGCATCCTTACGTATCGAGATGGCTCTTCCTTGTTCTGGTCGTTCATGTCAGTGGGAATGATCCGTGTGGCCATTGGTCCCTTGGCAAAGGGTTTTGGTAATTGGCCCCTGAACTCCGACAGGATAAACTGGAGCTGCCAACTGCAGAGAACAGCGTCAGAAAGCCTGGCAGGAAACTGCAGGAGCTAGTAACACTTAGCATGGAGAAAACCAAAAGCATAACCCAGGACATTTCATTCCTGAGGGCAGACAGCACTGCTAGGACAGTCACACTGCAAATTTACTTTGTGACCAACAATCTGCTGACACCAAACTTGTACATCGTTTGTTGCGGATATGCTGGTGACAAACATACAAGGTCTTGAAGGTTACTCCCATAAATCCTTCTTATGTGAAGTGCCCCTCCTTGTGGAGCTCAGCAACTCATATCTTTTACATTAAAAAACTTACTTTTCTGGCAAGAGAAAGCTGCTTGGAAATCTGTGCCATTCCTTTCCCACGCAGACGTTAACTGGTCTCCCCTCTGGCACAGTGTGAATGCTCGGGTCAGTAGCGATCCTGTGAAATTCTGGGTACAGGTCCAGAGGCCCATGGTAGCCTACAGAAGGCAGGAATTTGTAAATAAGTCCGAAGAAATAGACAATTTTAATGACTTATTTGGAAAGACTATAAATAAAAATATATATATGTTGTTGTTTCTTTAAAAATTGATAACAATGAATAAAATAATTTGTCTAAGCTGAGCAGCTGGACTTTAAAGCTCCTCAACATGCTAGAGGTGTTTGTACCATAACACCTTTATTCCCATTCTCCTCTCCTGACTGTCAGTGGCTACTACCATGCAAAAACCACTGCTGCTACCTAACTTTGATGAGGTGGGAAGGCTCGCTGCATGGCTGTGAGCCAAGGAGGCACTTAAGGATCACAGCCATACTTAATCCATCTCCACTCAGGAGAAATGCACCCAATTCTCACAGTTCTACATGCGAAAATGTTTGTTTCAAGTGGGATCATATATTTACAAGTTGTAAGTATCTGCCTAAATACAAGTCTAGGTGCACATTTTACATCATTATAGTTGTACTGGCTGAAGGTGAAAAGCAACAAATTTTTAACTGATTAATTCTAGTAATACATACATACACACACGTACACATTCATTAATGGTGACACCATTAGTATTTATTCCTTTTCCTGCAATAATGACACCCACATACTCAAGATTGCCATATTTTTCCTGTGTTGGTACAGTCAAAGCAGCACAACTCTGGCAGGCCTTAAGACCTGCCAAGACTGATGCCCAAGAAACCGCAGAAGCAGTCTAAAATACCCACCTCTGAATAAGGCAACTGAGCGTGACAGTGACAAAAGGCCAAAGAGAAAAACAGTCCCCAGAGCCAACCAGTTGGAGGAGACTGTGTAGTGCTCCAGGCGGTAGCGCTGGAATATGAAGTGGTAACACTTCTGAGAAAGGAAAAAATTGACGACAAAGTTATTCAGACTCTGAAATTTTATCAAAATCATGTTTTTCATACGGACGTTAAAGCAGCGTATGCATCTCCCACCAGTTCTTTGGTCTGGGACTTCATTTTTTCATTCAGACCCGCAAAATTACACAGAAAGCCACGTGGTTCAGTCACATCTCATATCTCTTAATCTTTTCAGCTCTCTGCCCTAGGACGGCCTCTAGTCAAGCTGTGAAGTGCCTTCCCTCTGCCAGGGCCCCACCTTGGCTGGTCCCAGGTGAACCAACAGCTAGAGTCCCTTTCAGAAGCGTCCTGTAGGATTCCCTACACAGGCTGTTCCCGTTTTTAACGGTGGACAGACTTCCTAAGTAAAGGAGTATGCCCCACCTACACAAACTACAGCTTTGGAGTGGATAAAGGAACATAACAGCACATCCTACAGACACCCCTAAACGCAGGCAGCTTTGAAACAGCCCTTTAGGTTTTTCTAATGTAAAAGCCTTCCTAGGAAGAGCTAGGAGGAACTGCACTAAGCACTTGGCTCGGTCCCTTCCCCCGTTCTGCCTTTCTGCAGGAATTGTCATTCACTTCATGTCCTAACCTGGTTTCTGCTCCCCTTGCCTTGTTTGTATTTTTCTCACAATAGCCAAATCCACATGTTTTTTTCTTTTTTTTTTTTTTTTTTCCCCAGTGGATTCTCTGACAAGCTTGCACTATTAGAGGAATTTCAATTAAATTCTCAGCTAGATACTGAATACTGGACAAAATGTCAGAATATGAATTACAGAAATACACACTAGAGTTTCCTAAAGCCATGTTTGACAGATGTCCTAAGCTGTTGCCCTCCAATCAATCTTTTGACAGCACACAGTAATTCTCAGCCAAAGACAAAACCACTGACATTATGAAGCTCAATCCTTAAACAAACACAAGGGCTGAAACTCATCTGGGTGTTCCAGCCTAGCTCTGCAAAGCATCAACAATGCTGGGAAATCAAAAGCCAGAGCTGCAACTAGCTGGGGCGGGGTGAGAGTGCCTGAGGGATGCAGGGGACACCAGCAGGGAGCTCAGGACAGGAACAGCCAGCAGTGGGGCATAGCAGGACAGACGGGTCATGGCAGAACAGCTGCAGTGGGCTCCAGCAGGGACAAGTGACTGCATTCTTGTGCCTCTTTCACAGAGTAGAGACGTAATTTTGAGTTTTGGGAAGGTTTACATCAATTCGGAATGCTTTACTCTATGAAGCTTTGAGATTGGTTTTTACTTTTGGCTCTTCAAATGCCCCAAATAATTTCCTGATGCCTAAACAAGAATACTTCTTCAAATCAGTGAAGATTCCTACTAGGATACAAAAAATAAAACACAAACATTTCCTATACACACTCAAATTCCCATCCCTTAAATCTTGTTTAACAGCAGACGAAGAAGCCACGATGCTATAACCAAGTTACTAATCCTTGTGACATCCCTCAGATGTTGCGTTGGTGCTGCAACATCACAAGAGTTCCTCCCACGGAGGATGGCAGAATTCAAACTCACCACAAAATAATTAGTTAAGGAAATATTCTCGACTGCTTACCACTTAATATAATCCCAGACAATGATTTTAATAGTCCAGACAGGTTATTAAGAAGTCTGGACTGAAGGCCAAGCTTATTGGATTAGCTCATTCCGTATGATGCTCGGGGAAGGAAGTCCCAAATATTTTTGCTGTTACATCAATTTACAGCTTTGGGAAGCGACGTTAAAGAATCGAGCCAGCAGCTTCCTAAAGGTATGAGCTCACTGAAAGTACTAAACCTCTCAATCCACAAACTTACCTGAAGAGCAGACAGAGCTACAGCGCTGCAGAGACATATGAGGGGATAGATGGGAAAGAGAAACCTCTCCTCTTTGTGGGGCTGACTGAAGAAGATGCCGATCCAGATGTACATAGGAGCTAGCGTCAGCCAGTAGGGACGGCCCAGATTCTGAACTGAAAGAAACACACACTCAGCAGAGCAGCAATGTAATCAGAAGTTTATCCTACTCCTGCTCTTACACACACCCACCAGGTGCATTATCACTTCTCACATTCACAACTCAACAGATTTTAAAAGACAGAGAATAATGATCAGGCTGCTGAATCCAAAATGACCAAATCCATCCAGAACTGGCCCATCTAAACAGGCAGTGGGAAGTTCTGGATTTCCCACTGCGTAGCGTGCTGCACAACCCAGATTAGGAAGACTCGCCTCTGGATCTATCCCTTGCTTGCAAATGTTTTTTTTGGCAACTGGCGTTTCCACAACCTTCCTTGCTTCATTACAAAAATAACAGCACGAGAGATCACTCAGGCACCTTCTGCTCAACACAGGAAATAACCGATTCAAAAATAACAACAATTACCCTGAATTTTAGTCACGCTGAGGAGGGTTCCACAGCACCTGACAATTTTCAATCCCTTTTCTGCCCCCATGCTACTCCCCACAGAAGAGTTAAACAATTGAGCTAACAGCATTTCGCAGACAATAAGAGCAAGGCACTCAGCAGAGTGGCTCCTGCTGTTAAGAACAAGAACCCCAAGTGAACAGCTGGAAATCTTGCATTTACAGCATCTCCTGCTGAGCTTTTACTGGTTTCTGACAGTATGTCAGTCATATCCAAAAGACAGATAGCAAATACCTGTTAACATCCGTTTTCAGCAAGGCTTATGATATTATTGTTTCTTGTACTCAGTAAAACCCAGAGTAGAGCCCTGACTGGCCTGATGAATCCGGCGGGTGCAGCTGACACTTAATGAATCTTCCTTTGGCAAACAGCAAAGGTACATCCACACTTTCAACACATCTTCTTTACAGTCACTTGCCAGACATCACGTACTCAAACTGAGGTCACTTTACTTAGGAGAAAGCCCCATAATGAAGCAGGGAATATTCTAGCTCCTCCTTTCTCTACCCTCCGTACAGAGGACTCAGTTCTGCAAGTTGCAGAGCACAGAAGAGCCCAGGTTCAAGCCCTACGTTGGCAGCAGCACAGACCAGAGAATGCATTTGTGCAGGCTCAGCCCCAGCAATGAAAAAGCCTAAAACCAGCCCTGTTCTCCCAGTTATTGCAGTAAACGTCCTGGCAGTGAGATAAAAAAAGTAACAGTGGAAGCTGGCAGCAAGGCTGCCATTTCCTGCTGCAGGTGAGATGGAAACAGCCATGGGTACGTGGTTCCTCCTCACCTTAGAGCTCTGACAGGGCTACTGCTAATGCATTGGTATTTCTGGCTGAAGGTTACATACACTGTACAACTTGTTAAGCTCACTCTGTGTGTGGACAGTTTAGCCTTGACAACATAATGTTCTTCTTCAGGTGAAGACAGGAAACACAGGAATCGCCCTTAAAGGAAAAAGGCACATTCCTGCCCTTTTGCAGACAGCACAGTAGATATATCTCACTGCCTCTTCTTTCTACACAGTAATTCCACTGTGTGGTTAATACTGAGCTGAGTAATGAGCTCTAGGAACTGCGCTATTATTCCCAAAACTTCCCCTGAGCCTAGTTTCACTTCCAATAAGGGCAAGCTGCTCTTTGGCAGACAAGCTCTGCCTTTACTAACAAGGTTTACAATCTGGGCTCTCTGTGCTCAGCTCTCACAGCTATCCTGCACTCACCATGAAATTTCTGAAGCAGGCACTCCATCAGATAAGTCAGCGGTAGCACAAGCAGCGCCAAAATAAATGCCACGTTGAAATTCAGAAAGCCATTGATGAAATAGAAGGACCAGGGTTCGGTACCTGAAGGGAAAAAAAAGAAAAAGTTTTCGAACATAAGGATGTTTGAGATCTGGATGTCACAGCAGCTTCATTCCTTCTCTGCCCAACACAGACAGAAGCAGCAGCAGACATCAATTCTCCCCACTGCAAACATACTGAAACCACAGAATGGAAAGGGCATGGACAGAAGATTGTTCTCTTTTCTGAAATTATTTTTCTCTCCTTTTTTTTTTATTGGGTCACAGTAAACTTTACATCTGCTGCTCATGTATCAAAGGCAACTCTAACAGTCAGCCTTGTCCAGCAACCAGTTCTGCAACACAGAACTCACCCTCGCATTAAGAGCCTCCGCAGAAAGAAGAGGCTGTAACCCCTAAAGCCAGGAAATTCTCCTCCAAATTCATTCTAGTTGCAGAGAAGCAACAGATACAACGCAAAGCCACCTAATGTTAACAAGAGATAATTGTCATTCTGAAGTGGCGATGTACACTCTGTGGGAGCAGAAACAGAAAATGGCAGAAGAGCTCACACTCACATTTCACCCCAAAGACTCTGCCACTACCATTCATCCAGCCGCCAGGTTTTGGTACCTCCTTAGTGTCAACACCACTTCAAATTTCCCTGCTTCAATACGTTTTAACAGGAGCAAGCCAACTCCACCTCCTAAGATCACATACTTGGGTACTGGTTGCAAGCTTCGAAGGATGCAAACTGATGAATTCCACTCCAGCTGTCATTTATTTGACTTTTAATTCCTGGTGTTTAAAATCCCAAACAATAAGGAACGCCAGTTCCTCTCTGCACGTTTGCCACTTTCTCAGCGCAATTAGCTCAATCAGTCAGTAAATGACATGCGGGGCTTTAATCACTGCACTGTTGTGACATGTGTCACATGCCACAGCAATTTCCTGCAATCAGAGCCACTTGAAAAGGGTCCATGTTGAAATTAATCAGACAACTGAAAAGCAGCAAGGAAAACCCAAAACCTCTGCAGCTCCTACAGTTAAACATGATTGGAAGCTGCACTAGTAACATCAGGAACATGAAGCTGGAGTTACTACAGCAAAGTCCAAGCAACTGATGCTTATGTACAAAACATTTCATTGTTAGCACTGAAAGCAAACTGCAATTACAGGTTCAGGTTTTGGGAAATAAGGGTCCTTAAGGGAACAAAAAAAAAAAAAAAAAAAAACACCTTCTTTCTCCCTCCACCTGCCTAATTCTTTCAAGTCCCACAGGAGTACAATCCTCAGTCTAGAAGTCTGCATACGGGATACAGGAGACTAAAAGATCAAGCAATGGGCACGAACTGCAGCATGTTTCCCTCCTCTGAAATCAGGGCTGCTGAGCAGGATGTCTGTAGAGGGAAATCCTGAGGCAGTGGGGTATCACGCTGTACATCTTCCAGTGGACACCTACAAGCGTGTATGAAGAGGGCTTGGTTTTATTTCCTCAACCCTGCCACCTCCAGATTCTCTTCTGAGGCAGCACAACAGGTTTCTAAGGACTTCCAGAAGGGTTAACAATGATTAGGCCACACTAGTTAAAAGTTCTTTAGAGCAACAAGGTCTCTCCCTATAAAAACAAACGTGCTATAAGTGGATACCACAGTCTGCTTCCTTACTCCCACTACAAGCTGTGGCTGCTTTATCACAGAAGATTTCATCATGAGAAAGAAGCTCTCTTAAACTGATGTGAACTGTTACCCACCAGCATTTTTAGGCTACGGGTAAGCTGCCCAGCACAGCCAAGTCCCAAATCTTCAAGGAATAGATTGATGCTTCCACAGCATCACCTTCAGACCATGGCAGAAGATTTAGCTTCCTGTAAGCACCCCACATGCCAGAGCTGAGCAGACGTGGGCTGCAGGAGATGCTGATGAAGCCATTCAGGAGACCCTGCCCTAGCCACAGCTCAAAGTACTACCATTCCATGAGGAAAACAACTGGAAGCAGTGTCAGACACTGAGCCAGAAACTGTTCTGAACTTCATGCTCTGTCCCAGGCTTCAGGAGCACTTCTGGATATCAAACTACAGAGAAGTTGCTAGAGCTTAACACACTGCCATGCTCCAGCTTCATCCCGGCAATGGTGAGGCTGCTTCAGGACAAAGCAGGGGTGTTACGGACTGGGCTCCAGCTAAGGTGGCCCTCACCTTGTGTCTGTCACAGGCTAAAAGCCTACATACAGCCCGGCATTGTAGCTCAGCTGTTAAGCAGAAATTAAACCACAATACTTTGATCACGAGTCACAGCCCTCATTCTAAGCAAGACTGATTCAGCCCTAGCATAACTAACAGTCTCCTTTCAGCATTTCATTTATTTTCCTTCTGTTTAAGAACCAGGACTCAACAGAGCAAGGTGTCACATTAACAGCTCCAGCACATTTCACCTGAGCTGAACAAAACTTCCCCGAGTGCAATCACAAGGCAAGTCAGAGCCCAGGCTCTGATCTCAGGAACTGGAGGAAAACCTTTGCTGTGAATTGAGTGTTTTTGAGACACAGGCACACAAAAATACCCCAAAGCCTCAGAATCAGACAGAGATATATGCTTAGCAGCTACTTTTCCTTGGCTGTAGAAACCTAATAACCATCCCAGGGAAAATTTTATTGCGTAGACTGTATTAATCCAGAAAGTACACATTCCAAAAGCCTTTTCTTCAGGACTCCAGTCTGCATGCAAACCACAAAAATAAAAATAAATAAAAAAATAAAAATAAAAACTGTGGTGCTTACACTGAAGATGATATAGGTTGAGTATTCTGCAACCTGCAGCAGCTTTTGCTCCAATCATGTGAAAGTTGGGAAATCCCTGTTCCAAAGCCAAAAGGCACTGGCCAGCCTTTCATCTCCCCTCGCAGTGTTATTTTCCCCAAGTGTTTTGAAGCTCCCCAAACACACACTGTTGTCCTGGCCACACCGCATTAAAGAGCAGGTTCAAGCAGGCTCTTTTTCTAGCCCAAGGATGTTATATGAATGTCACTATGAATAAAACACTTCAGAATAGATTGGTCCCTGGAGGCTGCTGGAAACAATTCATGCACCAGTGTGGAAAAGGTCAGGCATGAGCCCATGCCAAAACCCATCAGAAACAGAACCTGGAGTTTCCATTACAGAAAATTCACAGCAACAGACTTTAGAGCCTTCCTGAAGAGATGAAGGACCATGGCAAAGCATCTGTTGTCATGTTGTGCCATAGCACAAGGAACAAATCACCACTCAGCATCACCCAAAACAGCCCTTCAAATGAAGCACCAAATACGGCCTGTGGGGCACTGCCAGAAAGCCTCACCACTAACCACGGCTCAATTCCTCCCCGAATACCTTTATGGGGCTGAAAAAACATGACAGACATCACAGAGACAGAATCACAGAATCACAGAATCACAGAATTTTCTAGGTTGGAAGAGACCTCAAGGTCATCGAGTCCAACCTCCAACCTAACGCTAACAGCCCTCCACTAAACCATATCCCTAAGCTCTACATCTAAACGTCTTTTGAAGACTTCCAAGGATGGTGACTCCACCACTTCCCTGGGCAGCCTGTTCCAATGCCTCACAACCCTTTCAGTGAAGAAGTTCTTCCTAACATCTAACCTAAAACTCCCCTGGCTCAACTTAAACCCATTCCCCCTCGTCCTGTCACCAGGCACGTGGGAGAACAGGCCAACCCCCACCTCGCTACAGCCTCCCTTGAGGTACCTAAAAAGAGCGATAAGGTCGCCCCTGAGCCTCCTTTTCTCCAGGCTGAACAAGCCCAGCTCCCTCAGCCGCTCCTCGTAGGACTTGTTCTCCAGGCCCCTCACCAGCTTCGTCGCCCTTCTCTGCACCCGCTCAAGCACCTCGATGTCCTTCTTGTAGCGAGGGGCCCAAAACTGAACACAGTACTCGAGGTGCGGCCTCACCAGAGCTGAGTACAGGGGGACGATCACCTCCCTAGCCCTGCTGGTCACGCTGTTCCTAATACAAGCCAGGATGCCGTTGGCCTTCTTGGCCACCTGAGCACACTGCTGGCTCATATTCAGCCGACTGTCCACCATCACTCCCAGGTCCTTCTCTGCCTGGCAGCTTTCCAACCATTCCTCTCCCAGCCTGTAGCTCTGCTTGGGGTTATTGCGCCCCAGGTGCAGGACCCGGCACTTGGCCTTGTTAAACTTCATGCAGTTGACCTCAGCCCATCGGTGCAGCCTATCCAGATCCTCCTGCAGAGCTTTCCTACCCTCAAGCAGATCGACACACGCACCTAACTTGGTGTCATCTG
Source organism: Aythya fuligula (assembly GCF_009819795.1). Lineage (NCBI taxonomy): Eukaryota > Metazoa > Chordata > Aves > Anseriformes > Anatidae > Aythya > Aythya fuligula. The sequence continues at coordinate 7,558,123 of NC_045580.1, read as the reverse complement.
CGAACTTACTGAGGGTGCACTCGATGCCCTCGTCCAGATCATCGATGAAGATATTAAAGAGGACCGGCCCCAGCACCGAGCCCTGGGGGACGCCACTAGTGACTGGCCTCCAACTGGACTTGGCTCCATTCACCACGACTCTTTGGGCCCGGCTATCCAGCCAGTTTCTAACCCAACGAAGCGTGCGCCAGTCCAAGCCAAGAGCAGCCAGTTTCTTGAGGAGAATGCTGTGGGAGACGGTGTCAAAAGCCTTGCTGAAGTCAAGGTAGACCACATCCACAGCCTTTCCCTCATCCACCCAGCGCGTCACTCTGTCATAGAAGGAGATCAGGTTCGTCAGGCATGACCTGCCTTTCATAAAGCCATGCTGACTGGGCCTGATCGCCTGCTTCCCCTTCAAGTGCTGCATGATGACTCTCAGGAGGATCTGCTCCATGAGCTTTCCTGGCACTGAGGTCAAACTGACAGGCCTGTAGTTTCCTGGGTCAGCCCTCCGGCCCTTCTTGTAGATGGGCGTCACGTTTGCTAGCCGCCAGTCGATTGGGACCTCCCCCGATAGCCAGGACTGTTGATAAATGATGGACAGTGGCTTGGCCAGCTCCTCTGCCAGTTCCCTCAGTACCCTTGGGTGGATGCCATCTGGCCCCATCGACTTGTGCACATCTAAGTGCCGTAGTAGGTCACCAACCAGTTCTTCATGGATAATGAGGGCCACATCCTGCTCCCCATCCCCTTCCACCAGCTCAGGGTACTGGGTATCCAGAGAACATCCGGTATTGCCGCTAAAGACTGAGGCAAAGAAGGCATTGAGCACCTCCGCCTTTTCCTCATCTCTTGTAACTAAGTTTCCCCCCGCATCCAGTAAAGGATGGAGATTCTCCTTAGTCCTCCTTTTTGTGTTGATGTATTTATAGAAACGGTCTATTTATAGACCTTGCACCCTAAGCTCCCTGAGGTCACCACCAGCCCTCTGAAGCCTAGAAACATAACGCTCTGCTACTTCTCATATCTAGGAGACATCAAGAACATGAACAAGAACAACCCAGCGCAGCAGTAGCTCCCAAACAAGCACCACAGCCTTGCCATCAAGGTTCAGACCTTGTAACTCACCCAGCATCCCAAATGGCCAGTCCCCAGGAACCCCTGAAAGGCAGATGATTTGCCTGCTAATTAGGTATCACTGATGACAACTTGGATTCCTCTTGACATCCATAAATTATTTCTAATTCCTTTTGGGATCCTACTGAAGTCACCAGCTTAGTTATTTCCCATGGCAATAATTTCTATAAATACAGGTTGTCTGAAACTTTTCTGCATTTCTTCTCACTTTTTGCTTCCATAAAACTACATAAAATGAAATGTTAATCCTGCCTTTCCCACTGTCCCCCTTCAGAAGTAAGGCAGTTTCCTTGCTCTGTATTCAGCTCTTCCTCTGGGAAGCAGAGATAATTCTTACATTGCTTATGAAGAAAAAAAAAAAAACAAAAAAAAGCTTATAGAAAGAAGACAGCAAGGAGAGCCAAAGTGTTATTATCACTACTTGTCACTAATTTATCAGTCTTCAGAAAGATTGTTTTCTCCTCAATTCGTTCATCCAAAAGAAATGGGGAGCTCAAGTGTTGTCTGCATGAGTCAAGTTGGCCCTGCCTCCAGCGTGACTGCCAGAACAGCAGCAGGTGTAGTAATTAACCTTTCTTCCTTCTCTGCAGTCTGGAAGATGCCTTTATGGTAACCTCAGATCCTGCCTTCCAGCCAACCCCAGGCCACACACTGCCAAATAAGCAAGGTGACTTAAGCCACAGCATGGAAGCAGGAAGTCTGTAGAGACCTGACGTGCACGAGAAGAAACTATAGGTTCTGCACTGCTGCTAGCTGCTCAGAGTTCTGGGGCCCATCTGTGAGGAACAACACCAGCCAAGAACCAGATTAAAGCTGACCCAAACACGTGCACACACAGACCACATGCTCCCACTGCACTCGCATTACATCCAGACAAGTTTGCTACTGACAGGTCTCAACAACCCCATATCACAGCGGATATGTCTCGTGATAGTTTACAGAACTTCCAAGTGAACAAAAGCTGCTTAAACCACAGCATGGGGAAGCAGACAGAAGAAAATATGAGGGCCCTGCCAATTTCCAGCTCGAGACAGACATCCTGTGGCAAAAAGCTGGAACTGCATCCCCTTGGAGCTTGCAGGATGTCTGATTTGGAATACATCAAAGAAAGGATCAGAGATCAAAACCTCAAGGGTCACCATGCCCTGACAGCAGCAAGAAAACTGTCAACTTCCTCATCTTATCTTCAACTCACCGTAGAGATCAGGTCCGTGAGAGGTGAAGACATTGTATAAAACAATGTTGAGGGGTGCAACTACCAGTTTTCCATAGTAATAGCTGTCCACAACTACCAGGGGCACCTGAAAGAAAGCAGCTATTATTTGTAGAGTGCCAACCGCTTTTGGCTGGACTGCCCAACAGCTCTATGTGATTTTGTTAATGGAACTTGCTCCTTCTATTGCAAGCCCAATCCACCCCTTTGTGCTTTTACAGGGACTTACCAAAAACAGGATCAACGACACCACACACCAGTTTAAGAAGCTTTTCCACCTCTGCTTCAGTATTAGCAAGTCAAAGGCAATAGGAAGCCTGAAAGAGAGACCAAGTATCAGCCAGAGACTATTCCTTCCCCACTGCAGGATTTTCTGCCCCAGAGCAAATGAGGCATTAGCTGGAAGCAAACCATCACTGTGCTGGGGTCTGCTACTACTCCACATTCCCAACATCCAACTCAGATCTTATCTTCAGTGTATTAGAACATGAAAATCTTCCGAAGCTAAGCTTTTCAAAAGCAAAGAAATCAGGCTGTGGAAGCCTGTCACACTGATCCTGGACTATGCTGGCTGCTCAGCCCCTGCTAGTTTCCTCCTCTTTCTCTCCAGCCCCTACATTTTCCCCAAACAGGCAAGCAACATAGCACATTTGGCAAAGTACAAAGTTCCTGAGCCTTCCTCCCCTTACCCAAGCGCTGCGCTGAAGGGCCAGCCCACAAGGGCTCCAGCAGCTATGCCCATCACTGCCACAGAGGTCTTGTCCATGTACCAGCCAGTCATGGCAATCACTGTGGTGTACATGCAGAAACTGCTGGGGAGGAAGGCTGCAACACAAAGAAAAAAAATGGCTTCTTAGCACAGCTGTCCCACAGCTAGAGAACTGCAAAGGCCAAAATAAGGCTAATCCTCTCACCCATCCCATTGGAGGTGGGCTGCTATATTGCCAATTCTCTTGTCAGTGAAAACAGAAAATGAAAGTTCTTGTTACTGTTCTGCCAAGGCCAGAAATAATCCCTTTAGGTACCAAGGCCTCTTTCCCCCACAGCACCCAGCAGTGGTAACCAGTTGACAGCATCCACGGTTGCAGGTAAACAGCCACTTGCAACACTTGCTCTACCCTCTATAATCTCCTAGGAAAACAAAAAACAACTGGGTACAGACTGGTGAGAAGTTAGTTAAGTATGAAGAGGCCTATTGCCTTGTGAGAACAATTAAAGAAAAATCCTTTCTCCATTCAGCATAAGCAAAAAAGGACAAAATATGAAATATCAGCACTCAACCTGTGATATTTCTATTTAAGTTTCTGTAATGCACACAACGCAGAAAACCTTTCCTCAAAACCTGTCTTCACACTAAATACCCACAGCAAGTGTTTTATCAGCCTTACAGTGGTTGGCTTGGCATAAGGGTACCAGTCAGGGAATAGGACAGAAAGGCAGATGACAATGCCAAAATACAAGAGGACCATGTCTGCTTCCATCAAATAAACATTCAAGGTAGGCCAGCCAACATCCTGTTTAAAAAGCATGGCCCACAGCACAAAGACTGTAGAGAACAGAAATAAACATGCCCTGGAAATTGTTAGGGTGATGCAAGGAACATCACTTGAATCAATGCTTTGTCATTACACCTGCCATGAGAAACACCTGCAAGAGAATGCAACAAGCTCTCCAGCACAGGGTGCTGATTGCCAGAGATATTTTGGTGCTGCAGATTTTCTTCTCTGCAGCTGTCTTTGGCTTCTATGGACAAGGTCATTGCCGCAGCAGACCCACCTGCAGATGAGCAGAACATCCCTGTGCTGAGAACTAAGAAGGCCAGCATCAGCCGACTCACATGTAGCCCAAACTTCTTGCACACAGCCCTAAGGAAAGAAAAGAGAATTAGAAACTACTGAAAGAACCTCAGCATGTGAAATAATAGTACCCAATGCAGGCAGAGCCAGAAGCAATCCAGAGAGCATCTCAAGAGCTTTAAGCTGAGCAATTCTCTTTACTCAGCTGCCAAAAGCAACCTCAAATGTAAAGCCAGAGGCAGACTTAGGATCCTCCTAAGCCACACTAGTGCAAAACTCCAGAACAGACTTGGCTTCTCCCAGTGTTAGTTGCACAAATTTCAAGAAGACAGAGAGTCTGTGCTGCTTTAGATCTTCTCAGTCTAAGATTCATACCCATCACAAAACCCCACTGTGCAAAAAGCCCCAGCTCACACTCTTAAAACTAGTCCGTTGCCAACAAAAAGTCAGGCACTGTAACAGTTTGAAAGCCACAAAGGAAGAGGCAGAAGGCAAAAGTAAAAGCCCAGATTAGTCAAGGTAATTGTATCAGCCAGTGGCGTTGACAGCCACTAAAGCAGGAGCTTGAACATACTTTACAGAGAGCAACAATTAATACATTCCACTAAAATTCACTGCGATAAGCAAGCGCAGCACCAGTCTCCTGCAGCAAAGCTCAGTTTACACTCCCACTCTGCTTGCTGGTATCATTAAAAAAAAAAAAAAAAAAAAAAAAGTGTAATCAACAAAATGCTAAAGAGATGTGGGTGGCAGATCCAAGAATATAATTGTGTCCCGACAGTAGAATTCTCACCAATATTTCATTAAGTTCCTTTGAGAACGTATATCTTGAAGTTTCACTGTGAAGCAACCCAATTAACTCAGACACATTTGCACACCAGCTTCAGGGTATATTTCCTGTGGTAACAACTGGATATGCTACTAACATTGTTGAAGAGCATTCACAGTAGACAGCTTCTAATACTCACTTATAGAAGTAGAGCTCACAAACACAGCTCAGGAACGCCAGGAAGCATCGGAGGAAATAGAAGATAAGAACCTAGGAGATGTACCCAAAATCAGAACAAGATTTGCAATGAAGCTTATGCACCTACTGCTAACAAGAGAGACCAAGTTGCAAAATTTCAGAACAGCATGGAGCAACTCTGGCAGCAGTGAATGAGGCTGCTCTTACAGGCCCAGATCCTGCACCAAGGGATGGCTGAAGCTCCAGCAGCTCAGGGCCTACCCTCTAACCCTAAAGTCCTTTACAGCAAAGAAAGATAACACAGTCCACTAGACTGATCAGAACTACTCCTCCTTTGTTTCATGTTATGCAGAAACACGTAAAAACATGTAAAGTATGGCAGAATGTGTACTTGGTGCCTTTTTTTTTTTTTTAAAAAGTATTCCTGTGAGCTGTTTGCAATACAGCTTGCAAAATCTTAATTTTTCTCTTACAGTCTATTGAACAAAAAAAAAAAAAAAATCTAAACAGCTACTGATATCTGGGGTAGAAAACAAGAGGGCCTTCTAAAGTGCCAGAGTAAAACTGGCAGCCTGTGGCTGCCAGGTACACTCAAAATGCCAAGAAACCACTAACCCTTCTGGGACAGCTTCTCAATCAAATCAAAGCCTGACAGCTTCCCTGAAATTTCCCAGTCACTCTTCCTTGGTTCTTCTTGAGTTAGCTCACAAACCCTTGCAAATCCTTACAGGGATGTCAGCACTGGTAGACTTATCATTTCGTAACTCTGACAACAAACAAAGCAGCTGTTTTATTCAAACTAAAGGCACTTTAAAAAAAATAATCAAAAAAGCAGTTTTGACACATCTGATTTACCTTATTTGTTTGTAGAACTCTAGCATGGAACAGCGCTGGTAAGGCATGGAGCCACAGGTAAGCATAGGAGCGGATGGCATAGGCTGGAGAGTATTCCCATGTCTGAAACCCCTTCCCATAAACGAGGTAGTGTGTCTGAAATGGAGATTAACATATATTAGTTATATATGAAGTGCATCACGCAGCAGACAGTTTTGCATTTCCCACTTATGAATTCTTAAGTATGTTTCTCCTTGAAAAACACCGATTAGCAAAAGGTTTTAAGAAAATCTGCATTTCTGCAGACAACCTACAAGTTCTCAAGTGCCTCCAAGGACACAGAGCTACTTACTGGTTCCCAGTAGTTGAACGTCTCATCGCAGTCTGAGATGTTGCTCAGGAGAGCTGCACAGAACCTGGCGGAGATGAGACACTTGAATGCCGTTGATCCTTCAGGGGCCCACACTTGTCCTGCTTTGCTCCCAGGTGGTCTAGCACAAAGAATACAAATATGCAGCAAGACAACTTAGTAGAAAGAATATAAATACGCACCAAGACAACTCATTAGCAATATCAAGGCTAGTTATGCGACAGCAAGCAAAGAACTGACAAGAACCTGCATGCAGAAAGTCACTGACTGCCATCCAAGGGGCCAAGAAATAATTTTATTTTTGAATCCCCCACACTGCCTGACCACATCTCTAGGGCAACACTTCCAAATCACCCTCTTGGACCTTATCACCTCAAGCAGCCCCTCTCCCCTCACACCGTGCACGCCGGGGAGCCTCTCGCACCCTCTGCCCTCCTCAGGGGACCCCCAGCACCTCACGACCACCATCCCGGGGACTCCCAGCACCCCACCACCACCACGCCGGAGCAAAACCCCACAGCCAGAGGCTTCTGCCCCTGGCCGGGAGGAGCGGGGACGCTGAGGGAAACCCCCAGAAGCGGCACAGCCCAGCCCGGCTCGCAGCCCCCCGGCGGCCGCCGCTCCTCTTCAGCCGGATCCCGCTCCCCCTCCGCCGCCCTGCCGCCTACTCCAGCCGAGCCTCCTCCGCCTCCGAGCGCGGCCGGCCCGCCTCGCCGCCGCCTCCTCCTCCTCCTCCTCCTCCTCCTGCCCTCGGCCGCTGCCGGGCCCCCTTGACCGCCATGCCGAGTGCGGGCAGGCGGCAGCCCGCTCCCTGCCTCCAGCGGACGAGATGGGAGCGGCGCCGAAGCCGCCGGCCGCCATGCCGGGTGCGGGCACGGCCCGGCACCGCCTCACGCCGCCTGCGCGGGCAGCCGGGGGAACTCCGCCCGCCGCTGTGTCCCCTCAGCCCCTGTCATGTCCCCTCAGCCCCTGTCATGTCCCCTCAGCCCCGCCGTGTCCCCTCAGACCCTGCCCTGTGCCCTCAGACCCTGCCCTGTCCCCTCAGCCCCTTGCAGCTGCCTGTGGTAGTTGCACCCCTCGAGGTGAGGCTGCTCCCCTCAGCCCCATGCCTGCAGTGCAGAGGAGCACATCCAGTATACAATCACAGAATCATTAAACTTGGAAAAAAACTCTAAAATACCTGGTCCAACCACCCCCTTATCACCAGTGTCACCCACCAGTAGTAGAACTACCTGGGGGCTGCAGCAGCCGCAGGTCTCCCAGCATAGCCTAGGAACGCCTGCAGTGACACCATGAGTTGGTGGTGGTTAGTTGGTTCTCTTAAAAGTTGTGACAAGAAAGAGCTTTTAGCATCCACCTCTGCTGTTGGTACCCAGGATAACCCAATGGGTTTCCTGTAACCCAGCTTGTTACTGCAGTTCCCCGTCAGCAGCCGCATCTATTGTAGCTGTAACACGGTGTTCATAGCACAACTTTCTGTTAGATCAGTTTACTCCAGCAAAGAAAGGCTCTGCTTCAAAAAACAAGGTTTCATTACACACACAGAACATGAAGGCGCTTGGTCTTTATTAACAAAATTCCTACATTTAAAGTGTGTGCCAGTGCCAGTGCCCACACTGCTGGTGCGAGAGGCCCTGCAGCATACGGTGTGGGGCCCAGCAAGGTGCAGCCTGTGTCTTCCAGCTGCAAGCCCAGGGCCACTCGAGCCCCTGAAGGCAGCCATGGCCCTACCGGAGAGCTACGTGCAGCCGCTGCTTCAGCTCCTCCCGGCACAGCAGCTGCATCGCCACTGCCTCCCGGCGGCTCAGGGCCTTGTCACAGGACTGAAAGGCCACTCGGTAGCAGAGGCTCTTCCTCCCTGTCTCTGACTGATGGAAGCTGTCGATTAACTGGATGGATGTGACCATTTCGCCTGATACCTGCCTAGCAATGGTGTGAAAAGCAGCCTCATCAAATTGTTCCCCATCGGGAACCCAAAAGCTGACATCATGCACATAGGAAGGTGGATAGAGGGAAAAACTCTTGAAAAGCCTTAGCTCTCCTCGAGGAAACTGACGGAGGAAGCGTGTGTCTGATGTCCAGAGCATGCGCCAGTCTTGTATTCCACAGAGCAGCATGGCTATGAGGTCAAGATTCAATGAAGCAGAGACGATAACGAAATCGCTGCTTGCTAGTTCATACGGAGCTGTCCTTATCACTCCCACACAGGAGCACTTCTCAGAGGAGTCTAAAGTATCCACCTCCATGCAGAGGAAGTACTGAACTTTACTGAGCTGAGATTCAAAAGCAGCAAAGTCATTGAGCTCAGTTGTTTCAGAGCACGTTGCTTTCTGCAAACTGATGGTCAGTGGAAATCCAGAAACAGTCTGGTGAAGAGAATGTATGCTGTTCTTAATTTTATCCACTAACATCTCTCTACAGCTGTTCTCTGTACCTCTGTTAACTGCACATACAAAAACCATCTCATGAAAAACAGGCATAGAGTAAGGGGAGATAAGACACTTCCTGAAAACTGGGCCAGAAAAAACATAAAGTGTCCCAGGGACAAAGGCTGCACTTTTTATTACTGCCTGAGCATGAGGTAAAAGGGAAGGTCTAAGACAATACTGTTTTGCAATTTGACATCTCTCTTGTACATTGTCATCTGTGTCCCTATAAAAATCAACATGGGAAAATAAAATTGCATTTGCCTGCCCACTAGCCATTTCTTCAGTGCTCGGAGTCTCCTCTGGGCTCAGAACAATCCAGAATATATTAGAGTGGCAAACACCATTGAGGTGACCTTGGAAGAGCAGAGAAAGGCAGTAGTCAATGCTTTGTAATGGAAAGGCTTGGCTGAGCACTGCAGTGAGCTTCTCCTTTACTGTCTGCACTGGATGGTTTGAATTTACTTCTAGGAAACCCCTGTGAAAAATAAAAGTACAAATTATAGACACCACTAGACAGACTTCTGTAAAGGGAATAGATTCTGTAAAAGGAAAAGGAGGGAATGTGAAGCAATTCCATTTTATCTGAGACCCACACTGCTCATTCCCACTGAAAGTACACGTGTGTTATTGCCCAACAGATGCCAGTTATAAAACTTACCTGTTAATTTTATCCACAAGTACTTGTGGTACTTGAAAAGAAATTCTTCGGCTTTCCAGTTCTATCTCACAGATCATAGGTTTGAAATACACAAGTGGCATGCTTCGTGTGAAAATGTGGTTTAAAGCACCTTCTATACAAAAAGATTTATCTTGACTCCTGGCAATACATAAAAACATAGACAAGTCATTGTTTGTTTCCTGTATTTAATGTGTCTTAAGTGAGCATGACATAGATAACTCAGCATAACACTAACACACCTCTTGCTGAATTCTATGTCTTGTTAGGAGACAACAAAAATGTAACGCAGGCATATTTTTACTGGGCAGATGGTCTGATATTGGAACAAGTTGCACAGAAAGGTTGTGTAGTCTGCATCGGACTCTGAGCAACTCATTCCACTTGGCTCTGCCTTGAACTGTAGGGTCAGACTAGGTGATTGCTGGAGGTCCCTGCCAACGTCTATGATGCTGTGATTCTGTGATTGTCTCCTAAACAGATACACACACCACAATGCCCCTGTTGTCTTTAGGCTGGGATTAACATTTGTTCTGAAATGGACCGTTTTGAACTTTAAAACATTAAGATAATGTTATCTTGTACAGGGTACTTTCTCAAAAAGCTTTCATGTTTCATCTTGGCTGTTCTGCTTACAGCCAAAAAAAGAACTGCATCTATTTTATGGCAAATTAAAGGGAGTTTCTCTCTATAAAACAACATATCATTGTGACAGGCATTGTAAGAGCACAAATATCAACCTCTCAGTTTTGCCACATCATAATTACCTGTAGCCTGTACATTTATATCCATGGATAGTCTCTGCTTTGAAAGGCTGAACATTACTCAGGATAAATCCAGCTCCTGCTGCCACAGCCACTATTTGCCAGCTGTTGTGCCATTCCCTCCTTGGCTGATCAGCAGGTGTCCCCCCTTGTCCATTGCAAAGAGCCACATGAATCTCTCCCTCCTCTGTCAGCACTTCTGCACAGCTGGAAGGAAAGGCAGTCAACAAGAAAAATTCTACTAGTGCACCCAGAAAGTATTTAACTCTTGCAAAACACCTGCAATGTTGCTAGAAAGCTGTATCTCAGCAGTCAGTTAACACTGAACCGTTTTACTCACCTATGGAAAAAGTGGGAAAGAAGCTCCCTGTTCTTCACTACCCCAGCTTTTCTCCCACAGTGAGGGAAGTTGAAATAAATGCAGTCAAATTCTCTTTTTGCTGGGAAAAAATAGTCCTTCAGCCTGGTGCAGTCGACAGAAAACATAACTTCAGCTCCTTTAAAAGAAAGATGAAAATAAGACTCTTCTTATGGAATATTTTAAACAATGGCAGCAATTACAGCCCTCTCCAGTCCATTTTAAAGCCTGTCACAGTGGCAGTTGACAGGCAGCTTCCCACCCTTGCGCACTAGGAAAAAGAGAAAGCCTGGGCTCCCTGTGCTCTGTCTCAGAGACTTGTGCTGACTATTTGCACTATGTCAGCCTGATTCGACTTGAGGGCACTTAGTCTCTTGGATGATTGCAGCTCCTCCAGGACAAAAGTGATCTCATGAGGCACCGGGAGCAGTGAGGGGCTGACAGGAGCCCTGCAGAAGCCTTGTACCCCAAGGCCTGTGCCCACACATGGCCTGCATGCAGCCCCTCAGCCTCGCATGGCCACAGCCACAACACAACCCCAGGACCCCACCACACCACCCAGCGCCCACCCACCCCTCTCCCGCAGCCGCTGAATGTTCTCCACAGCTCTGCCCCGTGCGGACACCTCCTCCTCGCTCTCGTAGCAAGTGGCCACGACGCTGGTCCCTGCATCCCCACCGAGGGAGGCGGCGAAGGAGAAGTTGCCTTCTCCCAGCAGCAGGACCCGGCGCTGCGCTGCCATCTCATCTCCCCGCTCCCTGCTGGCGAAACTTCCGTGCGTCGCTCGCTGCTGACGCCAGGCTGCACCCCGGAGGGTTCCGCCAAGGCCCTGCTGACAAGCCTGGGTTTGGGATTAGGGCCAGGTTTGGGATCAGCCATGGGCTGCTGTGGCTGAGCCCTGTGAGCATTCCCTGGCCCCCCACAAGCTCCAGCTGAAGGAGAGGAGCGCCGCTGCGCCGCTGCCTCTGCTCCTTGTGTGCCCTCAGCTGCTGCAAGGGGCTGAGAGAGGGTTTCACAGTCACAGGGGTAGTGACGCTGAGAGGCTTAAAACAGGAAAAGGCAAGCTCAGGTAGGGGACCTGGCGTGGTGTTTATGAGGTCTGGTCCCTGGGACCTTGGGTGAATTACTTTATGTTGCTGAGGGTGGGTAAAGTACCCTGAGAAGCCCCATGTTACATGTGAAAATGAGAAATTCGGTATCAAAATAGATGCTTAGTATACTTACGCCACACCTTTCTTCCTCCCTCCCCCCCCCAAAAAAAAAAAAATTAAAAAAAATTATTTTTTCACATCAAAAATGAACACAGTCCTTTGATGCCCTCATCACAGCTGCAGGGGCAGGAGGATGTCCCTGTGCAGTCACCAGGGAGGAGGAAGGGACAACATTCCAAGCCATCTACACCCTGCTTCTATCCCAGCTGCTCACCGTGCTGGTTTCTAATCCCAGATCATGCCCAAGAACCGCTTTTACAGCTCCCTCCTTGGCTCCTTCAAGCATGGGGAAAGGCAGACAGACAGGGACAGCACTTCTAAGTTTTTCCAGTACGGCTGGAGGTGCACCACCAATGAGGATGATTACTCAAACAAAACCCTTATTGGGAACTGGAATGAGGAGCGCTACGATATACAGAAAATTGTACAGCCCAAGCCCCTTCCTTCCCAGGTATGTGCTTCTGCTTTTCCACATTGTGGAGATAACAAGCTTCAGCTGAGGTGTTCTTTGGTCACTTAATTTGTCACACACACAGGGCACGATCCTTTCCATCCCCAGCTTTGAATGTAATAAGGGCAAGCCTCCTATGAGCAGCTTCCCTTCTGCTGCCCTGCTTGTAGTCTTTTATATTGGATTTTAAGGCAACAGCCATCACTTTTTGCCCTTAAAGAACTGTTCCACTGCAGGACAGAAGACGTGAGAAATGCTTTTTCATTCAATTGCAGTCTTATTCCTTCTATCAGTGGCCCCAGCCAAAATAACTTGCCTTTGCTGTTCCGTGTTTTGCCCTCAGATGGTGAATCAAAAAAAGTCACCCAAGCTTTGTGATCTTACCTTAGACTGTCTTTAAAGTAGTAGTGTAATTGCAGGTATTTTGGTCTTCCTGTAAGATACAAAATGCTGGAGTTTTTAGCTTATATTTAGCCATGCTAAATGCGAGCTTTTCTTTTCAGTACTCTCACTGCTTTGAAACAACATACTCTTCGGATTACAGCAAGGAAAAGCATCAGAGAACAAGAAGTATGTGCACAAAACTGAAACATAATCTGTTTGATCTGTAGCATAGCTAAAGAGGAGCTTCTGAACCACATTGGTGCTTGGAGGTGACAGACTGGTGTGTTCTCATTGCTGGGTTATATCCCTGCACCACCACGGAGCAGGTCTTTCAAGTCATGCAAGGAGTGGCACTTTCATTTCAAGTGTTCCTGCCTAGCCACCCTCATCACATTTATCCCCAAAGAGTTTATGCTGAAAATTCCCATGTCTTGCTTCTGAGATTGAGCCTAACAAAATCGTGCTCTATAAAAAAGATTTATCCCAGCTCTGCTTTCTGGGTATCTTCTTACTCTTCTAGACTTATTTTCTTAAATTGGTTTTGTTTCTCCTTTTAGGATTTGGACGAGAACCTCACTGGTTTCCAGGCCACCAGCCTGAACTGGAACCTCCTTCAAATAAATCAACTGCACAGTCCTGCTACATGATAGACTACAGACCTCCATATGGCACCGATTTCTTTGCTCTTGTCCCAGATTCAGGGCAGGAACAAGAAGGATACAGCAGATGTGGAGAGAATCTGCAGACTATGCCTTCAGAATAACAGGAGGCCTGTCTGCTAGCAGTGCTACAAGGATATCCTTCAAGCAAAAAAAAAAAAAAAAAAAAACAAAAACAAAAACAAAAACACTATTACACATTAAAACTAAATATAGAATCATGTGAAATATGTTCTTCCTGCTTTCTAAGCTGTATTGTTTGCAATCTTTGAGTTTCCTGTCCAGAGGTCACACTACACCTTGCCAGTGACACTCAGCTAACAACTGGAACAGCTTTTTAGAATGGACTGGTAGGAAAAACTAGAGCTTGGCATTTAGGTGTGATTTGGGGTGTTTGACAATGACCCCACATCACTGAGTGCTTGTTTTATTTCACTTAAAGCCCTGGAAGAAGGCTGTCTGACAAGTTCACGTGAATTTAAATCGACCTCTTCTAATACAACTTTTGTCGTAGCAGAAATAAGGAACATAGAAAATAGGGCAGAGTGTGATGATCTGTGTGACAGATCTGTGGCATTCTGTTCTTTTTTAGCAGAAATCACAGAAATTCAATTCCAGTAACACAGACTTTCTTTTCTGCTCACATCTCTTTGAAGCTAAGCAGATGATGACATGTGAGAAAGACTCAGTATTGTTTTGTACCACTCAACAATGTTAGCATAAATCAGATGAATACTGTAGGCTTCAGATGCTATTTATTGTTTGAAGGGCACTGACAACATAGTTTCAAGGTGATGTGTTGTGTGCCATGACAGCAGGGCATTTTCTCCTCTCTGGGTGTATCTGTGTTTACTGCAGCTATGCAGTTGTCATCTGCAACTGCTCTAGACTGATTGCAGCACTTGGATGCTTCCACATAACATGAGTCATTCTAGAGATATAAGATACAGCTGTTCTCTGCTCAGTTGTTATCTAATACCTACACTTTGAATGGGTTTCGATTGTCACGAAGTTGTCCTAACAGCCTAATCTCCACTGGAGAAACTCTTCTATTGCTTGTGAAATACTCAGAAGTCTTCTGGAAACATTGAAGGAAAATGCTCATGCAATTAGATGTTTGCAAAACATTAGAGAAAATGAAGTTATGCTAGCAAAGTGTTTCTGAACACCGAGACAAGCTCTCCTGGACATGCCTGCCACTCAAGCTGTAAGCAAGAATGATGCCCAATGTGTTTCCCTGCACAACAATCTTACGTGGCCTTCTTGAGCCAATGCTTCCCTTGTCCTGAGTGCTCAAAACCAAAAAATACAAACTGCTTATTCATGTTTTATTTGTTAGTAAACTTACTCAACATAAATAAATAAGAGTGGCCATTCAGTACAGCTGGCACCTGATGACAAGTGCTCCTGAATGGCCCTGGGGTGACTTTAGATCGCAGCCTACTTCCTCTGGGCTCCTGCAATGGCAGGTTTCTCTTCACGGGTGATGGGAATGCTGCGCTCAGGGACGTCGCTTTGCTTCCTCGGTGCACTAACCGTCAGGACACCATCCAGAGAGAGCGATGAGGTTATGGTCAGGGGATCCACATCAGCTGGAATCCTGTATTTCCTGTTGAACTCCCTGGCAATAAAGCCATGTTCATCCTGCAAAAGGAGAAGAGAAGGAACGGCCCTGATTAGAAGCGGTCACCCAGTTCCACCTAAACCTTTGCATTAAGTCTGCGTTTGGGAAGCTTCAGCTCTCAAAGCTGGAGTTTCTTCTCAGAAATTTAAAATAATTTTTATTATGAGATGTTCTTTATAAAGAGCTGAGACTGGCTGAAGCTAGAGCCTGCCCTGCCCATGCTGCAGGTGCCTGCAGGCACCCTGTTTGCAGGGGGAGACTTTGTATTGCAGCTCTTGTGCCAGCCAGAGACTGGCTTCACTGCACAGCACCATGCTGTCACTGCGAAGGTGCAGGAGCTACATCCATGTCTGTTCCTGAGGGTCTCCAGGGCTCTCATAACACAGATCCCCGGTGAGCTGATCTCAGCTATGCTGCTGGATTATTTTCTTAGACAAAAAATCTTTTCAGAAGCCACGTCAGACAGGCTCCCACCAGCTACAAGTAGGGCTGGATTTTCTGACTGACCCATCTGGGCTCCCAGAAGCTGTTGGAGCTGACAGTCACAGTGGCATAGCTACGTTATCATGAGGATTTGTTTCCTTCTGGGGTGGGAAATCCATGTTACCTACAGCTTTGGACATAGATTTCGACTTCTCTATGCCCAGTTGCCGCAGAGGTGCCCAGAGCCAGCGAGCAGTGGGGTGACCAACAGCAGAACACAACCTTTTAGGGTTACAAAGTGCTACATGGGCCTTTTTCAGAAAGAGATAGCCTCCTGCTAGTGGAACAGGGCAGTGCATTGATTCATTACGTGGTTTAATTATTACAGTTCATTGTTAACTTATTGAATGCCACCCTGCATTCCTGGCCACTGCCCAGAAAGAGGGAGGCCCAGAAATATCCGTTTCGAAGCTGATTTCCCAGTTCAGTTCGCAGCTCGTGTAACACAGCAATAAGCCACCCTGCTGCTGCCCAGGCTGGGAGCAGCTCAGGGGTTGCACAGAGCATCTTCTGTTAGGATTGGCTTGATAAAAAACACTGGAAGCATTTGAGATGAGCACAGGAGGGGCCTGGTTTGCAGCCTCCTTGTTTAACCCCAGATAAGGAAACTCACACTGACTCTACCAGTGGCCCAGTTAAAGCAGAGGTACCTGGCGCTCCTCGTGTTTCCCGTGAATCTCTACCATGTCCCCAAGCACCTTCACTTTTAGCTCCTCTGGGGAGAAATGCTTCACATCAAGATTTACAGAAAATTTGTCCTTCTCCAGTCGCATCTGCAAAATAAAGGGATGGCTTCAGGAAAGAACAGGCAAGGGTTTCAGCTTCAAAAGGCTCTCAGCACACAGTCCTGGGGATCTCATCTGGCCGGGTTTGTCCCTTGCTACATAAATGCCCATCACTGCAGCACCTACAATGGGATGCTTTGGCTCAGTCACAGGGGATAAACATTTTCTGGGGTGTGAGGAAGAGGCTGCCTCAACCTGTATTTGTTAAAACCAACTCTTCTTACATCCAGTTCTTTCTACAGCGTGTCTGGAGGTTTCCAGTCTCTGCGACTGGATGTTGCTAACTCTTTCTGGAAGAAGAAACCCTGACAGTGCAGCTGACTGCAGCTCATCTGTGTCACTTGGAGGCTTACCCCTGTATCGTCACCCTTCAATAACCAAAATAGCATGCCACAGGCGAGCTCTGCTGCCTCACTGCCCACCTCTTATCTGAGCAGCAGGACTCCTGCTGAAACCGAGTCACCTGCTGCTAATCTTACCTCCTTCCCTTCCATTTTGCACTTTATCACCTCCAGAAAACGCCGCTTTTTGCTGGCTGCTGAGGTTGAATTTGCATTTATTGCCTGTCTTGGACGAGTAAGTGGGACTTTGCTATACAAAGTCTCTGCCTTTCAGCTGCATTCGTGGCCAGGAGCAGGCGAGCCTCCTGGAGCTCTGTTCTGGGACGTGGAGCAGCCCCAGTGCCAGCTCTAGGCTTACGGGTTTCCACAGTTTGACCTGGGAGGCTTCCTCCTCCTCCTGCTAGGCTATTTGTGAAGATTTCTCCACTGCGGTAGTCGGATGCTGTTACCTGTGATGCTTATTGTGGCTGCTTCAGCACATGGCCAGACCCAGGTCACTAAACCAAGGGAAACATTAAGCAAAGATTAAGAAAACACTTCCCCCTCACTCCGAGTAGCTCTGTAAGTTACTTGCAAGCAGACAGAGAACCTGCAGACAGGGCAAGGTCATCTGAGCTGTGTGCCTCTTGGCTCAGCCCCTGGAACAAGCAGAGTGCTGTTTCGGGATCCCTTGGGTGCTGTGTTTTTGTGGAAATGCCACTTTGCTTGGCAGTGGCTCTAACCCAGGCTCCTTTTCACGCCACAGCCCCGGGCTCCCACATTGCCTGGCACCGGGATCCTGCTGCCCATGTGCTGTTTGCTTCTTGGGAGGGAGCAGGAGCAAAAGCTTTGCAGGAAATTTGGCTTCTTCCTTGCTTCCATCAGCTCTTACGGACATCTGCAGCGCACACGGGGCTCAATCTGCCTCCATGCCCACAGCTACGGCGATGCTTGCTTGCTGTCACAAGTGGTTAGCAGAGCGTGCAGAGGTTCTTGCCTAAAGCAGAGGAGCAGACAAGCACAGCACCCTTTTCCCCAGGGTTTTCCTGTTAACCACCTACAATCAGCTTCCCAGCTCTCAGCTCTCCCAGCTCCCCGGCTCCAGACCTGCCAGGACGTGCACCCTGTGCCAGCAAAGAGCAGTAAGAAGGGAAGATTACCTCCGAGAGTCCCGTCTCCAGCCAACTGGGCATCCGAAAGATGGGGGATCTCATCAGGAAGGGGCTGAGGCTGGGGGAAGCGGGGAGCAGCTCAGACTCCTGCAGGTGCTCTCCAAAAATCTGGTCAAAGATACGACTCGGTGCCAACCAAGAAAAGAGAGGTCTGCGGATCAGGGGGTTGTGAATGGTGATATCCATCGGAGCGCAGCAGAGGAGCGGAGCAGAGGACTGTGCTGCGGTGCTGTGCCCGGAGCAGGGGGCAGCTTTATACCCACACGGCTGGCGGGGCCTCTCCCCCCGCGTCCTCTCGAATAGTGGTGTCAGGGATTTTATTGTCCTGCTCCTGGGCTGGTCCTTCCAGCGGTGCCCAGGAGCTGTCTGGGGGATTTGAACAGGCTGCTAAGGAGGAGGGGGAAGGGGAGAAGAAGAAAAGGAGCCTAATGGGGCAGCAAGAAGCTCAACTGCCCGGCTGCCCGCCCCGCTCCCCACGTGCTGTTTATCTGCAGAGTCCCAGGCGGGCTTTGGCGGATGATCCCAGCTGCTTTGGATGCCAGCAGGATCAATGCAGCTCCTATCTTTGGCTCACACATAAAGGGACAAGGGGCCGTTGTTGCCGGTGACAGCACCGAGGCTGCAGCTCCCCACAGCACCCACGTGTCTAGGAAGAGTTCTGCCTCTCCCTAAGGCAAAGGGAGCCCCAGGCCTGGCCGAGAGGGAGGGCAGGATGGGCCCTGGGAGGTTTTGGCCGAGATGCCCCTGAGAGCAGCTCTGCAGCCCAGCCAGCGTCACTGCCCTGGCACCTGTGGGGCTGTGCAAGTGAAGGATGATCTCCACATCGCATCAGTTTGACACCTCTCCTCCTTTGCCCACTAGAGAAGCCACTTTGTTGGAGAGAGCAGAAGAGCCCAGCGCTTTGGGAGCAGAGATAAAGCAGGCACAGAAGTGGCCCCATGGAGCTGCACAGCTGCGTGCCCTCTGCGGGATACAAACCGCCTTCGCCTGCACCCCTGCAGCAAGCTCATTTCCTAAAATTAATGCTCCTAATATGCCTTAATTCACACATTTCTTTTGGTTCCTGCCTCACCATTAAACCCAAATCATGAGCCTGGGTTCAGCCTAGCAGCTGTGCTTAAAGGACGAGAACTGGTGTCCCTCTGAGAGCTTGCAACTGAAATGCAAGCTTTTTGCACGGAGATTGCTGGCCCGAGGGCACACCATGCTTACTGCACCACCAAAAGGGTCTGACCCTCCTCCTCTCAGCTTGTCCGCAAGAAGAGGGAGCAGAATCCGCCCTGTGCAACAGCCCAGCCATAAATACCTCCTCCAATTCATCAGCAGCAGTGCACCTGCTCTCATCCTGCAGGGACATAGACTCACGGAAATCTCTGGTTTCAGGGTACAGGGAGCTTAACTGGGCACCGACCCCCCCCAGTTCAATAACCGTGGATCTAGGCCAGCTTTTGGATGCCTGGTTAAGTCGTGGTCTCCAGCACAGGCATTGCTCTGGGTCCCACCACACAGTGGGGACAGCCAGCTCGCAGCAGCACCATTCGGGATGTGGGGTGATGACGGTGACTTTGCATGACCTGACTGAGCACCAGCCACCACGAACCACTGCCCTGTCCCCGTGGGGTCACTCAGGGGTGTCAGGGCCAGTGGTAAACCTCTGAACCTACCCCCTGTGCCCTGCCCGAGGAGGGGATCTCAGGGGAAGGGGTGCAGGATCCTCCCCACAGACGGGCAGAGCCTGCTGCTGCCTTCAGGAATGCAGCGAGGAGCTTCCCTCATCACCCTGGCAAGGCGACCCAGGGCCTGCGCGCAGGCTATTTTGGTCCATCTTTTTATCACACCCTCCTCCCTGCGGAATTCACCCAACTAAAACCTTGCAATCTGCAGCCTTCACTCTCAGAGCGAAGTGAGGCAGTGAGCGCACAGACGGTCCCCCTTTCCTGGCACGCCATGGCCGCACGGACTGTGCCCCATGCCTACCCCATGAGTTCCGAGTACGAGTTTGCCAACCCCAGCAAGATCTACGACCAGAACTTTGGAGAAGGTAAGGAGAGAGGCGGCCCCCCCCGGCACCTTTCTGTCCTCTGCTGGATGAGGTTGCTGGAGTCTTTCTGGGCAGGCTGAGCTCCAGAGGGGGGCTCCTGGAGCCAAGGAAGCTTGAGCATGGGCAGCCAGGTAAAATCAGGGAGCAATACCCAGGGTCTTTCTCTCTAGGTCCACCCCTTCCATCCATATCCAGCGCCATCTCCCCTGTCCCTCCCTTATGCCCCCAGTGGTCTGTCATTCGTGCACACGCTGTGCCAGTGCAGAGCAAAATCCTCCTCTGCAGCCTGGCTGTGGGTAAGGCTTTCCTCCGGCAGCCCTGCACACCCCACACACACCCCAGCAGAGGCTGGGCAACCGTGTGGCTGTGCAGGACACGGCCCTGTGCTCACCTTCATCGCCAGGGGAGGCTGAGTGGGGAGCCCTGGCCACGGGAGAGGTGGAGGGGTGAAAATTTAGAAAGCTGCTGGTGTGAAGAGGGGGGGAGATTTTGTATCCGGGGGCAGCGGCAAAAAGCTGAGCTGGGGTGTTGAGCACAAAGCCCAGCAGCGGCTGGCGGCTGGCTGAGAGGAAGGAATGTGGGCAGCAGCAGAACCATTCAGCGCCTGCACAACAGCGTGAAAAAGCAAAAAGCTCCAAGGAAAGCCCCCCGGACAATGGCACACAAAAGGCCTTTTAGTTCTTCAAGGGCAGTTTCTTCACCATCAGCATTTTGCATGCCAAGCCCTGGCTGTGGGCTTTGCACTGCCAAGCACCCAGTGCACCCACGAGTCCCTCCCAGTGCACCCAGCATGCACAACTCATGGTGTGCGAGCATCTGGCACCGAGCGTGCTTTTGGAGACACAAGGGTAGGAACTGCCGGAGACTGTCCCCATCATGTAGATGATGTGGTGGCAAAGCCAAGGTGTTCTCTAGGTCCCAGCCTCCTCCTGCCCCCCTGCCAAGCTTCCTCCTCCAGCCCCTTGCTCAGGGAAACCCTCACCGGGTCTCATTTTCAGGTGTGTCCCCGTGTGAGATTCTAGCCCCTGCCCTGTACCATGGCTACTACATCAGGCCCCGCATCAACAAGCAGCTGGACCGAGGCACATCTGAGGTCAGCCTCAACGAGCACAAGTTCCAGGTATTCCTGGACGTCTGCCACTTCCTCCCCAGTGAGCTCACCGTCCGCACCGTGGACAACCTGCTGGAGGTGATGGGGCAGCACCCGCAGAAGGCTGACCGCCACGGCTTCATCTCCCGAGAGTTCACCAGGACCTACATCCTCCCACTGGACGTCGACCCCTTGCTGGTGAGGGCCACCTTGTCCCACGATGGCATCCTAAGCATTGTGGCTCCCCGGACGGGGAAGGAGGTGAAGGCCAGGGTCAACGAGGTGAAGATAACCCACCAGGAGCAGCCGGTGGGGAAAGAAGAATGGGCCGAGGAAGGAAAAGGGAAGGAAGAGTCCTAAAGGCCCCAAAGCTGGGCTTGAGCAGCGGGATAGGGGGGGGAGAGGGAGGGGAGTCACAGTGCCAGACCCCAATTTCTCACCACCAGCGCCCAGCAGGGCTGGGAGGCAGCCGTGTAAATGCCAGACTTCGGCTTCTTACAGCTGGTGGTTGGAAAAAAGGGCTTGGAATTGAAAAAAAAAATGGGACTGAAGTGTTTGTGGGAAGGACTGTAATGCAAGTTTTCTCCTGGGCCCGGCTGAGCACCGTGCCCTTCTCTCACCCCGCCCGGGAAGGGTGACTCTCGCCCAAAAGCTGCTCCTGCCCCAGGGAAGGAACGAGCCCAGAGCCTCAGTCTGGAGCTGGCGGCTGACCTGTGTGCACACACATGGCTCTCGTTGGTCTGTAAAAGCGCCTGCAGCTCTCAGGAGGAAGGAGAAATAAATCTGCCTCTGGCGTGCTGTCACTTCCCTGGGTTTGCATTGCTTCTGGCCACACCGTGGGTGTGGGCTTTGGAGGCTCACGGTGAGAGTCCAGAGCTGGAGATGGGGTCAGCCCGAGTAAATAATCACCAAAGCCATGTCCCTGCCTCAGCCCACTCTTTTATGGGACGTGAGGCTTGTTCACATGCAAATCTTTTAGCTCTTGTGAGGGGAGCAAACCCCAAAATGCCAATGGGAAAGACTTTGCTCAGGTCCCAAACACCTTGCTGGCATCCCAGCACCCTCTGTGGAGCCACAGAGGGGAGAATTTTGCCCCTTTTGCAGGCATGGTGTTGTGACCAGCTACATGAGAAACCTATCCACAGCCGTGTGATGCTGGGCCAGGGATCGGGTGTGCTGCTGTCGGCAGCAGCTGCTGCCTCGGCTGGCCCCAGGGCTCAGCAGGCGCCAGGCACAATCCTCGTCAGTGCCAATTAAAGCAGCCAAATTGCTGTGTCACTGGCCGAATATGGGGGTCCCTGGCAGGGCTCGCTGCAGCCCTCCCATGGGAGGCAGAAAAGCTCCAGGGACCTATGGCCGGAGCCTCCTCCTGCCAGGACAGGGCTGTGGGTTTCTGCACGCTGCCTCCCTGCACGGGCAGGACCAGAAAGGCCGTGCTCAGGCTGCTCCTTCGCCCACCAACCTCCGTACTGCTGCTTTCTGCTCCTTGGTGTCCCTGCCTGCAGTGAGGGTCAGAGGGAAGTGAAAAGCTGCCCTGCTCACCAGCACTATGGGAGCGAGCAGGAGGGTGACAGAGCATCCATCCTGCCCGGTGCACATCACCCACAGCTATGGTACATGCCGCTGGGGGATGCCCTTACTCTGTAGGACCAGATAAGCTGCTGCCAGAGAGCATTTCAGTTGCTGCCAAAATAAAAATCACCTTTACAACAGGCTTTGTCTAGGTTATTGGTAGTAACTCCAGAGATAACCCTCTGCTAGTGGCCGTCAGTCACCTGAAGTGGCTGCTTGTAAGGGCAGGAACTTCCCAGCCCTTGAGAAGCAACTGCTCTGTGTGCAGCCCCCATGCTGCTGGGCACACACTGCACCAGCCTCGAGCACCGCACACACCACATCCCACTCTCTGCAGCACCCACCCAGGTCCCTAAAAACAGCCACGGGGCCTGGGCTGGGGCTACCACGGAGCGGATCCTAAGGGAGAAGTGGCCAGATCAGTTCAGAGCTCTCTCATCTTCATGTTTTGGAGATGATGCCAGCTCACTGTGTGCCCATACCACACCTGTTGTGGCATGCTCCCAGTCCCCCGGTGCCTGCAGTACCCCAACACTGCTGCAGTGGAAACATGCAGCATTAGCAGCCTCTATGCTGCTCTCTTCCCCCTCTGGCTTTCATTAGTGCTGCCTTAGCTCTCCACCAAGTTCATTCTCCTTTGCTGCGCACTTGCAGGCTCGTCCTGTGCCAACTTCACAGCTTGCTACCCAGACGATGTCTCCAGGAGCATGAAGACAGCTGCCCCGGGCAGCACGGTGCTGGCACTGCCTAGTGGCAGCCGGGGGCTGCTCCTCACCCCTGTGCATGCAGGAGCCTGGTGGGTTTGCTGAGCTCTGGAAGCCAGGGCTGCCTCCCAGCCCCGCAGACAGGCTGCAGAGGGAATGCAGAACGGCAGCCAAGTGCTCTCCAGCCCTGCCAATGTTTTCGATGCCTTTCTGTTTCACTGGTGGAGCTCAAACCAGCAGCTCCAGCACTTGTGTCAGGGGCTGCTGGGAACGGGCTCGCAGCCTTTTTATTTTCTTTCTCCGCAAAGAAACAAAGCCCAAGTTATCCCAGAAATCTAAACAGACGCGGGCTCACTGAATCAACAGTGTCTGTGGCAAACCCAGAGACACACAGTCTGCACTTTCCCAGGGGGATGCAGGCTCCTGAGACCACCTGGCCTTTGCACGAGTCCGAGGACAGGGTCCTATTGTGACAGGACCGAATCCTGACTCGGCCAGACCCCCAATCCTCCCTGGGGTGCTGGGTGTACTGGGTGTGCTGGGTGAGCCCAGAGCACTTCAGCACCAGAGACAGGCTGTGCAGCTCACCCAGGGCTCAGCTGAGAGCAGCAGTGCCCCGTGGTCCATGCACAGTAGAGCCCTTCTCCTCCTGCCACTTCTGGACACCCCCAGGCTTTGCCCTGCACTTGGGCAGCTGACAAACGATGCCGTGAGCCTGGCGGAGAGCAGGGGCACAGCCTGGGGCTGTCACTTTCAGGGGGCTAAGGGCTGGCTCCCCCTCCAGAAGGGTGAATTAAAGCTCAGCCACCTGTGAGGCCAGCACAGAGCCGCCAAACCTTGCCTGTGGAGCTCACGGGCTCTGCTCCAGGGTGCCACGAGCATGGCACCTTCAGCATTTAGCAGCAGCTCCACAACCAGCTCCCTGGGGCACAGCCCAGGGCGTGGGCTGGAGGGATCTCCCCTGGGTACAGAGGATGGGTGAAAGGCACAGGGGGGAGCCTGGGGGCTACACTGCAGACCTTTAACGCCGCGAGCTGGGCTTTAGCACACCACAAGCCCAAAGCTTCCCCTCGGACAGCTTTCTAAGGCCAGGACACAGGCAGGATCCAGCCTGGGGCTGCAGCCGGGAGCCCGGAGCCCCCCGGTAGATGGCACGCACGGCCCCGGCGCGGCGCTGGCGAGAAACCCGAGCCGGGGAGACACTCCCCGGGAGCTGCCGGGGGCCGGGAAGGAGGAAACACGGGCTGTGCCCGGCCACAAGCCGCTCCTGCTGCGCGGAGGAGGGAGCGACATGGGCAACCGCTGCAGCTGCGGCCGCCCGCGGTGAGTGGGGCGGCGGCGGGCAGGGGGTGGGCATCTCCCCCCCCAAACCGCCACCGCCACCCCGATAAGTTTTTTTTGGGGGGGTCCGCAGCCCGGCTTCCCCCTGGTCGGGGCTGAGAAGAGCCGAGGGACCGAAAATCAGATCCCCCAAAGCAAAGCAAGCGCCGGGAGGGGCACCCTGCAGGCAGGGCACTCGTCGGGGACCCCCTGTCCGCTCCTGTCCCCGCTTGGGGAGCCCTGGCAGCTCCTCCTGGTGCTGTGGGTCCGTGCCCCTGGGGGGACACAGCCCTGTAACACCCCCCCAGCCCACTATTTCTTGATGAAAAAGGGCAGAGGGGGGAGCATCCTGCGGTGCCAGGTCTGCTGAGCCGCCGGGGGGGGTGCGAGGGGGGAGCGGCGGCTGCCGGCCGGAGCCCGGAGGACGTCCCCTGCTCCAGCGCCGGCTTTGCGAAAGCGTCCGAAAATCGCCGCCGCTTTTTTAATAATTAAAAGCGGCACAGCATCACCTAGCGGCTGCAGCAGGGGAGGGGGGGTCAGGAAGTTCGGGATTCAGGGCTAGAAAGTGCAGGTGGGAGGCAAGTGGGTGACATCTCCCCACCAAAAGCCCCTTTTCCTACGTCCTCTGCCCGGTGACTGGGGGAAATGAGGCACCGGGGGCATCCCTTGGGACAGGGCTGGGGGCGGTGAGAGCCAGGGGTGCTCTCATGTCGTGGGGCGCTGCCAGGTCCAAGCAGTGCCAGGCCCTGTGCAAACACTGCTGCTACTGAAGGAGGAACAAACCCGGATCTGGAGGTCACTCGCCCAGGCAGGGTCGAGCAGGAGAGCAGCTTTGTGCTCTGACTGGGGAGCAGCAATGGCTCCTGCAGGCTCCTCTGGGGCAACGTCAAGTTCTGCCATCCCAAGGGACCGGGGCTGCTGTGTCCTGCGTGATTTTATTCCCAGAGGCTGCCTGGAAAGCAAGAAGCTGGTGTGGAGTTTCTGCTGGTGGCAGCAGGGGCAGGGCTCTGGCCAAAGACCCTTTTGCCCCCAGCACCCTTGAGGGACTTGAGTGCTACCACCTGCTGTAGGGGCTGTGTGGGGCCCTAAAAAAGCAGAGCTCTTTAGCTCTCTCTCCCCAGGAGCATCTTTCCCTGCCCTGCAGGGAATATGCTGTTGGTAACATGGGCTGTGGGACACCTACAGAGGACCACGACCAAGCACAGTGAAGCCCCACTGCAGCAGTTTGCGTGGTTCATGGCTTCACCTCAGTGACAGAGGGGGAAAAAAATGCTACCTAATTTTAGTTCAGGCATCAGAACCGCTTGTGTTTTTGGGTATTTTCTCAGCACGACAGCAGTGACAGCAAAGAGCTGGGCTTCCTAAAGAAAGCTGAAACTCACAAAAGGGCTCAGGGGAGGCAGGCACCCCGCTGCTGGATGGAAGATCCTGGTCATGATCGCTGCCAAAGTGTGGGCCTTAAGCGGGGGCAAATGGCAAGAGACCGAGGAGGTTCCTGACATTGTCAGAGAAAAGCCATTACCACAAAGCCATAGCCTTGTGTAGGGCAGAGATCAGGATGCTGCTGAGACAGGGAAAGGAGAAGCAGCGTATCGCTGTGCGCTGTCATGCAGAATACAGCCTAGCAGGCTGTGAGTTAGTTACAACACATATGACCTGGTTTTGAGAAGAGGAGGGGAGAGGTTTACCCTGCTCTCGTTTCCCTTGCCACATCCTTTCTAATTACTGCAGATCTGAGGCAAGGAGATGCCATCTCCTGCTGGGCCACGATTAGCCTGCAGACAGCCTCAGCATACCTCCAGCCTACACACTACCTGCTAACGCTCTCTCTGCAAAGAAAGACAACCCAAACAAGACAGAGCAGCTTGGAAAGCTGGTTCAGGGACCCACCTCCCAGGAAAGAGGCAAGGGACCCTGTCAATTTTACTTCAAATGGCATTATTTTAATTACAGTGCACAACCTGCCTGAATACTGTAAGGAAGCAAAGGCCTGAGGTACACAAGGCTTGCCAGGGAGGGCCCTGGAGACCCTGCGAGCTCACAGGAATGTTGGAGGAGGGAGCTGAAAGTTAAAATTCCCCCTCCCCCCCAAGACAAGGTTGCCTTGCTGGCAGATTTTGTCTGCCAGGGACTGGAGGGCTGGCGGGACACAGCAGAGGGGTGAGAAGCAGCATTGGATCCTGTTGTGCAGGCATGCCCCCCCCGCTCTCCCCAGGGCTGCCTTTGACTTCCCAGCTCCAGCAGGCCTAGTTAATCATTGCTGGCCATTTCAGAGGTTTTCCAGGTTCTTGGCCGTTATTTTCCTTTTCTCCTTTTGCCATTAGAGCACCAAAGCCATTACTGCACAAACCAGCCACCTCCCCAAAATGCCTCTAAAAGAAGACAGAGGCAAAGCTCTGCCTCGGGGGCTGCTTTGTGGCAGACCTGCCTGGCGAATGCACACCCCGTGGGACACACGCTGCTCCTTGGTACCAGCTGGGAGCTCTTCAGCCCCTTTCAGAACACTGCCTGCCCCTTTTCAGCTGTGCTACAGCCCACAGGGGGCTGGCACCTGCTCTCCTCCAGACATGTGAGTGTGCTGCAAGGATAATATTTGCTTTGTGCTGCAGGGCTAACATTTGCTTCGCGCATCTGGCACGGAGTGTGACACGGCTCTGCTCGGCTAGGCAGATAGGAGCTCAGCTCCTGGCTCTGTTGTTGCAGCAGGAAGGAATTTGGCTCCCATCCGCACCATGGCTGGGCCGTAGCTGTGTTTGGCTTGTTGCTCTCTGGTCACACAGGTACAGACAAGATTAGGGTTTGGCTTGGCTTGTATAAAGTGCACAGCTTGTTTGGTTTGGTAGCGTTTTAGGTGGAAAGCTGTGAACAGGAAAAACACAGTCTGAAACATTAAATCAGCACATGGGCTGTGCAGCTCTTCCTTGGGCACGGGGGCTAAAGCACGGGGCATGGGGCTATCAGAGCATCTGGCCCTAAGAGAAATGTTTTGTGCTAGCTGAGATCACGCTCAGCACCCCACATCTTTGGCAACTGAGCTGTGGAAACACAGTTGAAAAACCACAGTGAAATCTGTTCCCACTCACACTGATGCAGGTCCATAGGGACAACCAGACAGGGCAGGACAGCAAGGAGCCTTGTGGGTGTCTATAGGGCACGGTAGATGATTCACAAAAGAAGGAAATGCAGCCCCACGTCTCTCCCTTGGACCTTTTCCCTACAAAAGCTGCTCAGGTTCAGAGGGTGCCTCATTCCACCAGCAGGGCTGGAGCCTGTGGAGCTGGTCAGGGCGTCCTGGCAGCCCCAGACACCACAAACAGCATGGATTCAGTACCCTGGGGTGGTGCATTTGGGTTTGCGTGTTATGAGAGCAGAGGCTGGGGCTTCTCCGGGCTGATGTCTCTCTCTCATTTCAGGAACTGTCTTTCACTTTTTAAAAGGAAGAAGGAAAAGCAAGGTAAGGATTTGTGAAGATGCTCTACAGCACAAGAACGGGGGACATAAATCAGCCCCTGGTTAGCTGGCATTCATCAGCGCTGGCTGTAAATGCACCCCTGAGGCTGAGGTGCTCTCCCAAATTCTTCTGTACCTAACCTTTCTCAAGAGCAGAGGCAAGAGGCAAAATTTCATTAAAATTTACAGCGAGGGGTATGATATGCCATGGAGCTCGGCAAGGGGGAGGGAAGGGGCTTCAGAAGTATCTTTAAAATACCAAAGTCTCGCATCGAAAAGTTTGTGAGTGCTCTCAAGAGGCAGCAAAGCAGAAGCTGCATCAAACTCCCCTAAGTGCCACAAACATCCATCTGAATATCAGTGTCCCAGGATAAAGGGGGGTCCTACATAGCCCAGTCGTGTCCTGTGGCCTTTGGACCATGCTGGGCAAAATATGTTTGCAGGCAGCAGAGGAAATAACAAAGTTAAAACTGGATCTGACTTCTCCAAGGGCCTGACAAGGAAGCTCTCTGTGCTGTGTGAGTCTTCCTAGGTTCTGCCAAGAACATTGCGGTCCACAGCATGTTGTCATCCCAGGAAACCTTATTTTTTCCAAAGAAACAAGCCCAGGCTTTCTTCTCGGAGGCAGGCCTCAAAGACAGCGTTAGGGCTGAGGATGTCAGATGGGGTGGAAATTTGATTTGCGTCCAGTGGAGAGAGCCCATGTGCCAGATGCTGCATTTCTGAATTCAGAGATGGAACAATAAACAGTTGTGTTAACCTGATCCACTGGTGTTTCTTTTTCAGGAACTGATTTGATACACGAGAGCCAACAGCACCAGCCTGGCAGGAAGGTAAACAGCTTCCCAGAGTTGTTTTGCTTACGGGATACCGACAGGACAGAGCTGACCATCACCTCCTGGCCTAGAGGGGTCAGGGAGATGTGGGGCCATTATCCACAGCTGTGAAATGCCTCATCTGATGTAGGCTGGGTTTGGCTCTGGGAACAATGTGGAAATGTTTTTTTTCCCCTAAAAGTGAAGTGGAAGCAGTAGGATGAAACCTGTCTCTCTGAGCAGGAGGTGTCAGAGGGCTGGGGGTGCTGGGGGCAGCATGCAGGCATCTGGGCAGGTGTAGCAGTAGCCCAGAGCTGACCGTCTGGAGCTTTTTCTCCCCAAAGGCTCCAACGTACGAAAATGTCTCGGACTCTCCCATCTACGCCACTGTGAGTAAACCCAAGAACATGAAGCAGGACGACAGCATTCATTATGCAGACATCCAGGTGTTCACCAAGATCCGGGAGCGCTCCGCGGAGGAGGTGAAGAACTTGCAGATGCAGAATGCCACAGAATATGCCACCCTCAACTTCCCCCGGCCCAGGCTGAAATATGACAGTAAGAACGGGACGCTGGTTTAAAAGGCTTGGTGCCTCCCTCCTCGTTCAGCAGCAAAAGGATTTCACAGACTTAGAGATGCCGTAGACTTGAGCTAACCTCATGGACACGTTGTGTCTGCCTGCGAAGCAGAGAGGCTGTGTCTTCCACCTGCGTGTGCCTTCAGAGGACAGAGGCGTATTTATTCTCACATGAGGAACAGTTACCTGTCTGGTTCTGCTGGCAAAAAAAAAAAGCCACTTCTTCCCCTTGGAAAATCCGTGTTGCCTCTGAAGCTGGCAACCCATCTTCTCTCTGCCCTGCGAGATGGCAGAGCTGCTGCTTGGCTGGTGATGGCTAAAATCACAGCCTGGAGCTGCCAGGAGGATGTTCCAAGCGCGGTTGTGCCGGCAGATTTGGGAACAGGGGATAGAGGAGTCCATACTGGGACAAGGGAGATGTTGCCTGGGATTTTATGTTGAGGTTAAGAAAATTCTGCAACGTGCAGAATGATATGGGGATGATACTGTGAGGAAATTGTATGGAAGTTTTAAGAGTATCTGCCGCAATGTTTTCCTCCAACACCAGCCACTGTATGCTGCAGTCATGCACTCTGTGCATCCCTCTTCTAAAAAAGCAGTGTTTTACAGCCATGCACAGCATACTGAGACCAAGGCCAGAAATGCAGAATTAACTGAAGGGTACAGAACAATTCCTTTCACTGAAGGGCGGTACTGACACGCATCCTTACCCCAAGGTGCACAAAAGTGAGCACTGAGCTCTTGGCTCTGACTGGCAATGAAAGAAGGCAGATTTGCAGGTTATCTGTAGGGCAGCCATTTAAAAGCCACTGCCTATATTTAGGGCAGTTATCCAATCCTTAGAGCACAGTAGCTGTTTGCATGCCTGAGACACTAGGAATGAATCCTGGCCAACTTTAGAGAAGGCTTTGGACTTTTTCTCCATGTTTTCTTATTTTGTACTGTCAGCCTTAGTTATAAAACCCTGTAAAGCAGAGCACATACCATGTGGTGTTTTCTGCTAAAGCTCCCAAATACACATTTGAGAATTTATGGGTTTAAAATAATGTCAGTAATGCAGTACAGCAGCCGTCCAAAAGGCTTCTGCCACTGGATTGAGATTGACATTTGCACCATTGGCAGTAGCAGAGTGCTCCCAAGCAGTGTCCTCAGGCCCTAAATCAATGATTAGCACGTTCTGTTCCTCAGCAATGGTCTGCATAACCAAATGCAGGTCATGGAACAACCTGTTTATTGCCATTGTTGAAAAATGGACTTCATTGTACACTTTATAAACATGCATCATTTTGCATATTATGGCTTAGCTATATGAAAAAAAAAAAAAAAAAAAAAAAAAAAAAAAAAAAAAAACATGAAGGAGTTCCTGCTCGTTACAAAAAATAAAGCTGGTACGGGTAGTGTGTACTAAGATGAAAGTGTTTTAAGGACCAATCCTACAATTTTTCTGCTCTTTTTGCCTGTGCTATCCAGTGGACCTCAGCAGGGCTATTAAAAGGCCAGAGTAAGGTTTGCAGAAGGAAGAAATTTGTCTCCATTTTCAATAATGGAGACAGTTTATTTTTCTGCCTGAACTGTGTTTTTTTTTGCCCATGCTATTGAACTGACCTCTGCACGGCTATTGCAAGGCCTGCAGCAAAAGACCCTTCACTTACAATGGGCACAGTATTATGCTGTTTGAGGGCTGGCTCTTCTGAGTGCCAAGGACAAAAACCCATAGCGAGGAGGACTGAATGGGCAGGGGGGGACAATTTAGGGGACACGGGACTGCCTGAGCACTCGGTCCTGCTTAGCCCAGCCACCGGAGGGGCTCCCGGGACACAGCCCCAGGCCCAGCCAGTGCTGAGCAGCAGCTGGGGACCTCCTCGCACTGAGCTGCTGGTACCAGAACTGAAAAGGCACACGGGTTAAAGCTCAAACCAAGCCCTCTGCAGCGCAGGAATAAATATATATATATATTTAATACATTTATTAAGTATAGACTATAATTCACCAGAGGGGAGGTTTTCTGGAAGGTGCTGACTCCAACAAGTCATTTTTAAAGACAATTTGACAGAAACTGCCTGTTACTGCAGTGTCAAGCACCGTGAAGGGTCTTTTTTTGTGGTACTGGAGCTTTCCTCACCACCAGGCAAGCTGGGGTTGGGGACAGCCCAGCACTGGGTCTGCTCCTGGGCACAGCCTGGGGTAAATCTGCACATGCAGCATCGACTTGTACCAGTGTGGCACCGGGAAAAGCAGGGCCTTGGATCTCTAAAATGTGAAAATCACGTATTTTAGAGTAAGGGTTTTTCTAAAAGCCTTTATTTTGCAGTGAATATTAACAGATTCCAGCTACATGCCCGGTGTTACCCAAGGTTGCCTGTTTAGGGGTTAAACGAGTGTTAAACGCATCAAGTGCTCCTCGGACATTAAACACTTGATTTTCAGCGTGAACTGATAAATTCGCACTTTATCCCGGTGGCAGGGGGTTCCTGGGGCTGACAGGGGGTTCCTGGGGCTGACAGGGGACCTCGCCCCCATGGAAACGCCCTCGCCTTCGGGGGCCGAGCCCTCGGCCCGGCCCGCCCCGTTCCCAGCCCCGTTCCCGTCACCATGGCAGCGGCGACGCGCGGGGGCCGGGTCCGCAGCCGGCCGGCCGCAGGCAGGGCCTCGGCTCCCGGTTCTCGGTGCCACCGCAGCCCCGGCGTTCCTCAGCCCCCGGGACCCTCCGTTCCCCGCAGCCCGGTGTCCCCGGGCCTGCCCCGCTCCTGCTCCAGCCCCCTCCCCGGTTGCCCGTCCTCGCTCCGGGCCCCCCTCGTCTCTTGCTGCCAGCACGGTGGACCCCAAAAGCCCCAGCCCGCAGCAGGGGCAGCAGCAGGCCTGGGCTCCGGCAGCCTTCAGACCCCTGACTTGCAGCCCTGGACACGCCAGAGACAGCATCAGCCATCGGCCTACAGGTTATATGCCTTTAAAACATCTTTAAATATCGCATTTGCCACTGCTGTGCCATTTCTTTCCCCATGAAAGTCTTTCATGGGGTCTTTCTCGTGGGGTGTCTCTTAAGGAGTCTCACCGTTTTCCATTCTGGTAGCTCGTCCAAACTCCCCCACCTCTCCTTTCACCAGACATTTCTCCAGAATCCCAAAAGAAGACAGAGCAAAAAAAAAATACAGATTACCCCCAAAATCCCAAATATAAATGTCAGTTTGGGGAATTGTTTCCTAAAGTTACTTACGAGTGTTTGCTGTCAGGGTCGTTTAACACTGAATCAAATAATACCCTGAATATTTGACACAAAGGAATTTGGATTCTCCTTGCACAAATGCAGAAGATAATTAGACCCTATGTGCACTATGAGCTAATGTAATCAGCAATCTTTTCTACATAACGTTTCAGAGGAATTCTGCCCCATGTACATCCTTTACATGTGGAACAAAATATGAAAATGTATATTTTTCCCTAAGATAGTAGCCCTTAAATATATATTTTTTTTCAGGCAGTAATAAAAGGGGGAAACTTTCCTCCTTTCTGTTGGCTATATTCAGGCATTGCATTGCTAAGTCTGTTTCCCTCTAAGAAAATTCTTTGTTCTTAATATGTTTGCTTCAAGGGGGGAGGAGCACTGCTGCTACGTTCCTCCTGGCGCTGAGCTGTGGCACCCAGCATGGGAACTCCAGTGGATGTGGTGCCCCATCACACATCACAGCCTGCTGCATCGTCCGTGAGTTCCCTGGAGTATTTTTTGTGCCTGAGCATTGTTTGGGATGCTTAATGGGAGGCTGGGAGAGAGCACTCAGTGACACGAAAGCATTAGTTGTTTTAGACAGGTTCCTGCAGTCGTGGCTGCACAAGCTTTGTCTTGAACCTCACTCTTATTTCCCCAACTAAATTATTATTAGCAAGAGCTCAGCTGTGGCTGTTGATTCTTCTCTCGTTCTCAAGCACTGATAAGGTAAATAATCAGTGAATGTTGATAAAGTGCTTTAAAATCCTTGCATAGAGAGCTTGAGGGAAGGCTCAGGTGTTTGTGCTGGTGTTGTGCTGTGACACGACGGCTGTCACCTCACAGCTACAGGAAATGGAGCAGGAACTGGGCTGTGTCGTGCACCTTGCCCAGGATTCAGCAGGCGAAAGCACAGAGGTTATGCTGAAAGCAGCCAGGAGAGGGCAGTGGCACCAACCAAACTGCCACCCGGCGCGTTTGTTTTGAAGGTCACTCGCACCAGGACAAGCAGGCGCCGAGATCCTTCTCGTTTCACTGCCTCCCTTTACCTTCATCTCGGAATTACTCTTCGTGAGTGTTAAAAGTCACTCTTGAAAGGTAGAATTATGAAGCATTAGTTTTTCTTCTTGCAAATACAACATTCAAAGGCAGCTTTTGTGATGCTATGCAGCTGAAGGAAAAATATTATTCCTTCTACAAGTAGCTTGAAATATAAGAGTGAAACACAAAGAGGGAAGAAATGGAGTTTAATCTTTAAAAAGTATTTTCAGCACACACAGACACCCAAGATGAATTTATGTTACCACAGTGAACAGAAAAATGGCCCAGCACTCTCTACCACTCTAGCCATCAGAAATGGCCTAGTTTCTATTCTCTGACATTCCTGTTGTCAAAGCAAGGCAGTTCTGTTTCAGAGATAAGAATCCCCATGTGGAAAAAAATCTTTGATGACAGAATCTCTTACGGACAACACACTGCGAGCAGGCCGTTCCCCAAACCTGCCCTGTGTAATGGGAGCACTTCGCCCTTTTCTGTGCTCCAGCAGGTAGAAGCTCCACAGTAGGGATATCACTGAGAAATGCTTCTCAGGACTGAAAATTATATAAATATTTTTAAATTTCCACTAAATGCCACTGAGGTCCATAATCAATTAACTCTTTTTCTCAACCTATCGGCTTATGATGATTTAAGCAATACATTTTACAAATTAATTTGTATTTATCCTTTGTATTTCTGTGCTGTTTGAACAGATTATCTCTTTATTCTTATTTTTAATCCTGCAAATTTGGGTCATGTCTCCAGTATAAAGTCTGTGCCTCCCTATGGTTTATCTCTTCTTCAAAGGACGAGTGTAAATATCTAGAGCTTGTAGGGATTGTGAGCATACAATATTTAATCTGCTATTAAAGTCATAAAACAAATTCTAAAAACAATCAGAGAACACCTAACAGCCATCTGCCACCTCCTTTGTGCTTCCCAAGTACATGTGATTTCTCTTTTGTACATCTGCAGTTTGTTTATTTTTAGTTCCAGAAATTGCAGGATTACAGGGAAGGGATGACCTCAGCATTGCTACCTGTAAACTTCTATGAATGTATATTTACAATGAAGCATTGAAAAACAGATAAAATATATATATATATATATATTCGTTTAGATTATCAGACAAGAATATCATTGTAACGTTCACAGAAAAGGCTCCAAATGTTTTGTTGTGTTTTTCAAATGAGGTCACTTCCTTTTTGATAGGGAAAACACTCAGTTTTTATATGAAATTTTCTTGAAATTGCAAGGGCAGAGCCTACTTGTTTGCATTATACAAAATAGGGATAGATGTTTCCTGTCATCTAATTAATGGCATTTTGAGTAATTTTGAGTCTCAAAAGCAAACTGGATCGAGGTACTAACCAACAACATGTTTGTTTTTAAATGTGTATCTCACTTAGAAATGCTTGGCCAGATATTTGGAAACCTGAAGGCTCTGTCTGAATAGTGTTGAGTTGCTCTGGGGACTGGCAGACGGAGCACCTGGCAGAAGGTGGTTTCATCCATCCCGAGAGGTTTTTTGTGTTTTTTCAGGGTGTTTTGTGCAAGATGAGATGAAGTTTGAGATATTGCCTAGAGATACCTGATACTTTCTTTCTGGAATGAATGCAGTTATTTTTGATTTAGAGACTTTGCTGAGGTTCGTATTTAATTCTAATTTGGAAGTTTTCAGTCTTATTTCTTCTCCAGACTCCATTGCCACCGCAGCTAGGGCAGAGCCCAGTGCTGTGCAAATATTGCAGCTGTCTTGTGGCCTGGTTTGCAGCTTCCTGCCTCTACTGGGTTGCTGAAAACGCCGCTGTTTCTTCGGGGCTGCAGAGCAATTGCAGAGAGCTAAATCTGGCAGCTCATACAACCTTTCCTCTCGCTTTTCTAGCTGAGCAAGATGTCTGCTATTTGCTGACTCTCTCCCTGCCCCCACACCGGACAGGGCTCGCAGTGTTTGGTGGGTTTGAAAAATCTCTTTTTACGCAGCAGGTTTCGTGTGAGCACGGCTGCTTGGAAATAGGTTTCAGATGTTTTCCCCAACTCAGCCCAGGGCCTGCATCATGTAAGCTGAAGCGTTTCTATAGGAACTGTGTGACATCTCTCCCGCTGCTCCCCGGCAGCTCTCTCGCGAGCATGCCCAGTGCAAGCCCTGACTTTGGCTCAACTCTCCGTGTGCAGTAACGGGCTGCACATATGGGACTATGAATGCGGTTCCCGATGAGCTCCAACTCTTTGTCTTTGGGAGGCGGAGAAGAGGTCGTGCCCAGAGCCCAAGGATCTGCCCTGTGTCCTCTGAGACCCTCGCCCGTCGGCGGGCTCGTGGAGAATGCTCGCCTGCTTGGCCAGGGGGAATTTGCTGGATATTCTGCAGGAGGGCTTCACGGAGGTAAATGCATGTCCCAGATCTCACGCAGACCTTCCCGGGGTAAGGCAGCGTGCTTTTGTGCAGCATCTCTTAAGGGCTGCTATGTCCCCCAGCGCTTTTTGGAGCAGAAGAGGAGAAAAACGAGCAAGATTTCGGGGCTGGGGAGGGGGCAGAGCTGTTTTCTAGCAGGAGGGAATAGGGTGCAGCTCAGCTGGGGGTCTGCAAAGCAGCAATAGTTCTGAAGAGTTTGTGGCTGGTTTACACCTGGTGGTTTTAGCTTGGAGTTCTTATTTTCTTTGCAGAGCTTTTGCTTTTGTAGCAGAAAATAAATATAAATTGCAGCGAGCTATGGAGAATGGTTTATTTTACATAATGGATTCCTTTCTTGAGCATATGAAGTCTGTATGTTTGAGGGCTGTTAGGAAGCCTGTAAATCTGCTAAGTGGGCACACAGTTCTTGGGAGAGGCTGACAAAGAGCAGGATGGTTTGTTGTTTTTTTTTCCATCCTCTTCTGTAGATTATATTACTTGGGGACTGAAATTTGTCTTGGTCAGGAAAATATTATTTTTCAAGTGTTCTTTATTGGATTATTCTAGTGTCAGGGAGACAGATAAATCATAAGGAGTGAGAACTAGCAAGAAATTCATGAGATGGGAATCCTGTGACTGCATGGGGAGGGCAGATTGCTGCCGACTTCCCTTTTTAGGGTGCACAAGAAGTTAGTCTACAGAGAGTCCAACCAAACTGAGTGCTAAATGCCAGGTCTGCATTCATCATGCAGACCATGCTGGAGCACGACTGCCCCTCTGTAAACTGGGGAGGAAAGAACGTTGTGGGGGCTTGTTCAGAAACCCAACAGCAAGTGCTATTTCCTCTCTTACCTGGTGCCAGGGATGGTCTCTTGGTACGTTTTATTCTTTCCTAGAATGCATATCCTGCTTTGTTTCTGTTCTTAGTGGTTCCTCATCCTTTCATGGCCCAGACCCCACCTCCCTGTTCTGCCCCCACGCTCCATTCTCTACAGAACCTGCACATCCCTCCTGGGCTTAACACCGCCAGCCAGCAAGGGGAACACAGACGGGGCATGAAACTTGAGCTTCACGCCAGCCACAGGTCTCCTCTGATTGTGCTGCCTGGCCATGTAAATACTCATCCCCTCCTCCACACTGTCTCAGTCTCATTTTTAGCTAGCAAAGGTGTTGTTTTAGCTCAAGTTGTAGAGCCTTACACTTCTTGTTCTCGAGGGCAGCAGATCTTTCCCTGGTCTAAGCTAGTAGTAACCTGTGTGTTAATAATGGGCATAAAGTACAATTTTACACACAATGCTAGCCCAGTTCAGAGTGGTTTTACCCATATGCCACCCAGCTGTGGGAATAAAAGCCCCTCTCCTACCATAAAAACCATATAAACTGACGTTCACTCTCATGCCCAGGCTTAATTTCACCCAGTGAGGTATTGCAGGAATTGCCTCACTAACTCGGTGCCTGTTGTTCTTTTGATAGAGCATCTTTTCTGGCCAGGGGGCTCTTTGGGTGGCTAGCTACCTCGGAATACAAGGACGTATTTTCCAAATCTGTTTATAAGAAATTCACATACATGAGCGAGTAAGTAAATAGCAAGCTCCTACGTGTTTGTGCAGAGCTCAGCCCTGAACACGCTTAGAACCTGGAGGCTAAGTATAGTGCCAGTTTCTCTGGGGATATTGATTGTATGTCTCTGTCTTGCACGTTTGGTAAATAATCCATGCCTGGAAAGTTTTCCAGCAGCCACGATGCGACAGGCAAGTTTCTTGCTTCTTTGCACTCTTCCCTCTCCATCCATCCTGCTGGTTAGGAGCCTTATTATGTCATGACCAGGGATGGAGAATGCAGTGCAGTTGTCCCTTCTGCAGCTAATGCCTGTTCTGCTTCACAGATCACTTCTTAGACTGATGCTTTCTCCATGATGAACATAATCACGGATTGCTAACGGGCCCCAGTAAACTGCAAGTTCAGGGCAGTGTATTTCCTTCCCTTTCAGAGTCCCTGTGCCAAAACAGGTTGCAGAGAGTGTCATCTACAGACGTCTAAAGAGGGATGAGTTTTGTTTAATATTGAAATGCAGTGAACTCCCCTGAGGCATCACACAGCTCCCGTCCCCCTCTCATTAACAGCCTATCCTGCCTCAAAGGTGTTTCCCTGCTGTTTATAGAGACTTACATTGCTCTGAGACAGCTAAATAATTCAATCCCACAGCTGGATGGTGTCATGGGAATGTATGGCTGCTAAAAGCTGCAGTTTATAATGCAAGGAAACCCCAGGAGGCAGGGGCTCCTCTGTGGTCACCGTGTCATTGTGGCCTCAGCTTGCTCTTGCTCATTGAGGCAATGTTTGTTTGAGATAGCTGCTCACACTCCTGCAGTTCATTAAGACAGATGGGGCAAGCAGAAATGTGTCAGAAACGGGCCTGACAGCTCCAAGATGTTAATGTGGCTGTATTTTAACAATTACCTGCCTTCTCTTTTTGAAGCTGGAAGGTCATTTCTTCTGGTGGATTTAGTCAGAAGCTGCTTGTGTGCCAGGAGTCATTTGAAACAGGAATCTGTGCCCCCCAGTCTGCACTGAGCACCAGGCCTAGGTCTGGCTCAGTTTCCCAGAGCCCAGGCAAGAGGTTAATTTGAGCTCAGGGTTTCCCACCAGCAGCAAAGTGAAGTACAAGGTTGGCTCTGTCTACGTGGGAAATGCCTGCACATCTTGCGCCAGGAGGACCGCCAGTCGCCAGCAGTATGAGCGCAGGAGGCGATGCAGTGTGAGCAGGGGTCTGTGCTCGCTCCCAGGTAGGCTGCACAGGGCCTGAGTGCTCACTAAGCGGTGGGTTTGCAGCTCAGTGTCCCCTGCAGTGGGTATTCCCTGCATTTCCTGCACACGCAGCCTCTCTCCTCGCTGTTCAGCTCACTTGAGGTCATTAGGTAGTGTCCTGTCTGTGAGACCGGAATCCTTGCTGTGAGAAGTGACCTGGGCTTTGCTTTGCTTTCCTGGTTGAAGTAATTTTCTGGCACTCTAGAGTGGCTGCTGTCTTGTTCTGGCAGCCATTCTGTTCTCCTTGGTGTAACATGCTTGATCTCTGTTAAAAATGGCTCTGCTACTGGGATCCTAGCAGTAGAAACTTGCACTCACCCTCTCCTTGCAATGACTGCTATTTTTAGCTAATAGGATTCGCTATGAAGAGACTCCTGTCTCACTCATCCAGGTTGTCTCCAACAGGACTGCCAACAAGGGAAACATTTTTATCACAGTTAGGGCTTGAGCAGTTAGGGTTCGGTCCCTGCCTGAGGTTCACTGTATGTTTAAGCCAGGTTGTGCTTTGGTTGTTTGGTTTTAGTGCCTTTTATCCTGGACCAGGAATCCTCAGTGTGTGCCTCTTCCCCTTCTCTGTATGAAGGGCTTCTGCCTGCAAAAAGCACCGCTCGGTCACGCTGCGTGCCCAGTCTCTTCACCAAGCTCCTTTCCCCTGTCTGTACAGGGCTAGTGACTGCACACAGCTAAAGAAGGAACAAAGCTCCTTTTTCTCTCCTGAAGAATCAGGGGATGTCTCAGTGTAGCTTGTTTTGACAAACCTTAGGCTTTATTTGGGTGCAGTGGAACCATTTGATAATTCCGGGTGAATCATGTGCTCCGTGGTACTGGCAGTTTACAGTAAAAGATCTCATGTGGCTCAGCTCTTTGCATGTATGCCTGATTGGAAACACTGCTTAAATAGAAAATCGCCTCAAAACACCATATTGGGGAAAATAGAGAGGCACTAAAACATCCTGCAAAAGTGCCAGAAATGATCCCTAAAGCAGCAGTGTGGCTTTGAATGGCAGTGCCATTCTGAGCTGTGGGTGTCTGGCTGTTGATTAAGAGGAATGCATCCTAGACAGATTAAATTTACAAGGCTTCCCACCCGGTAGACGTCTGGAGTAGTTGCTGCCTGCAGTACTAGTGAATTTGTTTAAATCAATGGATACCATCTTCAGGTTTCTGAACACAAAAAGAGTGCTCAGAATGGCCACTGCGGGTGTGGACAGTACAGTGAGTAACCCCAGGATTTTTATAAACAGGAGATTGGAGTTAAAGGACGTAAAAAAAAACAGATTAATTACAAGGAGAATGCTTGTGTGTGGTGTTATGGGAATGACAGGCAAAATTACTGCTTGAAGAAATCATACTCGGATGCCACTCACAGAAATACCCCCATCTGGCAGATGGGTCACAGTGAGATCGCTGCGTGACGGCAAGGATACGTCCTGGCAACAGATCAGTGGAAGGACAAGGTTGCTTACATTACGAGGGAAAATGGAGTCATCAGGTGTTTGTTCTGCACAAATTAAATAACTCTTTGGTTCCACAGAGATAAAAAGCTGTCAGACATGCATTTCTCGCTGCTTGCCTGCCTAGGCTCAGTTTCCTAGGAGGAGCCTCAAGGTGAGTTGTTACTACTAGGTGCAACCAACTACTCAGTGTAACTGTCCTTCAGAGGGGAGCGGTGCTGCTGGCACCGGGAGCTCTTTAAAGAGATCTTCTATTTCCATCTACTAAGCAGTTTCCAAATGGATTCTAAAATGCAACATTAGCTGAATAAAATACCAGTGTATACAGGCACTCATAAGAATTGCTTCATCCTGTACTGAAAATCATGTTTCTGGAATGGAGCACAACAGCTGTGTGGCTGTGCAATAGGAAATACAGATCAAAACAGCAGAAAGAATTTAGGGTGTTAGAATGGAAATGGGCCTTGCTGTCTAACACCCAAGCTCTCCTTCTTAATGGGTGAAGGACCAGAAAAGGTCTGGAAAACTTCGCAGTCAAAAATGATGTGTCCTGATGGATCTCTGGGCTCTCTGGAAATTCTTGCTGTTGTTGGCATTCGGGCAATGCATGAAATACAGCTTCAGCTCAAAACTTCACCATTCACAGACTGTCAGTACTTGAGTTGGCATCTGAAAGCCTGCCAGTGAGCTTCTCTCTTAATAGCCCAGTCACTTATTCCCCTCCCAGGATCAATAGGTGGTAGTTTAGTCAAGATGCCAAAGGCTGCTGTCATTTCAACCCAGCCATACCGCCAGGATTTGAGCAAAAACTCCTGTGCTCTTCCCTCTGGAGAGGAGTTTTCAGATGGTGTTTTCTCAATTCTGACACTCCGAATGAAGGGCAGAAGCAGTTCCTGTGCAAGATCAGTGTTCAGAGAGTGGGATTTAAAACTCCTTATATTTGTTCCAAACACGTAGCATGCCAGGAATATCTCTAAAGCATTTCTAAAGATGTGGCCAATGGCTTCTGTTGCAGGCACTTGCTTTCTGAAGTATTGAGCCCAACCTGAACAGCTGATGAATGGCAGTCAGAGGCACTGGTTTCAAAAATATTGACTGAGCACAGAGATCAGAGAGCAGAAGACTGGTCTTTGTGTTCTTGAACCTGGCTCGAGAAACAGATGGCTGGTGCTTGAGGAAAATTCACTGAATTCACTGAACCAAATAAATGGTTTATGTTAAAACAAGCAAAATCCAACAGAGTGTGCCTAGAACATACTGGGGATTAAGGGCTCCGTTGGGCTGCTCCTCCCAAATGTTTGTGCTGCTGAGTGTTTGGAAGTGACCTTTGAAGTTAGGGGAAACATGCTGGCTAGAATTTCAGCAAGACTTCAGCATAATCTTTCTTTCTGGATCTCAGCAAATCTGTGAACAGCCCTTGTCCAGACGTTAGTATGTTGGAAATGTCCATGTTTTCCCTAAGATGAAGGTGAAGGGTTAAGGAGCTCCTGGTCTTTTGCAGCTCACAAGGTATTTCTGTCTCCTGGTGTGCACCAGCCTGCATGGGTGCCTCTTTTTCCGAACTGTGTGGCCATACTGAGGCGTCTTCTGTGCTTGAGACAGACTATTCATAGAAGATTTGGAAAGTGCACATTGGGCCAAAAGTTATTTTGAAATAGATTAGATCTCCTGCTTTAAAGTGAGAGTTTTATGAAAAGGAGTCCTGTTGGTACACACAGTCCTTCTGGCATTACCCTGTCCATAACGAGGTGCATTTTACTGTTGGATACATCAGGGGCTCTCTCAATACATTTAACAGCCTGAATCAAGCAGTGATTTTGAGGGAAAACAAAACAAAACAAAAATCTTTGCTGGCTTTGAGAGCAGAGAGAAACATCATTTTCTTTGCTTTTAAGTTTTTATTATCTGCTTCTACAAAGGCCTTCTCAAACCAAAGCAAAAAAAAAAACTTAAACTGGAGGGGCACTGGATGGCAAATTACAGACCTCATCTAATTAAGGTAATGTCAGAAAGCTTAGAAATTATACAAGGCCTTAAAATCACATCCTGATGTAATTAGGCCACCCCTTGAGCTCTGTTGATGCAGACTTTTGGTTCAGTGCCCTAAACAGACAGGATAGTAAATGCCTTTCATTCTGGGACCAACCTCATAGCATGAGGTTTATTATTGACCTTGTTAGAGTTGGTGTTTGGGCAGCGTCCACAGGGCACAAAGGAAGAGCAGAGTAAAGATTAAGAGAGACTTTATTCTGCCAGGCAGTCCCTAAATCCAACAATAAGGATCGATTCAGATTTGTCAGCTGTGTGCAGAAAAGGTGGTGAATCCCAGCAGTTAAATGAGAATAGCAAGGACACCAAGAGCTGGCAGGAGGTTTGCAGTGGAGCTGCTGCTTTTCTTCCACCTGTGGACAACTTTGCTTAATGACACTTAACTGAATTATCAGTCAGCCTGTTAGAAGAAGGGCTGACCCTGGAAGGGTGTTTTCCTCCTGAAGGCAGCATTATCACTGGCTGTCGATACAAAGCACAGAGATGTTTGCTCCTGACCTCTTCATCTCCTTTCCCATGAGCACAGTAGGGCTGAGGCACTTCTTCAGGGTCCGGGCTGGATAAGTGATCTGAAGTGGGCTCCTGCTCTGAGAAGCATATTTGCTGAAAGGCATGAGAGTGCTAACCTGTAATTTGCTAGCAGAAGTACCTGCAAGTTGTTGAATGCCTTACAGCTGGGGGTGACCTCTAGTACCTTGCTTTAAAATCTCTCCTGCTCTAAGAATTCCCCTAGGGCTTGCAGCAACGTAGATGCAAGCAGTGATCTGCCTGGGAGATGAAGCAATCCAGGCTCCAAATTCTTTCAGGTAAGGGCTCAGTGAGGTGAGGAGCTGCTCTTCCAGCTCCATGGTACAGGCAAACGTGGCCTTTTTTTGGAGTGCAAAGCTGCGTTAATATAAATAGGATTAAGCTTAACTCCGCCATAATCCTAATAACCTCTGCTCTGTATAGTAAATCGTAGACTAGGCTGATACGTTTTTCCTCTGAAAAGTCTGGTTTTAAATGAAATATTGCTGTAGGGCCAGAGCTTAGTGTCTGCTCCCTTAAGCCTGGGATATAGCTGAACAGAAGCTCAGTCCAAAATGCAGGGTAGAAGCAGAAAACTCCTGAGAGGTCAGTGACTGAAGGAAGAATTATTCAGGGAAAGGTAAGGGACGAGCTAGGCAGAAAAATCATTTTCTCTCTGATTGCTCCTGGATGTAGCTGTCAGCCAGGCCTGACTACAACCCAGCAAGGGAAAGTTCTTGGGGTTGTAAAATCCTGTGCAGTGTGGAGCTTTGTAGGAAGCTGCATTCCACAGTTAGAGCATCCCAGGAGTTGGTGTAATGGGTTCTGCGGGACCTTTTCCCTCAACTAGCAAGGCAAAAGCTAAACAGGAGTAGCACTAAGAATGTGAGCAAGTGTCAGAGCGAGGGACCTGAACAGCTCTGGGGGACTGGGTCCAGCCACAGAGACTCACTCTGCATCCTTCACCTGGTCTGGGGTGTGCTCTGCTTGTCCTGCCTCCGGGATTAGCACCTCTTGTTGTTAATTACTCAGAATGCACAAAATATAATAGCCTGCTTTGTTGTCAGGAAGTGGTGTGAAAGCCTGGGTGGAGGAACAGGGACCACAGTCTTGGATAAAGAAAGGAGGAATGCTTTCAGTTGCGTTGCCCACCTCCTTCCTCATTCCCAGCCTCATTTTCTTCCCTCTGGGAGTCTGCAGCTCAGGAGCTCAGGCCCATGTGAGGCTGGATGGGGCACATGTTGCCTGAGCTGCAGTGCCTGCGGCAGCAAATTGCGGTGGGGCATCTGCTTTTGGCATGAGCATCTGTGTAGGCAGCTGATGAGCACAGCCTGGGGAGTATTTTGGGGGGGTGGTGGAAGAGGCTCTGTAGGGTTGCTGTTCTCTTGGCACAACAGATCGTAGCAACTCTCAGTTTTGCTTATTACGTGCTGGAAGATAGCTGGATTACTTTCCAGAATTGCTTTGCAGCAACCTAAGACTCTTGGTAAAGCCGTTAGCTTTTCCAGTTTTTGGACAGAAAATCGGGAAATGCTGCTCAGTCCAACTGTCTGAACTTACGCAGGAAAATCTTACGCTTTAGTGGAAAAAAAAATTACACCGCTAACAAAATGTAAGTCTACAGCATTACAGCAGCTATGGTGTGAAATTCTCTCCGTTGTGACCATGACATCCATATTCCAGTGCCTCAAAATCTCCTTTTTAACAGGCATTGTTTAAAGTGTAAATGCACTGGGCATTAGGAGTGTGTTGTTGTTTTTTTTTTATTTGTTCTAATAATAACAATATCATTCTTACGCTTTTAAGAAACGGAGACTAAAAGATTGCCAGAAAGATTTTATTTATTTTTTTTTTTTTTATGAGTACATGAAGAATGCTGAGAGAAGATAAAAAGAAAGCCAACTGCTTAGTGAGTGAGTTGTTTTTTTTTTTTTCCCTTTGAGTGAAAAGGGAGGTGCCTGAATGGAAGAACCATATAGACTCATATAGAATCATGAGCTTTCTGTAGGCTGGAAGGGACTGTGCCCTTGTGGAATTACTACAGTATAACAGCCTGGTTCAGAACTTCATAAAATAATTTGAAAAATGACAGCAGGATAGTAAACA
Organism: Aythya fuligula; assembly: GCF_009819795.1. Classification (NCBI taxonomy): domain Eukaryota; kingdom Metazoa; phylum Chordata; class Aves; order Anseriformes; family Anatidae; genus Aythya; species Aythya fuligula. Next base: position 7,513,382 of record NC_045580.1, on the reverse strand, counting down.
GTTTGAGGGATTATTTCCCTCAATTACATAGACTTCAGATGCAATTTTCATGCAGCCTTATTTAATACATCATTATTATTGAATCTAGGTGTTTTTGTAATGGTGCTGTGTTACTGTAAGTAAACCCACCTTTTTATTTCTACTGGAACTTGCTTAAATTAATTAAAGCTTTACTGAATATGGGTAATTGAAGGCTTGTGGCCTCTGGCTGTGGAATCGGGCTGCTGTGAGGCTGGATCTCAGTGCCCCCACCATCAGGTACATTTGAGCTGTGAGCAGCAGAGGGGCTTCTTGCAGTTTGGCAGGAGTTATCAGTGCAGTTCTGGAAATAAGAACAGCATCATGAGCTTGTACAGGAGAGAGAAGCCACGACTTGTGGACTCTTTGCAGTCCCCAGTTAGCTTAAGCAGCAAATAAAAACCTCTGAAAGAGGGCAGGCAAAACTAACATGTGTTGTTACCATTACAGGCAAAGGAGAGTGCGCAGACCCCATCCACGTGTCAGGCCAAGTCTGCTCCAGCAAGCTCTGCCACTTCTGCTTTTTTTTTTTTTTCCTCTTTTTTTTCCAAAAGCCATCAGGCAGGCCCCCAAGCTCGTGTCCTGCTTTCCTGCTCCGCTGAGTAAGCAGGATGGGCTGAATGTTTGTGCAGGCATCTTTCTGAACCAGCAGACCGAACCGTGGCGTGGTTAATGTTGGATTTCCCATGCCAGGATAATTACGAGTGAAGCTGTGATCAGATTGTGACTTTGATGGGCCGTAAAAGTGTAAACTCTGGCATTGCTGAGATAATATGGAATGAGGTCTTAAAACCTGCTGCATGGGCAGAATAATGGGAAGCTTAGTGAAACAGCAGGTAATCCCATAAATGGATCAGTTTGTTTACCTTCCATGTGTCACTCCAGCCCTGCCCAAAGGGATTTCAGTGTCACCAAGGCTCCTGCTAGCCATTGGGGTGCTAGGGGGTGGGGTGGAAAGGAAGAAGTTGTGAATCTGCTCATTTCTGTTTAGCTGCATGTGCCAGACAGGTCCCATCACTGACCAGCATCCTGAATTTCTTCCCCTTGTGGCAGCACTCACAGCTCTGTGGGGCTACGACCTGCTGCAAGGATGATGCTCTTTGATGTTAGGTCCTGCAGGTGCTGAGTCAAGTCATTTTGAGGGGTACAGGGCCCTGTACAGAAATGGAGAGCAGTGTATTAGAAATGCCCATGCAGCTCCTAGGCAATGGAAGAAATGGGCTGTACAACAGGGTGACCCTTCCTACTCCATGGGTTATTTCAAATAAGCCATGCTGGGTGTGCAAAGGAGGCAGGCTCCTTTCTATGAAATCTGTCCCAGTTGTTTCTTGTGATAGATTGCAGTTTAATAGGAAGTAGTACCGGTTTTCTTGCTTCTGCGTTGTGGGTTTTCTGCTTTCTAGATATCTGGAGGGGAAAAAAACACAGGGGGTAGGACCCTAAATGCTGTGAGTGACCCCGTTCTGGCAATGTTGTGCTGCCTGCCTGTTCGTCCTGTCCTGGCACAGAGTGAGCTGCACCACAGTGTGCGGTGATGTCAAGTCCGTGCTCAGCAGGCTTCGGGGATGAGACCATTCCTTTGTTTTCAAAGGCAAAAGACAGTGAGATTTGCGAAGAGAGAGAGTAAAGTAAGAGCTATGCAACTTCCCCCTGAAAAGGCAATGATGTGCAAACATTTTGGTTTCTTTTCCATTTTCAGCAACAGCTACAGGCATATGTGGCCTGGGTGAATTCCCAGCTGAAGAAGAAGCCAACAATAAAGCCAGTCCAGGACTTGAGACAAGATCTCAGAGATGGAGTCATCCTTGCCTCACTTATTGAGATTGTAGGTCAGTAATGCCATATGGCACTGTTTTTCATTGTGCAGTTTTAGATCTTGTGTAAAAAGCTGGCCTTGGCTCCGACATCTGTCAGGCAGACTGGCGGACGTTAATGAGCATCAGAGCTTGGGGGAGGGCTCATGTTAAAAGAAAACAATCATAAAGCAAATCATAAAGGCAATTCTATTGGGTCCATATGTGTTAGCAGTCAGTTACAACGCAGCCACATTGCAGACCTTTTGAACTGTGTATGTGGTCTCTAAGGTAACCTGTGGCAGAGACGCCAGAACTGATCAGGGACCGTGTTAACCCCCACAAGGCTGGAATGGAGTCATGAAAGGATTTGCCATGTCGAGGAATGGTGTTAGTGCATGGCATTTATGGAAGAGTGAACTGCTTGCTGAGATACTGATATTTATAAGAAGAGAGAGCAGCAGCAGCTCTGGGGGATAATGCTGTCTGTTTCTCAGCAAAAGAGTCTAATATTTCCACACAGAAGGTCACAGTGACTCAGGAGTAATCATAAAATAATGAAGTATGCATAAAAATGCCCCTTTTCAGACAATATACTGCAAGGTCTGCCTCCAATATAGTTATTCCTAGTATTGAGTATCTTAAGCAGGACAAGAAATCATGCATGTCTCCTCACAGTCTGACAAGACATAAAGTTGACCCCCACAGCTACAGCAGTTCCTGAGGCAGCACTAAGCAGTATCCCCTCCAATAAATTTCTTTTCACTTCTTTAGCTGGTGAGAAGTTGAATGGCGTCCAGGTCAACCCTACCAGCCAGCAGGAGATGAGGGAAAATGTGGAGAAAGTCTTACAGTTCGTGGCGTCAAAAAAGATCCGCATGCATCAGACATCAGCAAAAGGTACTTGCCCCTGGCAGATGACACATATAATTCAACATGTTGAACACCCAGTTCTATTTTTGCCTCATATCAAACAGAAACAGATAATGTGTTATTTTGTGGGGAGGTTGTTTTTTCCCCTCCCTCCCCTGTGGCTTAGTAACAGGTTCTGGGTTGCGTGATACTGTATTCTCGACTGGTTTTTGTTCTTGTGCACTGTGCTGCTACCAAAGTGCCTTTTCCTCTTTCACTGAGCAATGAGAAGACCAAGTGATGGTGTAACAGGGGATACAGACTTAAAATCTCTCATTTAAAGGACATGTAAACCTGTTAATGTGGAGTGAGCCACAGGAAAAATATTTCTGGTCTGCTGGCAACCTCTGATGCTCTTTCCAATCGCCTGCAAATAGGGAGAAAACCCAATATGCAAAATCACATATTTATGGCATAGTTTAATCATGTATCACAGGGACTGGGGCGGGGGGTGGGAAGGAGGATTTGAGGTAGAAAATTGCCCCTGATCCTGTTCTGACAGGATCCTGGGAGGGGACACTGTGGCCCTTCAGATGAGAGAGGAAGGTGGGAAAATACTGAGACAGGCTGTATGGAGTGCATCACCCTTGTTAGCAGAAGAATACAAGCTCTTGGTTTAGAGGTTTTGGGAAATGCCTCGTGTGAGATAATTAAAACTGATTAATTAACATTCGGAAGGTGCTACAAACAGTTTAAGGTACCCTGTTACTAAAGAAATAGGGTACCTTATTCTCTGGTTCTCCGGTCTTTAGTTTTAAAAAAGAACTACAAATCCCGTGTGCTAATTGGAGTGGCTGCCAATACAATGGTTGCCTTCAGTCACTGCTGTAGACATCCATGGAGCTTTTGGTAATTATAGTATGCTGTCATTTAACTGGACTATTAGCTGGAAATGGCCGCAGAGGGAAGGCTCAAGTCTGTTCAAAGCACTGAAACTTGGAATCAGTTGGTGGCAGTTGGTTTGCTGCTCTGTGCAAAACGAGCAGAGCTAAGTATGAGTGCTGTAACTCAGTCCTTTTTGCATAGTCCTTATTTACTGGCACGGTCCTGCTGGGTTTAATTACATTCATGCTTGTTGGTCAGAAGCAGCTCTGGTGGGACTTGATGTTAACATTACCCTCCTTGATTTTATTTGCCTCGTGCAGATATTGTCGATGGGAACTTGAAATCTATCATGAGGCTGATCCTTGCCTTAGCTGCTCATTTCAAGCCGGGCTCGGGAAGAGCAATGAATCACAGCGCTGCTGGCGTGACGGGGAAGAGCTCGTCAGCATCGTCTGCCAGCCACAGGCCTCGCTCAGCTGCTGCAGTGGCCCAAGGGGCGGTGGCAGCTCTGGCAGATGTTCGTCAAGATGTCTTGCAATCTGGCCGGGATGTTTTCCGGCACAGACAGAGGTAATGATTTTTTATTCCTGATTATTAGAGGTCAAGTTGTGTTGTCAGGTGGACACCGTTCCCTTTTAAGTAGATGTCTCTTTATCCCAACAGTTCCTGATGTAAGGTATTCCTATTCAGTGAACATGTAGAGAAAAATCACTTCTGCCTCACTGAAACCTAAATTGGTGGTGTCCTAACAAAAGGGACAACTGATCTATGCTGGATGCCTCATAATGAAAACTGCAGGCATCCCAGGTCCTCTATGGATTTTACGGCAAAACAACTGTTGGACCTGCGTTAGTTCACAGAAAAAGAACAGTTCTTTTTGGCTAAGCCAGAGGGAGCTCTGCTGCCTCGTTTATCCTAATTCACACTGAGGATAGTGCCCTCTTGGTGTTGTTTACTTGCAGACATTCCCATTTTGAGTGAAACAAAACAAACGTCTTAACTACAGGTGCTACTTACAGCTCTGGGAGCAGTTATTGCCAGAATTGTGGTGTTGGTTCTGTTGTACAAAGTGGTTTTCTGTGTTGCTGTTCACCCCTATGTTCCACTTACTGCTGTGTAGGCAGATGCAGTGTTGTGTGCTGTTAATCAGCTGATGCATCCTTCCATGGAAGTGGAGGAGTTGTGGTGATAATGAGGGGAAATGATCCACGTACAGAAGGAATGTGTAATTCTGAAAAGCACATTTAACACTTGCAAAAGGTGCTATGTGGATTATAATAGTAATGACAGTTAAATGGAAGCCAGATGGCTGTCTTTTGAGGGTTTCATTTACACAGCTGAAGGTCATTTGCCCATGTTAGATTGGCTCAAGGGACTACCCATGAAATAATTTGGAAATGAGACCGAAATGGTATATTTTGTTGATAAATTAAATATTAAAGGTTTCTCTTGCGAATTCATCAGGTCAGGAGATCTTCAGCAAAGCCAGTCCTCATTCTGTGTGCAGATTCTGTTATTTTCCTTGCCTTCACAGAGCTTTTCTGTTTTTCTAGTCACAGAATAAGGGTTGAGTTTACAAGGGGACTTTGTGGTTGCTTGCATTTCCCTCACACCAAGAAGATGAGATGAAGCTCCCTGATGGGAGAACTTTCTTAATGGGAAGCTTTCTAGTGGTTCCCCCCTTCCTGCCTTCCATTCATTAGCTTTCCTCCCCTCCTCCTTGGAGACCAGAAGCATTCCTGCTCCTTCTTCACGAGGCTTCACTCATTTTGTGATATTTATCTCCAGAAACAGCAGCATGGACGAAGAGATTGAAAACCCCTACTGGAGTGTCCGGGCACTGGTGCAGCAGTACGAAGGGCAGCAGAATATTGCCTTGGAGTCCCACTCCTCCAGGTAAGGAACTTCATTGCCCAGATTTGTCCTGTTGTGTTCCTTTGTCTGGCATTCCTTAAAATGCCCTTTGTCATTGTGATCTGATTAGCTCTCAAAGAAAAGAGGATTCCCAGTGTAGAGTCTCCTGTCTGATCAGGAGAATGAAACCCTGGGAACCAGCATGGAGAAGTGGTTTACTGTCATTTTTTCCATAGATGACATTGGTCTCATCCATGATGCGATCACATAGATATGAGCTAGGAACTTCTGAGTTACAGTTGCTCCAAGTGTCCCTCCTGGAGACCAGAGGAATAGGATCAGGAAACACACAGCTAAAGGTGACAGGCACATGGAGGTGACAGGCATGTGGATTTGAATAGTAGTTACAGGAGTACACCAGTCTTTAATCCAAGCCTACAGTCTCGAGGAGATCTGTAGCTGTGTCTTCATTGCCATCGTGCCCTCATCCATCACCTTTAATTGTCTCTAGATTTACAGGTATCTCACTTAGCCTTCTATCCCCCAGACTTTCACATTAAATTATGTAACTGAAAAATCTCCTGCATGCTGTTGTGAAGTCCCAAAAGTCAGAGCTCACTACGGTTTATGTGAGAGTTGGCTTTGCCCTTTAAAGTAGGACTTGGATCCTGAGAAGTATGTGGTCTGCGTTATAAACAGTCTGCAGCCTTGACTGCGATTCTTGACTGCCCAAGTTAAGCAAGGTCAGGCTGGGGTAAGCGGAGGGTTTCTAAAAAATGGGACCTGTAGAACCCAGGATTGGCTAGAATGGCAGGATATAACATATTTCCAGTATGAGACAGTATAACTTGCAATGAGAACCTGGGCAGTGTGTGCCAGTCACAACACATTACAGCGGTGCCTTACAGGCTCTTCTCACTCCCCTTTGCTTTGGGGCAGAAATGAAAACTCATGTCCCTATTTACTTGAGCAGTGAGAGGAGAAGGAGGACAGGTGGCTATGTTGTTTTATTTTCATGGATATAGGAGAGAGTGTAGCTGAAGGGACAGCAGAATAAAAACTGTACTGTGGAGTAGCAGCTGATTTACTGTGGGTATATTCAGAGTAAAAGACAGCCCTTTTTCCCCGGAGAACTAGAGACTAGCTTGCAAACAAAAGACTGTATGACTGAACGTATTTGCTCTCCCTCTGGGTATGATGCTTTGTTCCATTTAAGCTCTTCTGGAACACACTTAGAGCTGCATGGGCATGGCTGCAGATCTTCGATTCGGTTTCTTAACCCCAGTGTAAGTACCAGCTCTCATTCATTGCCTCCTTGTCCTGCCTGGACCATCCCTCGAAAGTGCCTCAACGGGGCACTTTTATTTTCCCTTCTCGTGCAGGAGTGAGGAGGTTGATTTTCTTGGGGCAGATTGGCCCTGATAGTTTCTCAGCAAGCAGGATTTCTCCACAAGATTTCTTGGGCCACTTTTGATGCTCCCATAGTGCAAGGAGGCCTCTGAGTACCTAAGCATTAGTGTCACTTAGTTCAACAGATTAGATGGAAGGAAAAAAACAAACAAACAAACAAAGAAAAAACAGAATAGTTTGTACTTGTGCTCAAAATTTGCTGTATCAGTGTGAGGTCTGCTTTAAATACAGACATAAACATTTGGATGGGTGTGGAAACTCCATGTGAGCCAGTACTGGACCACTGCCTCCACATGATGTCAGTAGAGAGTGGACTTTGAAGCTGTCATTCGAGGGAGGATGGAAAAATTCTGGTCCTGGCCACACAATTTAATGGCTGATGAATGTCACAGGACTTTGTTGATTCTTGAACTGTGATCTCAGTAGGACAGTGAGTGACACCTGCTGCCTCCCTCCACTCCTTGTTCGGGTTAAGGTAGCCTATTTTACAGGTACTTTCCTACCCTATCAGGTATTGTTGGACAACAGTTGTTTATCTGTTTGTGACTCCATTTCGCTGGTGAATGAAACTTTATGTGCACATCCTACATTGCTTTGTTTTTTCTCATACAATGCCATGAGTTTTCTTGCCATATGGTAATAGTGATACTATCCCTGATAGGGCAATAACACAGTAAGAGCCTTTATGTAATAATTAACTTCCACAATTTTCTATTTAATGTGAATTCAGAACATGTTCCACGATGTAGTTGAAAAAATCTACAGTGAGTTATCTTGATTTATCTTTTTCAGTAAGAATTATTCTATTTTTTAGTCTGTTTCTCCTTGCAACTTATAAAAACGGTTTTGTTTTCCAGGGTGAAATAGCACAACTCCACATTGGAGCACGGTTCATATTGTAGGTGTTCCAGATGTGAGTTGATGTGGGTGGATAGAGGCCCAGGGCCGAAATAGCGAGGGCTGAAGTGCTTGGCAAAGCTTTACTGTGCTCTAATTCTAGAAAAGCTAAGTATGTGGGGCTCGGGAATAAGTAAGGAAAAAAGCAGACAAACAGTCTTTATGTTGGTTAATTTCATTGATGGGAGCTGCTTTTTATCTGGAATTATGGATCTTGAAAGCCCAAGATCGTTTTTGATCCACTCTGTGCGCATATAGATCAGGAGCAGAACGGAGCCCCGAGCCTTTGCAGCCTGCCCGTTATTTTTCCTCTCCTAGAGCTCTGCTAATCCTGTGCTATGGGGATGCACAGTCAGCCACTGCGAGCTCAACAGGAAATGATCAGAGATTGCATCAAGCTGGAGCTAAAACAATTTTAATTAAAGCTGGGAATATGCAGTGAGACATAATTAAATTTTAATCGCAATATCTTGAGAGTGGGAATATTCCCCATCCAGCGTGTGGATTTGCTACCTTGGGGATGTGGGTTGGAAACAGCATTGTCTCTAGCAGCAGCAAGGCCCAGGAGAGAGACTGGGAGGGATGCACAAGGTGCAGGTTCTGTCCTCAAAGGGTTAGACCATAGCTTTGAGGGCTGGGGTAATGATACTGTTTTTTGGTTTTTGTTTTTGTTTTTTTTTTTTTTGCATGCAGTGCTCAGCTGGGGAACAGCTCCAGGCTGCCAGGCAGGAGAACTTTTTCTGTAGCCTCCAGTCAGAGCACTTGTGTATGAGCAAGGAGAGAACAGATTGGGGCTTTTGTGGTGAAAAAGCATCCAATGCTGTTAACCAGAAGCACAGCAATTGCAAACACAGAGGTTGGCCGCTGAATTGCGGGAGGAACTGCCAAGTGGGGAAGGATCTATTTATACTGAGCCTTACGAAATCGGGAATACGTTGTCCTGTTACAGGGCACCAGGCACTGCCTGGTGCTCAGAAATAAGGCTCAACAGAAGCAATATTCTGTATTTTGCTTTGGCTCCTTGGTGCTCATAAGGACTGGGCTTGCTCTTAGCTTCGGCTGGTGATCTGCCAACAGAAACTGGGAGCAACCCGACCTCCAGCTCCTGGGGCTGTCCTCTGCAGACACCAGGCTTGGCGATGAAAACAAGATGCTTGTTTCTCTTCCCTTATAGCCAGGAATGTGCTAGCTTAGCTGTGAGCCACATAAAGAAGCCCCTGCTCTGTGGCAGCAGCAGCCACCCCTCCATCTCATGCTGCTGCTGCTGGATCCGTCCCAGGGCAGCATCTCCAGCCTGGCACCAGCAGTAACACTTTGGAGAGCTCACAGCCTGAAGAGCAGATTTCCAGGGACAGCAGCTCTAATCAGCAAAGGCAATAGAAATGATTCATGGAAAAATTCCCCAAATCAGCCTGATTCCCAGGCCAGCGAGCCCCTCACGCATCCCTCCTCCCTCTCTCCTCCCCTTCCACCAGCTTTCCTTCCCTCCCCCACGCCGAGCCAGGCTGCTCGGAGAAAAGGCACAGCCTGTGTGACAGCAGGAGGGAGAGGGAGCTGGAGATAGCAGCAAGAAGAAGCCGTGCAGAGGGCTGAGAAGTGCTGCATGCCGTCTTCCAAGGCAGCATCCAAGCCTGGAAGAGCAGGGAACCTACTGCTTGCAGCGTCTCTCGGCGCTTGGTTGGCATCTGCAGCAGGTGCTGGGAATCTGAAGAGGGCAGAATGGGCTGAGAAATGCCACCGGCAATCCAGATCAGTCCGGGTGATGCAAACAACTGGGTGTGCGGCTGACCAAAATGCAGCAGCAAGAGACAAATAACCCGAGAGGAAAATCAGCAAAAGCAAAACCTGGGCTGCAGAATTCCCCTGGCTCTGGAAGCAAATCTGTGCACAGGGACTGCTGATCTGCCATCAGGTGGCTTCTTGCAAAGACCCTGAGTTTTTTTTGGCTGTGAATCTTCTCAAGCTAACGTGAAGATTGGCAAATATTCCTCCGGTAGTTTGACAGGAGCTGGCATCTTCTGCGCTGAATTTCTGAGCTGGTGGACGGACGAGGCATGTCTGTAGCCAGCATCCTGAGGCTCCCCAGGAAACGGATCCTGTGAGGCGAAAGGTTAAAGTGGGATCATGGGAGGGAAACAAGTCAAATGGTGAGCGATTGTTGCCATTGTCATTTGAAACAGCAGGGGTGGGGTGTTTATTAAAATTATGGGAGTTGGAGCTTATCATTGGAGCTGTTTCCCTAAAGCTTTGACTCTGCAGGCACTGACAGCTCTGGGACTCAGCTGAGCAAGGATATATAGGTTAAGAAGCCAAACAGTGGTAAAAGGAATAAAGTGTAACAGTTTGCATCATAAAAGTTAAATAGCTTTAATTTCCCAGCACTTATTTCTGCATGTTCTAATCATGAATTGTGATGTACTTTAAAGAGAAAATCACATGAGTGGATATTTCATCCTCAGATGGGCTTGGTGACTGATACAAAAAGCATAGCAATGTTTTCAGCTTTAACTCACTGATGGGATAATGAGTGGGGCAACCTGACCTGTGGCACTGCTTCATCGGGCACCCGAGTGCATTTCAGTGGCACTTTCACTGTGTCACTCAGTGGCAAGCAGGAGCAAGCGGCTGGTTACAAGTGGCGTGTACAACGTGTGCCTAGTGAAGGAGTCCTGTAATGGAGTTAGTCTTCCTGAAGGTAAATCTTTGAGCAAAACCAGGTGACTTGGAGGCCTTTAATGATCACACACACCCTACTTCAGCAGGACAGGACAGGTACTGTGACTGTTACAGATCCCCATTAGAAGGTGGTTATTCTTGCATTTAGTAAGTTGTCTTCATCTCTTCCTTTAACGTGGTGAATGTCCATTCAGTTTGGACCTTTTAAACTAGATGGTTTGAAGCTCTGTAACATAAACGAGAACTCAGCTAGCACTGCCTGTGGGAGTGGACTAGACAGAGCTGCAAGCAAGTAGTTTTCATCTCGATTGCAAGGCTTTTCAGATTCTGGGAGAGCTGCAGAGTATGCAGCAGCAGTGCTGGAAAGATGTGGAGGGCAAGCTGCTGAAACTTCTTATTTTTCTGAACCTATTCTGTTATTTTTCCACATTGTTTCCTTTTTGTTTTCTGCCCTTTGTTTCTGTGTTGTGGAGAATGAAAACTTAACTCCTCCTCACACTAGCAAGGATTAGTTCCTGAGACTTTGGAGGTATGTTGAATGGGTCAGTGAGCTTCAGCCACCTTGTCCTGTTGTCTGGGTGATGTGCGTAAGAAGAATTTCAGAAAAAAAAAGGTTGTGTTTGGACCTCACAGTCAGCTGAGATGACTCCACTGAAAATATTTGGGTACTTTAAAGAACTTTTAACCTAAGAACACAAATGAGTGTTATCTGACTAGAAAATCCAAGAACAAAATATTTTTAAGTTTGTTCTCTGATTGCAGGGGTGCTTTTGAAACCCAGGGGTGAGACATGAAGAAAGCAGGGTGGCTTTTTGTTTAGCTTCCAACATGCATAGAAGGCTTGCAGCAAATTGTTTCTGAGCAGACCTTAAAGTGTGGTCTCATTCCTGTGTGAGTGTTTGTAAGTTCTGTGGAAGCAGCAAACTTTCTGTTAAGGAAAATGAAGAGACACATTGGGTTGCTTAACAATTAGCTTGCTGTCACACTGATGTAGAGTGATTGAAAAGTTAGATGCCAAGTTTGGTTTCTTACTGGCTTCCCTGGTATGCAGATAATTCTGACAACGAGACTTCCTGCATATTTACTTTTATCTTAGATAAGGGTGATGTTGATCAGCACTCTGAAATAACTGTTTCTCATTTCCTTTGCAGTCTCGCATCACCCAGTCCTATCCATAGCACAAAGAGCGAATCCACTGTAACCCCGTCAGAGGAGAAAGCAGGATATGTGATTATCCACACTGAAGAAACAGAAAGTAAAACAGGTAGCTTGCTGAAAATGCTTCACAGCTCACACTATTATTGGGTTTTGATTGCATCACAAACTTGCTGGGAAGTTCCCCAGAGACTGAAATGAACGTGGAGAATAGGTTGCTGGGTATTGCTTTGTAAACCTAAATCTCAAAACTGTGAGCACTGCAGTGATGCCATGTCTGGCAACAGTTGTACAGTCAATGTCTGTGAGGCTTGCTAGCTAATGCTTGGAAAACAAAAAAGCTCTGGAGAAGGATTAGGGGCCATGTTTAACTTTCACTGTAGGGTGATGCTTTCATCACAGCATCATTTGGCTGTATTGAGAGAAGGAAAAAAAAACTCTCAAAATCCCCTTAAAGACACAGTCCATGGAAAACTGTAAAGCCCATAATGCAGAACTTCACTTTGTGTAAGCGTCTGTGTGTACAGTGTGTCTGTACACAGGATGAGTGACTTTTCGCAAGGAATTGAACTATTGAAGTATTGTTGTGGCTTTTGCATTGAACTCAACGTTGTGTTGCCACAAATGCCCTCTGATACGGTCAGTTTGCATTTGAAATTTTCATACAGATTGAAGGAAGTCTTTTTGAAGAAGTTCCTGAAATGATTTTTTTTTTTTTTTTCTTTTCAGGGACATAGCCTAATAATAGCCCTTCCTGGTTAGCTTCCATCCCAAGAGCAAACAACAGAAGCTCTCCTAGGAAATGATTTGCTACCTCAGACAGTATAACCTACCTCAGTGCTCCTTTGAAAGTATTTGATGACCACCTCAGCAGGTGGGGTAGCTGGCAGGCTGGGGCTCTTCCTTGTATTTTTAGCAGCAGCACTGTGTCTGCTTGCTGCTCCTGCAGCAGGGTACTGCAGCTGCATGTCTGTGGATGCACAGCACTGGCCAGTTTCATCTTTCATCAACAAGGTAGCAGGTATTCCTGTGACTAGTCCTCATCCAAACTCATCAGATCCAGCAAGTTAATGAAGGGGGAGGATGCCAATCATCTTTGATTTACGTGTGCTCAGGAAAGTTTCCTTTGTGTGAAAAATGAGGCATAAATAGCAGCTAGAAGACATGCTAGTTTGGCAGTGATTGACATTGTGGACAGCAGGCAATTACTGTGTTGTGCAAGTCTCTTTTGGATCGCTGTCTGTCATGACCACATTCAGTTTGTTTCTCTTCCAGAAGAGACAGAATCTCACTTCCAGCCTGACTGGCAAGCAGGGAACCCTGTGTCACATTTAGAGAATTCATGGGAGGAGCAGCTTTTGGAACAACAGGACCATTTGGAAAAGGAAATGGAGGAAGCAAAGAAGATGATATCAGGTTTGCAGGTAAGAGATTTTCTTTTCAGCCAGATTTCCCCTACATACTCTTTTTTTTTTTTTTTTTTTTTTTTTTCTACCAAATCTATCTGGCAGATAGGTTATCTTGCAGCTGAGACACTGGCCTGGAACTTGACAGCTGAGTGAGAGTCCTGGCCCAGTAAGGTCTCCTGCAGTGACTGTGCAGAAGTCAGTTAGTTAGTGGGGACAGTGGCTCTTCCCTGTCGTGCCCCGTGGGATGACTTCCCTGGGAACAAGGGAGTATTTGATAGTGCTTTGTCATAAGCACCTAACACACACTCTAATATCTTCCTTACCTGCAATATTTAGGATGTTCCCCATCATTATATACCATGCTTAATCAAGAGAGACTAGACTGGGAGGAAGCATGGCTGCAATTTCCCCAGTGCCTGCATATTTACCAGCGTTTCAAAGAATCTAACATCAGTTTGTGCAATTCAGATAGAGCCTTTTCTGTTGGTTTTAGTTCAGGTTTCTCCAAAACTGTGTTGATGTAATTTGAGGCTCATATTTGGTGGGGAGGGAAAAAGAGGACTACAGAAAGAGAGATAAAGCTATGGAGACTAAAGGCCAATGGTCTTGACTAGTGGTATTTAGGTAGATTTTAAGGGCACACCAAATGCAGGTAATCACAGAATCACAGAATTTCTAGGTTGGAAGAGACCTCAAGATCATCGAGTCCAACCTTTGACCTAACGCTAGCAGTCCCCACTAAACCATATCCCTAAGCTCTACATCTAAACGTCTTTTGAAGACTTCCAGGGAAGGTGACTCCACCACTTCCCTGGGCAGCCTGTTCCAATGCCTAACAACCCTTTCAGTAAAGAAGTTCTTCCTAAAATCCAACCTAAAACTCCCCTGGCACAACTTAAGCCCACTCCCCCTCGTCCTGCCACCAGGCACGTGGGAGAACAGACCAACCCCCACCTTGCTACAGCCTCCCTTGAGGTACCTATAGAGAGCGATAAGGTTGCCCCTGAGCCTCCTCTTCTCCAGGCTGAACAAGCCCAGCTCCCTCAGCTGCTCCTCGTAGGACTTGTTCTCCAGGCCCCTCACCAGCTTCGTCACCCTTCTCTGCACCCGCTCAAGGAACCCCTGCAGAAAAGCCAGAACAAAGCCTGTGTTTAGAAGTTGATTATTATCAGCTTGTCTTTCAGTTGGAGTCCAGGTTGTAGCTGGGTTCACTGGCCTGGTGCCCTGTCCTGTGATGCTATGCTAAGCCCTGAGTGTGCTATCACCCTACTAAGCACATATGTTACTGTGCAAAACGATAAAGATGCAGCAGTATTTTCCCATGGGCTGGGGCTCCCATTCTTCCCCAGGACACTTAGCAGCCTGTGGGTTTTATTAGCAGCCTGGAAGAATAGAGCAGTCATTCTGTGATTTGTGATCGGAAGTAATGCAGGGAGACAAGGAATGTTGGGAAATCAATCAAGTTCACAGAGCTGATCAGGGGTCACGCAGGCTTGCATCAGTCTTTCAGTGAGCTTAGCTGAACTATAATATTTGGCACGTTTTCCTCCCAGGACCATTTATTTGTGGGATCTTTTTCTCACTGCCCTGTTCAGTCCCTCCTTGACCAAGTGACCTTCAGCCCAACACATTTGTGTGAGTTTGTGTGACTCTGCATGGGGAGTAGAGCCTCTGATCCATATGGTAAAGACCCTGAACTCTCTCAGGAATATTCCTTTCTGTTTGTGCTGGGAACCATACTGGCTTTCAATTGTAAATATTTATGTGCCAGTAAACAAAGCAGAGATTGTGTGAGAAGCATAGGCAGCCGGGAGGGTGCTTTCCCAGTGGACAATGGGAAGGAGACAAAAGGCTCCAAAAGAAAATAGATGCTTGGTGCACTGGTAAAATCCGCTCACATTATGTGCCCACTGGGAGCAGGGAGAGATAGCTTGGGAAGGACTGGCATGTCCTGCTCCTCCACCCTAGCCCCACGTTTCAGGACTGAGGGCGAGCAGCTGGCATTGCTGCCCCCTGATTCCCTGGGAGCAGGAAGATGCAGCTGTTGTTGCAAGCCAAGAAATTGGATTTGATTAATTGATCTTTTTTTTTTTTCTTCCCCCTTCTTGCTCAATATTTCACAGCCATCAGTTCACGAGAGTTTGATTGAAATATCAGGGACCTGATGTATGTCTGCCACATAAGGAGCTAAAACCATGACAGTTTTTTCTGTTCCTGTCTGATTCCTGCTTGAATGTCCTGCTGGGCAGGCTTTGGGATGCCCTCACAGAACAGTTTCCCGATGAGCCTTTGCATTAACTGAATACAGATTGCTGTCTGTCTGCTGTTGGGCAGCAGTTGCAGCTCTTTGATGGGAGATTCTGTCAGCAGGCAGAACGCGACCTGTCGGCCTCGACGTCTTTTGGAGCTGAGCTGGAATATTGCTGCAAGTGGGATATTTTGTCTGTAGCTGTGAAGTTCAAATAGAAATAAAACAGAAAACTAACTGGGAAAAAAAAAAAAAAAAAAAAGACATCAAATTATTGACTGGTGTAACATCCTGGCAAATACCAAATGTCTTTGAGTCCTGGGAGTCAGAGACAGAAAGGTCAGCGTAAATGCCACCAGCTAGAGCAAACTGGTACGGCATACTCTGCTGGCTATCTGAGCAGTCATGCCTGTCACACTTCCTACAGTGCAGGATTTTCCCTTTTTCAGGCTGGATGTGGTTTACTGTGGAAATTCTGGCATCTTTCTGCAAACATGGGCTACTTTGGAGCTGCTGAAGGAGTTAAAGGCTGATAGAAGCACAGTATTAAGCACAGGGTCTAGCTTAAGATTTTTACTGTGTGGGTGAGGGCTTTTCCCTCACTTGGATGGCACTTCTGGAGGTGTCCTGGTCTTTTCTAGCACAGAACAGCATTAGGCTTCCCTGCACATCATGTTTCTAAGGTCTGTTGTAAATATGTGGTTAGAACTGTGTCTTTCAGCAGGGGACAGACACTTCAGTCTCATTCCAAATCAGAAGCCTCACCATGTAAGCACGGATCAGTCTCTTTGCTATGGACTTCAAATCTGTTATTGCAGTTATTTTCCTTTGAATTGTCTAAAGAGATTTTTTCTTCATCTTCCCAGGCTTTGCTGCTCAATGGATCTTTACCTGAGGATGAGCAGGAAGGATCCTTTGAACTTTGTGAGCATGGAGCCTGCCCTGAAGAGCAGCTGGTGAGCACATTGCTATGCTTCCATTTCTCTGATCAAACAACCTCAGGTAACATTCTGCCACAGACAGGTGTTTTGCACAGTAGTAACCGTGGTGTTTTGTGTTCAGATCATAATCCGAAGTCGTCTGGACCAGAGTGTGGAAGAAAATCAAGACCTAAAGGTTAGAGGATGGGCAGATGAAGAGAAAAGAGGTTTGGGGTCGGGGGGAGGGGGTGCAGGGGTGAGGTGCATGTTGCATTAGAGTCCAGCTCTGTACCCATCTCCTGCTGTGTGGAACCTGTCCCTAAAAACCTGAAACCCAAATTTACTGACCTGGAGAGCACTAAAGGTACTTGGCTAGGAGGTGTTTATTATATCCACATACCCATTATACCCATATATCCATTAACCACTAATACGGATACAGTGGCTAATAAAAATTTGTGGGGATAGCATCAGAAAAATGCCTGCTACTTCCCCAGTTTGCCTCAAGCCGCTGCTAGTAAAGGCTGTTTCTAAGAAAACAAATATTTAAGTATTACCTGAATTTAAATGTACCCTGAAGTAGATTTGCCTGCATGCTCTTGAAGCTGGAGAGATCCAGGTTGTAGTAGCTTCTCAAAATGTTTTTCTCTGGCCAGCTGTTAAATCTCTAGCCATATCTGAATAAAAACAAGTAGCAGATAAATGTAGTAAATAACCTGTCCTGTCAAACCTGCCTTAGTCAAATTTCTGCTGATGCTGGCCCTAGGCCCAGCTCTGATTCTGGGAGCGAAGTACTTGACATTGGCCTGAAGGACAGATTTGGGGGATGAAGAATGTTTGTTTGTTTGTTTGTTTTTTTCTTCTCATGCATTTAATAGCAGGGACTTAGAGCTGCTCAGGTTTTTTTTGCCATGGCTGTAACTCATTAAGGGGTCTCAGGGTCTGTCATGCTCTTTGATCTGTAGGAAGAAGTGGGGTGTACTTTTGTCTGAAGCATGTGTCTGGGGAGAGAGAACACTGACTTGAGATGATTTTGAAGGGGTGACAAGATGCCATTTAATCAAATTCTTTTGGATTTACAGAAGGAGCTGTTGAAATGCAAACAAGAAGCTCGAAACCTACAGGGGATAAAGGTGAGGAAAGGCACTCTTCGTGAAGTACAAACAGTAAAGCCATGGGGACTGCTGCAGCCCAGGAGTAGGGCAAGCAGCAACCATACACATCTGAGGAATCCCAAAGAGGGGACGGAGCTATATTAGGGGAGTTTTAGGTGGGGGATCCTATGTGCTGTTTCCTGCAGTTGAGACAGGCACAAGGAGTTAGGTCTTGTGGGTTCTGTCTCTGTAGGATTATGGTCCAAAGTCACCTTTATTTTCTTTTTCACCTAAGCAAAATATGAGGCATGGGATTCCTGCTTGGTTCTTATGACTTTGTTTTTCCACTGTCCTGGGGTGTGCACAGTAGGGTTGGCCCAGTGAACTCTTGACAAGAGGCAAAAGAGCTTGGAGGCATCCTTGTCCTCTTCAGCTGCAGCATTTTTCACCTTTTTGGCTTGTTTGTTCAGTTTATCCCTCTAGAGTTACAAACTCACCATAGTCGACTCCTGAACAGAGGTATGTTTAGAGCTGCCTGTCAGGCTTCTGTGAAGGAAGACAGCAGCACCTCTCCAAGGTAGAGCTCTCAGCTTCTGGGTAATACGAAATGAAAGGTGCAGAATTAGTCCTCACTCTGGCCTCTTCAGAGAGGATTTCATTGCACAATTAGGTCATGCTCAGAGCTTAAGTTAACTTGTCCCTGGCTGACCTTGGCCTCTTACCCTCCTCTGGATGTTGCAGATGTGTGGCTGGAGACACAAGCTGTAGGCCACTGAAAAGACCCTTGAAGACACTGCTATTTTTTCCATAAGGGCACATTGTCAGGACATTTCTGGAGCAGGAAGTTCAGGCAGCAGCACAGAAATCCCTCTGTCAAAGACAGCTAAAATGTTGGTAGGGAAACCACTACTGGGCAAGAGCAAGGCAGAAAGACTCTAGGAGCCTGTTGGGGCAGACATCTCTGTTATCTCCTGCTCTCTCAGGACCTTGGCAACCCTTCAGCACTGTGCATAGCCAACATGTCATGCTACTGCTCTAGGTGACTTCCCATGGAAGGGTTTCTGCATTTGTCTGCACCTTCCTATACAAGCACTTTTCCTATAGATGATGTCTTTTCCTAGGATGCTCTCCAGCAAAGGCTGGCTCAACAGGACGCTTCAGTTCTTCAGCTAAAGCAGGAGCTCCTGAGAGCCAACATGGACAAGGAGGAGTTGCACAACCAGAATGTGAGTCACTGTGCTGCTGAGGTTATTTTGGGAAGAGACTAGGGGCCCTGGAGGCTCCAGCAGCCAGAGGATGTAGTTGGTGGTTGCAGCGTAGTTCCTGGGGTCGTGGGAGATGGAATGACCAGTCAGAGGTCTCTGCACAGTAAACACTGCAGGCTGCTTGCCAGCTGTCCGGCTTGCTGGAGTTCCCTGTTCTTCACTCCCACTTCCTGTCCTCCAAGGCCTTCAGCTGAGACAGGGAGGGGCTTTCCATGGTGTTTTCAGTGCAGTTGGATTGTTTCTTCCTCATCGTGCTCCCTGCTTAGCAAGTGGCGCTTTGACAGGTGGAGCTGTGATGCAGTGTCTGCCTGGAGTGGGCAGTGCAAGGAAGGAGCTGCCCTGTTCATAGGGTTGCTGTCCTTAAACATCAGCTCCCTCAAACCCTGCAGCTGTTTGGTCTCCTTTTAGCAAGGAGCAAAGAGGTTTGCAGTAACTCCCAAGGAATATGAGACCTCACAACTATCTGTTTTTCTCTGCAGGTTGACCTTCAGAGGAAGATTGAAGAGAGAAACCGGCTGTTGGCAGAATACAAAGTAATGGAACCTCTCTTTTCTGGGAGCTTTGCTGGGGCAGCATCTGGTGGTTCTCCTGTGAACGTGATTGTTGTCTCCCTGGCACTCAGTCACCTCTGAGAGTGGCACTGTGGGTGGTGAAGAAATGGCAATAGCCATGGATGTTTGTAATGAGGTGGAGGGGTCAGGTAGCTTTTGATAGTGGATTCTTCATTGTCGTGTTTTTTCTGTGATGGCTTGCTGAATGTCTAATGTGTGCACAAGCCTATCAGGTTAGGTTCTGTCATTTGATCACCTACTGATCCCTCAAGAATCTCTTTTCTTTGCATCAGTTGTCTGGCCTCAGTAGTGGATCTTTGTTTGGCAAGGGGACTTCAGGCAACAAAGACCTGACAAACAAGGCTCTGCAACTCTGATCAAACATTTAGCTAAAAGCAGACAGACTGTGTAGGTCAAGCTGTAGAGGAGCCTGGTCCTGGCAGAATACACAATCTTTCCTGCCATAAGAGAGATGACTGTGAGCCTTACTCGCTGTCCCGTTGATTCCTGTGTTACAGAAGGAACTGGGCCAGAAGGATCGGCACTTACAGCAGCATCAAACCAAACTGGATGAAATGCTAAGGCAGCTTTCTGAGGCCAGCTACCAGCAGGTATGGATCAGGTGGGCTGCACCGATGCCCTAAGAGCATCAACCTAGCACAAAAATGAGCCCATAAGGTTAACTTCTGTTCCCTTTTCAGGTGGATTTGGAGCGGGAGCTGGAGCACAAAGAGGCCCTGCTAGCTCACTGCATGAAGAGGGAAGCTGAAGAGGTATGGGAAGCCTTGGTCTACCCATCAGACTGTCAGAGTGATGTTTTTGTCTAGCACCCTCTAGCTACCTATCTCCAGAAATCTTCATCCCAGAGAGGCCAGGCTCAACGCGGTCTGTTTGTCTGTGCCCTAACCAAGGCAGGCAGACCCTACAAAGCATGCAGCTTACCAAAGATCTCAGCAGTGAGCTCTCTGGCTTAGCTCCTTGTGTCAAAATCCTGGGCGAAGTTTGTGCTCTGTCCCATAGGACTGCCAGCACACACCTTAGTGAGTGTATTTACCTGGTAGAAGGTGCTGGCCAGAAAGTTTTCACGTGGAAAGTTGTCATACCCTCTTGTCCCTTTGAAGATGGCAAACTGGGATCTTTGGTGTACTCCTAACGCTAACATTCCTAGCATCACATGCATCTTCCACCAAACAGGTGATGACATACAGCAGTCACAGTGCTCAGAGCAATGGCTTCCTCCAGACAGCAGGAAAAGGAGCTGCTCCTGCAGCCCACCGAGGGGTAAGTGCACTTAAGGGACATTTTCCCAACCAGATGTAGGCAAAGGTTCCAGGTATCCTGGAAGCTGTTACCTTTTAAATTTTTTTTTGTATTGTTTTGTTTTGTTTTTCCCTTTTATAAAGCCTGTGGCTTTAGATGGGAAGAAAGCAGCCTGGAGATAATCTAATTAATTTGTATTCTCTTGGCAAGACAAATGACTTGCAGCTTGTTCGTGATGCACTTCGTAGTCTGAGGAACAGTTTCAGTGGCCATGACCCACAGCACCACACTATTGACAGCCTGGAGCAGGGCATCTCCAGCCTGATGGAACGGTTACACCGCATGGAGATGCAGAAGAGGCAAGAGAGAAGGGTAAAAGTTTCCTAGTGTTTGGCTCTTGATTTCTGTCCCTCACACACAACCCAGAGTTTACCAGCAACATGACTCCCAGCTGGGAAGTGACACTGTTCTCACCATTTTGGCTTTACACCCTAGATCCGGGGAAAATCACCAGCAAGCAGAACAACAAATGAGTGTAGAGACTCCTGGCCTCCAAACTCCAGTAAGTGCCTTTCAGCTCCTGCCCTCCCACTGCTCAATTCATTGCTCAGATTTCTTAGCTAGAGTCTAGGACATAGCATCCCCTTGAAAATCTGGCACCCCAAGCTTATTCCCTTTACCAGAGCTTACTTTCCTATCTTTATTTGCTTGCTGTACAGGCTAGACTTCACTGCAGGGGAAAAGGACCAGAGGCAACCTACAGCTGCTTGTTTGCAAAGCGCCTTTACAGTGGGAATCTGTCAGGGCCATTTGGGCAGTACTGCAGTAGAAGTAATTATGACAAATAATTACCCCTGGGATGAGTGGGAAACGTAACGTAATTTCAGCTTCCCTGCTGGTTTGCACCATCTAGTGGACATGTAACTGTACAGTTGCCTCCTCCCCTACTTCCTGCATCATGTCTGGCTCCTTTCATATATGCAGAACAGCACAGCCCTCTGTGACACCATGTTCCCTGGCTCCAGCTGCAGCAGCTCCACGTTTGCTTTTCACTATGAAGGCTGTTTGTGCATGTGTTTTTTGTTTGTTTGTTTTTCCCCGGGGTTGGTTTTAAATGTTGCCTAGAAAGTCTGTGAGGTTGCAGGGGACTCCAGGTACTGGGGAAATTTAGAGGCCACCTTTCAGCTGCATTACAGCAGGTTAGTCTGGATGTATTTCATGTGGAGGAATGCAGGAGGGGAACTCAGAAGTCTGAAGTGGGGTTTGGGGAAGAGTTGATGGTTTTCCTCCTTCTCCCATAAACGGCAGTTATTAGATCAGCCACTGTCATGCATTCCCTGCATGCATGCTGTATTTCTCCCTTTCTCACTGAGCCTTAGCAGACTTTCATCACCTCCACTGCAGCAGGAAAATTGAGTCTTGCAGCTTCAAACCTAGAATCCCTCAGGTGTAAAGAGGTCTGTGAGGTGGCTCTGAAGATTTGTTAATTAAAAAGCATTTGACTTGGTGCCCATACTGTTTTCTACATGCTAGGGCAGTTAAAACTGTAGAGTCACTCAATGTGAACGTTCCCCTGCTTCAGTTTTTGGCACAGCACATTGCAGGGGCAGAGGAAACTAGGCAGTAGCCAGAGGGAGAGAAATACAAACAACAGAGAAAAATCTGTGCACAAACACCTATCCTGCCCAAGCTGAATGGGCAGGTGGGAGGTGACAGATAAACTTCCGCCTTAATGATGGTGATCAATCAGAGCATTTTGCTCTACTCATCTGCAAGTGAAGGCAAGTGATAATGTAGTTGTGTCCCCAGCCAGTAGGATGGAGTCTATTCATTCTCCTCTGCCAGAAAGGCTCTCCTGTCACTGCTGAGGTAATGAACAGAGTGCCTGTGGAGTAGATGGTAGCAGCAAGCTGCTGGGACAGTAATCCTGGAGGGCAGTGCTAGGCAAATCATCTAGGCTAATGCATTTGGGTGTGTTATTACCTTAAAATGCAAAGTTTTCCAGTAAGCATTGGAATACCTGGTTCTTCCCAAGGGAAAATCCACCCTCATAAGAAAATGTTCCCACCTCCAGGTTCTTTGCTGTGGTAAGTTTGATGCTGAGATCATCTCTTGTCTCCCGTGGTGGCAGGAGGCAGGTTGTTCCCCAATGAGTGTGCTCTGTGCTCCTTTCTTTGTAGAACTGCCTCATTCTCACAGCACACCTGTGATGAGTACCAGTGCCTGCACCAAAGTGTTGTACTTCACTGACCGCTCCCTCACACCTTTCATGGTCAACATACCAAAGAGGTGAGATTTGGCTTGGCCTTGCTCACGTTGATTTGGGAGGCGCTTGTTTCCCTGAAAGCATTAGTCTGATCTCTTCTAGGTATGGTCACCCCTAGCGGGGGTTCCCTGTGCATTAACTTGAGGCTTGGATTTCATACCATTGACTGGGAGAAGTTGCCTAAAGCAATGCCCTAGCTGAAACATTTATTTGAGCCCTAAGAGATTCATTTATATATATATATATATATATATATATATATATATATTATTAACTTCCAAGAGAAAGCAGCCAAGCAGATCTATTGTGGCTTGTGGTGCGTTACTCTTGTGCCAAAACATTCATGTCAGTCAGTGCAAAAAGGAAAGGGAGAAAGGCTGTTTAGAGGTGGCTCATGCAAATTTTGAGGAAATTCTTCCTCTGAAGAGGACCTTGGAGTTGACAGGTGGGGCACACTCTTCACATTCCTGTGACTAGGGTGCCAGATCCCTAGTCAGACTTGTGCTGTGGTTCCACCTTCCATGCAGGAACACCTGAGATAAAGCATGTACAATGTACTGTGGTTTAGTGCCAAACTCTTCCCTTGCAGGTTAGGGGAAGTGACTCTGAAGGATTTTAAGGTAGCTATTGATCGTGAAGGAGCCCACCGGTACCACTTCAAAGCCCTGGATCCAGAGTTTGGCACAGTCAAGGAGGAGGTAGGTGTGGAATTTAACTATCAGGCAGCATTGGGTTCGGTGTTACAACACAACCCTGGAGACCTTGGTCTTGCCATTTCTAAACCAATAAAATCTTTGAATTTGTCTCCAAGCAGACTGCCGATTTTCACAGTTGTAGATTAAGCTCCACTTCCAAGGAGCTAAAGTGGGATGTTGTTATCTCCAGCCAGGACAATGATATGAATTTGACTGCAGCAGCCTGGGGTTTGCAGAGCCCCTTGGGCAAAGGCTATCAGCAAAAGCAGTCTGTGACATAGCTCAGGGGACACTGGGCAAAACCCAGGCTACAGTTCTAGCTCTTCAAGTGGTTTTATGAAACCAGCTGCAATGAGATACACTTCAGACCGATCAGTTTTATTCAGAAAACGTTCTCCTACTTTATTTTAAAGATTTTTCAGAGGTAACTGCGGAATCTCTTCCTTTGTATACTGCATTATAGCCCTGTTTGAGCTCAGGCTGGTGTTGGTGTGTATTGGATCCGTTAAAGCTTATTGGAATGCTTCCTGTTTGACAAATTGATGAAGACAAGTGCAAAGGGACACCCTCTCTGGGAGCAGTCAGCTGACTAGTTCTGCAGAAGCAGCTGGGGTTTGTAGTCCGATAGATTAGAGAAGGCGTGTTTCCTGTCTTTATTTTACCTTTCCCGTCAAAAAATAAAAAGCCAAAAATGTTGACTGTTACCAATTGAAGGGGCCTAATTTGTTTTTTAATTTAAAAACCTGAATATATCGTTGAGATGTGCCTCAGTGAGGGATGAGGAGTACGTTCAGTGAACTGCGCAGTAAAATCCTAGCTAAGCTCTTACTTGATGCCTGCCTCTTAAGCTATGCACACATCCTGGAGCAGTGTCCAGCCCCCAGACATGACTGGCCTCTTTTCTCACAGGTGTTCCATGATGATGATATCATTCCTGGTTGGGAGGGGAAAATTGTGGCCTGGGTGGAAGAAGACCACGGGGAGAATTAATCAAGCTTTTAGGTCTTGTCACTATGGAAACCTGTAACTGGCTGCTGAGCTCAGAGAATGACCAAAAAGCATGCGTGCTGGAAGGAGTCCAATTCAAGCTGCCAAAAGAAAAGGTTTTTCTCTGCAAGCAACGGGTAATGCATGTTGTGTGCATGGATGCCTGGCATGGATGCCTGACTTTCTTTCTGTGGCCAAATACAGACAGCGTTGTGGGACTGAAATGATTGTCTGTGGGAAAGAAACACCTTGCTTTGTCCTATCAACAGAACCCTGAAGGCCTTAACGGTGCATTTCTCCTTTCCCCTGCTTCTCCGTTCCTGCAGTATGTGCTGCAGCCGGTGATCTGGGCGTTTCAAGTCTGGTTTGTTGTACACAGTAGTGCATAAGTCTGCACTGATGGCAAAAATGTGAAGCTTTGCCTTTGAGTCAGAAGAAGCCGCTGGAGTATGCAAGCAGAAGGTTTGACCAACTTTGGTCTCAGACTTGCATGTGCTGCAGGAGCAGAGGGAATTTCGTGTACAGTCCAGACTGAGTATAGAAGTGTGACCTGGGGAAGGAAGACAGTCTTCTGGAGGTTTTCTGCATAATCTGAAGCAAAGATCACCAGCCTGGCAAAGCTTCCTTTTTCCCAAATTTTGGCTTCCACTTCCTAGCCCTGCTTCTCCCCCTTGCCCTCCTGTACTCACTTCTGAGGTCCTCTGGGTTTGCTTTGTTGCTGTAGGGACTGTGGGATCTTGGTGCTTGCTTTTCTGCTGAAGAATTTCATTTGGGGAGGCAGGTGCTGGAATCAGCTGCTTCCCCAAGGTACTTACAGGACCCCTCCTTGTTGAGTCCCTCTCTTTGCACTCCCACTGTCTCCTCTGTCAGCACAGTGGACTGATTGTCACCTCCTGTGCACAGGCATCGCTGTGCTGGTGTCCACTGATTGCCAGGGCCACCAAACATAACCACACCGGTGGGATAAATCCTATCAGTAGCACCATCTGTTCCTTGGTAAGCCTGCTCCTTGGCTTTCTGAAGGAGCAAGAAATAAGTGGCTGGCTGGGAGGGTGCACACGCTGAACATCCCCAAGCCTTGTGTTTTTTGTGTTCTGTTTTGGTTTGTTTGTTTCTTTCCCCCTTCATTGCCTGCCTCTGTCCTTCTGCTGCCAGTCAGCTGTACGCACGCAGCACTGGCTCTGGTCTGCAGCAGACACTGTTGACTTAAAAGGTCAAATGGCAAGTCAAGGTTCTGCTCATTCTCGCTGCATGTGGCCCTTTCATGGACTACCCACGTGTCTGTGCTGTGGATGAGGTTGGGAGAGGGTGACCCTGGTTTCACTGTTTTATATTAACATGTCCTTTTGTAAATATGTTACTGTTTGGAATTATTTTGTACCAGTTTACATTGTCTGAGGACTGTGGATATTTTTATACCAGTACAAGTGCTTTCTGTATATTTCTGCACGCATTTTATCGTGTTTTACTCACTTTTTAGTGGATGCTGAGATGTTTTGTATGGTCTCTTGTTCACACAACACTGGGCTTGAACTTATTTTACTGTGGAACTCCAGCTGGTTCCTACTGGGTTTTATATTCTGCCAGCTTGTACAGGCAGTAACAATACCAATTCCTTCCACACTGCTTCACTGTCCAGGAAGCTCAAGGCTTTTACCTGGCCCTGTGCCACACTGGCACACCACAACATGCCTGTTGTGTCCTACAGCTCGTTATGGTGACTTTCAGTGTCAGTGGGACAGCTCATCAATGGACAAGTTCATCAAGGGCTGCGGGGGGCAGACGGGACACATCTCTTGAAAAAAAAAAAAAAAACAAGATTTCTTCCTCCCTGGAAATTGTTTCACTGTTGCATGATCTTTAGTAGGTTGTTAAAGAGAGCATGGGGTTGTTATGCTGAAATCAATTGTTGTATTTCGATTGCATTTTTTTCCTCAAGTGTTGCTTCAAGTTTTGCTTATCAATTTATTTCAGCAAGAGCCACACACCCAGACTGGAATTTTATGGAGACAGTTTTCAAGGTCTGCAGTTGCCAGTTCAATACTACTGCTTGGTTTTGGAGCACTGAAGACACGGGAGGCTGTTAATGTGACCAGAGCTTCTGGTTCAATTTAGCCTTGTCCAGTAGGCATCCAATTTTCTTATGGAAAATAAAACAGATGTTAGCTGATACAGGAGACAGTTGGGAGCCTCAGCCTTGTTCTTAGGCCAGTTCAGGCAGCTAATCACGGGCATGTTTAATATGCTTACTAACCTTCCTACCCATGAGTCAAAGACTGAACCAGATCTGGCAGCCTTTCAGCAACATGCTCTTCAGAGCAGCAGTGGGCTGTATCGGAGGAGCAAGACCGGACAAGACTTGCTTTTTGGGGGTGTCAGCAACAAATCTATCATCAGTGCTAATGTCACACATAAGCTAACATGCAAACGACATTCCCTGAGACAGAACAGGTAGCAGTGCTTCGTTTTTGGGTCCCTATATGCATCTCCCTCTGTGATAGTGAAGGTGGGACTGCTACCATTGCTGGCACTGAAGCTGAAGGCACTGCTTTGGCTCATTCACTCCCAAAAAGTTTGGTGAGCTTTTTGGGTTCAGCTTTGTGCCTGCAGTGACACTGCAGCCTTCACCAGATGTTTTACCTCTTGTGATTTACAGGAAGGGGTCTGAAGCAGGTAAGAAATGGGGATAAGAGGTATTGGATTACAAGTCCTTGGTTGGGATGGGTTTTGCTGATAAAACCAAAAGCTGTTGCTTTTACATCAGGCTGACACTACTGTAACACTGACTGTAGTGAATTTATTCTGGGAATATGCTCTTAATGTCATACCCAGGACCTGCATTTTTGCTGTTTTGAACGTTTATTTCTACCCAACTCTCTTCAAAGTTACTTTCCTGCTCCTATACTTATAACTTGGTTATGTAACAAATGTGTAAAATTATATTTTCATAGAAACTCCATAGAGTTTGCATTCGTCATTTAAAATGAATGGTGGGTCTCAAGCCTGTCAAGGAAGGTGAAAACCTTATCTGTGTACCTAACCTCCTGCCATCCCAGATACATAAACGTTGGTTTTAGCGGCCCAAGCCCTGATCTCAATAAAGCAGGGTTTGCAAACTAAGGCTGGTCAGTGCTTGTGAAGGGAAAGATAGCTGTGAAAAGTAAAAGTCGTGCAGAAATCACTGAGATGAGCAGGGACTGTCCTAGGGCTAGCTTTACGGTGGTGCTGAAAAGAAGAAGTAAAGTTCTGTTTCCGTGGGTTTATTCGGTGAGGCGTGTGGGATGAGGGGGCTTGGGGTGAGGAGGGAGATTAACTGGAGCTAAACGGGGATTTTATCCAGCCGAACCCCGAGAAAATCCCCCTCTTGAGGACCATCCACCTCCCGCGGCTGCCAGCAGCGCTGCGCCAGCTCCGCTCCCCTCAGCACCCGTCCTTCAGGGCCCCCCCCCGCCGCCATTCCGCGGAGGCCCCGCCCCGCGGCGCTTTCCGGCAGTGCCGTGCCGGGCCGGGCCGCTCCGTGCCGAGCCGAGCCGAGGCGGGCCGGGCCGTGCCCGCAGTGGGAGGTCAGCGAGCGCCGGGGCCCCGGCTCTAGCTGCGGCTCCATGTGGCGGGCGGTGGCCCGACGCCTCGCCCCGGCCGCCGGCCTGGCGCGGGCTGCCGAGCGCTCAGCGCCGCCGCCATCGGCCCCGGCGCGGCCCTGGGGGCCCAGGCGGGGGCTCCGGGCCGCGGCCCGGTGCTGGGCGGCTCCGCCCGCAGGCCCCGGGGGCTCCTGCCCGCAGCCGGGCCCCGGATTGGGCCCAGGCGCTGCTGCAGCCTGCCGGCACACCAGAAGGTGAGAGGCGGCCCCGCGACCTTCCCTTCCCCTTCGCCTGCCTTCCTTCCTCGTCTCCGTTCCTTTCCTTCCTGCCCCTTCCCCTCTTCCTTTCCCTTCTATTTTCCTTCTCTTATCTTCTCTCCCTTCCTTTCCTTCCTTTTATCCCTTCCCTTTTTTCTTTCCCTTCCCAGCTGCCCTCCTTGCCCCAGGGTACTCCAGGCTCTCTCGCAGCTCCCTCAGCTCCTGTACCTCTGTGCTTTGTCCTGAGCCTCTCCTTCATTCCCTACCCCTGCACGCCAGGCCCTGCAACTGCCGTACACCAGACCCTGGAAGCACCGTCGTGTTCCCCCTCACCATTATCCCCTTTTCACTGAACCTCTCTGGGTTCCCTGCTGCGCCTACTCCCCTGACACCCTGGTTTTGGGATCTTTCCTGCAGGCTGGAGGCAGTCCTGACCCACCAGGGGTTGCAGACAGCTTCTCCTCGGTGCCTTGTCCCTGTCCTTTGAGTGGGGTCCCTACAGCCAGGGCTGCACAGGTTTTAAAGCTTCCCTTTTCTTCGTAGGTGGCCCTGCCAGCACTGTCCCCCACGATGCAGATGGGCACCATCACGCGCTGGGAGAAGAAGGAAGGTGACAAGATCGGTGAAGGGGAGCTCATCGCAGAGGTTATTCTGAGGGCAGAAGCTGTGCTGCGTTTTTAGTGGGCATTTTATATGCTCTGGGTTCTGTCCCTGGTTGCCCTCACCTGAACCCATGTTTTGGAGGCGCTGCTAGGAACAAGCAACCGTCAGCTTTTCAGAGTTGGTTGCCGCTTTTCACCCCTCTGAGCACAAAGAACACTTAATGTGTTTTGCAACCATGCTTTCCCATAGCTGGTGGGACAGGGTGACTTTGCCAGTACTCCTGTGCATTACGACCCTACCTGCCAGACTGCAGGGCTCTGAGCTCACTTGACTTTTATTTTGCTCTAACAATATCCTGTTCTCTCTCAAAGGTGGAGACAGACAAAGCAACAGTTGCTTTGAGAGCCTGGAGGAAATGCTACTTGGCCAAGATCCTGGTGCCAGAAGGAACAAGAGATGTTCCTATTGGGGCCATAATATGTATCACAGTAGAAAAGTAGGTATTTTGCTAACCCTTGAGTTGAATTTTCTCTCTTGGGACTTCTTGGGTGCTCTGTGTGGAAGGTTAAGAGACAGTCACCAGACTGGTTTGGCCATTATGTTCCGTTTTTTTTCCTAGGCCTGAACATGTTGATGCCTTTAAAAACTATACTCTGGATACTGCAGCGTCTGTGCCCCCTGCAGCCTCAGTGCCCCCCCCCTCCAGCTGCAGCTCCCTCAGCCCCACCTCAGCCTTCTCCTCAGGCTCCTGGCAGCTCTTACCCTCCTCACATGCAGGTAAGGGAGCATTGCTGCTGATTTAAGGTTTGTTGCACTCTTTGTCTGTCTTTGGCGTTGCTAGCTCTAGGGGATTTTGTCACAAGCTCTGTTGGGAGTGGGAGGTTATAAGGTGTAAGTGCAGAAGTGCAAGCCCCTTGAATTGTTGCATGCTTTAAGCAGGTGTTTGGGGAGGTCCCAGAAAGTGTTTTATTTTCTGAAAATTGTTTTAGCGTCCCAGCTCCCTGTAGGAGAGACCTATTTCTCCAGGATTCATTTGCAGGCTAGAAAAAAAAATGTTACATTTGTCTGATTTGAACAGTTCTGGTATATACAAGCCTTGTACTTTATGTGAATATGCTCTGAAGGCCCTGCTCAGGTCTTGGAGCAGAACTCCATTCTGTGATACTCTAGTGAGCACACCAGATGTGTTTGTGAGTGGTAATGGTAGACATTCCTTTGATATAGAAAACTTGAAAATAGTGTCCTAGTTACACAGTTGAGACATGTGGAAGCTCATTTGTCTGAGATGTTACAAAAATCAGTAGTTGAATAGGGGATCTAATCCAAGGCTTCTTGATCTGACTGCATTTTGTTTCTTGATCTGAGTTGAATTTCAGCTACTTAACTTGATTTCCCTCACTTGCCTTATCTGTCCAGTTCTGCTCTAAAGCTGTAATCACATGTGCTATGTTTATTGCACTGCAAAATGCACGTGTAAACCTACAGCACCTTTTAAGTGCTTGTTGGAGGACAAGTCTGTATAGCTTTTACAGGGGCCAGATATATTTGTCAAAGACAAAGCGTCTTGCTTCAGCCTTCCTTTTAGTCTCTTTAGATTCTCAATGTGATGGTGCTGCTAATGACCTTGATGTATAGATTTCTTCTTTTTTTCTTTTGCTCGCTTTCTTTCCTTGATAAAAGAAGCCAAACCAGAGATACAGCACACGACTGTGCTTTGCTGTAGCAGAGTCAAGATCTAAGAGTACATTAAAGGTTGGCTGCTCCTTGAGGTTGACATCATTTGGCCAAGAGTAAGAATCATGTTCCTGTCCCTTTTGGATTACCAGCATCTGATGCACTTGTATTCTCTGGCTTCACAGGTCACTCTCCCTGCCCTGTCACCTACCATGACAATGGGCACAGTGCAGAGATGGGAGAAGAAAGTTGGGGAGAAACTGAATGAGGGAGACTACTGGCGGAAATTGAGACAGATAAAGCCACAATAGGTGAGTCAACTCCAAAGCCAAGAATGGATGATGGCCCCTTAAAAGGAGAGGATTCAGAGTAGCCTCTTTTACCTGTTCTCTGGCTGCTCAGGACGTGAAGATGTGAAGCAATGAAAAAGAGTTACTTTTTTATGCTGCCGAACTTGTAAAAAACACCTCTTTTGCCATCAGTCCCTCATAGTAACATACAGTGCACAAAGATGTTTCCCTACCTGTTGCATTGAGAAGATTTTTCTTTTTCAAACCAGTTTTGTTTCTTTCTCTTTCAGGCTTTGAAGTGCAGGAGGAAGGCTACTTGGCAAAAATCTTGGTGCCTGAAGGAACAAGAGACGTGCCATTAGGAACAACCCTCTGCATCATTGTGGAGAAAGAGGCTGATATTCCAGCCTTTGCTGACTACCAGGAGACTGCAGTAGCTGACATGAAGGCACAAGTTCCTCCTCCTCCTCCTCCGCCTCCACCAGTAAGGGCCTTTCTTAGCCAGGGAGGGAAGTTATGCGGACTGCTGAGAATTGCTGGTTGGAGCTAAACTGTTCTGTTGGTTTGACTGAGAAGTCTTGACTCCAGTAATAATGTCTGTGATCCTCTGAATGCCAGGCTAACACGTGCACTGAGAATAGATCACTTCTGATGTCATCTGCTTTGCCCTCTGAAAACTGGAGCAGGTTATCATTTGATATGGTCTCTTCTCCAGCCTGTTGCTTGTACTGGTTCTAATGAATCCTTCCTGAAAATTTGGACTATAAATTACTTATTTCACCATTTTGATGTATAGTTCAACAGTTGTAGTTGGTGTTCTGCATGGAAAAGTTTCCGATTTAATTTCTGGTGCTGGGAAACTTCTCTGAGTACTTTCAGGTTGGAGACTATTCTTGTTATTCCCTTGACTGTTAATTACATGGTCTTGTTCTCTTATGGCACTGAAGTGAAACCTCTAAGGTGTTTGCAAAATAATCACAGAGCTAATGGCTTTGATTCTTCTGTTAAGGTGGCAACTCCTGCTGCAGCTGCTCCTCCTCCTCAGCCTGCTGTTCCTTCCACTCCACTAGTCCCTGCAGCTGGGCCACCTCCCCGGAAAGGGAGGATCGTGGTTAGTCCCCTGGCAAAGAAACTGGCAGCAGAAAAAGGGATTGACCTTGCACAAGTGAAAGGTAAAGTGCCCTTTGCCTTTCTTGCTCTCTCTGTTAAGTATCTGTTTCTCCGGGTGTGTTCTTGCTTGTTCTGTTCTTTTCTCTGTATCGAGAAGATCCTCACTGTGCAGCTTTCTCCACCAGGGACTGTTAGTGACTTATATCTCTGAACAGAGCTTCGTGATGCCCTGTTGTAACTAACTGAAATCCTCTTACATTTTCCTTTGATGCTTTTAGGTACTGGACCAGATGGTAGAATCACAAAGAAAGATGTGGAGTCATTTGTGCCGCCAAAGGTTGCTCCAGTGAGTAGGTCTGAGATCTGTAAGAATGGGATGCGGAACCATCATCTAGCAGGACTTAGCGCTTTGTGAACTTCAGAGTAGTGTGTAATATTTAATGTGTGTGATTTAATAATCAATTGTAGGGCTTATAAGGAACCTAGTTGGGGATCAGAGGTGGGCTGGAGAGTGGAAATGTCTGCTGCTCACAAGCAAGAGAGGGCATGGCCTCAGCTCTTGTCCTACCTACTGAACTACTCTGCGATTGGTGTTGGGCCAGTCCTGTGAACTGTGCTGTCTTTCTCTGGTTGCAGGCTCCAGCAGCAGAAGCAGTACCTGCAGCTGCTGCAGTTGCAGCAGCACCAGTGGGGACCTTCACGGATATCCCTATCAGCAACATTCGGAGGGTGAGAAGATTTTACTTCCCTGACATCATTATTTGCAGTCATAAATTGTCTGAAATCATTTATTTCTGTCATTTCTGTTGTGTACCCACAGGTTATTGCTCAACGACTGATGCAATCCAAACAAACAATACCTCACTACTACCTTTCTATTGATGTGAACATGGGAAAAGTACTGGTGCTAAGGAAAGAACTCAATCAGGTCAAGTATTTGGGGAGTCGTGGCAAGATTGGGGTTGGGGAAAACTGCATCAGTTCCTGGACTGTCAGTGACAGAACAAGAATTTTTACCAAGGTACTGTGCACTGACTCCTAACTTCCTTGAGAAGGCCACTTAGTATTCTCCTTGAGGGTGAAAAAAAAATAAAAATAAAAACATTTTTAAACAAAATGTTAATTCTAAGACAAGTTTGGGGAAAAACAGCCATTTAAAAAAATGGTGTCTTCTTAGATTATGAAGGATATAAAAACTCCTAATCCACCTCCTAAATCATCTTGGCACTTCAAATATTAATGCTTACAGGTAGAATGATTGTTTAGAGAAAATAAGAAAAAACAAGGCTGCACGACAGTGACTATCCAAATTATTTCAGTTAACATGCAAGGGGACAAACTGACACCTCAAATCTCTTCCTTTGCAGGAGGTCTCGGATAACATTAAGCTTTCTGTCAATGACTTCATAATTAAAGCTTCTGCTCTGGCATGCTTGAAGGTGCCTGAGGCAAATTCTTCGTGGATGGACACAGTTATTAGGCAGTAAGTTTATGGTACGGTCGAAGCCGGAAACTTTATTTGTTCAGTAGAGAGCTGATGGCAAAGTAGCAGATCTGCTGGTGGGATGTTGAGGAGGGAGGGGAGCAGGTATAATGCAACAGTTGAGGGGGTTTAATGAAAATGCTAAGAATATTGAGACTGAGGCTAGTGTGAGCTGAAACAGTTGTTGCAGACCACATATTAACGTAGAGTTGTCTTAACACCTGAAATTCTTTGTGTCTTGCTAGAGTAACTGGCATCTGTGTTGTGTCTTGCAGAAATCACGTAGTGGATGTTAGCGTTGCAGTGAGTACTCCTGCAGGCCTTATAACACCTATTGTGTTCAATGCACACATAAAGGGCCTGGCTTCCATCAGTAAGGACGTGGTTTCTTTGGCCACTAAAGCCCGAGAAGGCAAACTTCAGCCACATGAATTCCAGGTGAGGAACTGCAGTTGCTAGTAATAACTGCTGCCCTTGTCTTCTGTCCCCGTTCAGAACAAGCAGTCTGTTTTGTGATGTTTCAGTTGTATTCATTAATATTCCACTTGAAACAGCTTTTCTGAGTTTTCTGTGAATGTTTTTGTCTTGTAGGGTGGTACTTTCACAATTTCCAATTTAGGAATGTATGGGATTAAGAATTTCTCTGCCATAATCAATCCACCTCAAGCCTGCATCCTTGCAGTTGGTTCCTCAGAGAAAAGGCTAGTGCCAGCTGATAATGAGAAAGGGTCAGTATTCATCAGGTTCTGCATGAACTGAGCTTTTGAAATTAAAATTCTGAAATAACAGCTAGTTTTCTAACACTTCCAATAGATATATTATTTAGAATAGTTACTAGTTGTTGACATGGTGCTTTCAACACCTTCTGAAGAAGAATAGGGAGATGTATGTTTCTCCTAATGTTTACGTGAGCCTGTTGCAGTGACTGATAAATGATCTGTCATGTTGTTCTCACAGCTTCCAAGTTAAGGAAAGGCTGACCCTTTCCTTGAAGGGGGGCAGGTTGGGAATAAGGTATGGAAAAGCATAAGAGATACACAACGGTTCAGGCATCTGTTCCTGTTTAGCTACGTGGTTAATTTGTATTTAAGGAATGCTCAAGGGGTGGGTTATAATTCAAGTGCCCTGTGTGAGATAAAGCTGGTTTGACAGTGATTTGCAGAGGATTCTGTTAACTTTTTTTTTTCTTTTGTCAGATTTGATGTGGCCAGTGTGATGTCCGTTACACTTAGCTGTGATCATCGTGTTGTAGATGGAGCAGTTGGAGCACAGTGGCTTGCTGAATTCAAGAATTTCCTTGAGAAGCCAGTAACCATGCTGCTATAATTTAACCATGCAAGCAACGTTTCCTGGGTCACACTGTTTTGTTTTAAACAAGCTATTTAGATTTTAGTGTTCAGACTTATTAAAGAGTTCCTTTTTTTTTTTTTTTTTAATTTTAATATGTATTATAATTATCTGGTAATGTTATTACCAGTCTGTACAGAAACAAAAAGTTTGCAAAAATGCTTTTCAAAGCAATATTACAGCTATACTGTTATTTTTATACAGTTAGTGAACTTGCAAACTCTTCCAAACAGTTAAGCATCCCAGATTTACAATGATCCAGGCAGAATGCAAACTGCACCTGCTTCTACACTAGATTGAACAAGGAGGGGGCACGGTGCATACCAGGTAATTTCATGACCTCAGTGTTCTCCGAAATTTGACTTACAAACATCTCTTCACAGGAGTTCAGATGAGATGGTAACCATAACGTGCAAGGTAGTAGGTGAATTCCCTTATTATCCTGTTCTGCTGGGGTGGGTGACAATGACAGATGCACTAAGGGAACTGAAGCCCCTGGGAATGGTTTCTCAAAAGGCCAAGTGTTAGCATTCCAAAACTCTCTTGGAATTTGGCACTGGTTTGGACATTCTCAGCTTTGGGATCCCTTTTGAGCACTTTAAAGGTGAAAGAGCACTGATACCTGTGGTGTCACAGCTCTCAGATACCACAGGGAGTGTGCTGTCTTTTTGTAGACTTTCACTTAGATGTGCTTTTCATATGAAGACTCTTTAATTGCTTTTCCTCTTGCTAAGTTAGTATCAGGCTACGATGCCATGGAAGTAACTGTTTTGCAGAATATTCAGAGACTTTGTGTGTTGGAACCCATATAGGCAATCACACATGATAATAGTGCCACAGTGGATGTTAATCATGTGGGGACTCGAATGTTTGAAAGTTTTTTCAGGCATTCTAACATAGGAAGCTCTGCGTTAGTCACTGTGCTGCAGTTCTTCCCTTACTTGTCTATGTTGTCCCCCTCAGTAACTGCAGAATGTGCTATCCATGTATATATTTGTATGTAAAATGCTTAAGTAGTTTGTTGGACTTGTGTCCAGTTACCCCAGTCATTGTATCCTGAAAGGGGTGCAGTGCTGAACATTCTCAAATTCCACTTTCCACTTGGAAATGTTCATGTAAAAAAGGAGGATTGTGCAGTAATTACAAAATGCACCGGGAGAATTCAACAGGGGGAGAAGTTAACAAAACAAAACAAAAAAGATAAAGCTAATCTGTTTTTCTGTATATTGCATTAGAGTACTGGTCTCCTGTAAAGTTCTGCTACAAAATTCACTAAAGATATTGGAAGAAAATACTGTGGAAATTAAAGTATTTTTGTGGGAACTATTTAATGTCTGGTTGCTGTGATAGCTGGTTTTCATGCTGGCTTAAGCAAAAAAAAAAAAAAAAGTGCATTAAAATTTGTTTTTTTTTTTTTTTTTTTAAAGATCTAAAATATCTCGGTTCCAGAGTTGCTCTAGTGAACCTCTGTTCTATTAAATGTTTGGAATTGACAACTACTAAAACATGTTCCAGTGCTTTTCTCTCAGTCCTCTGTGTGGCTTGTCATACTGCTATGGCACAGTTAGAGCTGTTCAGCCTTTCAGTCTGATGGTGAAACTCACCCTATTAACCCGAAATTGTAATCACAAGGATTGCAAGATAGCAGCAAACTTGAACCTTCCAGTTTTCTTGCTCAGTGTTCACCGGTACCTCAGGTTCTGGCTAAAGAAAGTACTGATTTCTTCCTGTGTGACGACACTAAATAGCTTACCTGATGGTTACACTCCCTGAATGACTCAGGGAATAGCCTTGCAGTCTGAAAAATCCTATCCAGCTTGCTTGGTTGGAGTGCTGATAGTGACTTCCAACACTGCTTACAGCCTTCACAAGCCAGCTCAGCTCATGCAATGATATATTTTAGCTTGTATTTGATTGAAAAGACTACAAAGCCTATTCAGCAGGGATTGTCCTAAAGAAACAGGAACAGCATGCAGGACAACGGGTAGAGCTGTGGATGACACACCTCTGCTAGTTGCTCCAGCATAAAATGCTTGCAGGAGCTGCTCTAACCACATAAATCCAGTAAGCAAAATAATTTATTTAACACAAAAACACAGAAAAACAATACAACTGTTATTGCCATGTATCTTAAAGCAGAATTCATGATACAGTGAGGCATGTATGCATCTATGGTTCATTAGGACAGCTGTTAATACATTTGAGTATTCCTTGAGTATTTACAGTCTACTTTTTCCTAAGTTTGGTGATGCTAATTTTCCTCCTGGCTTCCTTTTCTACATGCACTTTCTAAAGGCATTTTGAGGTATTCACCTTTGAAGATGAGGTCAATTAACTCATCACCAGCTGCAAGTCAGGATGCTCATTCTGGGCCTTTGGTTAGTTCTGTCAACTGTGAACAGGAACTGGACAGGGCGTAGAATTCTTTAACACATGGGCTTTGCAACTGACACTGTGACGAACAATACCCCTTTTCCTTTGTCAAATGTTGCTGTAGCCGTTTCCTCATCCACCAATTCTGGCAGATCTAGTTGTAATTCGTATTTTTCAGGAACATTAATGATTATGTCATCCTAAAAAAATATTAAAATACATGATTGATTATTTGACAATTAATTAGCAGCAAGTATTTCTAGGAATTTGATACCAGACAGAAAACAAAAGGTTATTCTTTCTGTTGCCTTACCTTTGAAATTCTCAGATCACACTCAGAAACGGAGCTAACCTTGGGCAATTCAACTTTCAGTTCAATTTGTAATGGCTTCTCGTTTGCATCCTTCATGGTGCTCATTTCATAGGCAGGGGTGCTCAGCTCCTCTGGCAGTTCTGTACTGCTAATTTCCTCTATCAGAGGCACTTTAGGCTGTGCAATACTTCCTTTTTTCAGCAGGATAGGAGCATTGCTGTGGTCCTTAGCTTCTATTCTGTGTAGCAGCTGATCAAGTGTCAGTTCTTTCAAGAAAACAAAGGTTTTCACATAACCAGTCAGTTACTAAGAACGTTACACTGCTTGACAAACTTATACCAAAAGTTTAGCTTTGTAATTAGCAAGTTTGTCAGCTGAAGACTGTAATTTGCAGTTTCTCCTTCCCTTGTGATTTGTTTTCACTGCCAAGCTGTTAGAAGTTGCTGTTTTCAGAGCACTGGTAACAGCAGCAACCTCTTCTACTCATCTCAGAGCAAAAGAAACTTTTGTTTCTTAAGTGCTTGGTTTATGCTTAGGCAAGAATTGGGGTTGAGGGAGCTTGTTGGCAAAGTCTGATAGGCCTGCAAAGAAAACTGACAGCAGCTTGTCTACATACCCTTCTTTGTGTTCTGATTGAGACAGGGTGTTGGCATCTGCCATCCTTGCAGACATTGCTGCATCCTTTCCAGGCTGCCTTTCAGCTTGAATGGCTCAATAGTGTATGAAGGTGAAAGAATAAGGTTGCATCGTTCCTCAACGAATTTAAGTGTCATGTGGATCAGATGTTTCATTTTTTCTGGGTTTTCTTCTCCCCTCTGAAGAACATCTGGGTTATATGCAATATCTATAATGCTGTAAAGATCTAAAAAAAAAAAAAAAAAAGTTGCATCAGAATTACTGCTTCGGTAGTATGTCCTGGTTGGCCAGGGCTTGGGGCTTTTGGATGTTTATTATGATCACTTGCTTTAGAAGCAAAGAAACTGAATTTGTGGCTGCTGGGCATCATTGGAATTCACCTTCCCAGCAGTGTTTGTGCTCTGGTAGCAGGGGAACGTGACGCACCTCACCGGTGAGACATGTGGCTGGGGAGGCACCTGGCACATAAAACACCCTGTGGGATTTAGATGGGTGCCAGGTGTGAACCCCTCAGTGTGCCTGGGAATCAGGATGGGTTGGGCTGGAAGGGACCTCAAAGATCATCCAGTTCCAACCCCCTGCCATGGGCTGGGATGCCACCCACTAGATCAGGTTGCTCAGGGCCTCATCCAACCTGGCCTTGATCACCTCCAGGGATCGCAGAATCATCAAGGTTGGAAGAGCCCTCCAAGATCACCTGGTCCAACCACCCCCTACCACCAATGTCACCACTGAGCCGTGTCCCCAAGCACCATGTCCAACCTCTCCTTGAACACCCCCAGGGACGGTGACTCCACCACCTCCCTGGGCAACCGGTCCCAATGCCCGACTGCTCTTTCTGAGCAGAAATGTCTCCTAATTCCCAACCTGAACCTCCCCTGGCACAACCTGAGCCCATTCCCTCTGGTCCTACCGCTGGTTACCGGTGAGAAGAGGCAGCCCCAGCTCCCCACCCCTTCCTTTCAGGGAGTTGCAGAGAGCAGTAAGGTCTGCCTTGAGCCTCCTCTTCAGACTAAACAACCCCAGATGAGGCATCCACAGCTTCTTGGCAGCCTGTTCCAGTGCCACACCACATTCTGGATGAAGAATTTCCTCCTAGTACCTAGTCTAACCTCCCCTCTTTTAGTTTAAGACCGTTCCCCCTCATCCTGTCCCTACCTGACTGAGCTGAGCCCTCCATCCTTTCACAACCCCCTTGAAGGCCGCAGCGGGGTCTCCCCTCATCCTCCTCCCCACGCTCCTCCCCATGCCGCCCCCCAGCTCCCTCAGCCCCCGCTTTATTCCCGCACCCCCATCTCCGGCCGCCCTTTCCAGCGGCCCGGCCTGACGGGCACGGGCGCCCGGGGGCCTCCGGGGCCGGCACCGCGCCGCAGCCGCACACGTTGACGAAGAGCGGGGCGGCCCCGCGGGGCTGAGTCCTCAGGCAGAGCCAGGGTTCCGCCGGGGCTCCGCCAAGCCTCCTCAGGAGACTCGGGCAAGGCGGGGGCTCGCCCTCCGCCATTTCCTCCGGCAGGGCCCCGTTGCCGTAGCGACAGGGCCCGGCCCCGTTCCGCCGCCGCAGCCGCCCGGGGGAGGCGCTGGGCCCGGCCGCGTCCGGGGGCCGGGGCCCTGCTGGGGCCGGAGGGAAGCGGAGGGGGCCGGAGGATGGCCCGGGTGCCGGTGGGGAAGGTGCTGCTGAGGAACCTCATGAGGCACACGGGAGCGCACAACAAGGTAGGGCCCGGCCCCGAGCCCCGCCGGAGTTATCGGGGGGCGGATGGGGGGAAGGCGCCGCCGGGTTTTTGTGAGCAGCGAGGCTGTAAAGCAGCCGGCTGGGTGCCTTATCGTGCCCGCAGTGTGCTTTGGGTGGCAGCGAAGAAGTTTCGGGTTCTGGGAGCGTGCCCGGCACGGTGTAGGAGCTCCGTGGTCCTCAGCAAACCGCGACCTGAGCTCCTGATGGCCCGGCCGAGCGGTGAATTTCACGTGTTCGTGGAGGGTTCGCTCCCCCGCTGAGCTGGGGGCTGCTGTAACACGCTTACGTTTTTTTCCTTTTTGTGGCTTTCAGATCCAGGAAGAGACAGAAATGTGGAAAATCAGGGAGTGGGAGAAGCAGACAGAAGAGACATACTGGAGGAGGCGAAGCAGGATGCTGTCGGACACCTCCAGGTGGGCACCACTTGTGTGGAGGAGGTAACTGTCCTGGCACAGTCACTGAACCCTTTTGCTTTATAATGCTGTAGGAGTATTTTGTGCTGGCCATCCCCTAATAATGTAGGAATACCACATAGGGCATGGAGTCCCTGGAAGGAAGTCAGACCTGCACTTAAATCTGACTATTTATCTTTCCATCTACATGTATAGTCTTCAAAATACAACAGGAAGTAGGCCGGCTCTCTGAAAGAGCTGGAATAAGAAGTGCTGGAGTTGTAGGTCAGAATGGTGTGAGGAAAGTCTAAACGTGTTGGCCTTCAAGTTATCAGTAACCAAAATTGTTGTAGTATGGGGTCCTGCTCTGGGACAACATTGGTATTGTCCACCTTTAAGCAGTATTATGCGAAAACAAGCTGATTTGGTGGGGATTGCAAGTGGAGATTTGTTTTCTTTTCTTTTTTTAAATGCTGGGACAACATGGCAGAAATGCAAATGCTGCAGGAAGTGGTTTTGGTATCTCAGGAGAGAACACCTTGCAGACTCGTGCCAAGTGCACAGATGCTGCTTCGCTCAGGAAGTGTGGCACAGAGCGAGCCGCAGACATGTGAGATGGCTCAGAGCTGTTGGTGCTTGTTGGTGGATTTGCAGTTTAGTACTGGTACCTAATCAAGCTAATTCCAGTTAAGTCAGTTCTGCTTCCCAAGTTCCTCATTTGCCGACTTCTACTAGCAGCTATGTCTCACTGCATGTTGC
Source organism: Aythya fuligula (assembly GCF_009819795.1). Classification (NCBI taxonomy): domain Eukaryota; kingdom Metazoa; phylum Chordata; class Aves; order Anseriformes; family Anatidae; genus Aythya; species Aythya fuligula. The sequence goes on along the minus strand of NC_045580.1, from coordinate 7,472,600 downwards.
TAGTCTGCTCCGGCAGAGTATTCCTGAGGAGGAGAACTGCATTTTTGTGGCAGGCAAGGTAACCCCTTCCTCTAATTTAGTGTGTTGGCTGAGAATTTTGCCATGCACTGTAGGCAGTAGTAAGTGTGAAAACCAGCATTAGCTCGTGAACTGGTTTGTGAGAGCTCTTAATGGTGACTGTCTGTTAAAATGATAGTTGGTCTTCTTGCATAGATGGACACTCACGACTTGCTGGATTTTTGCTCCCCTCGCTGGACTAACCCCTTGCTCAGAAAGTTTCTCCATCAGAACTGACAGCTGAAGGACAACTGTTCTCTTTCTGCAGCAGTCGGATGCGCAGTGATGGCTTCGATGACGAGGGTCACAGGGCCGACTGGAAAACAAAGAACTCACAATTTCTTGACCCGGTCGAAGATGATTTGCTTAGAGCACGGTCCTGGAATAAAAAGCTCTATGAATGTGAAGCCAACATGCCTGACAGGTCTGTGGGGTGTTAATTTTCTCTGATTGTAACTATAATTGGAGCACCTTTCTGGAGTCCTGTACCAAAATATTAGTGTGTTACTCCTGTCGATATGTACTCCTATAAAATAGTATTTCATCTCATTTTGAGAATGAATAAGTAAGAGGCACAAACATTTGCACTGTCACAGAGTATCTGATTTGAATTTGTCTACAGAGTTCCTAAGTCACAATAAGCCACAAAAGCTAAGCCCTAAGTTTACCACCTAAGCTTGGTATTTATTTCTTTGCCCAAGGAACTGAAAAAAGTCTAAAGAAGTGCAACACAGTACTCCCCAGAGTTCTTTTAAAGAAATGGAACTTACATTATTAGAAGTAGGAAGGAGCCTGAAAACATGAAATGTCTTTAAATAGTACTAATCAAATCAGTTGTTTTTTCCTTCCTTCTTTCCTTGTTGGGAAGGTTCTGATGTCCTTTCTTTCTTGTGTCTAAACTCATGCTCATTCTGTGGCTCTGTCTTTTCAGAACCCTTTTTCCCCTTGAACACTTCTCTGCTTCTAATACGTGTTTCTGCTTCTTACAGGTGGGGTCACAGTGGCTATAAAGAGCTATACCCTGAAGAATTTGATACAGACAGGTAAAGCAAACAGATTCAGAGATGTATCCTGAGTCTTGTCAGGGTATGCAGGGAATTTTACAAACTGAATTATTGTAAGTTTCGGTTTTAGATCTACCTTTAATGGCAAAGCAACACTGTTTAGTTACAGATACCCACTGAAAACAACTAGTCCATTAATGTGGTTCCCTCCTGTCTGAGTCTTAGGGGAGGATTGTGTCTCCTGTAGTAATTAGACATTCAGCTTGAGCTTGAGTTACTGAAATGCTGTGAATTGTGCAGGGTCTGCCTGAGCCAGTAGGGAAACAGAGAAGTAGGCTGAATCCAAATCAGGTCAGTAGACACGCTGTCAAATACCAGCTCCGGATTCCCCACTGCATTGTAGTGTGTCTGTTTTCAGTGTTAGTCCGTATTTGGAGAAAATCAACCCTCCCAGACCCCTGGAAAGTGGAGACTTAGCTGTAAAATGAGATCTTAGAGTTAATTATGTTAAATTGCACCTAGCAGTCATCAAGTACAAAATTTGTCAGGCTTACAGATTTGAAATAGCCTGCTGTAAGTTATTTTTTTTGTCACTTGATGGCTTTCAGTACACGTTGTCATTGGCTCTGCCTCGAATACCTTGATCAGGGGTATTAGTAAGGTGTGGACCAAGCTGTTAACAAGCATTTGAAACAAAAATGCAGCCACTACATCCACTCCCCTGCACTATTCAGTTGAGTCAATGGATTTGCTAACAATTTGGAGGTAGAAAAGGCTCAGCTGCTATGTGCCTGCCCATCTGGTTTCTTCTGATGATCCTTTGTTCTTGCAGTGACCAGCAAGAAGGAGAGGAACAGAACGCTGTTAATGGGAAGAAAAAAATCTCATTTGAGAAAGCAAACTGCCCATGGGTCACACAAACGGAAAAAAAACAAAGAAATCGCACAAGAAGAAGCAAAAAAAAGCGTTCGCACAAAAAGCGAAAGAAAAAGAAAAAGGAGCAGGGGAGGACGTCGTCAGATTCTTCCCAGGAGAGCGAATGCTCCGAAGAGGAGACTTCAGGCACTCGCAAGGGGAAACACAAGCGCAAGAAAAAGACCAGGAAAGTGCCTGCCAGGGAACCTACCTCGTCTTCTGGGCAGGAAAGTGACTTTTCCCATGCAAGCAGCTCAACCACCAGCAGCTCTGAGGACAGTGAATCTGAGGAGAAAAAAAGAGAAACGGCCTCCCAGAAAGAGAAAGAAACGTCACAATTCTGTGTCGGAGAGACACACCGAAGTACCAGAGAAGAGGAGCAAGAGGAAGAACTGGAAGGTGGCTGCAGATGATAAATCTGAGGATAGCTCAGATGAGGACTGACGAGGAATTGCTGAGTCCAGGCTGTGGCTCAGGCAATACGGTAGAGGACAGAGGCAGGTATTTTCCTTTCAGCACTGCCCATCCTTCAGCATTTTTCAGCACTGTGGTTTATCCTTCCTCCCAGCCTCCAGGGGGAACTGAGCCTTGGCAGCCAGCAGGAGCTGCCCCTTGCTTCTCCTTGACTCGGTGCTCAGGAAGGCGGGGGGAGCAGTTCCCTGCCTCGCAGGTTGCTCGTCCTGCCGGCTTCGGATTTTGCTTGATGTGACCAGGTTGATCTTCGATGCACAGAAACGTGACAGGCTGTCTGCAGGGGGGGGCAGGCACGTTTGCACCATTTTTATTTGTTTTAATTAAGTTTTAACAGTTTGTTTCTTTTGGGTTACTCAATTAATGACCAAAACTTGCAATAAGTGACACGAAGTCCATCAGCTGAGCTGCTAACAAAGGCAGTATCACTGGATTTACCCTCTGGTAACTGTGTCTTTCCCACTCCCACAGCAGCAGAGCTGTGTGGCACAGGCTCAGCTGGATGCGGACGGGAGCATGAGGGAATGCTCTCGTTCTGGCAAGAGGTGTGGTGCAAGAAACCCGTGCGTTTGCTTGTTTGAGACGTCTTTCCAAACCCTGGCACAGGCTGCAGATTGCCTTGCCTTCCTCCTCTCCAGAGGGCTGCTGCACCCCTTTGTGCCAGCAGAGAGCCCTCGGCAAGCGCCGTGTGCTATTCACGAAGGGCAGAGGCCGGATCTCGGCGCCGGGCAGCAGCCAGGCCTTCTTCTGACGAGACAAATAAATCCGGAGCTGTTTGAGGGCTCAGTGCTTGCTTTGACAGAGAGCCGGGGGACGGAACAGAGCCCTGGGAGAGCGGGAGGGGGCTGGGGGCGAGGGGGGACTGGAGGCACCTCAGCAGGGCCGGGCAGGGCACCACGCGAAGCCGGAGCCCCCGCCGAGCTGGGCCGGGCCCCGGGGAGCCCCTCACGGCCGCTGAGGGAGGCGGCGGAGCAGCGACGGCCGCTCCCCGCCCGCTCCTTCCCGTTCCGGTGCCCTTGAGGGGGGAGACGCAAGATGGCGGCGGCGGCGCTGCTGCGGGCCGGGCTGGGGGGGTGCCGCGGAGCGCGGACGGGTGAGTGGTGCGGCATGGCCCGAGCCTGCCCGTGTCCCTTCGTCTTCTTGTCCTTTTTCGTCTTCTTGTCCCTTTGTCCCCGGCCCTGACCGCCCCCCACCCGTCTCTCCGCAGCTCTCCTCACCAGGAGCCTCCTCCTCCTCCGCCGCCGCCCGGGGGTGCTGCCGGCACTCGCCTCAGCCGCTCCGATCCGGGGGAGCCACGGGCAGCAGGGGCACGGTACGTCCCAGCACGGCCCCCTGCGGCTGTCCGTGGGTCTTGTCTGTCCGTGGGTCTGTCTGTCCGTGGGGGGTGCCCCGCACCCAGCCGTGCTGAGCGGGCCGCGGGGCGCTGCGGGGGTTGTGGGAGCAGCGAACCCGCTCCCTGAGGCGTTCACACGGGTGTTGCCGTGCTAAACGCTTCGTGCCGCCGCCTGCACGGTGACCTGGCGGTGGGTAAGGAGGGTGGAAGGTGTAACAGCAGCAGCAGAAGTGAAGGTGAGTGTTGGGCCTGGCCCCGCTGTGAGAAGCGCGGTGAGGCTGAGGACGCTGCGCAGCCCTCAACGCGGCTTGGAAGTGGGAAGTGTGAAGAAGCGTCGGGGAGAGCAGAGCCTTCACCATGACCAGACGGCTTCCTTCTTGCTCGGGCTTTCAGGCTAAACACGCTTCATACACATGCCGCGAAGCCTCCTTGGCCATGATGTACCCTAGGGACGATTATGAGTCCACAGCAGAGATCCTTCCCATGTTTTACTGCAGGTTTCTTTGCTTTCTTTATCCTGTTGCTTTGCTGTCTGGTTTGTTTTTATTTGCAAAAAGGAGCAAAAGCATTGGGCTGCTGGTTTGAATATGGAAGTGTTAGGCAAGCACCCTGGGGGTATTGATTTCTGCAGGTAATTACACATTGTCAATTCTGGATGTTTTTTGCTTGGGCTGGTGCTGATAATTGTGGTTCAGGGTAATCGCTTGTGAAATTAGGTGTTGGCTTCCTCCAAAACTGATTTTTTTTCCCCTTCCTTAACAGTATCTGTGCGCTTCTAGAAGGTAAGAGTTAGTCACAGAGCTTCCTACCCAGCACATCCGTGTCTGGAGTCCCCTGTTACACGGTCCACATCGTACCCAACTGAGCATCAGTGGAGGGCTGAAGTCCTCTGGCCTCCAGACTGCTTCTGGGTCACACACCAGTGTGATGGTCCCAGAAATTTACTCTGTGACTTGGGTTGTGAGGACTTGTGTTTGTGTTGACCTCACCTGTTGAGCTTCTGCTTCTTTGAATTAAAAGATGCTTCTCTTTCTCAGTGGCAGCAAAGAGGAGTATTTAAAATAAACCCTCTAGGCACTGTAAAATAGATGTATTTTCTCTTCCAGTAATTCAGAGACTTCTTGGTTTTGCTCAGACAGAAATGTAGTAGTCAGGTTGGAAAAAAACAGGTCCTTGGGTGGCATCGATGGGAGGAGGTGTGTGTGAGGCTGCAGCACCCAGAGCAGGAACGTTGCACTCATAGTCCTTCACCTTGCAGGTGGCTCCAAGGCTGCGTCCTTGCACTGGACAAGCGAGCGAGCTGTCAGTGTCCTCTTGCTGGGCCTCCTCCCCGCAGCCTACCTATGCCCTGGACCGGCTGTGGACTACTCCCTAGCTGCAGCCCTCACTCTCCACGGCCACTGGTAAGCTCAGTAGGTTCCTCAAAATTGTCAGTGAACTGTCAGTGACCTTTAACAAGACTTGCTGTACCTTGGTGTTTCTCTGTCACACTGTTCTGTATGTCAGAAGGCAGGACACACGTTGCTACTAAGGAATCTGTAAACTAAACATTCTGTAGCGTTCTCCTATATGATATGAAACCCAAAGTCCTGCCTTGGAGAACTGCCTTGGTACTGGCTGTGTAGAATCCTGGATGGTTTTGTCTTCTAAAAGAAGTGATGTTTTATGAACAGAGGGAACAGAAACAGGGCAGACATGCATAAAACAACTTCTTCTAAGGTTCTGAGCCATAGGTTGCTTTGTACATCTTAATGGTGATGAGATTCTGCCTAAAGAAGAGTTCAGAACAAACATTGCAGTGGAGACGTTTTGACCTTAATCATTTTCTTGATTCTTGCAAAACAGATGCTTGCTTACATTCTGAAGCACAGTTCTGCTGTGGTCTTTCATGTGGGTAGGCCTGGCTTTCTGTCCTTTATGAATCTAGGAGTGGATCCAGCTGTGTGGTTGGCCCAACTGGCAGCAGTTACATTCTTGAGGTGCTGCTGCTCTGCAGTTCCTCGCAGCAGCGATAAGGCAATTTAAATGGACTTAGGGGTGAGAGGTTTCTTAAATCTCAGTTCTGCCCTTAGGGAGTTGCAGCAGGGATTCTTGCACTTTCTGGCAGATCCTTCCCAAAGCTCTCCAATCTAGCACAGAATTCAACAGAAACGTGTCTGTCCTTGAACTTGGTTGACGGAGCTCTTTCAAATATAAAGCAGGTAAAGCAAATCCTGCCTGCTTTGGAGCACTTTGCTTGCTGGGCACGTGCATTTCAGTTCCAGGCAGTGGGACAGGGCTGTTGCAGCCCACTGTGTTGAAATGAGTTCCTGGAATGACACTCGGTGTTGATGCACACAGCTTTGATTTGTCAGTTAATGTCTCTTACCCAGCATCAGAACTTTTCATACTGGGAATCATTTCTTTGTAAGCGGCGTGGGGATTTCCCCATGAGAAAAATATTTCGCTGCTTCTGTGCAGCTCTGCTGTAGCTTTCAGCAGAGAGAATCCACATCCTCCCCCACATCTTGCTTGTGTTGTTCCCTTTTTAAGCTGAGAAGTTGTTCCAATACCAAACTCTTATTTTTGCAAAGTGTGGACACAAGAATCTAAATCCTACACAGAAAAGTCCTCCTCTAGAGCTTTCATATGTATTCAATGCTAGAATATCTTTTAAAGAACAAAGATTATTTGCTTGCCTTAAAAGTTTAGTTGATTGCCTAACAGATCAGATAATCCCTCTAATAGCTGATCAGAAACTACAGAGGAATTCTGCATATATTTTTGAGGGGATTTCTTTCACCTTTTGCTGTGTTTTGCTATCAGAAATACTATTCTAAAATATTATTACACTTTGTCAAGACACCTGGGGCCATCTTTTGCTGTTTTCACTGGTGTGTAATAAATATTTCTCTGCCCAGCAAAGCTGCTCTGTTTTGAACTAGGTCATGTGTCTACCACAGGCCAGCTGCTTCCCACTAATTCCTTTCCTTGTTCCCTTGTCTTTTCTCTCGAGGGCTTTGTGTGGTTTAATTAGTTTGTGGTCAAGTCACACAGTAATTTTGCTGACAATTCTTAGCATGACTCAAGTTTATTTTGCTGTGTAAAGTGAAGATCTGTTGAAGATCCTTTATCAGCACTCCAGCTGAAGGACAGCCTGTGAATCCCACGTTGGGTATGCCTTACTTGTCTGTTCCTAGAGCAGTTCGTGGTGCAGGTGCATGCCGCTTGCACTTCTGACCTTACTCCACCATTCAGTGACAGGCAATAGCTATAATAATTCAAGAATTAGTTGCCTTTCAGATTGCTTCCACTTTCTGCTCCTCTTTTGTGTATCTAGGACTTATTCGCACCCCTTGTCTCACACTCAACATCACAAAGGTATCAGAGTCCCATCAGAGTGAAGCTGAGCTCTGTTCTCTTGGGGTAGAATCTGCTGCAGGACTTCGAAACTTGCCAGGCCACCAGCATGGCTTAACTTGTGGGAGACAGGTCCTTCAGCTTCACGTTAGACCAAGGCGAAATTCTAGGAAGAAGATTGTTGCAGTAAATGTGCTTCTCGTTTTCACCAAGTTGCCATCTGTCATCACAGAAAGTAAATACAACTGCTTCTGGGAAGAGAACTACCCCAGCAGGATGATAGAGCACTCTGTCTTCCTGTTGCTGAATGGTTTAAATCTGGACCACAGAATTCAAGAAAAGTCTGACAGATGTAGGAAAAAAACAGAGTATGCTAATCTCTAACTGATTTCTAATCTCAATACACATCCTTGAGTCTTGTGTGCATTTGTGACAAGGGTCAGTCACAGAGTTTGGGCATTTTCTTTGGTCTGTTTTCTTCAGTCTTTCAAAATCAGGTTAGCGGGAGGCAGATCTCTGTTTGGAAGAGATGTGCTCAGCACCTTCTTTCCTCAGCATTGTTAAGAAATCTCCAAGCCAGTATATCTGTATTTTAATAGAACATGTGAAATGTTTTTATGTATTTTCAGTACATGCATATGCTTTTTGAGTGGGAACTAGACCTTTGGTAATAACGGTTGGTGATAGGTGGTGGGAAAACAGACAGTTTGAGCCATTTTAGCAGGGCAGTCACAGTAGAGTGCCTGCCGGTGGATTTTCATGAGGCATGCTCTCCTGATTTCAGCTTGTTTCTCTCATTCTTTAGGGGTCTTGGACAGGTTATAACTGACTACGTCCATGGAGAGACACCCATTAAAGTGGCCAATACAGGTCTGTACATTCTGTCGGCCGTGACCTTTGCTGGCCTCTGCTACTTTAACTATAACGACGTCGGTATCTGCAAGGCTGTTGCCATGCTGTGGAGCCTCTGAGATGCGACAAGTCTCTGACAACACGATTGTTCATTGCTGCCTTCGCTTTACCATATTTTTACTGATGTGTTTGAGATGAGAATTGAATAACCAAGAGTCCGTAGTATGTAAATTCTGCAGCCACTTCATTATTTTTTTTTGATTTATTGCAAGAGCATTAAAAATCTTAGAAAGGAAGTAGAAGATATAAAGTGGATAATGTCCCGGTGAGAGTGAGTTGATTAAAGCTGCACTGCAAATTTGGAGTAATTAAGTACATCAAAGATGGAAAGTATAGCTGAAGATAACTTTCATTATAATGGCAGCTTTCCATGACTGGTTTTCTAAAATAGTCTCCTGCTTTGTAAAGCAAACTTGGTGAAAATTGAAACTGTTATTTCTGACATCACAACTGAACTGTATGTAAGGCACTCCCTGTCATTCTTTGATCCTGAGAGTTGAGGTAGAAAAGGGAATACTTTTTTCTTAATCCATACAATAAAGAATTTACAGAAATTGCGTGTGTGTTTCTGAGTGATTTTTAATACTGCTATTTTTCTCTGCAGATCTCTTCTAAAATCACATTCAAATACTTACAGCTCTAGCTCTGCTTTATGTCATTTAGATTTTATAAAACAGATATTGTTATGAATATGTATCATCCTTCTTTCCTAAAGGGTTGACATACTCTTGACTTTATAGAAGAGTAATTTCCATAATAAAATAAAGCAATAACTGACTTAGACTTTTGCAGATTAAGTCGAGGAGACAAATAGCATATGGCTTTCATAGTTACCCTGCAACCTGTATACTCAGGTGCAGCATTTTGTGTTTTCTAAATCAACACAGCCACACTTTTTCCTGTGTGAGTAAAAAAGGAAGGAAGTATACCCTTTATGTCATGGCCTGACTTGAGACTGAGGCAGCATTCTTTTCCATATCTTTAGGTTTCAGAGGATTTCAGGGGAAGAAATGAGATTACGGTTTTTAACTTTCTTCTCAGGCTGGCTTAATAGTAAGGAGTGGTTGTTTCCATGTTCTAATGGTACTTTTGAGGTGCTATTAATAGTAAGAGGAACAGAACTGTGTTACCATCAGTGTGATTATGCAATAAGCAGAATCAGTAAACTGCTGAATTCAACAAGATTTCCTGAGTTGATTTTTGAATCTTTTTGTTTATCTTTTTTCTTCATTCATATAACCATGGGAAATATTATACAGCTGGCCAGTTGGGTTCTGCTAAAGTTGCTGTCAGAATTAAGGTGGTTGCTTCTCTCTGATGTGGATAGCAACGTAACGCAATTTCTATACAGTGAGGAGGATGCATGAGTCATTGTTGGATAGTTCTGTGGAATCTGAGCAGTTATAGAAGGTGGTGGACATTTTCTCTGTATAGACTGAACATACGATGCATTGATATGTGGTATTTGCTTAAAGATACCTCGAGTGAGAAAGGAGTTGTGTCAGAGTTTTGGGAATGGAGTAGGCCAGACCAACTATTGTAGGGGTTAGCAGCTCTGCAACCAGCTTGGTCAATTTTTGAGGCCAGAATGGAAAGGTAACAAGCAGAGCTTTCTCTGAGTCTGATTGCCTGCATCAGCTAAAGAGATGAAAGCTTGGGTGCAGCACAGCATGAAAGCTGGTAGGCAGGGTTAGCACAGCACTTCCATGTCTCCATCTTCCATACTTTTTAAAGCCCCTAATTTTATGTTTTATACCAAAATAGAGTCTTCTCTCTTCTGCAAGCTTGAGAATTTTCCTGTTTCATGACAGAAGCCTTCCTGTTTGCTCTGATTACTTCTGCTTGCATGGTAAATAACAGTCATACCCTCTTCTGCCTGGCAAGACCCAGGACCCAGCTGCCACCCATGTTCAACTAATCACTGCCTCCAGTTGGATCAGAAGAGGAACAATGCCTATCTCATACATGGAAGATGAGAATAATGTGTCATCAATTTCCTCAAGAGTAAATATCCAAAGTATATTACACTAATCTTATTTTTGTCAAATGCCACTGTTGGCTCGACTGCCAATGTGAAATAGAGTTCACAGCTCACCCCCAACATATGCTGCCTTGTTCTACTACTCAGTAAGGTTCCATGTGGAACCACATTTGCCTTCATTATTAACAGCATATTAGATGTACAAATGTGTATGATCAGTAATCTACAACTTACTGTTAAATTTTAACCCCCTTTTATTTTCTTAGTGGGCCCTCTGAAGATAAATGGCTTTATTAGAGCTTTAATTGCTTAGGTTACCAGTTTTCTAATCAAAGATTCTGGTGAGTTTCCAGTAGAAATTGTCTGTTGTTTCTACTTCAGTTGAAAGTGAGAATGCCACCGTGTAATCAGAATTGATGAAGACACTCGGGACATGATCATAGTGCAAAACGACACCATGTTTATTTGGCCAGATTCCTGGCCTGTGTAGTAAACGTGAGGGTTGATTGTTACTAATTTTTAATTTTTTTAAACTTTCTCTCTGTCCCCATATTAGGTCTGCTTCACCTATGAGACATCTACCTCACAAGCAGTTTGATCAACAAACTCTGAAGTCTTTAGGGCTGAAACTATACAAGACCATAGAGGCATGCACATTTTTGTTTATTCATTGTGTCATTCTCTTTGCTTCTGTCTTACTGGCATAATTCTTCTTTTCCCCAATAACATGTATTTGGTTTCCTTTTGTAAGAAGCTCATTTTTGTATTGCCTTATTGAAATTTATCAACCTATTTTGCTTTAGATAAAAAATGAATTAGAGTTTTCTTTAAAAAGCCAAATTTTATTTTAAGACTGTTAAGTAATCACAGGTTGTACCTTTCATTATGACTTGTTAAAGTTATCTTTGTGGTTTCATCTACCTCATCTTCTCTTGGCAGTTTCTTTAAAATTAATTTTCTTAAGGAGTCTTCTTCCTCAAAGGCCAGGAAACATCCCTCGTTCTAGTGAGTATTCAAATTTAAATGCTTGGAGCTGTAAGATGTAAATGTCTTTTTGAAGAAGATGATGTTGCTTTCACCAGGAATGTCTTTTGGAACTTCTCCTTCCTGAGGAAAAAAGGGAATGGGTCAGTCCTAGCACAAGACTCGAGCTGTTTTGTTTCAGCTCACGAATGTTTGAATGCTTAATGTTGCCTACACATAGGGTATGAAAAGCAGACACTTACCCTAAATCGAACTATTATTTTCCCATGTTCTTCCTCACAACACATGTAGTAGCTTTTATCTTCTACCTGGACACTGAATGCAACAGGCATCCCTGCTGAAGGTGTGGTAGTTTTGTAACAGTGCATGCAGAAGTTCATTCCGCTGCCTAAATATAAATTTTTTGAAACTATTAATGGTCTGCTTGGAAGAGAGCTGCAAAAACTTAGCCATAAGTATGTCCTACCTCTCTTAGCTGAATTTTATTCTTATAGATGAAATCTAAGTCTTTACTCTCGGTTTCACTATTTAGACTCAGTGATTACAAAGAACAAAAGCCCATCTAGAATAAAGAAATAGTACAATGGTTGTAAGACATGAAAAGTAGTATACCAGATTTCATCTCCTGATCTGTTACGTCTTCAAAAGCTGCCATGTTCAGATCTGGCTGGACCACAAGCACCTGGCTATTAACATTCCGAAGGAAGCGATGGAGGGTTTTTTCCTTAGAGAAGGCATCACATTCCAGCTCTGCAGAAAATATTAAGCAAAGGGGAATAAAACTAATCTGCTTAGATCTTAACAGGTCACTACAGGCTTAATTTAAGATAGCATGCAAAATTGAAGATAGCATGCACAGTAAATTCTTAGAATAGCAATATCAAATGGAGCAGAAGCTGTCTTGTTCTTTCCACCTCTACCTCAGCAATCCAGGCAAGACAGAAGGATTTGCCAAAATACAAGGAGTCAGGGGAGCAAGCGAGAGAAGCTACAAATTCTGTTAATGCAAGTACAGAAGCGACAGTTCTCTCTTCTGCCCAACATTATAATCACATGAAAAGCTTCTTGTATTAGGGAAGCACTTCCTTCAGGAGAAATAAAGCAACATCAACTTCAGAAAGGAGTGAGCTGTAGCTCTCTTTTAGAGTAGTCATTAATCAGTTTAAAAACTTGTTCTCTCAGGCACACAAAGCTTCTGTGTGTTAGTACACCCAGGCAGGTTAGTTTAGATATAATTGATTATGAAGTAATAAATGATGAGCTTTCAGCTTACCATCGTCATCTTGGTTCCAAGTGAGCAATTACAAAAAAAAAAAAAAAGAAAGAAAAGTCAATCTCTGCCTTACAAAATAAACCGATTTCTAACCAATTTTATACGGCAAAACTGGAAAATGTTCAGCCAGTCACCTGTACATTTTGAGCTGTACTCCCCCGTATCCCTAAGCCACAAAACTGAGCTGTTCTTGCTTCATAGCATTTCATTTGTGAGCATAACATGCTCAATAGAATGGCGAAGCCAACAGTCATTTGAGAAGTGAAGTTATCACCAAACCAAGAAGCATGCAAAATGTTTTCAGGTTAATTCAGTTTCAACCTGCATTCAAGGAATAAATGGCATGCACAATTCTGCATTCATCAGCACCTTTGTTCTAACAGCAATTTCATTTCAGATTGCTTCCAAAGAAGAGGCCATTTTTAGACTGTAGGTCTGGAAGTTATCAAGTTATTCCAATTCCACCCACAAGCCAAAAATCCTTCCAAGTTACCAGAATATTTTATATAAAGCAGTAATTATTCCACTGACTCATATACTTTGGCTACAATACTTCAAGCTGAAGAAGCTTAGGGGAAAATTATGTGAAAGTGGAGTGATAAAAGAGTTATTTTTCATCAGTGTTCAAACAGAGAAATTTAGTGAAAGCTTACGGTGTTCACCAATAGTATGGTACTGACCTGTTACTGCACTGGGACAGCTATCACAAACTCAGGTGCTTTTTGCACTGAGCAGCCTGGCTGCATAATCAAAGAATAACTACTAAAGCGGTGGGAGTAGTATAAGCTTAGAGGATTGCTTAGGTAGTCTGGGGGTTACAAACATGTCTACAGAAGCAGGGATGCCTGCACAAGGAAAGGATTGAATTGTCTAGCATCTTTTGATCTTCTGCGCAGGTACCAGAAACACCTGGTCTCGTTAAGCAGGGGGTAATCATTACCAGCAAAATAGAGGCAGAGGTTCTCTCCAAGCTGTACTGCACACACAACCATCAATTCACAGCTCATCTTCACCCTGCCAAAAAACACAAGAGAGCTCAGGGTTAGGAACAATGCTTACTTTGTGCAGTGAGGGAGTTCTTGGGCGAGTTTGCCTCTAATGCACAGCACCACATTAGTGACAGCGTATTTCACTGTATCTGGAAAAATAGTTTTTGAAGGACATTTGGTTTCCTTCTCTGTTGCCTTTTGCCATTATTTAGAATTACACAGAGCATCCTGAAAGTTCTATTTTATAAAACTTTCCATTGATTTATGTGATGTTACACGAAAAAAGGATCTGGTCCAGAGTACATTTCACTAAATAAATAATTGTTCCATATATAACATTATACAAACTCATTTTCTGTTTCTGTGGGAATGCTAATAAGTAGCTCCATAAACATATTTCATCAAATTAGTTCTGTTCTCTCAGGCCTGCAAAAATTGTCTTACTATCACATGGCCATTTCTGTTTCTCATTTTTCATAAGGAAATGACTTGGAATGGTGACCAAGAACTTGCAGAATGCCCAAAACTTATTCTTGCTTCGACTGCCCCCTAGAATAGCCTGTGTCTTTCCATTAGCTGTAAGGACAGCCCAAAGAGTCTAAACTTTATGTTGAAATTAGCTATTCAAGTGCATCTTGAGCTGGACTTGTACAGGTGCCTAGAGAAGCAGAGATGTAGTCTGTTTTGCAGTAGTGGAGATGTGCTTATGATATTTTAACCTTATTTTTACCAATGTATCACAGCTATTCTCTTTCAAGACTGACACAGAGCAAAGTGAGGAAGAAAAGGCATGCTTGCATTCAGAAAAAACACCTGTCATTCACCAAAACCCTGAACTAATCATTAAAGTCCAGGCAGCTTCTGCACCTCAGAGGTTTTGATCTTTATTCTGCATTCTTCAGGCTTGCACTGTGCCTCTACTGTCAAGACACAACCCCTCCAGGAACTCCAGAAAAATAATTTGGTTTTGCTTTGTTCTTGTCCTTGACCTCCTACTGGTAACAGCCAGCCAGACTTCATGTTCTTTAACTTTTTGACACAGTGACTGAGAGCCGTTAGTGTGTAAAACAGCACGGCAATGGCTATAAATTTGCTCTACCCCTTCCACTTGCCTATGACTGCACTCACCCCTTTTCTTCTATCTAAAAATTTCCAACTATGCTGGCAGAAAAGAGATACACCTGAACAGACTGTGTTGCTTCACAGAGCACAGGCTTTTCCATGTCTTAGTTCCAGCAGTGCATCAGGAGAAAAAAAAATACAAAATAAAACAAAAGTGACCTGGAGTGACCTGACTAGGGCTGTAAAGTCAAGTATTTCAGAAATTCTGCTCTATTCTAGTGCTATTGGAAGCAACAAATCTAATAAATAAACACTAGAATGCATTAAAAAAAAATAATATCCTCTTCAAAATTAAAACAGCATCTACTACCCTTAAAGGAAAGGTTAAAAAGAGGTTAAAGACAGCAGAGGAAGATACGACATTCTTTCACTTCTCTGGCAGTAGAGTTTTAAAATGTCCTCTTCTATGCCACTGAATTTTGTGAAATGCAGGTTGCCACTTTCCTTCCTGTTTCGTTTTGGTCTGCATCTTAGGAAAATGAGCAAGAGATTTACTAAAACGCTTTTTTTCGCTTTCAGAAAATAAACAGCTCACTTTGCTATCTGCAAGATCTGCTTTGCTTGGCTTTGTGATAGGCGCCCTACGTTTGGCCAGCTGCACCCAGCAACAGGCAGAGTGACATTCAGCAGCACAGCCTCTAACCGTTGGGAGCCCAGCATCTGCAAGCCTTCAGCTGGAGCTGCGTCTTGCTGTGCACTATGCAGGGGAGAAGAGAGTCACAGCAGAGTGCACAGAATGCACATGGTTGTTCTAAGTAGCCTAGAACATGAAGGGCTCCATTCAAACCTACCACTTCCCGTCCAGGCATTTTTTCCCTTGTGCTAGCTGCTGGAGTGACAAATGTAGCATTAAACCTGGGCAAACAATGGGAAGAACAGGCTCTTACACCATCATTTTACTGTGCAGTCAGAGCATCTGGCTTACTTCCAAGGCTCCTTTTCGCAACTTAAACAAAATTATAAAGCAAATACACTTGAGCAACTTAGTCAGCCTTAGGGATTGGTGGGGAGGATCATGGTGACTTCCTTGTCCCTCCAGAAAGAGCACACTAAGGAATGTATTTGGGAGCCATTCTTTTCCTCATTTTTGTAGCCTGTATAGCACTAGCTGGTCGGGGTGGAAGAGACAGCCAGGTTCATGGCAGAGGACAGCACCCTCCTTTCTGAACACGCACACCCAAGCCTTTGAAATGAAATACCATGCCACCAGCCAGCACGAGCCTCACGTAGCTGAGCGAGCCTAGAAGTCGAGGACTATTATTCTAAAGCAGCGGGGAAAGCATAAGCGGGATTTATGGATAAAGGACTAAAGATGGCCCTCGTTTTGGCGGGTAACCCAGCACAGGGACTCCCTGCCGAGCAGAGGGTGCGGGTTGGATCCCTGCTCACCCAGTGGAGAAGGGGCAGGGGCGGTGGGGGCAGCAGGGGCAGGGGCAGCTCCACAGCCCCCAGAAGGGATCAGGGACAGCAGCCATCCCCCGGATCTCGGGGTGCCCCACTCCCACGAGGAGCCCACCGCCCCTTCCCCGGGCGGCAGCGCCCTTACCTCGGTGCTGGGGGCGGTGGAGCGGTGCGGAGGGGCTGCGGGACCCCCAGGGGAGCCAAGCCCCCGGCCCCGGGTCCAGGCGTGTCCGTGGGGACAGGAGCAGAGCCGGGAGCACTGCCGGGGCTCGGGGCTCGCCTCGCTCCTCCCGAGGCTCCTGGCGACAGCGGGAGGGGATTTCAGGGCGGGGGGCTCGGTTCCTGGAGCGTTTGTGCGCGTCGGCATGTAGGGGTGGCACTTCCCCTAAGAAGAAAGCCAATCACGCAAATTCGAGGTTACGAAGGAAACTTTTTTTTTTTTTTTATCTCTCTCTCTCTCTCGTCCCTCCACCTCACGCCGATGCTGTCAGAGGAGGGCTCGTTCCCACGGCAGCAAGTTACCCTCCCCAGGCTCTCGGCACGATGCCGGCAGCAGGCAGCCCTTCCTTCCCTCTCTGCACACTCGCCCCTAAACGCTGACTGCTGTAGGGAAGCCAGTCTCGGACCTAAGGCATGCTGCGTGCCTCGGGCTCTTTAGCAAAGCAGCAGCAAGAAATACATCGCTGCTGTCTGCGAAGTCCTCCCCCCGATCACCTTCCGTAGAGGTGTAACCACAGGAGAGAAATATTGGCAGCTCTTAAGGAAAAGGAAAAGCCAGAAACATACAGCTGACAGTTAAAAACAGGTGAATGAATAGCTCCTAATTTGCACCAGCACGTGAATTGCTTCGCAAGTCCTTATTAATTGGGAATAAATAAATTGGTGCTGGCTGGAAGGGTTCTTTTAGCTGCCCCAGCCCCAGCCGGGCTGTTTCGCAGGAGGCACGGCTGCCCCGGGAGCTGCGGTCCCTGCAGCGGCAAGTACCGTGGAGCGGTAGGATATAAAAGCAAGAAAACAAACCCGGGATCGAATTGTTCGCCGATATTTTGCATAGTTCGTAGGATTCAATACATTTTTAGTACTGGGAATACATTTTTAGTACTGGGCTGTGGGGGAAAAAAAAATAAAGCGGTAGAGCAGACGACAACGCAAGCTGAGCCGTTGTTCCCCTGTTCCCGTGCCGGTCTCTTAGCGGGGCAGCTGTACCCGTCTGTCGGCGATGTGTTCCTGGCTATACCCTAAACCGAAGGAGGTATTTCTGAGGCCAAAGGGGCGTCTTTCAATATCCCTTCTGAGCTAATAATTCTGAAATAGAAGTACTGTCTATTTTACTAATGACTGTGGTTCTTGTCTGTACCTCACAAACAGGTTAAGACAAAAACCACAGGCTAGCTGCAGAAATGTATTGTTTCTTTGAAACTGTTGAAAGAAACCAATTAAATTGATTTAGAATAAATTATAAAAAGCAGAGGAATGCAGGTGTTGCAGAGTATTTCTCAGGAGGCAAATTTTTTCTTTGCCTAGTTACTGGAATATACTTTCCATGGAGTAAAACTTCATGTTTCAGGCAGATAAAAATAAATTTTTGGTAGCTACTGCTTTCAGATAATAAGTGTAATTATTTATAGGCACTCAATCACACTAAATTCAAATCAGAGAGCAATATTATATTATCCTCTTCCATTTTCTTGTTTTGTTACAAGGCATTCACAGTGTGTGTTGTTCACCTTAACCTATACCAAAGAGATCTCCAGATCTGATTTAAACAATTAGACCTAGATTATTTTAATATATAACAGTTGTAATTCTATCGTTTCTCTTGGCATTCTGCTTGAATGGTTGGCTCTTGCAGTAATACACACACATGTCTCTTAAAATATAACTGATTTCTGCTTCTGATTGTTGGTTCCTGTAAGTTTTCCCGATAGCTATTATGTAACAGATAGTTCCTTCCTCTGAAGTTATAAAGTACAATCAAATTGACTCTTGGTTTCTTTCAATGAAAATAAAAAGTTTCACTTCTTTAAGTATCTCCCTCTGAATAATTTTCTGTTGGCTTAAAATAATACTCACGAATCTTGTCTTCCTTCTATTGACTTTTAATTGATTTTTAATAATTCAGAAACCAGAGCTTTATTCAGGAGAGCCCCCCATTGGGGTGGTACTGCTTGTGTCTCTCTTTCCCAGATACCTAACTTTTTGTTTCATTAACATATATATAAAATTAATGTTGTAATCATTATTTATTCTTTTGCATTTTTTCTTTATTAAGTTTAAATTTACATGCAGATCACTAGTGAAATATTAAATAATATTGTACTTGGTACAGAAGGTTGTGCAAAACACCAAAAAACCAGTGCCAGTCAGCCAATATTGTTAATTTTGTATTAACCAAAATTGGTCTGTTGTTTCAACCTTTGAGATAGTAAAAATTCAGTTAGGTCATTTAGCAAATTGGAGTTTTTTTTTCCTCTTAGTCTTTACATATTTGCATTTTTAAAGGCTGGGGTCTAACTCATAACAATCATTTTTATTTTAAGTTTTAAGCTTTCATTTCTCCTGCTATTTTAATATCTCTAATTTTAAAGGAACAGGAACTACTTTTATAGTAATTGCTTAGACTTCTTTTTTCTTTTTTTATTTTTCTGACCTCTTTCCATAGACTATCACATCCATAAGATACTGAAAGTGGTTTAAAAAAAAAAAAAAACAAAAAACAAAACATAGTTCACTTATTATAAGTCAGGTAGTCTGTTAGTAGAAATGTTAATATATTAATAACAACTTAATATTTAATTGGCATATTTCTTTTGTATCTATTTTATAATGTTAGATAGGGTTCTTCAATATTTTTGGAGAGTTTCACAAAGTGGGCCATGACAGTGAATTGGATATTGCTTCTATTTTGAGGAAGTGCTTAGTTCTTGTTCTTTCAGCAGTTTCACTTCTTACCCTGAGTTCTGACTTTCAGAGGATATATGGATAAAACGTGTAAGGTTAAGATCTGTTCTCTTAACCAGAAACGAAAGATGCATGAAAAGTCCCCTGTACTCCAACGTAACTTCACATTTTGTGACTATTTTCTTCACTGTAGCTCATCAACCTGAGGTTTAGGAAGGCAGCAGCAGAATGGTGTTGAACATTTTGGTCTAAGAACATGAGGTGTAATGCTGAAAAAGGTTTCCCGGATGGTGGTGGCCAGCCTCTTGCTGCTGTAAGCAAGCAACCTCACCACACTATCTGACTCAGACACTTCCTAATGAAACTGTACACTGTTTACCTACAGTGTAAGGAAAATGCAATCTTTTTTACCATTTTATAGACAAGCCTCGTTTGTCTTGGAAGTAGCCTAGTCTTATAGGTCTGATGTAATTGCTCAGATTTACGCATTTGCGGGCTCTTCCAAATTTTTGAAAGGGGTCCATCTGGCCTAGACACCCGCAAGCGGCCCCTGCTTCCCACTGCCATGCCACCTGCGACAGACACTGCCAGCGCTGTCCCAGTGCCTGGCACAACCACACGGTGCCTACGGGCGGCCTCGTGGGCCCAGGGATAACTCAGGCGTGTGGCCGGGCTGTGACACCCCTCCCGCGGCCGCCTGAGCCGGCGGCACGGCTTCTCCTCGCCTCAGGAGCCAGCCCCCCTTCTCCTCCCCTCCGCCGCCGCCATTTCGCGGCGGCCGTTAACGGCCGCCAACGGCCGCCAGGCCCCGGATCCGCCCTGAGGGGAGCTCGGGGGGACGGCATCTCCCTGAGGGAGCCCCCGCTGCCCACCCCGGGACGCGGAGCCCTCTCAGGGCTGCGGTCGAGGTGCTGTGTGTGGAGCGGTCACAGAGGTGTTGGTCACACATTTGTCAGGTGTCTGTGCAGGTTTATTTCCCACTAGTTACACTCAGTAACTGCTCACAAAATCTGAATGTTGTACATATTTATTTATTTTTTCTTCTAATCAGGTAACAATGACAAGCAATGCACAAAAATCTGATGAGAATAGAAGTAAACGTAAAAAAGAGATGGAGGTGAGCAATTCCGTGTGAGGAAGGGTCTCACCCTTGCAGCCCCAGTGAGGGATGAGCTCACTGCAAGTGGGGGTGTTCAGCCTACAGAAGAGAAAGCTCCTGGGTGACCTCGTTGCAGCTTTTCAGTACTTAAAGGGGGCTTAAAAAGAGATGCAGAGCGACTTTTTGCTCAATCAGATAATGACAGGATGAGGGGGAATGGTTTTAAACTAAAAGAGAGGAGATTTAGATTAGAGGCTAGGAGGAAATCCTTCACTCAGAGGGTGGTGAGGCACTGGCACTCGTTGCCCAGAGAGGTTGTGGGTGCCCCATCCCTGGAGGTGATCAAGGCCAGGCTGGATGAGGCCCTAGGCAACCTGATCTAGTGGGTGGTGTCCCTGAAAATGGCAGGGTGGTTGGAACTACATGTAGATGATATTTGAGGTCCCTTCCAACCCAACCGGTTCTATGATTCATTCTATGATTCAGTGGAGCGAGGCATGGTGCAGCTGCCGCTCTGGTGTTGCTGCGAGCTCCTGTCACAGAGAGGGGAAGAGAGCCCCATGGCTCTCCTTGGTCCCTCACACAAGGTGTTCTGTCCTCTCTGCTGACGGGGGAACAAGGATGACTTCTGTGAGGACCCTTCTCAGACTGAAGATCAACAAAATGGGGTGTGCACTGCAACATGGTTACGTAGGGCCTCTCGAGAGTGAACTGCTGAAGTGCACCAGATTTTACTGATAGAGGCAAAAATCCTAGGATTTCCCAGCCACACCCTAGTATAGTGATGCTGTGCCTGCTCTTAACAGAGGGTGTTGGCACAGGAACCAGCACTTGGCTTTCTGTGAAAACAGTTGAGATATTTTTGAAACTTTTTGCTGTTTTCAATTAAATTTGATCAGACGAGCTGAGCATGTTTCAAGTCCTAGAATCTGTTTGTTTATTTATTAATTTATTTTATTTACTAGAATGAAGCCACAGAGAATCCTCAGTTGTCTTCCACTGACAAAACAGACTTGGCTTTTTCTGAGAGCTCCCAGTCCCTTTACGAACCTGAACCACCAGAAGAGGTTTTAACTGGTGATGTATTAAATATACTTAAAGTAACTACTGAATTAATTAATGGGATGTCGAGATGAAGATTCATTCAACTGTTAAAATAAAATTACTTTTTCCTTTTAACAGAGATGAACAAAGAAATTAAGAACTTGTTATCAAAATACGCCCAGATTTTAAGGCAAGTTAACTGTCCTATTTATACAGCACTTCTTTCTAACTTTTCTTGGTATGATTGATTACTGTGGCTGTATATAAAAACATGGTGAAAATTATAAACCATAGATCTTGAAATAAAAGTGCTTTTCTCTGTTACAATAGAGAACAGATAAATTGGTCAGAAACTGAGTATTGGTAGACTGCACACTTAAGTAAAGCATAAAAGCAGTTACTGGTTTCAGTATTAATTTCAACTTCAGTTGTGGGTCATTTTTGTTTTGTTTTGTTTTCAATTAAGTGAGAGAGCAGCAATGGATGCTTCTTATGTCCAAGAACTTGATGGAATCTTGAAAGAAGCAAGGACCCTAGAAAACCACTTAAAACAGAAAAGGGAGAGTCTGAAACAGAGATTCACTGTGATTGCAAATAGTCTGCAAAGCTGAATGGAGTCTGTTAGACTGCAGAAATACAGAGCAAAACTTTGTAAAAACCATGGTGAATGTGATAATGAATGTTTCATAAATATCTTCTGTAAGTATTTCTAATTCAGGAAACTTTCAACAATTTAAACAGCATCTTATTTTTTTAAATAAGTAAGCATATGCAATATATAGGGTAGTGACAGTAAACATGGCACTAAATATCCCTTTTAAATCCTACCACTCCAAGGGATTCTACAGATTAGAACATCTTTTCTTTTTGACCCATTGTGTAGGCTGTCCCTGTACTTCCATCCTTAGAAAACTAACTTTTGATGCTAAAATTGTAGTAGAATGTATCTGAAATCATATTTTTATTTTTGTCTCAGAGCATAAATAGATTGAAGAGATCAGCTAAGAAACAGGAGAGTTCTATTAAGAGTATTACTTTGGGAAATGTATAAAGATGTATAAAGTCTTAATTTGAATATATGTATTTCAATACCTACATCTTTTCAAATGAAAAATGGTCATTTTAATATAATCATAAAAGCATATAATCAAAACTTTGCTGGTAATATCAATAAATGAAAGATAATGTTACCTCTATCTTGAATTACACTGTTCTTTTATTATTGTTGTTATTATTTTGATACATCAGTACTGTTTGCTGTATATCCAGTTTATTTAAGGGTGATTATAGAGTTTTTGAACAATTTTTCTTTCATGTCATTTCATTCGGTTAAAAGATGAAGCATAAAATGTATAAAGCATTACTTGTACTAATTGTGAGGCCAATGTAAAAGAAAAGAGCTAGATAATCCTGTTGCTAGCATAAGATAGATAAATATATCTTTCTCTTAGTGCTGTGCGTTAATTTTTTCTTTAAATCTTTTTGGACTTAAAAGGCAGAAAGGAAGGTAGATACAAGTCCCGACTGAATGTGATGTCTGTCAAGCTAATACTAATAATCAAATTAAAACAAATGAGAGAAACTGGACACCTAGGAAGAGATTTTCCAAGGTATCTAAAGATGCAGATATGGACTTAGTAGGATTTTCAAAGTGCCTACGGATGTAAGCACCTTACATGCTTAGGAATTTCTTAAAATCCCATAAGATGACTATCTGCATATTTAGCATCTAAAGACTTTTAAAAATCTCACCACTGGTATACATCATATTTTACTAGAGTCTGGTAATTTTGTAATTGGTCTCTGCAATTCTGTTCAAATGCAAGAAAGTGGGAGAAAAAGAAGTTTTTGGAAGCTAAATTTTCTAGAATATTGTACTCGGTGTCTGTAGAATAATCATCTAAACAAAAATTATTAAAGGCAAAGTTTAAAATTGTCATCTGTGAAGTGTTTGAATTTGAAAATCTACCTGAAGTAACTCATATAAGCATTTAAATAAAATTATTGCAACTTTCATGACTTAAATATGTCTGTTTTGTCAAATTCAAAAAGAGCCTTGCTGTGTTTTACCTGTTTGTGCTTATGAAAATCGTACAACTTTTTTCGATCAGATAGATTCATTTCATTAGATTTAGTTTGCATGGCTAATATATATAGGCTGTAAAGCTCTTGTGCTAGTATCAAATATTAATAAGATGCACAACTTAGAAGTCCCGTTGGATCACATAGTGCAAGTTTCTTCCTTTAGGGGCTCAAAAGAGCACAGATGTGTACTGTTACTTGTGTAGTGGTCTGCTCCATTTAAAAACTTCATAAAATCCGATAAAACTAGTCAGTCTGCACCTCTTAGAATGGAGAACTGCTTAAATCTGACATTCAAATGCAGTTAAATTCAACATACCTCTCTCAAAGATGACTTGCTTTTCTACAGTGACTTCTTATATGATTGGTTTTCATTACGTTACACTGCTTGTTTGTAATACGGTATTTATGGTGGGATTTCTGTCATAGTAAAAGGATTTTAGAGTTTGAAGAGACGTTAAAAGTAAACTCACTAGGCATGGCTACAGTAGCCTGGGTGAACTTGTGAACAGTGTGATTATGCTCATTAAAAGGCAGTCATTCAAAGCTTTGTATGATTTTGAAATTAACATTTTTAAAACTAATTACTAAATTGCTATGAACAACAAAATTTCTGTTTTTTGCTGCACAAATCTATGTAAAATATATATAAGAAGAACCACTAACCAAATAAAATAAATAAAATATGTAGTTTAATAAAGTTCTAGTTTGAAATGGTAAGTTGAGAAAGCTTAAAGTATCCATTGAAAAGAAATCTCTCTTCTCTTTTGAAGGTAAAAACATTTCAGCAGTGGAAATACCCACTTACCGGTTGCTTTTGTACATAATTCTATTCCCATTTAAAAGGAATTCTTCCATAATTACTTTACTTTAAAAATATAAACAAGGTTTCTTGCCTTCCAGTGTGCTATTCAATATCTGTTGTATGTGGGAATACTCATACTCTGTTTATCTTCTAAACCATTACAAAATATAATTTTGGTGTTTTCCAATTTGCCTACATTGATAGTGATGTTCCTGGGCTTATTGTTTCTCTTGGGTATTTCAATATTTATTGGGAGAAAAAAAAAACAATTTTCTTACTCTCGTCTTCTGAAATGAAGCTAAAAGTTCATCCTCTCTCTGAGGAATGAGCTTCATATGGAGTCCTCCTGGCACCTCTCCCATCACTATCCGCTTTCCAGTTTTACTGAAGGAGGTTTGAACTGAAAATTAATTGGCTTTAAAGCTGCCAAATCTGATCAGCAAAGCTCAGCTGGTAACTACGTTTTCTTTAAGCTTCTCCCCCTGTTGTTTAAGCTGCAGTGCCTTAGTAAATTACCAAGAACGTCTAAGATGACAGATCAGTAACAGAATATAAATGGATTTTCTAGAAATTGTGGAAGCATCTGAGGCAAAGTTCTGATTCTCTTGAAGTCACGGGGATTTTCGGCGGTGATTCTCTTGCATTTCTGAGCTTGCTGTGAGTACTTTCAGAATCCAGAAATTGTAAGTGATGAAAAACTAGTATTCAGTTCATCTCATTGCTCTGCTATTATCTGAAAGCTGAAATGGAGAACAACAAATAATGCAGATGTGGCTGAGGTATTCAGGGACCAATCATCTTTACCCAGAAAAGGTTATTGACTTTTCACTTAAAATGAAACTGCCTTGAAATAGCGTAGATGTAGGTACATGGATCATAATGGAAAAATACAAGATTGAATAAGTAATAGATCTATTTAAGGCATATGAAATTTAGTCTAAATTCAATTCAGCTAATCTAAAAAACCTCGAGGTTTTTCTTTGAATTGTCTTTTGAAAACGTGACGAAGGTAGTACTAGCAAAGACCAGAGTGAGTCTCTTACATTATCAGGGTGAAAAGCTGGAAAAATGAGGACAAAGAATCACAGATCGATCAGTCTAACTCTTATCCTGTGGAGATTCTGTACCAAATTTCTTACTCACTTCAAAAGCAGCAGGGAAGAGTCCACAAAAACAATCAAATACACACTTGGATTGGAGTAGCAAACTTAATAGATATAGAAAAACAATAGGTGGGGTATACCTTGATATAAGGGAACTGCCAGTGTTTTGCGTGATATATATATCTATATATCTCTCTATATAGATAAGAACAGTTAGCAAGTAGGGGCCACAGAATGAGCTAAAAAGTTGATCAAAGGAATCAGTCTCACTTTTCCTGGAAAGTTCAGTTTAGCTGGCATCCTATAGGGATCTGCATCAAACCTGGCCTATTCAATATTATTGTGAGTGATTTAGAAGGACGACGTGAGAGAATACCATTAATTTTCAAGTATCAGCAAGCTATGCAGGGTGGCAGATGCTAGCGGTAATGTACATTGAAAATTTGCCATCATCTCAATCAGATGGAAAACTGTCATGAAATCAAGATCAATTTTATAAAAAAAAAAAAAAAAAAAAAAAATTAAAAAGGGGGAGAAAAACACTAAGCTTAGCAAGGGGGATTGTGTGCTACTTACAAAGCAGAGCGATGGCTACAGCCTATATGATGTTGTGTGGGGAAAAAGAAGCTGAGATGTGTTAACTAAAGGTTAGTGGATAAGGCAAAAGCGTAGTTCTGCTTTACTCTGTGCTAGTTAGCTCCTAGCTGGAGAATTAAAAACAGAGTGGACAGAGTCCAGAGTGGGAGACAGGAATAATAACGGACAAAGAAACGGTGATCTATTAGGAAAGGCTGGAGTTAAGTTTAGAGAACACAGAAAACAGGAGAAGGTTATGATAGCATAAGTAATAAAAAGGACAGTAATCAGCTGTTTGCTGTGTCTTGTAGAAAGGACAGGAAGAAATCAGCTTAATTTGCAACAGAAGACTTAGGATGAGTAGTAATCTGTCCCATCTGAAGGACAGTGGGTTACCTTGAGTGCTGGGTACGCTGCCGCGCTCTCCACCGAGGGACAGCTTCTGGGAGCCACTTAATAAAAAGAAAACAGCCACAGTCATCGCAGTGCGTGTGCCAAATGGTCGCGACTTGCTCCCTGCATCCCCAGGGCAAGGGGAGAAGCTCCCCCCGCTGTGACACCGCAGGCTGTGCCCCACGCCGGGAGATGCTCGCTTCCCTGGCCGGGCAGGGGCCCGAGGCTGCCGCGCTGCTGCCCTGCTCCTGCTGCTGCTGCTGCTGGCAGCCTCCCTGCCGGCTCTTATTCTGAAGCAGCTCTCCGCAGCCACCAGTGCTCTGCTGCACGCTGCTCGTCCTGGCAGCGGTACCTTTCCAGACCATCTCCGACCTGATGCCTTCAGAACAGAAAATGTTTTCCAAAATCCTGTTGTCGGCCGTCAGCATCCTGCTCGCTAATTTGCTGCATTTCCTCTCCTCCCTGATGCAATTCATTCCAGGTAAAATGCATAAACAAACAAATCCTTCTATCCCATCATCTTGGAAGGGGTTTTCTGTCGACCTGCTGTTAAGTGCTGCTGCTAGCACAGGTCGGTCGGTAGAGCAAGCTTCTTTCTAACGATCAGGAATGAGTAACTAAGCAAATTCAAAACGTTTGTTGGGAGCCAGCATTCTGTTATTTACTGAAAAGGTAAGCGGGAGAGGCAAGTACACTGCACAGATTCTCTCGGATTATTAGCAGATACGGATGGTTTAGAGCTGGAAAGCCAGTCGGCAGCAGATTCTCTCTGCAAGGGAGGCTGCTGTGAGGTGTGTAAGTGGGTTGTGAGAGGGAGAGGATTGCTTAGGGCTGTGACATTAATGAAGCTTTGATCGTACAAGTGGGAAATTGTGCCATGGGATTTTGCCTTCCCACAGCACTCTGCAGTTTGTGCCATCATTACACAATTCGATCTGTCTTTTGTTGTGACTAAGAGAGGGAGATCTGCCACTGTAAAATAGGAAAATAATACAGAGCAGGTCAGTTCACCAGAATCTCTCCTTTCCAATTTGTTTTTATTGATGATGGTTTTCCTCCCCTTTAGAATAAAAGGGTTGGTTCCCAAAGCTTGGAAAGGCTCTCCCATCTGCTTTTGTGTGCCACCAGTGCACATCGTCCATGGATGCAAGTTTAGGAACAGTCCAGGAGATTTTTTTTCCACTGCATGTGTAAATAAGTTGGTGTGAGGCATGTCATGTTGTGTATTTATACATGACTGTATAATCTAGTTTATATTGGGGTTCTTTGCTAACTTCTCCTGAACCCTGCTTCTTTCGTTGTGTTTAAACTGGACTGCATAGGAATGTAAATATTTTTCTTTTTGATTATCTGATTAACATGAAAAGCCTGAAATTTTCCTTGCGTCATTTCTTGTATCTTTGTGGAAATTACAATTTTTCTCCGACTTTTAATAAGGTCTTTTTGAAAAGGCTTGCTGATATAGCATTATCTCAACTTAGTTAAAAGGTAAGAATGTTGAATGTTGAGAAAGAACCCCTCCCTTTCTCTCCCCAGCACTACTTTGTTCAAGCATTTGAGTGAAAAAGTGATAATATCAGAAAAGAAAATGTGAATTAAGTTTGTTCCATCTGTTATATTTTCCATGACTGGCCAAAGTTTACTCTCTCTCCTTGTTCGTGGTGTCTTTCTAGAGAAAGTGTTCCAAGGACTGGGCTATGTAAATCAGTATTGAAGAAAGAAAATTTTATACTTCCTTCATGTCATTGAAAAAAAAAAAAAGGCCCCTGAAGTATAGTATTTATAAGTATTTATTTCTATAGGTGTATTTAGGGAATCAACAAGTATTTCATATGCAAGTATATGCACAGTTCACAGTTACTCTTCCGCCTTACCTCTCCTTGGCATGTCTTTTTCCCCTCCTTTTCCCCATTTCTTTCTCCTTGTGTTTTATGTTACTTCTTTTATGTTCTTCTTTGCCTGTTAGCAAGGAAGTGGGTGGCTGAGTCCCTGACAATGGGAAACCTGCAGGCTAGACCGAACGAGGAGTCATGTATGGGGACTTCCCAGCAGACACAAGGCAAGTGCAAGAACTTCAGTAATCAGTGTGAGACTCTGGTGAGCTGAGTATCAGCCCTGGTGATTCAGTGTTGGCAAAGGCTGGAAATGAATAGCTACAGCAACATCAGTTCAATTTGATGTGGGGTGGGAGACGGGTAGGAGAAAGCTATTTTGCTTGCCTTATTGTTCCAATCTGGAATTTAAAGGGATGATAACAAGGCCCACATTTTGCGCCAGAAGATTTCCAGCACAGTTATTCTTTATTCTGAATTTCTGTGAGACCTCAGGGAGCTAGAGTTCCTCTGCTCGAGGAATCCCAGCTGTGAGCATTCTTTTTACTGGTCTGGTCCTATATGTCCTTCTGAGTCAGACTATGCAGTTGCATGTGGAGACAAACGTTAGGGACCCCTGTGCCTTGGTTTTAAATATGTATGTTAAAATGAAAGTGGATTTGCTATATTCAATGTGATTGCAATTTCAAGCCTAGCAAATATTTTCTGTCCACTGTTAAGATTTTCTGACCCACCCATCGCTGTTCAAGTATAATTTATTTTCTGATTCACTGCTGCTCTACCCAAAACACATGGGTTACTTAATGTACAGAAATTTTTTTTTTTTTTTTTTTTTTTTTTTTTTTTTTTAAAGATCCTTGTCCTTGGTTTCACAGCTTCTGGATGTGAATAATCCATGCTAGGATGTCAGTTTGTGACAGGCAGAGAAATTGTGGCACACCTCTACTTGAATGGAAACAGCACATGAAAATGATAGGCTGTGATAATTACGCAGAAATAGCTTACAGTCTTTGGGAAAGATCTGAGGAAATAGTACAACGCTGTATTTGGCTCTGCCTCTGCTCTGATATGCCAAATTAAGTTTAGACACTAATCCTGTTTTTAAGGGTTTGAAGTAGCATGGAAATTAGAACCCAGAAAAAAGTTCTTTGAGCTGGCAGGTTAAAATCTTGCACTGTTTTTCAGGTATTATGCTCAAACAAGTATATCAAGTACCACTGCGAGTGTAGTGCCTTTGATTTGTTGCTTATTCAAGTTCTTCCATCTTGGTCTGTAGCCTGAACAACTGTGGCTTTGTCTTATAAAGGGCACAAAAAAAGCTGTTCCTTAGTGCTAGCAGAGTCAGTTACTTTAGTTACTTGTTGCTCAATATTAAAAAACAGTCTGTCTTTTTTTTTTTTTTTTTTTTTACAGAGATTGGTGTCTTTTTGGGAAGCTAGATGTTAAACATTTAGAGCATTTAAGTTAAACATTTAGGAGTGATCCTATCTGATGGCAATATGCCTTTATTATAATAGCTCATGACCAGTGCTTTCAAATAGGAAGTGTTTGTACTTTATCTGCTTAGTGCATTTCAGAGTAGGAGCAGTTTTTAATATTAAACTATGATTAAATCTGGAGGGTAGACTTTACTCAGGTGGGTTTTATTCAGATTTATTTTTAATAGGGAAGGAATATAGGCTAGGCAGGTATGGATTTGTTTGTGATTTTGTGTGTGTGTAGTTTTTATTATTATTTTTTTTTTAATTTAAACAGAGTTATAGTGACTCATAGATTCGCAACAAATCAATATCCTGTAAAGTACTCGTTTTGTATTGTATTGTGCTGTACTGTCTTGCCATAGGTATTGTAGCAGCTTGGTTTTTTTTGAATGAATGCCAGCCTTTCAATTTCTGACAGGGAGAGATATGCTGTACTAAGTCCTTCTGGTCTTGCTCCACATGCCAATTAGTCTGTGGCATTGTTTTCTGCTACTGATCAAGTCTCAGTATATTTTAAAATAATGATTCATCACAAAAGGAAGGAAACAGAAGGTAGGTTGCATTAAGTCCCTGCAAAGAAGCACCCATTCACCTGCCCACCCGAAGTGCATAAATGTTGCATTGCTTTGTAGGTGATGGTCAATGAGGAAATCTCCAGACAACCTTCTTGTTCCTAGATCTGACCAGGGGTCAGTAATAATGAGGTGGTCTACATAATGAAACTGAAAGAGACTTTTTTTGTGTGTGTTGTGCTGAATGTAGCGGAGGTAATTGCTTACTTTTGTCTTTTGTTTCTTGTCCTGAATCTTTTCATAACCAACTCAGGAGAGCAAACCTGCTTCCTTCCTGACCCCCCTTTTTGTTCCCTCCTTTTCAGAAATATCCTAGAATGACCTGTTATGTTTCTGAAAACTTCTGTTCTGACTCATCTGGACATCATGACTGCATTCCATTTAGCACATGTTACAGTCAGGATCTTCATCTCCTTTGATCACTTTCCAGGAGGAAAGATACTACATGGTCTTGCTGTGCTTGTTTTCTCTGTGGTCTGATCGTACATGGCAATAATGTACATGTTCTTGTTGTATATAGCCTGTTCTCAGACGCATTCTAGAAATCTCTCAAACAGTTGGGTCTATCCAAGGTCAAGAAAGATGAATTCTAACCAGATGAGGTTGCAAGGACTACTAAGATGATCATGTAAATGACAGGTTTGAAATAGAAGGAAAGCTAAAAGAAATTTGTTTGCTTAGCTTAGGAAGTGATATAATTGCTCTCTTTATAAACAGCATGTGATAAACGCACGAGAGGGAGAAATACCAAAGCCACCTGACAGTGCTGACAGAATAATGAGGATGAGGATCTGTCCTATTAAAAACTTATTTCTGTAAATTCATAGTGTTTTTCTTATCACCTGGGCAGTGGGTTCTAAAGCAGTCTTCCAAACAGAAGTTAAGAGCCAGGAAACAAAGTAACTTTTAAGATTGACTTCAAATAGAACTTTCTGGGAGAGCAACTGGGATGAGAGATGACCAAGGAGGTGTTTGGCAGTCCTGTTCAGGCTTATTTGTGAAGTATATCTTCCTAAATTTCCATATCATAGAATCATAGAATATCCTGAGTTGGAAGGGAACCATAAGGATCATCAAATCCAACTCCTGGCACCACACATGTAATAATGCTGCTCTCCAGTATCTTCTTCTGTTGCTCCATCCTCGGTTATGCCATTGTTGCTTCTGCTTAGATGAAAAAAATCTCTATTTAGGAACATGTTGTTCTCATTTTTTTTTATTTTATTTTTATTTCTACTTTTTTTTTTTTTTTTTTTTTTTTACATCTTCACAAACTTTCACTCAACCTACGAAAGCTGTATTTCTGCAAATACTGATGGCAGTCACTAAATCAGGTACCAGTTGATATGAAAAGCCTTCTGTTCCTTATATAAGGAAATACTATGGAGCACTCATGTTGGGATCAGATTGAGTGCTTCATATAGGATTTAATCAGAACTTAATTGAATTTTAAGAGGGAGAGGATGTTGGTGGTTTGAGGTTAATTGCTTTAGCCCTGCAGCCTGAATTCTTTATCTAGCTGACTTACCATATTAAAGATCTAAAGAAGGATTTGAGGATTGACAAGCTAGAGAACTACATTGAAGGGATCTTGCAATTCAATTTCCTGCATGCTTAACACCCATTCTGTCTCAAGCTGTCCTAAAGAAGCAAGCTCAGGCAAATGCTGTGTGCCAGCACAGTTCTTATACAGATAACCTCCTGCTCTGAAACAGCACATTTCCTCTAGGTGTGAATACGTGGTTTCAGAGGTTCACGGATAAATTGTGCAACCTGTGTAAATTCACTTACTTGGATTAAAGAAGGTAGGCTAGAACAAGCATCTGCAGTGGTGAAAGTGAGTGGTATAACCAGAACAAATCGCTCCCTCAAAATTCAGGTGGAGTTTGATTATCTGACTGGAATTTGTTTAGTGTTTTTGTTTTGTTTTGTTTTCTTCTGTCCTAGAACTGGTTCAGGAATGGACTTCTGTATGCCACGCTGTCCTTGTCTATCAGTGTTTCACTTGTGCCTAAACCTTCATCAGTTCTGGTTTAGTTCAGGGCTAAGTAGTCTAATGGTGAGGATGGAGCAGGGCAGCAGAACAACTCCACTGACCTGTGGAAATGGAGCCTGTGCTAGCCGAGGAGGTGGTAGCATTGGGAGGGAAAGCGACAGCCTGGACACTTTCTAGATAAATCCCCCTTTGCAGCTAAATGGATTGCCAAAACAATCCTTGTGTTGATGAGGCTTTGCAAGCCAGGCTACTGGAGCTTATAACTGTGTGCTGTTAGCAC
The DNA here is from genome assembly GCF_009819795.1 of Aythya fuligula. Lineage (NCBI taxonomy): Eukaryota > Metazoa > Chordata > Aves > Anseriformes > Anatidae > Aythya > Aythya fuligula. The sequence goes on along the minus strand of NC_045580.1, from coordinate 7,440,655 downwards.
ACAGCATTCCCTTCTCTTCACGCTTCATTGATGCTTTTGTCCTAGTAAGGGGAGATATTGCAGCCAATGTGCAAAAAAGAGACTACATCAGAAATGACCTTTTCCTCCTATTGCTTATATCCTTGCAGGTAAACCTGTTTAATCTGCTTTGTTCTTCCCTGTCAGTATATTTCAGCTCAGTTTCATTTGTGTTCTTCATCGCTTCCTTTTTTTTTTTTTTTTTTTTTGCAGGGAGGGGGGAGGTCTGCAAGGGGAAAAGCTAGTGATTACCTTCTTGAGCTTCTGAAATCGGATTGTCCTGGTGAGTTTGAGAACTGACCTGTGCACCTTTCAATAGTCTGAGCTTCTGGTATACTGCATTTCAAATGCTGCCAGCTTGGCAAAGTCCTCCATGCGCAGTGTAGAGAGAAAACATGACAACCTGTGTTTGACAGCCTGTATTCTTCCAAGACTTGGGGTTCTTTGAATTCATGTTTGTAACTACTATTTTGTTGTTTGTTTAGCAAGCTATGGCTTGCCTGGATTTACAGTAGAGCACTGGGAATCCTCTGGGATGTTCTTTTTAGTGAGCTGCCTTGCTGTTTTTTTATTTTTTTTGTCTTTCTCTTAGAAAAGCCTTTGTACTACGGGTAGAAAAACTTCTTATTAATTAATTTATTAATTTATTTATTTATTTAAATTCAGTGGAGAATGTCTAAAGTTTTGTTTAAGAACAGCTCTTTGTTTTTAAGGAACCTAATGCCATGATGTATCCCCTCTTCTAAATCCCATCATTGGGAGATCTTGAATTTTGGCTAACTACTCAGGTTGAAAGGAATACTAGTAGTATAAAATTTCTTCACTGTGAAATGGCCAGCATTAGGAAAACTATGCATTACCTTTAGCTGCAAACAATGCTGTTGGTTACTGTGAAGAACCTCATAGCACAGTTTTTCAACACTGTTTCAGAAACCCTTGGTTAAATCCAGCTCAGATGAATTCCTAGACAGAGATGTCTGAAGTAGTATTGAACATGACTGGACCTGGATAAACCTTTTTGTTAAATCGTATGTTGCTGCACTGGTGACTTCATCTGCAAGCAAGCAGTGAGCAATTCTTTTAACACAGAATTAGTTCACAGCTGTTAATGCCAGAGAATATGGCCATGATGGCATAGTAAAGGATAGAGGCTAACATATAGTAATCCTTGCATCCACTCTATCCAGTTTGCTGGCATGGAGCTGAAGTGAACCATACTTTTTATCATATTTCAAACCTCAAAGCAATGGATGTTGCTAGTCTTTGTCCTCCGTCTTCTATGCTGTTTGCTCCGTGCTGTATTGGCCTTGCTTTCCTTTGCATGTTTTACGCATACAAAAGCCTTTGCAGTCAAGGACTTTGCAAAACACTTTTCTCATTTCACAAATAAAAAAGGATAAAATGTGGGCATACAGTAGCATCAATAATGCTTATAAAGCTTGATGGTGAACCACTAGTCACAGGACAGAAGAAAGACCCTAAGAAAACTGCCCATTTTATTACTTCCTTTTGCCTGCAGAACAGGTGTCTCTAATGGATTAACTAGGTAAAGTTAACTCCACTGGATTTTCGTCTCTCTGTGGATGTGTGGGGTATTATGGGAGCAGAGCTTTAGTTTGAGTATCTGGTACAGATTGGCTGCTTGCAGGATGCCAAATATTCTCCTAGATACCCAAACTCAAGCTCTAGCAACTTTCTGCTCATTCAAGTGAAAATCTTAGTTACTTGCTCTTTGTTGTCACTGCTTTCTTTGCAGGTTTAAAGAGATCCCTGCCCAGCCCATCAAAAGAGCAAACCACTTTGCCCACTTTGCAATGCATTTCACCCTTACTGAAGACGGTAGAGGAGACCCCCCAGCCCATCCCAGCAAAGGTCAAAGGACATATTCCTGAATGGATAAATGGCAATCTGCTGAGGAATGGTCCTGGGAGATTTGAGTTTGGCGAGGAGAAGTAAGTCTGGGTTTGGTGAATTTGTCAAATGATTCTGGCCTGAGCATTAGCTAAACCTAAAGGGGACCCACCCAAATGGCTTGCTACTGCTCTGGGGCACCTTGTAATTTCTTTTGAAATCAGGCGAGGGGGAAATGCTTGTGTTATCATTGTTTTAAGAACAGCTGCTCCTTCATCTAGAAACTCTTAGCGGGCTCTCTGAAATAGCTGTGTGGTTAACTTACTAAGGGTGGAGAAGCTGAGTCACAGAGAGGCTGTGTCCTACTCAGAATGGTATAATGAGGTAACAGGGCTGGGGATTAAAACATACACACTCCCAGTCCTTTGTCATTAACAAAAGTCCATCCCACGAGCACTCTGAAACCCAGGGCGCAACTTCTAAAATTGACTGTGCCGAATTGTGTGAGTTGCTTTAGAAGCAAGTCCATCTCACTTTAAAAACAAGATATCAAAACATTTTAAGAAGGCAACCCCTTCCTTTGGCTTGGGATCTGCCATTCTAGCAAATGGATGAATTCTTCCCGCGAAGCTAATGGCAGTAACTAGCCAAAGGTGATCATACAACCAAGCCATTCTGTGGTTGATTTTGTGATTGATATTATTTCTGGAGATTTCTTTAACGAAACAAAACCACATATTTCCAGATATTTCTTTAAGTCTCATAGATTTCTCGTATTGGAGAGAATGGCATCATGCCAACAGCTGAGAGCTAAAAGAAGTTCCTTGTGCGATTGGGCTTTCAGTAATATTTTCTGTTCTTGTTGTGCAGTAATGCACAATTTCTTTTCCTTTTGCAGAAGTCTTCAAAGTGGCTGGTTTACTAGTATAAATTATTTCCCCCATACTTTGCATTTTCAGAAATTCCTAAGGTCCGTTTTCAGATGTGATACAGGGAGCCCCAATCTCTCTGAAATTCAGTGCTTAACTTCAGGACCCTCACCCACAAATACATTTTATTTGTTTCACTCAGTTGAGGCTCATCACAAGGCTGTATGTGTTTGTTTGTTTGTGGGCTCTGGACATGAGTTTGTCACAACTGATAATAAAGCAAGAGGGAACAGTGTAGCAGCCCATAACATAGTGTCCAACTCTTGTTCTCCTATTTATGTCTGCTTGTAGATATAACCACTGGTTTGATGGCATGGCCCTGCTGCACCAGTTCCAGCTGAGGAATGGCACAGTGACATACCGGAGCAAGTTTCTGCAGAGCAATTCATACCTCACTAACAGGCAGCACAACCGCATTGTGGTCTCAGAATTTGGGACACTGGCAATGCCAGACCCATGCAAGAGTGTGTTTGAGCGCTTCATGTCACGCTTCGATACGCCAAGTAAGAGGGTTTCTAAGAAATGTGAAATGTTCTAAGACTTTCTTGGGGAGCTCATGGTTCGGTTTGAAGGGAGCTGTGAGGAAGTCTGGTGGAGGCCTATTCTGAGCCCATATTTTTCTTAGAATATGGTCTCTTGGAACAACAGAAACTACTACAACTCGGTGTCTGATGTAGCTGGGAGATGTACATTCAGCTTAATGTTTTAGTGACACTCTGTCTCACTTACTTCCAGAGTTTGTTGTAAATAGCCAACAGAATTGTTTCCAAGGAACACCCTGTACAGGTCTGATAATGAGCATTACAACCTGCCATTCTCCCTGAGACACAGCTTTGCCCTTAAAACACCTTGCCTTGCTAAGCTTGTAGGTTAAGTGGGCTAATCCTTCCTTTCCTGTACTAAGGTGTAGGAGATGATAGAAGTTAGGGTAAGAGAGTGTTTTGCACAGGAATGGAAGTACCATTGCCTACAGATTCCTGCATAAATTAGGAAAGAAATAGGCTTAATTTAAACCCAAGTGTCTTCCACTAAAACCAGAACGGACCTAAAGTGTGCAACTTGTTGCATGTGTCTGTGACAACTTTCTGCTTCTTATCTTCCTGTGGTGAAGGATCTTGTTCTGACCTGTCCTGTGGGCTTTTCTCAAGGCAGCTTTGGGCTCTTTGTTCTCTGTACACACAGTGCTCAATCAGGGGAATCTTTTTTTCCTTGGCTTTTCTCAGCCACCTGGCTAGTGGGTCTCAGTCTCCCTAAGAGTAGCAAGAACAGCTCTGACTGCTGTGCATGTGTAGCTCTCAAGGGACATCTCCCTGACTCCATTTCAAAGAGAATGGGGAAGAGAGAGCAGTCTCTTCCCAAGTCCTGTCACGCAAATAGCATCCTTGCCATCCCCTTAGCCCACGTTGTAGCCTCAAGTCTCGCCTCTTGTTTCTAATGGTGTAAATCAAACATGGGACTCCTCATACAACTGCCCAAGGAGAAAATTTTGTCTGGGGAGGAAGGGAAGAGAGAGATGAAGAAATAAGTTAAAAGCAAAGGGCGTATGAAAGTATGAAGGTTACGCTGGCTTCATTGGAGTCATTTCCATGCTTCCCTTACACACAAATGTTAACATTCTAGTATTTGAAGAAGGCAAATTAAAATGTGGTAAGTGAAATATGAAAAAGAAATTGAGCCTCCTACTTGAAGGTAACACAGTTTTGTCTGTGTTGCTCCTTGACAACATCTGAACAATGCATTTGGTGCAGATGTGAGAAACAAAACCTGCTTAAGCCTCTAGGAGGTTAGTGGAATTACAAGTCTTCCCAGAATGCATAAAGTGAACAGCTCAGTTTCTTTGTTTGGGTCCAACTTGAGCTCTTTTGCAGGTTTCCAGATCCCGTAAGAAGCAACACAAGAATCTCACCCTGGAGCCCTGTTGTGCACATGAACAGTGTGACCTTAACTGGCAATGCTGACAAGGCTTAAGCATCCAAATTTAATTGTTGATGAGATACGTAAAACTCTCTGCTGGGTAGAAAAGCCTTCCATCACTGCAGATACACAGTTAAGAGGTCAATTCAAAAAACTTACGCTTCATAGCTTTTTAAATCAGTGCTAGTATATTCTTTAAATTATATTATTAATGATGTTACTATCACTGACCTGTCTCATCAACAGCCTGAGTCCTTGCTTTTTTGTGTTACTGTTGAGTACATGGAACTTTGTGTGGGGTCTTTCAGTGAAAGATGCTTTAACTTCCCCAGCAACTGTTTCTCAAGATTTCTGCTGATGCAATCAATTCCCTTTAGTTCCAGGAAACAACACACCATGAGTAGGTTATTGGTATCTAACACTGAGCTGAGAAAGATGTGCAGCAAGTGCTAGTCCTCATCCTTTTGTCCCAAACTCACTTGTGCAGAGAATTTCTTGAGTATCTTTGTAGATTAGGGAGATATCTCTGATCAACCACAGGGGGATCAGTGTCACTGCAAATGGGTTTCTTTGTCTAAACATGTCCAACTTGATATGATGTAATGTAAGCTTAAACAGAGCTTGGGTTTTGTTTCAGAGCCAAGTGACAATGCCAGTGTGAGCTACGTTGTGTACAAAGGAGACTATTACGTCAGCAGTGAGAACACCTTCATGTACAAAGTGGACCCAGAAACACTTGAAACAAAGGAAAAGGTGTGGGCAGGTGGGCTAAGGGGGTTGGCTTGTGGTACAGAAGAACCAGATTGCAAACCAAATGATCAATGCAGCTGTAAGGCATAGTCAGAAGCATCTCTGCCTTGTGTGCTTGAGTCCCTGAGAAATCTACCTAGCAGCAAGGCAGCTCTCACTCAGTCACTGCCCACTGCAGCAGACCAGGGCAGAGACAGATGTAGACTCATTTCCGTTTGGCCTTTTTCCACCGAGCTTGCTGCTTGTCTGGACTTGCCTGTGCTTGTCTGTGCGTGAAGAATAGAAGTGCATACCGGAAGAAGTTAACATCACTGATCTCAGATCTCTATTCTTCCACTGTCGCTTCAGTCTTCCCATCTGTTCCCTTTATCTCTCCACACAACCCCAGCTCTAAACACTACAGACCTGCAAAGTCTTGCCTAAAACCTCGTTGTTACAACGGGGTGGTGAAGCCAATGTGAAGTCCAAGTGTAGCTGCCACTTTGCTTTTGCCCATGCTAGCAAAAGAACCAAAAGTCAGAGCAGAAGTCTTCCCATATGTCCTCTGCACTGCCTCACAGGAGCGTGGCTGTCTTTGAGGGTAGAGCATGGCTTGTGAGATGGCAGGGTGAGCTATGCATCCCCCTGCAGGCTCCTTTAAAGGGGGTATGGATATTTGCTGGGCTGGCTCACTGGGCAAAGGACTGAAGAAGGATTCTGCCCTTCTTGAGTATTAACTGCCCTCCCTGTATGTTACTGTGGACTGTTTAATACCATAAGATAGCAGTCTCATCACACCCTCAGGTCTCGAGGGAGGCATTCCAGCAGTCCCTAGCTCTCTACAGGACCTGTTGTGAACCATGAAGGTGCTCTGTTTATGAGGTATTGCATGCTACTTGCGTGTTGAAATTGAGAGTTTGATTTGCTGTTTTCTGTTTCGTAAAACCACAATTTAGTGATGAGAAGATGTGTAGGCATTTTTAGTTTGAATGTTCAGCTCTGTTCAGCCAACCTGTCACTTGAAGAAAAAAAATCCCCTTAAGCTGCTTTTTAGATGTAGACTGGCATTTTTGGGCTAAATGCAGGAATGGAAGGGATGACTTCACATTTAAAATCTCCGATTCGAGATGCCTTAAAAGGGTGTGGTTTTGTGATCTTCTGGTGGCTTGGTATTCAAAAGCAGCAGATCTTCCATGCCTTAATGTTTCAATGCATGTGTTGATCCCCCTCCTGCTTTTTTTCTTCAGACTTCCCTCCCAGCACATCCTCTCTTCTGTCTGAGTCCAAACCACAGCCCAGCCCCAGGAAGGGAAAGTACTTTTTGTGTGTGTGTGTGTGTGAGGAGAGTGAACAATGACTATTGATTAGCTATGTATGCTTTCAAAAAAAAAAATACATATTTTTTTTTGGGGGGTGGTGGGTGGTGGTGGGGGGGTGGGCAGTGACTCTCTCTTTTTGCATGTCTGTAGTGCTTATTACATGGGGATTCAGGAAGATTTCAGGCACAAAAAGGGCTTAAATTCAGATCTCACAGTAGGGCCATAGTCATTAAGCTATTCTTCCTCAGACTTCACCAAAACTAATGTTTAGAAATTGTGGCTTGCTAGAAAGCAACTGGAAACATGCACTGACTGAAAATCTCTGGGATTTGCAGGTAGACTGGAGCAAATTCATTGCAGTGAATGGGGCCACTGCTCATCCTCATTATGCATCTGATGGGACGACATACAACATGGGCAATTCCTATGGGAAACATGGTAAGATTGGATCTGACCAGGTCTGGCCAGTGGGCAGGCTGGACAGGCTGCTCCCTGCTGCTTCAAGGAGCAGTTATTGAAGAAGCTTCAGTGTCTAGAGATCTTGAAACTGCTGTTTTTCTTTGCGTCAAAATGACGGCAAATCAGGTTGGTTCTAATTTCAGGTTGTCAGCCTGCCCCAGAAAAATGTCTTCTCCCCGCAAGTAGTTTCAGATGCTTCTGACTCTGGTCTGTGAATATCCAAAGGATTCCCCACTTTTTCTGCCAAGGTTTTATGGAAAATAGGAGAATGATATTTGGAGTCCCATTCAGTGTTGAAGCTTCATGGAAAGAATTTTGCCATTAGACACGTTTTCCACTTACATTAACTGGCTTTTGATAAGAATGATAACAGTGTATACAGGAAAGAAAATGGAAGTTATTACAGTGACTTGGATATCACACAGTGAACCTGAATTATCTGGCATAGATTTTCTTCTCAAATCCAGGAGCATTACACCAAGTTGGGATCTAGTTATATCTACATGGTTGCTCAGAGCTAGCAGGCACTGCTGAAGGCCCTCTTGTTCAGGTGTCTGAGGCCTATGAAGACAGCCACTGCTGTTTATTATTATACCTCAGGCCAGTTCCAATTCACTGAGCAGTTGCCCAGTTTTGTTTTTCATTCTTGCTGTTTTCATTTCCTTTTGGCTTTAGCAGCAACTGGCTTTACAGCACATGCTGTTTTCAGCTGGAGAGACTAAACCTTAGATGATTATTCAGATATGCCCTTCTTAGCTTCCCACGAGCTTCAGTCATCGCCAGAGCTCAAAGTTTTCATCTGCTTTGGTGTATAATCTATGAATTTGGTTTCTTCCTGATGCTTTTATTTATTTAGGATACTCTGAGTTAAAATGAGGAATTCATTGCAAACAGAAAAATTAGATGGCAGTTAACCAGGCTGAGAAGATCCTTTAAAATCTTTTTGTGGTAGTCATCCTCTGTTGGTTGTTTTATTGACTTGCTAAATGTTTTGTTGTTGTTTGTTCATTTGTTTTCTGTTTAGTTTACCCATGACTGTCGTTCCTAGTACACTAAGGAAACAGAAAAGAACAGAGTCTGACTTTAGTTTCATGAATGTGGACAGTGTCACATCTCAGTGGTGTTGAATACCCGTTCTTCTTTCCAGGGACAAGGTATAATATCATTGAGATCCCTCCACAAAAGTCAAACTGCAGTGACACGTTAGAGGGAGCAAAAGTGCTGTGCTCCATTGCTCCAATGGATAAGATGAAACCCTCCTACTATCACAGCTTTGGTAAGAATGTCTCCTGTCTCTTATGCTATGGATTTTGCCTACTGTGAAGCAGAAGGGGCTGTTTGCTGCCCTCTGCCCCTGGATTACAATTTTTTGCCTCATTTGCCAAATGCTCTGATAGTACTTCCTTTGCTCCCTTTTCAGGGATGAGTGAAAATTATATCATTTTTATTGAGCAACCCATCAAGCTGAATCTGATGCGGATTATCACTTCCAAATTCCGTGGGAAGCCCATTTCCGAAGGGATAAACTGGGAGCCTCAGCACAATACTCGCTTCCATGTGGTGAATAAGCACACTGGGGAGGTACGTGGCTCTGTCATGTTTCCAGCAGCTCTGCAACTGTAGCTGGAATTTTAGATCTCAAAAGAAGAGTGCTGTGTAGCAGCCCCAGAGAGCTTTATGAATCAATGCAGAAGTTACTGCAGTATAGGCTTTGAAAGCACAGGTGCTGGTTTCTTAGAAATGGCGTGACTTCATGTATTTTCTGCTCTATTGATTCATCTTTTTGCCAGCCCTAAAAGAACAGGCAAAAATAAGAAATTTGGGGTTCCTATAGAGTACTGTTGCATGTAACAGGGTCAGGCAGAGCCTGGGAATGATGCCTATAGCATCATTCATGGATGGATGGAGCACACATGGACCCATGACAGCAAGGAATCTATTCTGGGCTGCTTTGAATTGGCTTTTCTTCATCAGCATCTGCCTACTTCCTGGCTTAAAGCAGCCATTCCATAGCAACTCAAGGGAATAAGACAACAGTAAGGAATAAGTGGGGAATGAAATGAGAGCAAGAAGAGCAAGTCTCTGAATCTTGTCTCCAATATTTAGAGAAGAAAAGTCAGTCTCTCTTATTATGGTCACTGTAGGTGCTGCCAGGACAGTGGTATAGTAAACCCTTTGCTACTTTCCATCAAATCAATGCCTTTGAAGATCATGGTTGTGTGGTCCTTGACCTGTGCTGCCAGGATGATGGAAAAACTCTGGCTACCTACAAGCTTCAGAACATGCGGAGGAGTGGTGTAGATCTATATCAGGTAAGATCTCTGCATTAGGTAAGATCTCTGCATTTGTGTTGCTTAGGATCTGCTAGGGCCTGATGCTCATGGAGTTATTTTTCTGAGCAAAACTCATATTGGTAGAATGGAGAACATTACAGGGAGACCACAGGGCAGAGGACTAGGCAAAGGAACTATGATGATATGGAAAAACTGAAACTATGGTCTATTGATATGTTGGTATTTTTCTTTCCTTTTAAATCTCTTAGCAGATAATCTCTATGGAGCATTTCCTTGAAAATTCTACAGACTGGCGTGTGATATAGATCTCCACCAGGCAGGCAGAATGTGCTTTTCTTTTAAAAATTCATTTTTAATGATACTCATTTTCCATATCCCCATGTAATAAAAGGAAATACTTTTCCCGCTAAGAAAGTGTGCAAAATGAGATTTTGCCCTACATTTATACGGAAAAAACAAAAACAACCCCCCCCCCCAAAAAAAAAAAAAAAAAAAAAAAAAAGCCCTGTTATTTAGAGGCATTACTTCATAAACCCAACCTTTATTATGTAAATCACAAAGCACAGATATTCAGGAAATCCCTGTGTTCTACGTTCACTTGACAACAGCATGTACCCACAAATAACCTACTATATCCAGCTCTGTCAAAAGTACTATATAATACCATAAAAGAGGCATTATTTTACATAGGTCATACATGGGGAAAAAATGGGGTTGTCTTGAGTTTCTTGTACTGCAAATATGTTTACTGGAAACTCACCCAATGGTGGGTTTCCCCTGAGGGGATGTTTTGCTTTGCTTTGGTTTTGTTGTTGTTGCTTTTTTTTCATTTTTTTCATTTTTTTTTCTGGTTTGTTTATTTGTTCTTTCCCAAGATGCAATGAAAATTAATTCAAGTACAGCATAGTGTTGATATGGGCATTTGTTCTGCAAAAAGATTCTAGCATTTTTTCAGCCTTCTCTGAGCTCAGAAGAGATGTAATTTGATGTTTGAAGGAGTCCATATGTCAACATTAGATGCTCCAATACCCACATTATTTAACTGACAAGTAGCTTAGCCATTAAAGTGTACACAGATATGAGTGTAACTCATCTCAAAATCAAATCTTAAAATTACCCTACACCCAAAGGCTAAGGTGTGTCTGAGCATGTTTGTCTATTTTCCCCAAATCATGTTTAGTGCTTTTGTTTGCTGACTAGCTCATATTCTGTTCGGCAGAGTTCCTCAGCCAATCAGCTTTCTGTGGCTACCTGAAACACTAAAGCTTTGAAAATAGGGTTTCCAAATTAACATATGAAGTTTCACATCCAACTGGTGAATTACAAGTTGGAGTAACTGAAAAACACCAACACAGAATCCCTACCCAATGACCCTCTCAGTGAAGAACCTTTTCCTCATACCCAGTCTAAACCTCCCCTGATGCACCTTCATGCAGTTCCCTCTGATCTCTTCTGTTGTCTACCAGTGCCTCTAATGTCTTCTGTTCTCTGCTGTGTTGTCGTCTCACAGAGATCTGAGACAGTCAAGCAGTTTTCCTCCTGAGGTTCATACACCTATGAAGTGCTCCTTCCTTGAGTGACTCATTATTTAAAATAATGTGGAAGCTTCTCAGTGCTTTGACTGGCATCAAGCTTCCAAAGGACTCACACTTTGTGCTCTGTGCTCCCACAAAGCGGGATCAGCATGGGGCTGTGGAATATGAGTTTCCAGCGGGGGTATTCCCTTGGTATGCTCAGTGTTGCTGAGCATTTTTATGTAATCCCCATTAGCTCATGACCTTGGCTGGGCAAGAAGGGCATAAGTCACACAACCCAGTGGGATGCATGTGGACAGGCTCTAAAAAGGTTCAGTGTATGTCTGTTCTAGCTGAATAAAACAGAGTGCATCATATGTTCCAGACCTGTATCTGGAGAATAACTGGGTGATTTCCATACCCAGTTGAGAAAGCAATGATGACTCTTGTTTTCTTTCTGTGCCTTTTTGTGTTCTACTGTAAAGTACTGCAACAAACGGAGTCCTTGCCAGAACCAGGTAAAAACATTTAATAGAAGGAAAAGATTTTAGGGGTTGATGTATGTCCAAAACTTCAGGTTTGCTCCAAAAAGGGGCACTTGGTCCAAAATGGCACTTTCCTCTTCTCATCACTATAACTTTCTGGCTTTGTAATAGGTTTATAACTCAGTCGCCCGAACTTTCCCCCGTCGCTTTGTTCTCCCACTGAATATGAGTTCAGATGCTCCTGTGGGGAAGAATCTGAACCCTTTGCCTTATACACTGGCAAAGGCTGTGAAAGATGCGGATGGCAAGGTATGTATTAGACTTGCAAAACTGCATTTATAGCTGTAGTGAGATTGCAGTTATCCTGTGCTTTTATCTTCTCGGAACTTATCCACCAAGGAAGATTTTTTTCATTACTAAGCTGGGGCTTGGTGTTTTAATACAAACCCTACCACATTGCCTTAAATGACAGAGCAAGGACAGACTGTGGTTTACCAAAAGTGCCCAAGTGGGTTACAGGCCTTTATGACAAGTGGATGAATGTGAAGTTCTTCATTGACAAAATCCCCTGTGCTGTCACCTAAGCACAGAACTGTTCTTTGCTTTTAGCTTTGAACGGTCCTATAGTGTGGCTTTAGGTGGTATACAACATGTGTTGTCCGCTCTGAGTGGAGTGGTCTCTGTGTGTACTTTGTACATCACATTACTGAGTGCTGGAGCCGGGTTTTTCCTCAGCCAGGGGCACAGGACTACATAGACTCACTCCAGTTTCAGTTTTTTACATTAAACTGACCTTGAAGTTTCCACTGCCTATGAAGATGAGTCAATCCTTTGAATGAAACAGATAAGGGAGGTAGATTTGGTGTTCCTACCTGCTCCTGTGCAATGTCAGGCTCTTCAAACATTTTTTCTCTGCAACAGCTGTGCAGTGGGTTGGTGGGACCAGTCAGCTCTTCTGCCCAGTCAAAGCTAAACTGATGCTCCTGTAATGCATACTTCTTCTAGGTCTGGTGCACGCATGAAAATCTCCACCCCGAGGGTTTTGAAAACTTTGGGGGTTTGGAGTTCCCCCAGATTAATTACTCTCAGTACAGTGGTAAGAAGTACCGTTATTTCTATGGATGTGGTTTTCGACATTTCATTGGAGATTCTTTGATGAAGGTTGACGTGGAGACCAAGAATTTCAAGGTGAGGTGAACTAAACTTCTCTCTTCTCAGCACCAGGAGTCATTCCCCTGAACTGGCCTACAAGTTCTGTCATTTACCAGGCATTGTGTTCTTCAGTGCTTTTTTTTTTTTTTTTTTTTTTTTTTTTTTTTTTTTTTCATATGAGTTTGCAATGATGTTCCTGATTTCATCTTGTAGCACACTTACCAAACAGAAGATATCACTCCAGGTCTCTAGATAGATGAGGAAACAGGAAGGGTTGTGTACAATATGTCTCTCTCTTCCAGGCCAGAACAGTGATCTCTTACCAGATAGCAAAGAAAATACCCACATAACGTAGGCTGTTCGAGGTGCCAAGGCATTTTGCCAGGACACCTATAACACTGGTAACAAACAAGGTTTAGCATATCCCTACCTGCAAGCACAAGCTGGGATTTATGCTGTCTCTCCCATAAACAGGGAAATAATGATCTCCAAAGCTTTTAAGCTGTTAATCTGAGACTTTCCCAGGGCCTAGAGGAATTTAGGAATCCTCAAAAAGAGATGCCCTATTTTTAATCGTTCTGCTCTGGATACTCATTTTGCAGTAAGAGTGCCCTTCTTCCACCCAGCACTGGGTGCTGTGGCTCTGTCTGCAATAAGAGCAGAAGCTATGCCATCAGGTGATGACACTGATAGATCTCCATGCTGCCTGGGCCCAGTGTGAGCTATACTAGGGAGGTGAGAAGCTGGCTGTGCCAGCTAGGATGGTGAGGTTTTCTGGGCCTGTACCCGTGCCAGTGTGAGCTGTTGGATGACACGAGCAATGGGAACCCTTTTCACTGCCTGTTTGCACAGTGCCTTGCACAATGGATATGCTGTCACAACGCTGCCATCATTACAGTAGTGGAACCAAAAGAATGACTTGAAAGGTTGAACTGTAGGTTCCTTGGGGCATGGAGTATGCCTGGGTAGCTCTGTGGGGAGCACTGTAACTTGTAACTCTGCTAACTGTAGTAGACAAATTTTAATGAAATGAAACATGTCCCTATGTTACTGCACTTGCTAGATTTGGCAGGAGGAAGGATCCTACCCATCAGAGCCTGTGTTTGTGCCAGTGCCTAATGCCACAGCAGAAGACAATGGAGTCATCCTGTCTGTTGTGATCTCCCCTGATGAGGTAACTTACTCCTACTAGTTCATCAAAGCCACATAGTATTAGGTATGTTTTCTAAACCACACACACACACACAAATGATTTAAGGCTCCCTGGCAGATAGTTCTAGCACTGTGCTACATGGTGTGTACTTCTGCAACTGTCAAGCACAGCTAGATAAACTTCAAGTAGGAACATCAATGTTTCTTGGGTGACCTCTGTGATTCTTGGTGCTCCTGGCTAACTGTCTGAGGGGTTTAGTTGGTGAGGTCTGGTTGTGCCTGGTTGTATGTTTGGGCTCCTTTGTGTTTGACAGATGTAGTGCATTGGACTGTGGGATGAAGCTCAGCTTGGTCATTCATTCTGTTTTTCTTTTCATCCTGCAGAACCGAAGTGCTTTTCTCCTTGTTCTGGATGCAGAAACCTTCAAAGAACTGGGGCGAGCAGAAGTCCCAGTGGAAATGCCTTATGGATTCCATGGCATCTTTAGGTCCCAATGACCTTGCCACTTCCTGTAACTCAGGGCGAGGCCAGGCTCAGAAAGAAACCTCTATTTTCTTTTATCTCCCAACACTACATTATGCCAAGGATGAAGAGAACTGTTTCTTCTCAATCATAACTCCTGAGTTACTGTTGCTTTCCTAACAGTTCACAGAAAAGAGAAGGCAGAAGCTCCATTGCTTTACCAGCTCACTGCTTTATCTTAATTTTCTGACTATCTTGCTAGAAGTGTTAGCAGCAGTTCACAGAGGCTGCCATGCCTAAGGGTTGCAAGGGAGAAAATGGAGACTAAGATGATCATTACCTTCTCTGGGTAGCAAGTATCTGTGCTTAGGGCAGTGGCTTTGGCTGAAATTAAAGCAGAAGAGAGGAGTAAAACTAACTGGTAACATGTAGGCCTGTTGACAGGATGTAATTTTGGCCCCACTGCATAAAGATTGCTTTCAGTGAAGCCCCAGAGAATAGACACATGCTCACAGAAGCTGTACTTGTAGTGCTTTTCTCTATACATTAACTGTGCCCTCAAATAAAAGCTTGTGAAGTTTCTTCCTTTCTTTTGCTGCACTCACTAGAACTACGGCCAACTTTGTGCTGTGCCACAGGAGGCAACAGCAGCAACTGTGACCCACCCTGTGATGCTATATCATCTCGAAGATATGTGAGATCTCCATCATACTCCTGCTAAAACAGCAGAGCTGGAAGCAGCTCTGATGGCTAACATTTCCTGCCTTCTTCTTAAGCAACTGGTATGAAACACATAGTAGTCCCCTGTGGCCTTGGTAGCCCTTTTTTTCTGGAGTTGTGCAGATCAAATGCCAACACCCTCCCTTACACTTCTTTCCTCATCCAGGCTCCTACAGTTCCTGGACAGTTGCCTGTGAGGTTAGCTGATGGGAGGGCATCCCTCAACATGCATCCCCACCCACTGGCACCCAAGTAGTTTACTTGAAGGCTCTTCCTCTAAGGACTCTGAAAAATGAACGTTTTCTGGACAACGGATTTTCTTCCTGGCTTGAGGACTTTTTATATTGCTTCACTGCAGGAAGGCTGGGCCATGTTTTGAGCCCATTTCTTGAGGAAAGAGGGAACTTTACTCGTGCCACAGAGCTTGAAGGAAAATTCTGGCTTCCTATTTAAAAGTTTGCTCTGCTTTGACTCCTGTTGTTTTGGAAGCCAGCCAAAAGAGAACACGACCAAGTCAGGGCTGATGCGCTCCACCCAAATGACCCAGCTTTATTTCCCCTCGGACCTTTTTCACCTTCTTTCAAGTCGTGGCCGAAGGCAAGGGAGAGGCAGGCGGCTCGCACAGGGGGGCTGCAGGGCAGAGCTGCTCTCCCACGGCCACCAGATGGCAGCCAGCCCCCGCTGCTGGGGCTCCTGCTGCTGCCAGCCCTGCCGCAGGAGCATCGCCCGCCTGTTGCCTGTCCACCCCAGGAGACAAGCCCCAGCGAGGTCGCATCCCCACGGCTGGCAGCTGAATGATGCTAGGAGAGCGCTAAGTGGTGGTGGGCAAGCACTCTGTCCACTCCCCTTTTTATTTCATTTTTTGTTAATCTTTTTTCCTTTCCTTGTGGAGATGGGAAGGAGAAGCAGTGTCAGAAGTTCCCTGTAAGGATTGCAGCCCTCCAGAGTACTAAAGACAGTGCTGCTGATCAACAGGGCAGGGGAAGAAAGATGCCCTGCAGTGCAAAGGCCCTGCTCTGTTTCAAAAGCTGCAGCAGCACACACTCCCAGCCCCTGCCTGCGTTGTGTGCACAGGCCGTACCCTGCTACCTCACAAACTGTGCTTTCACCCATTCCTGTAACACAGAACTGAGGATCCTGCCCTGAGACTTGGAGTTTTCCCACTCCAGATGTGCTCTATTACCCCCAGGGCACCAGGAGGGTCCCAGAATGGGGCAATAAGCTGCTGTGGTTATCTCCATTCAAGGCCCTGCAACACTGAGGATTCACAGTCCCACTCCCTCTCCCAAAGCTTTCAGAAAATCACACGCTTTACGGATTCCTCTGCTTGATCCCATGAACCTCATTACTGGAGCACGTGCCTGTAAGTCTGGCACGCTTATAACCACCCCAGAAGTCATATTGGTTTGCCAGGCTAGAAAGGGAATAAGAATCTGGCAGCTCTTCTTGAGAGTGGTGCAGGGAAGGACTGTTGTGTGCTTCCTTTACCTAAAGCATCTCAAATCAACCAGATGAGCAAGGGGTGGGGAATTCACAGTTTAATAATCACTCCTTAGGTCCCACGGTGCTGCAGTTACTTTAGGGGGGTGGGAATGAGATCTGTGAAGTTGCCCCAGCCCCTTCGGGCAGGTATTGCTTTGTGAACACCTCCTGAGTACATTGAGAGCCTGACAGCTTTCCCCTGGCAGACCCACCCCTGTGCACTGGTGCATTTATAAGCACGCTTCGGGGAGCTGTCATTGTTAAAGAAAACAAACCGAAGCCAAACTGCTGGTCAAATAATTGCTGACATTACCCCTACGGGATGGACAGCCTTGAAAAAGGAAAGACAAAAGTCGTGACTCCCAAATCTGGGGGCTGGGGTCACCTTCTGCAACAACCCCTGGTCCTGTCCCGGTCTGCAAGCATCCTCCCTGCTGCTCGAGCCGGGTTCTTTCCCAGGGGCTTTGCCTGGGAAACAGGGCTTGGGATCTTGGGCTGGGATCCGCAGCTCTTGGGCTGGGATCTGCAGCTCCTGAACCAGGCAGAAGCTGCAGCCGCTCGGGGGGCACGGCAGCAGCACCCCTACACCCCCGTGCCGGCACCGCACGGCGCCCCCCGATCATCTCCGGCACCGGCACCCGCGGAGCCCGGCTGGGCCCGGCACAGGGCGGCTGCGGGGCCGCGCTGCTCCCGCCGGGGGCGCTGCCGAGCCCCGGGGGCCCGGATGGAGCCGGCCCCGGTCCTTGTCCCGATCCTTGTCCCGGTCCCGGCCCCGGTCCCGGCCCCATGGCACCGCCCGCAGCGCGCCTGGCGCGGCTCTCCCGGGCTGTGTCCTTCAGCGCTTGCCACCGGCTGCACAGGTCCGCGGCGGGGAGAAGAGGAGGAGGAAGGGGAGGAAGAGGAGGAGGAGGAGGAAGAAGGGGAGGAAGAGGAGGAGGGAGCCGCCGAGCTGCGGAGCCCGGCCGGGGTTAGCGGGGGCTCGGTCCCGCGGGGGGCTCGGGACGGCTGGGTCCAAGGGAGGGTTTATTTCCCTCTCGTTTCTCGTGGAGCAGCGCATTTTGCTTGCTGGTTAATGCTGATTCTGCGTAGGACTTCGCTGCTGCCGCTTCCTGCTGCAGCCCCAATGGTTTGTGCTGTCCCCGGGGCCAGTGCTCGAACAGCCCTGGGAGCAGGCAGCTGGCACGGAGCGTGTGTACAGAAACACCGAGCCAAAACCAACGTTGGCGGCTCCTTTTCATGGGGCAAATGCTCCTCCGGTTGTGTGTGTGACTGCTGGGGAAGCAGAGCCCATGAGTTAGACACAAGAGAATTATAGGGAAGAGCTGGAAAGCAGTCACGGGGGCAAAGCCACGAAAATCTGCAGTGGGTGCTGAAATGCCGCCTCTGCTTCCCACAGTAAGGCACTGAGTGACGAGGAAAACCTGAAGCTGTTTGGGAAATGCAATAATCCGAATGGCCACGGGCACAACTATAAAGGTAAGGAGCTGGCTTCCACACTTGTGGTCATGGAGAGAGGTTGGTGTGAACGCACACAAACCCCTGGGCAAGCAGGGCCGGTCCTGTCCCAGCAGCCTGGTGTGGCTTTTAGTGCCTCATTTGTTGTGGTCGTTTGCTTGTTTCAAGGAAAATTATGGTGATTCGTCAGCAGCAAGGGGGCATGGCTATACAATGTCAGGGGTGTGCAAGCCATGAAGTTAAATAAATAATAAATAAATAAGTAATAAATACTTATCTCAATTCCCATTCATCTAATGAATGAAATTGAATCTGCAAAATCACTGTTTGTTTTGAATGAAAGTTTTTCTAATCAAAGTACACACAATTTAAACGGCCCAGAGACATTATTTGAAAGTTGTCCTCACAAGTTCTTCTCCTAGCATCCATACCCTATGCATGTAAAATCACATCTCCCCCCTTGACAGGCCTGATGGGCTCTGTCTGGGTGCTGTAGGTGCCCTGAAACCTGTCCTCCAGAGCTCCTGGTGTTACTGATGTCACAGGGAGCAGGTGCTTGGGGTGTCATCTAGTTTCATGGGGCCTGCAAGGAGAGGATGCATCCCTCCTCAGGGATGCTGGGGTGTCCCTGGGCATCAGACCTTGGAGCATGACCTCTGTGAGTCCCTATTCCTAAAGCAGCGGATAGCAATTTTATAAAACCAGTTGCAGTTTCGAGTGTTGTGAAGCCTGTATCAGTCCTGGAGAATTGGTGATGAATGGATGGTCTGCCTTGATTACCAGTGTAATTTGTTCTCAGGTTTGTGGTGGCACATACATGACCTGACAATTCCTTTTTCTTTTTTTTTCTTTTTTTTTTTCTTTTTTTTCTCCAGTTATAGTCACTGTGCGTGGAGAGGTAAGTGTGATCAACGTTTTCTGCTGTTCCTCGAGCAGCAGGGTGGTACTGAAGTTCCAGCTAATTGCTAGGTTTCTTGGGGTGTTTGTGGAAGCTCTGCACATATCACTGTAGAAGGTTTCCCAAAGTCACTATCAATCACCTTGCCTCTAACAAGGACTTGCAGGTAACTGTGTTTAAAGCTTGTAACCATCCTCTGGGCATATAGTTTGTTGTGCCATAGCCTCGCTGCAGCTGGTGCAGGTGCTGTGGGACACCTCTGGATGACTATGGAGCCGCAGGGAGGCACGGTGTGTCCGATGGGTAATTCTCTCTGCTACTTCTCAGGGTAGTTTGCAGTGAATATAACAGAATTTTTCCTTCTGGAGGTGTTTTTCAGCTTTCATCCTGTCATTGTTCTGTGTATTTTGCAGAATGAGTTGTTTCAATATTTTCTAAACTCCTTTCTGAGAATTTCCAATTGTCAGGAACCCAGAGGAGGGAAGGCTCTGTTCAGGCCTGAAACTAGATTCGTAAAGCCTTCTACATTCCCCAAATATGCTGTGAACTAGAGAACCTGCTTTGCCTTCTCCAGACTGGAACTTTGCCTTAGCTCAGACTGGTCTTTGCTTTGTCCATGACTGTTCAACCCAGCACTTCAATGCCTGTTGTCTGCCCGTGGCCATGCTAACTTCTTGCACTGAAGATTCTTTCAAGCCTTTCCCCTCCCTAGTGTCAGGGAGTGGAGCCATTGGAGTTGTTTATGTGTTGTGTCTAGCCTTTGGGAACATCACAGGGGTAGAGCTGGAGCTCAGCATGTGAGGGTGAAGAGAGATTTTCCTTGTGGCTCGGATATTCACTGATTTGTACTGGCTCACAGCAGCTCTGGTAATAAGGACCTGTAGCTAGGCTACTAATCTGCCTTTTGTTTTCCCTGCAGATTGACCCAGTCTCAGGAATGGTTATAAACCTGACAGACCTGAAAGAATATATGCAGGTAATAGCACTATTTTCCTAGACATCCCCTGTGAGAATTGGTTAGAGCTTAGCAATTTGTCTGGTGCCAGGGTGGCAACACGACAAGTTGATAATGGTAGGAAATAAAGAAGAAATTAAGGCGTGATTTAAGGCTGAAATGCTGGAGCACAGTGATGTGAGGCAGTACCATGTCTCCAGCTAGGAAGTTAACAGCTGGATGCAGGGCTCTTACCCTTTCTTTATGTGTTGGTGCCTTGTACATGGTAGCAGGAGCCTTCAGTTTGCTGCATCATGTGCAAAATGATGGCTGACGGCACCACTCTCTTCCTGCAGCAGGCTATCATGGAGCCGCTTGACCACAAAAACCTGGATAAAGATGTGCCCTACTTTGCCGAGGTTGTGAGGTGAGTGATGGGGTCTCCTCATAGTGGTGGTTGCAGGGAGGGCCAAGGAATGGTCTTCAAGGCTTGGTCCTGCAGCTGGGTGCAGCCCCATATATGCTGCTGCCATCGGTTCTGAGCCTGCTCCTGTTCTGCTCTCAGCACCACGGAGAACGTGGCAGTGTTCATCTGGGAAAACCTCAAGAAGCTCCTGCCCATGGGAACTCTCTACAAAGTCAAAGTGTACGAAACGGACCAGAACATCGTTGTTTATAAGGGAGAAGAAGCAATCTCTGAGAAGTAAAATGAACTAACGCTCAGCTGGTCAGGAGCTCTGCTGCCTCATCATGTCAGTGATCACTTCAGCCCTGCTCCCTGTGACTCTGAGGCCTAGATGTCCACTATCTATTTCACAAGGACTGATGTAGATACTCTACAAGAATCCTTGCAGCAGTCTAGCAGTCTGGGCTCTCAGAATTTGTTGATTTGTCTGCCTTTTCCCAAGACATTCCTGTTTCATTAAACTGAAAAGCTGATGTGAAATTTGCAATTGTACCATGTTAAATAAAGCAGCTTTCTAGCAAGGAGATGACTTGGCAAAGTGTACATCCCTAACAACCACCAAAGGCTTTGTTTTTTCTCTAATTAAACATCAGATTCATTTATGATTTTTAATAACCTGGCTTTAGCGCTGTTTTGCTTATTTATTTATTCATTTACTGTGCTTCAGTCTCACTTCTCCCTGTGGCTAGCAGACCTTTCTGTGGCCGAGGAGGTGGCACCATGAGCAGTGCAGCTGTTTTCAAAGCAACCCTTTGGGTCCAAAGAGAAGGGTACGTTGTTCAGACTTCGTATGGGGAGCTGGGGAAATAAAAGCAGCTCCTCCTTGTCCAGCAGGGCTGACTTACAGGCTGCTCCCACAACACAGTGGCTGAGGGCTTGGTGTTGCACGGGAGCGAGCTGGAGCGCCATGGTCCAGCTTCAGGGCTCACTTTGTTGTTTTTTTCTCATCTGCTTCCCACAGGTGCCTGGGGGATGTACTGGTTATCAAGCCAGTGTCCCAGTGTTGCCACTCTTGTGGAGTTTTATGGAGAATGCTTTTCATCTTGGCAAATTCTAGCTGTTTTTGACTCCTTGTGGTGCAAGCAGTCATTTTATGGGTATTCCATGATGCTGTCTCAGCTCATGGTCAGAACAGAACTACAGATATAATCCTCAGCTTTCTGGACCTGCCTTTCTGCATCTGTTTGTGGGCAGCTGAAATTGTAGCGGACAGCCTGTGTGATACCTTGAGACCATAGTCACTGAAGCCCTCTGGAAGGTTTTTTTTTTTTTTTTTTTTTTTTTTGGAGGGGGGAGGCTTTTATGAGTTCTGCAGGAACGGGATTTAGCTCCCCCCTTTCTTTCTGGAGAGAGCAGCCACCTTGTTTTACCGACCAACAGTTATTTGGTATTTTCATCATCATAATCCCTTGTTGTAAAGGTCTTGTGGACAAAAGGAGTGCTCGCTATGCATCAGTCATCAGGGCTGCAGCTTCCTGCTGCCTCTCACAGATCAGGAGAGGCAGCACTGTTGTTGCTACAAAGGGTAAAGTTGTGAAATGTGCTTAAATGAATGCTAACCCAGTTGTTCTGAAGATTCCTGAAACTGTAGGTATACAGTGAAAGCTAAGTGCTAGCAGAGGAATGCCTGTAAAACCAGTCAGGGAACACTGACTGTACAAGTTCCCATGGCTGTTTTAGGGGCCGTAAGATCAATCTGTCAGCCCGGGGCAGAAGCGATGGTACCGTGTGTAATTCTCCATCACACCAGCAATGTCCTGAGTAGTAGAGTAATTAGGAGGCATGGCCATTAAGAATAACTAAATGTGCATAATTTAAAAAGTGATATCCAGGGTAATAATTTCCTTGCTTTACAAGGAAATTATGTGGCTGAATAATGATAGCAAACTGCACCATTTAGAAAAGTTTAATGAAGCTTGCCTAGTAGTTAACCTTGGCTTCATGTTACTACAGGCTGAAGGTAAAGTATCTCTCTCTTCCTACTGGCTCTGCTGTACAGTAATTTTTACAGCTCCAGAAAACACCTTGACTGCTTTATTTCAAACTGTGGCCGCTTTGTAGGAGGATGGTTCTGTGCTGGCTCCTGTCTTCATCCATCTTTGCCCAAACTTTGTGGATGAGCTCCTAAGAAGGGCTAGAAGGAGATGAGGGATGTTCCTGCCAACCTTCCTGACTGGCGGAGGAGCCCCAGCACTGCTTTCTTTGCCCTTAAAGGTAGACCTTTGGGGAGCGGGTGGCTGAAGGCTCACTCCAGTGTCACATAAGTGCTCAGTAGAGCAGCTGAGGGGGTGCCACGCTGCTGGCAGTGTCACACCCCCACCATTTTCACCCCAGATGTGGCACCAGTTGTTTTTTATTCAGTGGGCTCTGGCTGGGGAGGCTTTGCACCTTAGCTGGATGCTCCTGCCATGTTGTAATTCACTGGTGTGATGCACCGTGCCTCTCTGCTAATGTTCTGTAAATCATACTGGGTGACAGCTGCTGCTTCTGACCCACAAAGCCTTTGGTATGGTCAGGGCATCATGGAGACTCAAAAATTTAATGTGTCTTTCTCAGAAATTTAATGAGCTGTTGACACTGATGACAAAAAACAAGCAAACAAATGGATGTATCTATACAGCATGGCAATTTGCTACTCTTAACCAGAAATCAGGTAGCTGGGACAAAAAGAACTAGCCCAAATTCCTGATCTTTTACTGCAGTGCAATATAATGCTGACCAAGTCCCACATTACCTGGGCCACTTGTTTTTATTGCTGCATTGCGTGTTGGGGATGGCCTCAGGTCCTCCACTCTGATCTGTCAAGTTTAAATCACAGCAGATCTGCAGTGATGGAAATGGCTTGGGGGAAGGGGGCTGGTTCTATCCAAGCTGGGATTGCAGTTGCCAGTGTCCCAAGAAGTTATGGTGTGTGCCTTCCCTCCTCTCAGCTGCTTGAGGGGTCTTGGTCTTTGCAGGAGAATGTGAGCTCCATGTAGGGAAGTCTTCAGGAATCAGCCTCCAAATTCAAGGGTTGGGGAGGACTGTATAGAGAATTAACTGGCATCATTAAATATTAAGCATCTCTGTGCTGTAACTTAGTTACCGAGTGATGAAACTGGTCGAAGGAGAACTGCTCAGGTGATGGGGGGGAGTCCAGGGAGGCAATTTGGAGTTGAGAACAGAAACGTAAATGGCAGCATAATGATGGCAAGATCAGAAATGTGCTGTGTGGTATTTAGGGACTGAGTGGGAAGCCCCCTGTCTGCCTTCCCATCCCATGGAAGGTCCTTAATCAGGCTGTACAGCAGGGCAGGGGGAACGGGGAGCCTGTGTCCACATCTCAGCTGCTTGTGCTGCACTCGCGCTGTGTTGTGCTTCAGCTGCTGTGACCCTGTGGCTCTGTCTAGCAGGGCAGCAAAGTGAAGTTTGAGACTGCCCAGTGTCAAAGCAAAGCTGTTAAGCAGCAGCTCTTCCTTTTAATTAGTTGTTCCTTGGGAATGTTTTCCCATCCTGCCTCATGGCGAGGAGAAAACATCTTAGCCTCTTCTCTGGGCTTGAAACAAAATGACCACAGGACTGTGGGTTCATCCGCAGCTTTTGCAGTGTGGGGAGTGGGAATTGATCATTTTCCCATGAGGTCTGAAATATCAAACAGGGCAGAGCGAAAGGGACACCGTTACACAAGGATCAGCAAAAGGAAAACACCGTCCGGAGTGCAGCCAAGTTCTGCCACTCAGCATTACGTGCCACTCCCTAGGCTGCTATTTATATTTCATTGTAGCCCCAACAATGACCATGTTAATAAATAATCCAGACGCCGTTTCAGATGAGGGACAGGCAGCTCCCACCGGGAGCTCTTCCTCCTAGAACTCACCCCCGGAGCGTGGCTCCTGTGGATGCACAGCGGAGGCTGCAGGGTGCTTGCAGCCCCTGTGCCCCAGGTGCCATGGGGAGGAAGAAGAGGCTGAACAGGACCTCAGAGCCCGTGATTTTGGGAAAAGACACTGTGAGCAGAGCTGTTGGGAGAGGAGCTGCTGCCTGTGAGAGCTGTGGTGTCACCCAGAGGTGGCCCAAGCCCCTTGTCCTGCAAGCAGCCATCCCTCTGGCTGCCCTGTAGTGCACCCAGCTGTCCTTAAGAGATGTGGCTTGCTCCATCCTGGGCTCAGGGAGAGCAATGCCACCATTTGGAGCACAGCATGAGGCCATAGGGAAGCAGTGCTGGAGAAAAGAGCAGGAAGGGAGGTTGAGGGACTTGCCGTGCTTTCCGCTGCGAGGAGCATCTCGTGTCCTGTGTACTCAGTGAGGCTGGGCCGGGGGAAGGGAGCGCGTGATCACACCTCGCACGCACAATGGGAGGCGTCCTGTGACAAAGCGAAGGCTTGGGCATTTTCTGATGTTTGCCATACCACCCCATGTTCTTTTAATTGCTGTGGGTGTGGGCATCCCTAGGTACACTCAGGTCGTTCGGGTGGAAGGGTGAGCAGGCCTTTGGCTTTCACCATACCAGTGGTTGGGGTCTATTCGGACACTGCTGGAGCAGGGGTTTGGAAAACTGAATGTCTGCTCTAGAAGTGATGTAGGAGTGTCTGGAGATGGAATCTCTGAACCAAGTGTTCCTGCCACAGCTCTGTAGATGCCACCTGATGCTCCTTTTATCCCCATCCATCCCCAGAGGGTTACAAAGAGGGCAAACATCACTGTATTTCCACGCAAAAGTGATGGGTGCTCTCAAGAGAGCCAGGGCTAAAGCCACATCTTGTTCTGCAGCAGTAGGGTTTGGGAATGATGCAGATAGAGTCAGTATCTAATACAGATTGTTGTGTTAAAGTGAGTGAGGCACTTCCTCCTGCTGTATATAAGCAGGAGTAGGAAATGTCGGCGAGAAGTTGAGCCTCACAGTCCAAGAAGTCGTCCTGCTGATTTCTTTGAAGCAGTGTGCTTCACCTGGAGCGAGCAATGGGAAGTTCAGGAGTACAGCAAGTGAGTGGAAGGGCAGGGAAATGTTTAATGGTGTTTTATCACTTAGATTGTGCCGTTTGCCTTAGCCACTCTGATAATTATTAAACAGGATTTTAAAGCTAAACACCTGCAGTAGGAGCAGAGTACTTTACCACCGGCTGCTGTTTATGGGCAGCTCTCTGGCGAGTGTCAGAGATGGGCTGGGGAGATAAACGGTCTCATTTTCATAGACCTTACCCAAATCAGCCTACCTGGCTGTGTGGGAAAGCACCGGGGCTTTCTTGGAAGTGAAGACAGGGTGGACAACTAGAGAGAGGCCCACCAGGCAGCATTTTTAGGAGAAGGGGTTTCCTTAAAGGCGATGACTGCTTCTCCCTCTACGTGCATCCACACAGCTGTAGGACCGGGATTGTCTCTGCCACAGACTCCTGCTGCAGACCTCAAAGGTTCCCCCAAATCCTTGGTGTCCTGACCCAAAGTCTGCCGAGGAGTGGGGCAGAGAAGGCAGACAAGGGCAGGGCCAGGCACTGTGCTGCCTCCTCTCGTCCCATGGGACTTCTAGCTCTGAGTCAAAGGAGGGTCTTTCTGCTCCTCTCCCTGGTCATGTCTGAGAACTTAATTTTATTGAGGAAATTTCACAGGGATGGAAAAGGAAATGCTGGTGTTTACTGCTGAACAGTGCAAAAGTTCATGAGAATGCATGGATGAGGGTTATTAGTGGGATGAACCCAGCAGGAATCCACCTCTGGAGCTGGAAGGCCCCGCACTTGGAGTTAGCAGGGGACCTGGGAGTTGCTCAAAGGTTACTTAGAAGGCAACTTATACCTGTTATCCAAGGCAAAGAGCTGTTATCTTACCAGATAGAGGTATCAACAGTAAGATTACAATAGAACGGTTGTCTACAGCACTTAAGTAGGATTTTATTGAGTGCTATGTACTGCAGTAGCAGAACATATAACATGGTCTTGGTTACTCAGGACCTAATTACCCTGCCGTGAAACAGATGCCAATTTTAATTGCTGGAACATAAAATGTATTTCTATGAAATTCTGCAGAAACATTCTGCTAATGCATCACCCCATACGCTGCATGGTCAAATTTTCATTCATAAAATCGTGCCTGAGACTTTATGACTTTAAAAACCGACCGCTGTACAGCCCTCCAGAAAACAGGGAAATAAATGGAAACCAGCATGAAACAACTGGAACTTTGTGCTTGCCCTGAAAAGCCTGAGTGCATGGAAGGGAGGAATCTCTCTTATTTGATGCAAACCATGGCTTTTTGAGATAGACAAATCTGAGCAAACAGTGGACTTGAGCAAGACACTCCCACTTGAAAGCAAAACCAGCCTCAGCAGGGAGAAAGGAGGAGAATGGTGTTTGGAGTCCACAGTCATAAGCAAGGGTAAGTCACCTTGTGCTGGTCCAAGGACAGGTGAAGGCAAGTTCCCCACTGCATGCTTCACCCTCCTTAACTAGATCCACACACTGCTAGTGCAGGTTGTGCTGCCTGGGCTGGCAGCGCTGCTCTGAGCTGTGCTGCTGATCCATGATGGGCAGCATCGGCTCACAATAGCCACAGAAACCACAACGTGCTTCCTCTGCTCTTAAACACTTACTTAAACCCATTGTGTTATCAGATAAAGGCAGGAGTGAGAGCAGAGCACCTTGATCCCATCCCCAGCGCTGTTTGGAGGAGAGGGAATGTCAAAAGAGCGGAGAAATAAAAAGGGCAAAGGGACAATGTTGGGAGCAGCCCCGGTGCTGGTGGTCCTGGGTGCTGGTGGCAGGGGAAGGTCGTGGAAAGTTTGTGTCAAAAAAAAAACGGATTTGAGAAGCAAAACAGGCTTGTTGTCATGGCTTGTGACAAACACCAGCTGGGTGTTAATCCTAACTAACCAGTTTCTGCTGCTAATATTTCAGAAGGAAGAGGAGCAGGAGGATGCGCGGCACAGGGACGCCTTTCTGACCCTCCCCTCCACAGCTTTCTGCCTCCCCTGCACAGCCCTGCGGTGCCCAGACCTCACCTTTGTGCCCTCCTGTGCCCAGCTCGGGGTCAAAGCCGAATGTGTCACAGGATTTGGGATCAGTTCAGCTCCCCCTGCCAAGTCCCAGCCAAGCCAGCAAACACTGCTAGGTGCAAGAGCCAACTTTCATTCCTTAATTTATTTAGATTATTTTAAGATAAAATTACTTTCCAGAAGTTTTGAAAACCCCTAAATAAACTCTATTCATATAAAAATACAAACAATAAAATCAAGACATTCAGTGGCCCACCCAATCTTACCCCACAGCAAAATCAGTTGCTGATTAAAAAATGAGAATAAAAAATACCCAACCTCTCATTCCAGAAAGCCAGAACAAATCCAGGGGACCTTTACAGGGCATCCAGTGAAACAGAAAAAATCAGGGAATGCTGGGCTAGAGAATAACACAGTGTGAGTTCCCAAGGCCTGGGGTCTCTGGGGAGGACACCCTGCCAGCAGGATCTCCAGCTTGTCTCGGGGAGGGCTCCCCTCCCCAGGTGGAGGCTTAGTGGATGCCTTTGTCTTCACTGTGCTTGTGCTGGAGGCTTTAAGATGGTGGCAAACGTCACCTTGAGCTTCTCAGCAGACCCCAAAGCCACGAAGAGAAGAAGGCCTTTTCCCTCTTGCGAGTGCTTTCACACTTTTTTGTGCTTCACAGAGCCCCAGGTGACGAGGAAGGGATGAGCTCACCCAGTGCCCCTTGGTTGGACAGGGTCTGCTCCTAAATGACCTTGGCTGTGCTTTTCAGCTGTCCTACCCACAGTGAGGTCTGGCTTGCCACAAACATTTCACCTTGCTGGGTGTGCTGCTCCTGGGTGAGGGGATTAAGGGGAGCTCTGTAGCCATAGACCCTTATCATTTAATGTAGAAGTGCAGTTATCATCCGAATACACACAAGAAGTTAATAATTTTCCTGAGTAGATCAGCTGCCTGCTCTGCCACGAGTGCTGTAGGCAAGAAGGGAAGGTACAGCACAGCTGGGTCATCTTCTCTCCCCGACGCCTAGGAGAGCAGTATGCTTGTGGCAAGGAGCATCAGCAGCTGGATGGTGGCTATGAAGAAGGAGCTGCTCTGAACTGCGGAGACGGAGTTGGTGCTGCTGGTTGGCTTTGCTCCTGGAAATGGAAGAAGACCCCCAGTTGGGTTAGAAGTGCAGAGGACTGGCTGCTAACCAGCTCCAAGAGGCTGCCTTTGGCTGTACTTTCTCAGAAATGTGTCACAGCTACAGTAGGGGAGTGGGATGCTTGAATATAGTCATTGCCATCAGTGGAGCATCATAGGGTTAGGCTCCTGGGTGGCAGGGGATTCCCTGGAGTACAGAAACATTACCTGTGAGGGCAAACCATAATTTCCACTACACCTCTATATGATAGAGAGAATAGAGGGATAAATCCTGTGCCAACACCTGCAGGAACAAACAACCTCCACTTGACTATGGCTGTTTAGTGTCCCTTAAAGACAAAAGGAAGCTCCAAAATGTTTGAGTTCAACACTAACCCCAAAAGCCCTCTCTCTAGCTCTAGCACTCTGATGTCTTTGCCTTGTCTCCTGACTATGAGACAGATGAGAAATGTCAGCTGGAGGTGTGCTGAACCATCTTTCACCTCACCCAAATCACCAGGGCACAAGCGAAGCCTGCCCTTGGCATGCTGCTCACCCTGCTGTTGGACCCTCCCCACCAAAGCTTATTTACCTTGGTTCAGAGTCACATTCCTGAACACAGTGGAATTATTTTCAAAGACAATGTATGCCCTGTGAAGGGAAGGAAGAGAGAGGAAAAATGAAACAAGAGAAGCAGTGTGTCTCATAGACCCCGCCTAGTGATATAAAGGGGACATAAAGAGCAGATAAAGAGACGGGATCTGTGAAGTCATCCTGCGCTCACTCACGCCAGATTACATGTTTTTTTTCTTTTTTTTTTTTTTTTTTTTTTTTTTCTTTGCCAGAGTCAGTCCTCTGCTGTTTCACTGCCCTGCTCCGACACAGGGTGGGATGCGGTGGAGCAGGGTGGCTGTGCTGTGACCATCTGCACCTTGCAAGAAACCCACTGTAGCAATGAGCTCCTGCATTCTTCCTCCTGGCAGATAAGGCCAATCAGGCTAATGGCTATGGTTTCCTTTGGCAAACATTTCCCACTGATGCAGCTCCATTAGCGTTAATGGAAACCAAGGGTGTTCAATCCCTTCCTTTCCACTGAACTAACCCACATTCCGGCTAAGGTGAGCAACCTTTAAACCACTGGGCTCACAGTGCAGTGACTTCTGTATCTGACTTTACACAGAATATTTCCTTGGTAGGTATTTTCAAGTGAAAGTCTGCAGTGGGCACAAGAGGTTTGTTTCGGAGCCTGCTCAGGGGTGGGCACCTGATTCCAAGCATTGCCAAGAGCTTGGACAGGCTTGCACTGTCCCACCTGAATGCTTAATGGCAGGGTAGAGCATTACCTTATGTCCACAGAAGAGAAGTTAGTGGCTGGGGATGTCCAGTTCGCTGTTTTCTGAGTCTTTGGTAACACTGCTGTGGTAAGAGCACTGCAGTTTTGGTGGTCTAACACATTCCATTCTCCAACAGAGACATTTTGGGTGGCTATGGCCTGCAGTAAATAGTTGGTCGCATTTCTGGTGTTATCGCTGTCAACTATCGTAACTAGAAATACAGCAAGTGAAACAAAGTCAGTGGTCTGTCCTGTAAGACAGCAATCTCCAGGTCCCCTGCCTTCGGGGTTTTCAGCCCAGAAAGCATTTGCTGGCTCTCTGTGTGACACAGGGACACCAGCTGCCTGCAGAGACAAGGGCATGTCCCCCTGCCAGAGCAAACAGAGCCCTCACCTGCCCCCTCCTCACTTTGGGAACAGTCCAGAGGAACTTCTCAATCCCCACACTCAGCCCCTGCTGCTGGGGGTGACACATCCCCATGCTGAGCTCCTGTGCCTTTCTGCACCCCATGCAGATCTCAGGGGTGGACAATCTGCAGGGGGCAGGCTGGTGGGCAGCCCACGGCTGGCTGTGCCAGACCCCACCCCATCTTTTTCCCCATGTCTCCGTCCAGGGTTGCTGATTCACAGCTGGGATGAGCCTGCGCAATGCTACAGTGCATCATGCTGCTATTGCACACAGCAGGGCAACCCCCTTGCAGCAGAAAGCAGCTCCCCAGCTGCGTGCAGCTGCATGTGCCACACGGCTGTAGCCCTCCTGGCCCTCAGCACCCTTTGGGTTCAGGCAGCTTGAAATGAACCCCCCAGGACCATCGGCTGCTACAGGAGCTGATGTGAGACAGCAGTGAGCATTAAACACAAGTTCTGTGCTCAAAAAAATGAAATAACAGCTGTGTACAAAGCATCCCCCTATTAAAAGCCCAACAAATTGTTGTGGTTGTTCCTTGGGGTAAGATCAGAAGAAATCTGTGCTCCTTTAAGCCAGCACACTGCTGGCCCCTTGCAGGAAAGACTCAGGATGTCTTTCTTGCCCTGCCCTCAGTGTTCTGGTTTTGCCGAACCTCAAGGCATGGGGACATTTGTCATCAGGTCTGGGAAAAGGGGCAAAGCAGCTATTTACTCTGGGACTAAATCTTTTTTTAGGATTAAAAGCCATCTTCTGTGGCAGATGTTGAACATGTGTCAGCACCAAAGCAACCTCTCCATCTTTGTCTCTATAG
The DNA here is from genome assembly GCF_009819795.1 of Aythya fuligula. NCBI lineage: Eukaryota > Metazoa > Chordata > Aves > Anseriformes > Anatidae > Aythya > Aythya fuligula. The sequence continues at coordinate 7,409,800 of NC_045580.1, read as the reverse complement.
CCATTGCCAGCAACAAGGGCAAATTCTCAGGGAGGAGGAAAGAAAAAACAAAAAGCTAAAAAACTCCCCTCAGAATCCAGTGTTTCAGGAGCATTCGAGTCCTTCAATGTAAATTTAGGCAAAAAGGTTAAGGCCCCATAAGGAAGGAAAGAGAATTTGAGGCTGACCCTTATGGACATTATCAGGGAATAGGAATAAAGAGGGAAGAAGTAAAAGAACTATCTCCTGCCTGAAGTTAATAATAATAATAACAATAATAATAAATAACCATTAGGCTGCATAGGTTTTAAGCACATCTAACATCACCACAAGACTGAACAAAGCAGCTGGGGCAGGAGAAGAGGAGACACGGTGCTGCGCGGTGTGGAAGCTCCGAAGTCTGGGCTTACCTATGTAGGTGGTGTTTGGGCTGTAGTCCTGGGGTGTCACGGTTACAGAGAAATTGCCTGCGACTGCACTCTGAGTCATATTGCATTCTGACGTCTGCATATATGCAGGGACAACTAAAGTCCCAAAGAAGAGAAACTGCAGCAAAAAGAAGAGAGCCGCCATCATCCACCTTGATGTCCTCGCCTCACACACCGGCACCTGGGGAATGAGACAGCCTCACTCTTCCCAGCCTATTTATACTGAGATTTTGATGAGGTAAATGCAAATATTTCCTTCTTCCCATCCAGCCTACATGTACACACCCCCAATGGGAGGTTTCATTCCTGGTTTGAGAGATTACTTCGTTCTAGCTGCTTGGCCTCTAGATGAACCGGTTAATATAAAGAGATGATCAGCTGAGTGGGGGTAAAATTGACACTGTGCTTGTCACTCAGGAGGCCCTGGGCTGGAAAGCAAGTCTCTGCAAGCCTGTGTTCCTCGAGCTGCTTTTGTGTATGAGCACTGTGACATCTGCGTGCGTGCTGGTGGTCCCCGTGACCTCTTGCAGAAGCCCAGAGCCTGGGAAGGTGGAGGAGCATTGCAATCCTGTTGCCAGCCCTGCTCCAGGCTTTCATTAAAGGCCAAACAAATCCAGAAAGTGTGGAAGGGTCCATCCTTGTGTTCACTTACAGCCTCTGCTCCTGCCTGGAGAAAGCTGGGGAGCGCTGGGCAAGGACGGTCTTGGTAGCCCTGGCCATGTTCCCTCTCGCAGCATGCTGCTGGTGAGCACGGTGGGCTCCTGGTACAGGTTGATCACTGCTGGGCATCTCCTTGGGAAGCACCACAACAAGGCAGATTGGCTCTAACCCCTCAGATAACATTGCATGAATGAAACCCCAAGTTTCTCTCTTCTCCTCTTCCTCTCGCCTGCTTCCCCTCAGGTCATCAGCTGGGATTTGCAGGTGCTGATGTTGCAAGTGCTCCTTTAGCCATCGGGGAGGTGCTGGTGTGGGCTGCCAGGCACCAGCAGGTTCCTCCCAAGCACCCTCCACCCCGCTGCCACCTGAGTGAAACCCAGGGCGTGTGACACCTGCTAATTGGAGGTGGTGGCAAGCCTGAATCAGAAGGGATTGCCCTTTCTTTCCCCCATCTGCCCCATGCTGGCAGCTCCTGGAGGTGTTTCCGATGCCCTTGCTCTGTGGTTTTCCAAGCTCACCTCCTGCACTTCAGCCCTGGCTCTGCTGAGTCACCCCCAGGGCTGGGTGAGTGGGAGCTCTGGATTCCCCTCCCTGTGCTCCTCTTCCCCCTTTTCTGACCCCAAAGCAGCTTGCCTAGGGTCCTCTTCCCCCTTTCCAACCCCAAAGGAGCTCACCCTGGCTCTCCCCCTGAGCTGGGCAGCCCTCGCTGCCCTGCCAGTGGTGTGCAGGTTGACCAAGAAGCCATTGTATTAAATATTTCAAATAAAAGCTGAGCAGAGATGGGAGAAAGTGCTGGGAAAAAAATAAATAAATAAATAAAAAGGATGTGTGTGTTCAGGACAAGCAGAGTGAAAGGGGAGCAGCAGAAAAGAGGCAGAAGAAAAAGAAGATTTGGTGGAAGAGCTGGTGTGTGCCCAGGATGTTACCATGGGTCAACGGTAAACTTTACCTCAATTCAAAGGGTGTGGAGAAGATGAGAGACCGAGCTCTTCCGGCTCATTAAATTGACTCAGAGGCTCCAGTGGGGCCTCATTTCCTCGTGGCTCCTTCTTGGCTTCTGCCCCACTGGGAGCTCCCCTGGGGAAGTCCTTGGCTCTGTCCATGCCCAGCGCCACATGCCCAGCAGCTCACATGTGGAGAAACGGGAGAACTGGGAGGGATGTGGGTCTGTGGGTCCCCTGACTGCTGTTCTGCCTCTTCTACAAACACATGAAGGAACACGGAAAGTAAGGCAGGAAAACGAGAGGAGATGGAGAAGCAGAGGGTTTTGCAAGCACAACCTGACGCGATTTGCCCATGGTGGTTTCACCCAGTCCCCTTGCAAAACCTCTGTGCCATCTCCCAGCCAGAGAGGATGACTCAGTGCAGTGTCATTGGAGTGAGCGGAGTCGAAAATAGATATTTTTGCCTTTAGGAGAGAAATACATGTTGGAGAAGAAAAGGCAGGATGCGATTGTGTCGTATACATCGCAAGGAGGATGCTGTTACAGCAACCTGCCCGAGACAAAGGAGATCTTTGTAAGTGGTGCTGGAAGTGGCAATGTTTACTGCATGTGTGTGCTCCATTGGGCTCTTCAGCTTTGTTCCTCATCTGTTTGCAGAGAGCTTGTATTTGCCACAGGAAAGGGAAAGAAGAGGCCTGCCTCTGGGAGGGGACATAGCCAGAAAGCTCTGCCAGGAGGAGAGCTCGGGGAAGCAATACCATGAAGGTTTTTAGCTCAAAAGGTGGCTTCACATTTTAATCCATCTAGGGCTGAGCCCATGTATTGAAGCAGATCCAGTGGCTGGTTCAGACCAAGTAGCCCGACTATGTGGCAGAGGCTGCTGGCTGTTCCTGCTGCAACAGGGATGGACCTGGGGGAAGAGCAGGAGCTGGCCCTCTTGGGCTGGCAGCAAAAAGTCTGGTTTTTGGGTGCCAAAACAAATACAGTCCCTGGTAGCAAGCCTGGGGCTTGAAGGCAGTTGGGGAACAACTCAGGGTGCTGTGTTTTCTCTCACCCCCACTGCAGGTGAGATGCTGTGTGGTGGGACATGGGCTTTGCTCCCTCATGGCAAGCACACAGAGGTTGTTCTCCTGCCCTTCCTTCTCCTTATAAGCACTCGTGGTGTGGCTCCTTCGTCTGCTGTCCTCCTATGTATTTGTGGGCTAAACTTCGGCTAGAGCCAGAGCTGCAATTTCCACAGGCCTCTCTCAAGGTCAGCCTGTGGCCATTTCCAGGAACAAGTGTGCTGTTCTCTGCTCGCTGCAGGAGGTGGTTTCTGCCTCCCAGAACTGGCAGGGACAGGCGCAGGGAGCAGCACCCTTCGCCTCGCCTTTGGAGGGGTCCCACGCTGCACGGTGCGTTCCCGGTGTTTTGGGGTCTGCCAGACCCTGGGGGACTTCCCTGGAGTCCTCTGAGCTTCTTCTTCTGTAGAGAGCTGGAGGTTCTGGAAGTCTGATGCTGTCCCATCCCAGCAGCGGTGCTGAGCACCCCCAGGCACAGGAAGGGAAGCACCGCAGCCTGGCCCAGCTTGGAGCCTCCTGCACCAACTGGTTTGAGGGGACAGTGTCTGGTCCCTGCTCCCTTTTGTGCAACAAATCCATTCCATTTTGCCTTTCCCAGAGTTAAATGCACCTTCCTTTCCGTGGGTAGAACACTCAGGCAGCACTTTGACTTCAGGGCCTGGAGATGGAGCCCTGCAGTGCATTGGCTGGGTCCAGGTAAGACCGGGAGCCAGGAAGGCAAAACCTTCTCCTCCTGGCAGGAGGAGCTGGCAGGTGAAAGGGCATCTTTTTAGCAAAACCGCAGCAGTCTTGCAGGGAATAAACAACCACACACAACAACCTGCTTTTGAGGGTGGGAGTGTGAGTCACAGCAGGACTGGATCGGGCTGTTGTTTTCATACAGCGGCTGCAGCAAGCTTGATCTTTGGGTTGAGCAGGTCCTGAGCCAGGGCCGGGCAGGGTGCTGAGGCTCCCTCCTGTCCCTCCAGCATCCTCCCTTCCTGCCTGGCTGTCCGAGGAAGGAGCCTGCCCTACTCCAGGCAGAGGGAGGTACATTTCCCCATTTCCCCTGAACTCCTCTGATCGGGTTTCTCAGACTGTTTGCTCCAGGTGAATGGCGGGTGGCTGAGCTTTACTGGCCTGTTTTGCAAACAGCGTGTTTGGTAACTGCAGGGTGTTGTTTTTTTTTTTTTTTTTTTTTTGACTGCTCAGGCTGCTCAGCTGGCTCTGAGAGATTTCCTGCCCTGCTCGTGGTGCGTGGTGAGTTACCAGGGCTGGACTCTGCTGCTCTCACCTAGCCAGGGCTCTGGGGCCAGCCCTGTCCCTGAAGCTCCCTGCAGAGGGCCCTGCCATGCACCATCACCTGCCTCCAAACAGGGGACAAGAGGAAAGCAGGGATGGGATGGGGCAGGGCAGGGCCGGTGGCTCTCTGGGGCTGTGGCATGGATGAGGAATGTGCTTTGCAGCAGGACGGAGCTGGGATGCTGCCAGTTCCCCCACGTGTCCCGGGCTTGCTGCAGGGAAACAACCCAGGGAAACATCCTGTCCTCTGCCAGCTGCTCTCCCAGGGAGTCCCTGGCATGGGATTTCCCACAGGCAAACAGCAGAAGGAGCCTTCAGGTTTCTAGCCTCTTAGCCCTGGAGGGGCTTTATCCAGATGTGAGTAAGAAAAGGTGTATTGTTCTCCGCATCTGTCCCTAGGGATAAAGTCCTGAAAACCTCCTTGTTATCGACATCAAAAGGGCTACAGGGAGAGGGAGGGCGGGTTTGTTCGGGCAGTTTGCAAGGGAGGAATCTGGTTTGAAGGACACATTGCAAAAGGGCACTTCCCTATACAGAGCGGTTTAAACAGGGGGATTTTCCTGCCTGGCCTGCATTGCTTCTTTGTACTTCCACAAGTCAACTTCGGGCCCTTTGTCTCCTCCTCTGGTGGCTTTTATTGGTGCCATTTCCCATCACACTGGCCTTCTGCCAGGCTGGCCACCTCCTTGGGGTCCTCCTGCTCCTGCTTTTGACCCCCCGAGGCAGGGGGCATGGCAGGGGGAGGCAGGGGGATGTAGACATCCCACCCCACGGGAAGGCAGGACCTGCTGCTGAAGGGCTGCATGTGGACGGGTCATTCCAGTAACAGCCTTATCAGCTCCTCATGGAAATGTGCACTGTTTTCTCCTGCAGCGAAAGGAGTGGAGTGAAAGGACAGTTCAAGTGCGAGCGTGCTCCTGGCAGGCTCACAGAGGGCTCCACAAACCTCTTGTTTTGCATTGTGGCAGCCCGAGCGGTTTGGTTACCAAACGAGCTGTGCTCCCAGGAGCCAGGAGAAACTGCAGCCAGGAGCATGTCTTTCTGGGACCCAAATGCCTACAAAACAGAGCCCAGGTTCACTCACTTCCTCCAAGTGCAGAGGGGATCTCTGCTGTCACCTGCAGCCCTCCCTGGACCATAGTCTCTCGTGTCCCCTTTTACATCTGCTGAGCCCTTCGGGGAGGAAAGCCCAGCTGGCTGTCCCAGTGCCACAGCTGCACTCAGCGTTTGGGTGGTTTCCTAGCATTTTCACCATGGTCCCTTCTTCCCCAAACTTGTCCATAGGAAAGGGAGAGCAGCTTGTCCGGAGCAGTGCAGATGTTTGGTGCCATCCCTTGCAGATCAGGTGCAAGGACAGACAGCGGGTGTGTGCACTACCGCCTTATGGAAGGGAATCTGGGTGGGATCTGAGCCCTGCACATCCCAAAAGAGCAGAAGGGGTGCTCAGCTGGTGCCCTGTTACCGTGCCACACGCTTTATTTGTCTTTGCAGGGCAGCGTGTTTGTCCACAAGCATTATCAGGCAGGCAGAGGCAGCACCCCTGTTTGCAGGAAGCTGACGGCTCCTGCCTGGGTGCAGCAGCTGCTGGAGGCTCCTGAGCTGGTGGAGGTGCAGGGAAAGCCCTGGAGTGGGGGATTTGGGACTTTAGGGAGCAACAGCCCCCGGGAGAAGCAGCTGATGGGAAGGGTGCTGGGCTGCCCAGGAGATGGCAGCAGGTTTCCACCAGCATGGCTGTGGACGTGGACCTGGGCGGCCTGCTCTAGGTGGCCTTGCTTGAGTAGGGCTGGACTTGCTGACCCCCAGGGGTGCCTTCCAACCTCAGCCCCCCGTGATCCTGGGCAGTGCAGAAAGAGAGGACACCCTGCAGACAGCTTGTATGGGCAGCCCCTAACCCCCACATCATCCACATTCACATTTCTGGCAAGGGCTAGTGCCTACGGTGCTGAGGGGGATTCATTTTCCTATTCACTGCAGGCTCTGAAGGGTGCTGAGTTTGGGTGGGGGGCTGGAAGGGTTAAGAGGGCTAGGGCTGCCCCCACAGCTGTGGGTGCTGAGAGGGTATAAGTGGGGCTGGGGCACAGCTGAGCTACTTTTGCCCCTGCAACAATGGGAAGTGGTGCTTGTGTGGAAAAGGTGGGGGGGAAAGCTGGGCTGGGGAAGAGGGGAGGAGGCAAGGGGGGGCTTGTGTGAGAGAGGATGTGGCCATAGTGGTCTAGGGGCTTCAGTCTGGGGCTGGAGCTCACCTGGCTTGCTCTCTGTTTTTGTCTCAGCCAACTTGGCTGAGAGGGGAGCCAACTTGCTTGGAGGGGAGCATCTGTGGCAGCTACAGTGCTGCTGCCCTCATCCTGGGTGCTGCAGCCAAGAGGGGTGCATGCAGGGGAAGGGCTGGTCTGGAGGCTGTGCTTGTCTGGCGTTTTTCTTTGGGAAATATCAGTTTCTAGGGGTGGTAAGGAAGTGCCAGAAGGTGCTGGAGGTGGCTTAGAGCACGGTGCTCACCTGTGGAGGTGTTATCTGTGACACAAGGCTGCTCCCAGGCTGGAGGCTCTGCCTGGGAGGCTGCTCGGGACCTCGGGGCTGTGCTGAGGCTGCAGGTGGGCAGTAGTGACATCTGGTGAGAGCTGCGGGCGTTACAGCCATGGAGAGACAGGAGGGATGGAGACATCCCTGCAGCCCCTGCTGGGCTGTGCCAGGCTGGGGAGGAGCCCCCGGTGCTTGTACGAGGGGTTCTGGTCCCGAGGAAGGTCCTGCTGCAGAGAGCAGTGCTCAGCTGTGGGCCCTAGATTTGCCCCCAGTGGACACAGGCATTAAGAAAGTGAGAATTTTTCTACCTCGTTCCTTCTCCTGGCAGCACTAGGTGGGGCAGCTGGGACATGAGGAATCAGAAGCTGGTACCTGAGGCAGGAGGCAGCTGCTGGAAGAGTGCCTGGTGCTGCTGCTACAGCAGCAAAGTCCAGGGCGGGCAGTTCTGCTGGCTCCAGGTCAGCTCCAGCTGGGCTGAGGGGTCCAGGTTAAGGCATCAACAACTTCATCCTGGAAATGGGGTTTCCAGCTCTCTGATGAGATGGCTTATTTATTGCTGTTGCCTCCTCATTATGGATTTGTCCTTCTGAACTTTACCAACAGGAAGGTGACCTCTGGTGAGCCTAGAAGGGAGAGGATATGTCCAATCAGAGCAGTTTAATCATTGCTTTATAATGGCATTTGGAGATTTCCTATTTAATCAGTAATGAAAGTGCCTGGCAATTAATTCAGCAGGACTCCTGGTGCCCTGAGCACTGCGGTGTTGATGCTGAGCAGACCTTTCTTTCTTTTGCCCAATTCTGAGGAGTAATAAAGTTGTTAATGAATGACAAAAGATACCAATTTCCTTCCTGGTTCCCTATGGCAAGTGCAGCTCCTGAGTTTTAAACCTGGGTGTGCACGTTTAACAGCTTGGCAGGCAAGCTGTGAGGGACCAGGCACTGCAGAGGAAGCAAGGGGGAGTCTCTTCCATTAGCAGAAGCTGCTCTGAGTGGAATTCATCTGACATATCTCTCACCATGATGATCCTGTGTCCTTGAGGCACTTCAATAAGATTTTTTCCCTGTTGTTTTCCTACCCTAAGCCACTCTGAGCTGTACAAGGTGCTGCCTATGCCAGGCTGGCTGCTCAGGTCATGCTCTGACCTTGCAAGTACTGAGGCTGGCAGGTGCCTGGTAGTGACTAACGAGTGACTGCATCTGCTGGCTGCCATCAGCCTTTACTAATAAGTAGGTGAATGGACACCAAGGAGAGAGCCCGTGGAAGAGAAGGGGCTGTGTAATGTGGAAAAGTGCACATGTACAGAAAAGCGTGGCAGAATTTAGTAGTTTTATTCCTGCTTTGATTAAATGCTTCCCTCTGTCTCAGAGCACCTTGACCTCAGCTGCCAGTGGATGTGGCTGGCAAGTTTGGCTGCACTGATTGGGGGAGAAGAAGAAATAGGGGAGGAAAAATATTAAAAATGCTTTGCTGGACTTAGAGATTCAGCTCTGTGTTGGCTTACTGTTGGCTTCAAATGCAGCAGCAGAACCTCTTGTGTTTAGCCCCAAAGGAGTCCCTAATTAGCGGAGAAACTGCAAAGCTCTGAACATGTTTGGGAATGCTTTAGTGCAGTGGTCCCCTGAGGTTCATTAAACAAATGAATTCAAAGCAGTCAAACAGCTGGGATCTTCAAAGTGACAAGGAGCTTGGTCTCAGACAAAGCAGCACAGCCGTGAAAGCAAGCTGGCACTGCAACCGAAATGCTTTCCAAAATGGGTGATATAAAGGCACCCACATCTCTGCAGTGCACCAGGGGCTCCTGAACTCACAGGCTTGCCATGCTGCTTGACATGAGAAGGTACATCAAAAGCCCACATAGAGGATGATTATTCAATCTTCCCTCCTCCTCCCCGTGGGCTGGGGGCTGCCTGCCATGTACAGTTGGTGCTATATGCACACCCCTGCCCCGACACCAAGAAGAGCAAGGCTGGGGTTAGGCAGGAACGGGGCTTGCTGAGGGAGCAGAAGTGTAGGGTGCTGCTCACCTCAGGGCCAGCCTTTGTCAGGAATGAGCTTAATTCTCATTTAATTTGCTTAATGGATGTAATAATTATCTGCTGCTGCGGTGATCCTTCTCATTTGGAGCTTGAGGTGCTTTGTGAAGTGGTGAGCTTGAAGCTTCCCATCTTACAGCTGAGGAAGTGGGGGCAGAGCCATGGGCAATTCATCGAGGTGTAACAGGTGGGTTTTTCAAGGGCTCAGCCTCACCAGTGCATGGACAGAGCTGGGCTTGGAGTCCTGCTGGTGTTTATATTCAGAAAGATGCAAGAAAAGAGGCCAGGATGAGAACAGCGAGCTGCAGGTCAGGATGCAGATTTACAGATATGCAGATCAAGTCTGAGATGAGACCAGAAGTCTGTGCAAGCCTGGGTCTACTAACACGTGTGACAGTTATTAATGAACATGTCACCAAAGTCAAACCAGATGAGGAGCTGCTCACACTGACTTGCAAACGGAAAATAGAAAGGATGGAGCCAGAGGGAGCCAGACAAAACAGATTGCCTGGGGCACAGCTTTGTTCATCGGGAGAGGCATCAGCATTTTGGGCCCTGCCTGCATCCTGGGCAGGGGATTTACGTGTCCCGAGGCTGGCTGAGGCAGTGGGAGATGAGGGAGAGCCATGTCAGTGAAGTGAGGGGCTCGGGGGGCATAAGGAGCCTGTTTTGGGGGCAATTTGCCAGCAGGACTTGAGAGGCATTGGTGCAGGCTGGGCTGGGCAGATGTGTGGGGAGGGGATGGCCTGAGGGCTTCTCCACCATCAGGGGCTTTGTGGAACCCCTTCACCCTGCTCTCTGCAACCATTCCTGACAAAACACCTTGCACAAGAGCCAATTACTTGGAAAAGAGCCCGGTTTATAGCACGTGCCCCTTCGCCAATGGCCTCATGTGGTTGAGGCTGGAGCAGGAGAACCGTCCCTAGGCAAGGCCTTACTGTGAAGTGTTACTGAAACACCTCCAGTGCCTCCAAGGCACGATTACTCTTTCAGTCCCCAGTCCCTACCCAGCTGGGACTTCTGTCGTTTGTGATTAAGGATCATTTAGATGGAGTTTAAGCCGAGTTAGAATGGAGAAGAATGGTGTGGGGTGGGAAGGCAAAAAGTAGAGAAGGAGCTTGCAAATGGTGGTTCAGCCTTGATGAGTTCAGAGGGTGCTGGTCTGCGTGCCTGGTGCTGGGGAATAGGTCAGCCACATGGGGACAGATGCTGAGCCCTCGGTGATGGATGCAGGTCTGGGCTGGGAGAAACATGGCAAACAGAAAGCCCTCAGCAGGGGGGAGTTGCAGAGCTGCTCCTATCTTTGGTCAGGCTGTATTGATCCAGACTGTTCAATACCAGATGTCTGCCCCCAGGGACATGTCTGTCCCCACAGCTGCTGTCCCAGTAATCTTCTGGGCCCTGATTTAAAGAGGACAAGTGTTATTTTCAGGAAAAAAAAAAAAATGCTTCAGGAAAAAAAAAATGCTGCAGGTTTATATCCTTGCTTTTTGCCTCCCCCTCTGACACAGGATTTCCCAGTATCTCTAACTATGTGAAACACGTCCCTTCTTCAGATTAAAAAAAAAAAAAGGCAATTTTCCACTTGGGCAGCAGGAAGCAAAGTGCAGATTACAACAGCTGATGGTGTTTTGGAGGAATGCTAGCATCCCTCTACCCATATGACAAGGTCATTATTGGTGCCTGATGAGGGCAGGCAGTTGGATGCCCGCAGACATCGGGCATGTTGGCAAACTTGGGCATCAGCCACAGGGCACCAGAGGAGTTGGGGACATTGCACAGAGCAGTGGCTAAGAAAGTCCAGGGTTGGGTATAGGGGCCAGGGAGGCAGCCGAACAAAAAGAAATGCTCCACGACTCCATCTCTGCCTTGTTTGGCTTTCTAAGGTGGCTCTAGTACAGCAGTAGAGAGTCCCAAAACAACCATGCTGATCACTCAAAGTATATTAAGTGTGCCCAAGTTTATAAATATACGGATGGTGTTCACTTTTTCACTGTATACAGCAGCATAAGCCCCTCAGGATACACAAGAGCTAGCTTTAACCTCATTAGCCCAATCCCTGACGGTGTTAGAGAAGACTAATTTACTTCCCTGAGAACCCATGGCCTGTCTCTGAGTTCAATATGGTGCAAGATGGAATATGAGCCGTGATGATGCGTGTTCCTTTATGGTTTGGCTAAACACATTCCAGCTGATGAAAGCAAAGTCATGGCTTTAAATGACTTTTAAACATCAGCAGCAAATCAGTCTTCAACAATGGGAAGTCCAGCTTGGGGGCCTGATATCGCTGTGGCATTTCTCAAGCCTTCTGTCTTCCACAAGTCTCTTCTGCTTCCTGCCTGGGCACTGCAGAGCCTTTGACAATATTGATTGAGTAAATTGCTGGAGCAGAACAATGTGTGCTCCCTTTCCCAACCAGAAACTCCTCTGCTCACTGTTGATAAATTACATGTAAATTACCTGCCATTTCCTAGGTGCTAACACTAAAAAAAGGTACAAAAATCCTCTCCACCACTCTGTGAATATCAATGAGATTCTTTGTTTTCACGAGCTTTAAACAATGATGTTTGATGAAGGCTCATTTGAGAGGGAGGCTGTGTTCCAGAGATACCTTCAAAGTTACACAAATGCAGCGAGGGCAGCCTAACACACTCATTGTCCCTCTCCTATTATTTCTCTTGCTGTATTGATGTGAATTGGGCACCAGTGGTAGTGAGGAGCAGTTCTGTTGGCTCACAGTACAACGCAAAGCTCTTGTCAGTACTAACCCCTGTGCTCTACCTGGGCCAGTGCTTTGGCAAATGCCTTCCTCTGCATTCATGTATTCGCTCTTTCATCTATCCATTCTCCCTCCATCAGCCTAGCACTGTAGAATAAAAACAGAGAAGGTGAGGGTATGTCTAAGAGGTGCTCAGACATAGTCTCTGAGGGTATGTCTCTGAGGTGCTCAGCTGTGATCCATGGCGATGTTTTGTATCCACAGAGAAGTAATGCCCCTGGTCTGCTGTATTCAGGGAGCACCCTTCAAGCCCTAAGGTGCAGGAGCATGACACTGCTCCTTAAGTGAACCACTTGAGACATTTTGCAATGCTGTACCTTAATTTAAAGAACCTGGTGTGTGATTTAGGTGTAAATCTTAAAAATACATTTCTTTAAAATGGCATGTACTCTGATGTTCCTTCTGTGAATTTCTACTGTCGTGGCAAAGCCTTTTCTGCAAGGCATTTATTCTGCAGCCCCCAGATCAATATGTTCTGCTCTGAGAGCTCTGCAGATGCCCGGAGTTGTGCCAGTGCCAGCATGTGAATGGAGGAAACAAACAGAGCACAGCTGCCTTGTACTGATCAGAGAAAATTAAGTTATTCTGTTTGCCCTTTATCTTCATCTACCTGTATTATTATGGTAAACAAGGAAAGTCTCTCCTGAAGTCGTTCTGTTTGTTGCTGTCCAGAGAGAAATCAGGCTTGTCTTTTCCTTTTAGTGCTCCAACTGAATATAAAAGAGGAAGGAGGAGAACGTTTTTGTTCTCACCTTGCCTGCAGAGGTGGAAGCATGGGGCTGATAGAGTAAGTGATGTGCCATGGCTTTAGAGAGGGTCTAATTCAGAGCCAAGGACGGCTTCCTAATCCCCAGTCCTGTTCTTTGACTGCATGGCCAGCTTTCAGCTGAACTCTGAGTAGATTTAAAGGCAGCAAAGGCAGCTGGTGGGTGATCACAGCGGTACCAGCCATGAAGGAAAGGCAGGTCTGGTACAGGAGGAACAAAACATAAAGCCAATAAATAATAAAAAAATCTTTTGCATGAGAAAGAGAGCTGAGTTGATCTCACTTATGGATGCTGCCACTTGAAAACCAGGTGAGCAATTAGGGGAGGGTCTCCTGCTGCTCTGGGGCTGTGGCATCACCAAACTTGGGGAGCTGATCAGGTCTCCTCGTGGCGCAGGGCGGTGGGCTCTTGCCAGTGCAGCTCCAACAGGAGGGAGTTGCTGGGGCTGGTCCTTCTCCCTCTGGGTAAGATTTAGCATCTCCTCTGTAATAGCAGCACCCAGGAGTGACAAACTAACGAATGATGCTATTTGGAGAGCACATGTGGGCACTAGTACTCAATTTATCAAAGGTGAAGAGGGACCAGAGTTAATTATATACCACGAATTAAATTAATATAACATGAAGGACTTCAGCTAAGCCTCTCACAGCCTGGCTGTTCAGCGCACAGGTACTGAATCATGTTTGTTCCTGGGGATGCAAATCTTTCTGACTTGCTGTCATATCCTAGAGGAAAGTAAAGAACTCACCTTGCCCTTGTCGCAGGCTTTCTTTCCTGTTTGCCAAGTAAACAGGTAGACCAGCTCTTTCTTCTTGGGCTTGCTTATTCTCTGCTATTTCTTCCCATTTCAGTGTTTGTTTCTCATGGATCCTTCAGAAGGTTTTGTTCCCTCTGAGGGCAGTGGCTTCCCCAGGGGAGAATCCTTCAGAGGCCAGGATATGCAGGCAGGGATGTCCAGCTGAGTGAGTGGAAACCCAGCTGGCACCTGGCATAAATCACTCATATTTTTACCCTAAATACACATGGTACTTAAATACTGCAAATCCCTGACAATCCTTCAATTTTATAAACTCTGTGGATTGATTTTCCAATGAAATCCTCCCACTGCAAGATCCAGGTTCATTTATATAAATTATACAGTGATTTATTTAATGACCTACTTTGAGCGCTATAAATTCCGTGATGTCCATGCAATTTATTATTTAAACGCTGTATAAATCATGCAGGACACGGAGAGGGGAGAATGTGTGTGGAAGGAGCAGCTGGCACAGTGCCTGACTGGGAGGAAAGCGAGGCGTGGAGTGTGCCCATGTGTGACAAAGTGCTCCAGGCTCTGGAATTTGTGTAAGCATGGCTGGTCCCACTCGTGGGCTTGGCACTTAGCCACTTGGGCTGAAATGTGGATGGGGCTCAGCTTCAGACCACTCACTCCTCCTTCTGTAGGGTCTTTCTGCATGGTCTCTGTGCTTTTTTCCTTTGTAGAAGAAAAGTCTTAGTTCTCAAGTCATGTCAAACTTGTCCATCTGACCCATTTCTCCCCTCAAACCATGGTGACTTACACACCTGTAATTATCCTGGACTACCTGCAAAGCCACACAGCATAGCCCTTGCTCTCTGCAGTGGTGGGAAGACTTGCATCCTAAAGCTGTTTTGCAGGAACAGATGCCCTGAATTTACGTGGATCCCAGATAAGGTTTCCAAGGCAAGCTTCCTCCTCTCAAATGCTCTGCGGACCCCATGTGCTCCTTCCTCCCCTCCTGTCTGCACACGTGGGCAGGCTGAAAGCAGAGGTAGGATCCTGCTCTGGTTGTGGGGTACCAAGCAGGGCCCTCTCAGAGGCTACCAGAGAAGTTGGGGCTTTTTCTGTAGGCAGGAGGCCATGCTGAAAGCATCCAACTCTTGGTAGCCTCCCTCTGGTAAGTACAGAGGAGGAGAGTGTGGGGAGAGCTTGTGCTTGGAAGGTCTGTGCATGGGGAGGACGCTACTTGAAAGTAATTATTCTTTATTGATTCAACACTCTTTCCTAATGTGGGAAGGGGTTGAAATCAGCATGCTTCTGTGATTGTAGAGAGGGTGAGGGTCAACCCATGCTGGCAGAAAGTAGCCTAGCTTAGCTTCTCTTCCTTGGAACAGCTTCAAGGGAAATTGTTTGGGAGATGTCTTCAGCTACATACATTGCAAAGGCATTGACGTACTGTACAGGGCTTTAACAGTCACTGAGTGCAGAGCATGAGAGAGGAACACACAGAAGAGCATCAAAAAGCAGCGTGGTGTCTCTTCTCAGCTAGGTCTGAGCCTGTTTCCTACTGTTCTCTTTCTGTGCCAAAATGGGGAGGTGGAGGGAGGATGTCTATGTGTGTGCAGACCCAGTGAGGAAGCTGTGATGAGGCATCTCCTGTTGGCAGTTGTGTGCTGAAGGAGTGACCTCCATCTAAAGATGCTCTAAATTAAACAAAGATTTCTACAGTGTTAATTAGTTAATGGTTGCAAAGAGCTCTGAAAATGCAAAGACCTTATAAGTGATAATTATTATTGTTATTATCAGGTCTGCAGCAGTGAAGCACATGTAATTGGTGGTTAAGCTCCCCAGACACCAGGCATCAACTAACCCAAAGGCACAACACAGCCCCTACCACTAAGTGCTATAAACAGGATTGGTTCAGCTCAGCCTGGGGGGTCAGTGGGAGGGTTGGAGCATGGGGATGTCAAAACACCGATGCTCTCTTAGGTCTATTTGGTACGTGGGGCTGCACCTCGTGTTCCTGTGTGGCACATAATGTTCAGGATCATTAACTTTAATGTTATTAGTTGAGCTGCTTCCCATCTCAGGAAAGGCATTGGCTTTTTTTAATTTATTTATTCGTGTATGTTTATTAAAGGAGGAACTTTATAACCTGGAAACCTTGTAATTTAAGTGGAAAAGATGGGTAGAGGAGAGCTCAGATCCATTGGTGAGCAACAGCTGGAATGTTGCCTCCTGGTGACAAAGCCCTCAGCAACCATCTGAGGCATTCTTGGATTGCCCCAGAACTCCAGGGGATGGAGTGGGGGACAGTAGAGCCCACTTGAGCTGCTGGAAGTCATCAGGTGTTAGTCACGGAAATAAATGGCATCATTAAAAAGGAATACATTGATAACCATGATCCCCACTGAGCCGTGCACCCTGTTTCTCTGCCCAGATACAGTCTGAAGCTGTCCGAATCTGAACGAGACCCTCCAGGAGTATTGGCAAAGACCCGTTTCATTAGAGACCTCATGCCTCATCCGTCTCAACAAGCTTTTGTGCTGCTCCTTGGCAGGGATTTCTTTCTTGTCAGCTCACAAAGGACTTAATGGCATGGGGAGCAATCTTCCTCTGTGCTAACTGTGTGCCTTGTGATCCTGCCAAATGCAGGCACGGTCGACATCCAGGCGTTACTGTGCCATGAAGACAAACTCACCCTGTTCAGGTAAGTAGTTGCTGATAAATGTTTTCATTTTCATTGCACCTCTGCCAAATGTACTTTTTTTTTTTTTCCTTTGGCTCTGAAGACAAAATGAGCACATTCCTTCTTCAGCCAGGTCTTCTCCACAGTAACTTCAGGAGGTGGCTGCTCTCGAGGAGGTCAGGGTGGCAGGAAGACCTGGGCTCAAAAACCCAGAGAGGACCCAGAACCAAGAACCAGGCAGGGTTCAGCCCTATTTATTTATTTATTTATTTATTTATTTATTTATTTTGTAAACTGATGCTCCATTGTCATCAGCGGGGGCTCTCCCTGCTGCCTCGGCATGAAAAACCTTTCAGCAGCCACTGGAGTTGAGCTGCACCAGCCTGCCATGAGCAGAAGCACAAACAGGGCAGCAGGAGATGGTTTCCCAGCTGGACGGCCATGATTCAGGAGAAACCTGCCTTCTGCTGAGGCAGGATGGAAACAGCCTTCCCTCCTCCCAGAGAACAGGGAAAGCTTAAAACTTGCTCTTTTTTGCTCTTCCTATCTAATAAGAGCTCCTGCGTGTGATCAGATTGTTCCTAACTGCTCCCTAAAGCAGCCTGCTAATGGCAGAGGTCTGTCTCTTTCCCTTGTACCCCTCCTCTCCCAACTGCACCCACAAGTGACGGATTTTAACATAACAGGAAGGGTTTGCTTTAGGCAAGAGTGTTTTCAGGCCTGAAAGGCTAAAACAGTGTATTTTTTTCTCCTCAGCACATAATGGAACTAGCTCTTTTCTTGCAGCATTTAGCCTCAATTTCCAGAAGATAAGGCTGCTGGATGAACACCTAGAGCACTTTGCACTTCCAGCACGAGACCTGCCTGCCAGGTGAGTGCTCCAGCGGCTGCATCCGCCTGATTTAATGATCATAGCATTGCTTGTTCCTAATTACTGTGCCTGTCATGTAACAGCTGGTTTGCCTGTGCCTCATCATGGCACACCTAACCACTTTGCTCCTTCTATAAAAGGGAAAGAAAATACAAAATGAGCACAAGTGAATGAATTTTCAATTACATTGCTGCAGGTCCATAGAGATGCAGGTTTTCTGCCTCCATCACTGCTTGAAGTGTGTGCAGAGCTGGGTGCAGCATCAGAAGTGAGGAAAGGGTAGGGAGGAGCCTGTCAGGATGGGTAATCCCAGGTACAGGGGCAGCTGGAGGTGCCATTGTATTGCTAGGCTGTCTATTTAGTGCATGAGCTTACCAGGGCAGGAATGGTCATTGCGGAGAGGCATCCCCTTCTCTTTGAAGTGTAGAAAACGTAGGTCTAGACCAGGGCTGTAAGTCAGAGCTGTTTCTGTATTCTGTGCACAGGCAGGTAGCTTGCAGGCAGCTCGTGATGTTCTTTTAAGCCTGGCAATATTTGTCTCTCTCTTGCTTCCCAAGTCAAGTTATTGGTGGAAAAACAGGGTTTTAACTTCTTAAAAAGGAAGGGTTTCTAGACCTTATGTCTGTAGAGAATGACTTTCAAACACAACTTACAGGATCAGAAAAAACAAATGCAATTACCTTTAAATTCATCATGTGTTTTTTAAATCTCCTGCTGTGACTCATGATGTTTGAACTCTAGGGACTGGTGATGCTTCCAAGAGCAAACACAAATATTCAGGTGGATGATATTTATCTTCAGCTAGGGGAACAGGCCAATAAAAGAGGAAAAAAAAAACAACTAACCAAACAAAAAACAACACAGAAAACGTGAGAAAGTGAAATGCTGTTCAAAACTTCCTTGCTGTGAGTTTCCTCCTTTTCATGCATTCAGGAGGAACATTTCTTCTGCTCAATGCCAGAATTATCATTTAACCCCTTAAAGATGGTGCACAGCATTGCAAATTGTGCCTGACCCAGGCTAGTGACTGTGGTCACAAGAGACCTCAGCCTAGAAAATCAAGGGGCTGTTTGGCTGTTTTTTGCTTCTAAACCTTCTAAGGGAACGACGAAACAAGGCAGGATTTGCTTAGTGCTCATATTCATTTCGGGCTAGTCTAATAGCAGTTTCTTTTCCCTTCTGGTGCTCTTTTTTTTTTTTTTTTGGTGGCAATCACAGCTTCAGAGATGGAATTAGAAATGACTGAGGGACCGGGAGAAGTGCTTTGGAGGTGTCTGATGAAAATCAATGAAGCTGACCCAGGCTGCTGATTAAATGAATTGCCATTTTCCTGCAAACTCTCTGGCAGAACTCTGATCAGGAGTGGTTCTTAAATCTCCAGCTCTGCTTGGCTTTTTTTCCTTTTTTCTTCCACACAAGCAGGTTTAGCATCTCGTTTCCTGTCCAGCACATGGACAAAAAGACAGAGAATGAAGGAAGGGTCACTTCGTCCAAAAGCTGTCACAGTCGCGTGTTTTTTTTTTTTGTCTGGCAGAACCTTGCAGCAGGAACCTGCACCCCTGGAGGGGCTGATGTTGTCACCCAGAAGCAATATCCCACCAGCTGCCCTTAGGAGGTAGAGCCTGGAAAAGAAGGTGGCACTGAAGAAACATGCTAAATTGCAGCCTGCAATGGAAATATTTTCTTCTTGGTTTTGCAAAGAGGAAATGGGCTCTTCTCACCCCTCTCTGCTCCCCTAGAGAGAGCTGCTTTGTTCTCCTTATTTAATCAGTGGATTTTCAGTGAAGTCAAATCACCCAATGGAAACATATTTCACAAAACATATTTCCCCACTGACTAGGCTTGGCTTGCTCACCAGGGATAGGTGTCTAAAATAATCAGGAGAAACAGGGATATCAAAAGTTAGATACCACGGATGAGGTCATCCCGAGACCTTTGGGCAGAAATGGGAGCAGCTCTCTCCTGTCCTTGTTAATGGTCTGTGCTCAAAGGTTACAAGGATGTTTTTTTTTGTTTACCTCTGCTGGCGTCATAATTTTTAGTGATATTTCTGCACTTCTGAAAACTGTTAATTAGCTCCCTTCAGAGCTTTGCTCATCACACATGGTTTTTCCCATTTTAGCACACTGATTATTATTTCAGGCTGGAGTAATGAGCAGGGGGAAGAAGATGTCATTTTAATATAGGTTAAGTATTACAATGTCAATAGTTTTTTTATGTAATTACAGAATATAAAGAGGACAAATGGCTAATTGCAGAACATTAGGAGGACAAATGAGTTGAAATAGCTGAAGTTTCTGATGACCTATGTGAACCTTGTTTTTTTAATAGAAAGTTACTTTCCTGAGGAAGCTTTTGGTACAAAGAAAGTTCTCCCAGGACTGCTGGGCCAGTGGGCAGAGCCAACAAAATCAGGGATTTGGCCACTTGATATCTTTTTGATCTCCTTGCAGTTAATGGAGGAATTAAGCCTTGGTGAGCAAAAAACAGAGCCTGGGGTGGGTGGTGGAGGATGCAGATCTTGCTGACAATGCTGAAGAGAAAACAATAGATGTGATCAAAGGAAAACTGGAGGAAGGGCTCAGTGCAAAGATGGATCCCTGTTCTGAAGACTTTACGCATCACCAGAAAACCTGCAAGTGACTGACCCAGATTTCTGACATCACAAAACTCCAGGGGCATGGATATAAATCTGTGCTTAGTGAGATCACGTAAACAAAAGAAGGAGAGAAGGAAAAACACAGGAGAGTTTCTTCCCCAGCAAGTGTGTTTTTTTTTTTTTTTTCCCTCTTAAAGCAATTGAAGTTTTGCTAGAGATAATTGTATTTTCAGGAAAATGTTTAATGAACTGGATAAACAACAGGAGAAGTGCAAAGCCAATAAATGTCCAGCTGTGATAAAACCCAGGACTTGTATGAGGTGATGTCTTCCTGCCCCCAGGAGGCTGGGGGCTTTTGCCTGGAGCTGATGGGGTGGGTGCTGAGATGTGGGTCTGGTCCTGTCCCTGCTGGGGTGGATTAGATGCTAGGCCACCAGGCACGTGTGTTCAGAGCTGCTTCATATCCACTTCTCAGGAAGCCGGGCTAGTTTGGTGCAGCAATGGGGAGAGGATGTGGAGAGGATCCCACAGAAAGAGGATGACTCAGTGCAGGCTCCCTTGAGCCTTTGGTTCAGAAAAGCTTCAGAAGTGATTGATGGGTGAGTGTCACACTTGAACTCACCTTCTGAGCCCTCTCTGTGCAAGATGCAGCTGGAGCTGCACAGACTCGGGTAGCAGGTAATTTTTTTATAATGGAGGGGAAATGACTTTCCTTAATGGAGCATGGTAAGAAGTTCTCTTGTGATTCTCTTCTCCATCTGCATGCTTTCATAATGGAGCAGCAAAGTCTCTTGCAGCTCGGGGTCAGCTCGTGCTGAACAAAACGCCTTGGGATGCCCACGAGCTCAGCTGGGATGCCACGGGGACAGGCAGGAGAGGCATGACTGATGTATGGACAGATGCAATGGGATTACATGGGACTTTGCCTCAGGATCTTCCAGCCCAAGGGATGTTTCTTGTCCTTTAGCTGTGATGGAGAAGGCATCATGGAGGGGTTTTGTTCCCCAGCACGCTCAAAGATGGGGGAGAAACTAATTATTGTCTGATGTGTGATGGATGGATGAGATTGGTTGGGTCCTTCCCATGCTGCTCAGCTCAGTTTTATTTTCCTTTCAGCTCTGCGAGTGCCTGGCCCAGCTGGTGCTTTGTCATATGGGGGCACCCTCACAGCAGCAGCCTGTTCCTGGCAGTGCTGATGCTCCTTCCCCTCAGTTCAAGCTGTTGTCTGACAGAATTACACAGCACAGCTCCTGACACCGTTAAGTGTCTGCAGAGCGTGGTGGTAACAGCCTGGCTGCTCAGTGCTGCTCATTCCTGGAGAGAAGACCCGGGCTGCCAGCCCCAGCCTGATGCAGGCTTCCAAGACAGACCCCAAGCTACAGGAGATGGGCTCTTCTTGGAGAAAACAGGTGGTTTTGGGGCTGCTCCTGGCTGTGACCTGGATGAGGCATCCAGCCCTGCGTAGCTTGATGCAATTAAATTGTCACCTCCTTGCTTGAGTGCATGGCCACTGAGGGATGGGCACAGTTGTATATTCTCTATTCTCCCTGCTAGTCTCTTGCACAAAACATTAAATTTCAAGCTCCAGGTTTAATAACTGATCCAGAAGCTTCAGAAACTAAACAGTCAGGCTATCTGTCGCTGGGGTAGTCCTGGCACTCTGAACTTCGGATTCATTACACTCAACAGACAGGCTTAACTTTGAGCCATCAGTTCAGCTTGGAGATGAGGAACTGCTCAGAATCAGTATTCTGCGTGTAGCGGGTGTTACCTTTCCACAGATGCAGTAACAAATACACAGCCTGATTAATAGGATTAGGAGCTGCCTTGTCAATGACAGTGGGAACAAGCTGCCCGATAAGCCTTGGGTAGGAGCTGCTTGAAATCCAAGCCTAGGCTGAGGCTTGCAAAGGAGGGGTTATTTAAAGAGGTAAAAGTGGGGGTAAGGGGCTATATAAAAGAAAAAAAAAAAAAAAAAAGCAGACACTAGTTTTTTTTTTTTTTTTTTTTTTCCCCACCAATCTAAATGTATTCATCTTGACATAAGAAGGTGAGTTTTGTGACTTATCTTTCTGCTGTAAGGAAATGGGAGACATGATGCCCAAATCTCCAGTATTTTTTTTCCTACTTCCCAGCGGACATTTTGACCCTCCAAAAAGCCACTCCCTACTTTTATTTATTTATTTATTTATTTATTTTCTGGAAAACGAGCTATAGGATTTTTCAGTCTGCTTCTTGTGGACTAGACAGCAGCTGCCAACCGCAGGCTGTAGTGCCCTGTGATTATGGTGCTCTTGTATGATTCTGATCATTCAGTAGCAGAGCTCCTTGGCCTTCTGCTGGTCTCAAGGTGTTTGATCTCTATTAACTGTATTAGCACAGCCCTACTTTACAGAGGATGCTGCTACTGAAATATTGTTTGATGGAGATGGACTTTGGGGCCATTGCAAGCACAGGCACTGCCAGTCCTCATTTCTTTGTGCTTTTTGCTAATTTAATCTCCTTGCAGCTTCCTCCACAGCCATCTCCATGTTTGGTAATGTCTTTGGAGTGGGGAGAAGGAGTTTGCCCTGGTTTAAGTGGAAAAATCTCCTTCCACTCTGGGAGGCTACACTTATGTCCCTCCAGGAGAAAACACTGATCAAGCAGTGGTGTGCAGCTGTGCTCCCCCAGGACGTGCACTGCTGTAAACGTTCATTTTTTAAAAGCACCTGACAGTCGATGCATGGCTGGGAATACCACATGCCTCTGTTATGCTATGGGCTGGTCAAACATCTCAGAAAAAATAGTCTGTCTCAAATGGATGGCACAGCTGAAGGCTGGGACCTGAAAGCTGGCTGGAAATTGTTGCTTTCTTCCTGTACAGCTCTGCCCAGGTATCTGTCATCATTTACACCAGCTATCCAAAAAGCCAGCCTCTAAAGCCCATATTTGCTATGGATAGTGCTCCACAAAAGCTGCACTGAAATTATCAGCACTGATCTTGGCCAGGGCTCTGTGCGCTGCAGCATGAGGTGATGGGAACCAGGCTGAAATTCTGGCTTGTTGGAGTCAGCGGGACTTTTGCCATCGATTTAATTGGAGCCAGAATTTCCTGCCACTAACAGTGCTAGAGGCAGGCATTAATCCAAGGACATGAATTCAGAAGTTTGCTACAGCTTTTATTTCAACAGCGCAGCCCAGGTTTGTTGCTGCAGGGACATGCTTGGTGCTGGTGTGGTTCCCAGCTAAAGGGGCAGTGGCAGGAGCTGGTGGCCCTGCCCAGGAGGATGGCTTGGCAGTGCCATTTACAAAGCTCTTTTCATATTTGGGTATGCAGCTGGAGGCTGTATTTATTTGTGGAGCTTTCTGCTCTTCTGAGATGGAGGGCCTCTGAACAGCAGCGTGTGTTGTATGCTCCTGACACCCTTTGCTGAGAAACCATAACATATTAACTACAAATCTGCCTGCAGAATGTTTATTCATGTTAATAAATTATGCTGGAGAATAAATAGATGATAAATTATGTCCTGGCCTGGCCAGAACTTTTATCTTGCCTGTCAGGACTGTGTAATAGCCTGCCTTGGATCCCCTCCGGGAGGGCTGGCACATGACTGTGGCAGTCGGCTGTGACTCTCCTCTTATTTGATTTTTCATTTAATCAATGCCCAATAAATCTGCAATCTCCTGAATCTGGACATCTGTGTTTAATGTATCTGGGGAGTGACCTAATTAAATTCCAGTTTACCCCATCCCATGGTGGGTCTGGATGCTTGGGTTCCTGCTTTTCCAACACCAGGGGAGTGGGGAAATGCCCTCATGCTTGTCACTGACCTCTGTGAAGCTCAGAGGAGCCCCAAGAAGAGTATTTGGGGAATAAACAGGACAAAATCTTTTTACAAGCATTTCAGGGGTGGTTTGCTGCCCAACATGCAGTCAAGGCCCTTTGCTTGCTGGTTACAGCTGCAAAAACACCTCTGCTGAAACGTGCTTGGAGAAGAGCTGCTGTTCTGCTGGACACATCCGTGATGGCAGCACCAAGCAGAGCCTTTCCCTGCAAAATGTCTGTCTGCTGGTTTTGCATCAACCACATTCATGTAGCGTGATAAAGCCACCCTGCTCTGCTTTTGGGCTAGGTGCTGTGCGAGGTTTGATGGACACGCAATGAGCCTTACTGAGCAGGTCTGACCGTGGGACCTCCAGATCGATGGCACATGTCAGCAGGAGCTGCTCAGAGCTGTTAATCGCTTTGAGGTGACCCTGGAAAAGTGATCATGACACATGCTTCATTAGCACAGCTTAGGGAAAGAAATGATGCTGTTAAACCCAGTGTAAAGGCCAGGGAATCGAGAGACAAAGTGTAGATCCTGTAGTAGGTCAGGTACCGTGGTCTTGGCAGTAGTAAGAGAAGAATGGTAAAGCACGGAGTATCCTTAGTGCTGCCATCAGACTGTTAGCATCTTAAGGACTTCCTGTGCTGGAGGGCACCTCTACACCATCACGTTTAATAGCCACTGATGACTGATAGACAGGTGGATGGATTTCCTGCTCCTTGGTAATGCTTTATCAATCTGAGCCACGGCGATCTTTGCCTATGGCCACGAACCAAGGCATTTATCTGCAACTAACTTACTCCTCTCAGCTTCTTAATCTTCGGAAACACTTGCTCTGGATGAAATGGATTAACTGGCCATAGTTTTCATTTCAGATGAACAATAAGGAATGAGATTTGCTGTTTGTATATGGTTGGTAATGCAGTTTATCCTTCCTGTGCACTCTCTTCTCCACGGAGCATTATTTGCATTAGAAAGAGCAGACTTCCTTGTTTTATGGGTTAAAAATCCAATTTGTTTGCTTTGTTTCCTTCTTTCAATAAACTTGGTTTAATAAACGCTAATTGTTCTTAATGACTTAAATTAATTACACTCCTTTTCGCTGCCCCTCTCTATCTGTGCTGCATCACCCAAGGATCACCATGGCAACTTGCTCACTGGGCTGAGCATGTTGGCCCCTGTTTCATGGGATCTGGGACATGTAGGTCTCCTCGTGGGTGACTTGCAGGGTAAGCAGCCCAGCACCAAGGGGGATGAGGGGTCCTGGCTGTAGGATGTGAGCTGGAAGCAGCCCCAGGTCCATCCCTGTCCCTCTGGCTGAGCAACACACCCCCCTCACTGCCTCAGTTTCCCCTTGGATAAAACACGGAGGAACCCGGCCCCCTTGGCCATCTCAAACGCTTTGGGACCCACTGATGGAAAGAAAACCATTTTACGCCTCTGCCTCTCCATTTGGGGGTGGGACTGATTCTGCACGAGCTCAGGACCCCCCCAGTTTCCCCTGCCAGGGCCAGCACGGACATCCCAAGCCCCGGAACGCTGCGGACCCCCAGCCCCGGCAGCGGGGGGGCCGCGGCGCTCCCCGCGGTGCCACGAGGTGGCGACCCTCGACCGGGCTCCGAGCTGTCCCCCGGGTGGCAGCCGGCAGCTGGAGCTGCCGAGCCGAGGGTTGGGGGATTCAGGTGATGAGGAGGGGGCTGCGAAAGGCAGGGGGGCGGTGAGGATGCTGGGGGTGCCCTGCTCCCCCCGGTGGGGCTGCCAGCCGTGCGTAATTTCCAGCCGTGCCGCAGTGATGCCGAGTCAGTCGGCTTTGGAACAGTAATACAGAGGGAAAAAAGGCTGGTATTTTTCACTCTTCAGTGCTTTGGGCAGCAGCCTTAAAGCAACAGAAGTGGGGTTGATGAGAAGTGAAACGAAGCGTTAGGTTGAGCAAACTTTCTGCAGGGTAACTCACCGCTGAGGCAAGGAACAGCCTTGGTGCAAAAGGGGGCTGCAGGTCGGATGGGGAACACACCACTTAGGGACAGTTTTTTCAGCTTCTCGCTCTGACACAGCCTTTCTGCATGAGCTTGGTCACATCCCTCAGCCCTTGCTGCCTCTGGTTCCTGAAGGAAGATTTTATTTAGCAAAGGCAGATTGACACTTTTCTCCCAGGGAAACCCCCAATCCGCTAGCACTGTACTGGGGGGGGGGGATGCCTGGGCCTGCTCCTTCGTCTGTATGAATGGCATCTGTGGCCAAAAGCATGTGTGCTTTGGAAGAGAGCATTTTCTGTGGGCTACAAAGAGGCAGGGATGGGGTGGCTCTCTGCCATCTCTGATTTGACCCTATCCATTCTTGTGCTGCCCCTCATCTGCCTTCCCCAGCACAGGTTTCTCAGATCAGCCGCTCCACTAGCTGGGGGGAATGTATTCTGCTTCCCTTTCTTACTATTTTGTATTTCTTCATGGGCCAGTGGCTCTGATATTCTGTGCTGCTGTTGTTGGGAAAACTAAATGAAAACGCAGAGCAACAAATCAGGGAGCAATTGCTTCAGCGCCTTTTGACGAACCCTTTGCAGCTGAGCGTGAATTTTTCCAATGACTATCATGCGCTTGCGTTTTTCTGTGACATTTGCTGCAAGAAGTTCAAAGTCCTAAGCCTTGTGATTATTTTGTCTCTGAAAATCTTACTTGAAGCAGACTGAGTCTTCCTTTTCCTCACGGCCATACAGAGCTTGCTGGCCCAGCTGTCCACACGGACAATTTTGGTATTTCAGGGCTACCCAGAGAATGGCTAGGGCATCACCTCCTCCATTGCTCCTCCAAAATATATCAGAAAAGGCAGATTCTGCAGCCTTTTTTCCAGGGAAACTCACCTGCTCAGGGGCTCTTTTAGGGGCACACAGGAGACTGAGGCTGAGATCCCTGGAGGTTACCCAGTACGTACAGGAGGAGCAGCAGAAGCTGCTTTTTTAAGCACAATTATTGGTGATGGGAACACAGCCTGGAAGTCTAACCCAATCCATTGTATTGTTAGCTTCAGAAGAGGGATGAATTGTACCTTTTTCTCGTATAAGCATTTCCAGTTCTAGCTTATCTGGGTTTCTCCAGTCCTGTTTAAAATGGTCTCCATCACAGGGAGTGAGTCTTCACTGCAAGCTCCATGCCAGGAAGTTTTCCTTGCTATGAAAAGCAGTACGTTTTTAAATTGACTGAAAAGCCATTGGACTCTCTTTTATTTTTGTTCTGCCTCTGCCTTAAAAATACTTATGAAGGATAAATTGTTTACACAAACATCTTGATAGATTGCTTGTCTTGTTACATTAAAAACATTTTCCAGAGAATGTACAGGCTGTAGATCAAGCATTTCTGGCACCATTATAATTTAAAAGCAAGTAGGTAATGTATAATTGCAAATGTCTTGCACAACTTCCCTCTGACAAGAATTCTCTAAAGGCTTGTCTGTCCAGGTTTGGACAAATGGGATGGGATTTTTCTTTTGCCAGATTTCTCTTACAGGCATTTTCAGTAGCATTTTGCATCTTGGGTCTTCTGTTTTTAGTACCGTGGATAAAATCTCCTGGGGTATTATTACGATTTGTACGCTAGACGTTTGAATCAGACTTTGATCATTCTGTGTGGATGACTTGAAGAAGTGGGATCTTTTTTAATGGGTTGCAGACGAATAACAAAGGCTTTAAGCTCTCATCCAAGCCCTCTGGAAGAAGAGGTGGAAGTGTCTAGAGAAGGAACCAGAAGTAGCAAAAACAGAAAAGGAGGAAATCTACAGAGCTGTCAGTTATTCTCTGACAGATCTGACTCTAACTAGGTCCTTAGGAGTAAAGACACATCTCAGCAGCTGGGAGGAAAGTCAGCTCCAGCAAGTCAGCTGCTCCCAGCATTGGATATGCATCTCTCCAGCTCATCAGCTTGCGAAGCTCTCTCATCAATAGGCTGGGCCTCCTAAGAGCTCACTGAGGATGACTTCTAAAAAAAAATTTAAAAATAAAAAATAGAAAAAAGAAATCAACATCTTTTTTCTTCCTGGTGAAACAAGTATGGGAAGGTTCTTCTTTCTTTTTTTAATTAGTGTTTAACGATTTAAGGCTGATCTCAAAACAGATGAAATCCTTCATCAGCAGAAGCAACCCTGGCCTCAACTGGGTGTGATCAGTATTTATTGCATTTATTGCTAGGGAACCATTTTCCTGGTTTGTTTGGGAAATGTGACTGCTGGATCTCAGAGTCTCTGAATCATCACTTCTACACAGCACAGACATGGGTGGTGAGTGAATGGCTTAGGGTTTTTATGCTGTCTATAGGGCTTTACTTATCAATCAGACTGTTGAACAGGTTATTAGTGTTTTCCAGCATATAATTCTAGCTAAGAAATAGACAAAATAAAATTACAGGATCAAAGAGCTCAAAAATGAGCCAACTTAAAGCATAAAAACACGTGACTGCTTCCCTGTAAAGCTGTTTTTTTCTTGTTGCTTGAGACACATTTGATGGTGCTTTCTGGAGCTGCCTCTCCTTTAAATCCACTCTGGGAGGATTTCACATCTGAGCTGACCTGAACTCTGGGGTTGCTTCCCTGTTAGTCC
Organism: Aythya fuligula; assembly: GCF_009819795.1. NCBI lineage: Eukaryota > Metazoa > Chordata > Aves > Anseriformes > Anatidae > Aythya > Aythya fuligula. The sequence continues at coordinate 7,382,050 of NC_045580.1, read as the reverse complement.
TACGGAGCCCATCTCCTTGCCTGTTCCTCTCTGTCTGCAGCTGAGATAGGTGCTGTCATCAACCCGCATGCTCTGGTGCTGTCTTTTATAACAATTTGCCTATAGTACCAGACATATATGCATAAATAGCACAACTGGAACAGCAAAGTGCATCAGAACTTGTATTTGTCCCAGACGTTATGGCTGCTTGCAATTTCCTTCATAATCCACAGCTTTGGAAAGCTCTTTTTCCCTTTTAATTCTGCTTGTTAAAATATAGCTTTTTCTGTTTTTGAACCTGAAAAATGATCACCAGAAGGAAATTCTTACTGTAAAAGCCTTATTGCTTATTAATGGGTGTAATTAAATGGGTCTAGCTAAGCTGAGGATAGCAGGAACCCTAAGAGTGCATGTACACATGTTCACTGGTCTAAATACCCCACTTATATTAATAAAGGAATTGATGTAGACAATGGCTTCATGTCTGGGAAGAGCTCTTGAGGCTGTAATGTAGACGGTTGCCTCCTTGAAGCTTCCTTTTGCTATAATACAGCTAAAAATAGCCCCACTCCACACTCGCAATAGAGCAGCTGTTGTACAACAGCATGAGATGCTTCAGGAACACCCGAAATAGATTAGGGGTGGAGGACCCAGGCTGGTATCCTGGGTGTCAGGAGCAGGAGAGGATTTGAAATGGAAATAGGGTTTGTTAGTGGTACTGCTGTGTGAATAACAAAAAAAAAAATAACACACGGATTTCACAGTAGCGGCGTTTTCCATGAAAGTTTGCAGGGTTTTCAAGCCGTTATAGATCAAAATGGTTTGGTGCTTGCCTAGAAGTCCAGAGATGTGGCTAGGCCAGCCTCAAGTCCAGCGTCTGGGGCAGAACAGGGCCTCTGCTGCTTGTGGAGGATGAGCTTTGGGAATAAATAATATTGGCATGACCTATGAGAATTTCTCCTATATTGTGCATTGTGTGTTAGCTGAGTATTGGGATGAAGTAGAAAATGCAGCTGCTGCAGAGATGACCCCAAGAGGCACTGAACAGTGGCATAGCAAAGCTTTTTTACTGGCCCTCTAGGGTGGCAGGTCAAGGGTGAAAGGAAACAGAACTATTGGCATACTGACACTGCACCTTCGTTTGCTGGGAAGAAGTGCTCATGTATTAATGTTTAACTCGGATGTAATCACAGGGAGCAAAGCCCTCTTTGAAGTTTAACCTGCGTAATACCCCTGTGAATCAGAAGCACAATGCCTTGTGCCTATGTTAACCCCACACCAAAACTGCAATGGTCCCGGGATTAGGGTGGAAGGAAACCAGAACCAAGTGAGCAATCACTTAGCCGAGCAGCATATGCTCTGCTCTGGGATACAGAGTCAGGTCTTCAAGCTTGTCAAGCTGTTGTAATGTTTGAAGTGAGAGAAGACGTGAGCAGGAGCTTGGCTGTAAAATATGGATGGATGTATACAGAACACTTTCACTTTCTACTTTAAAGTGAATTACATGTACTAAATATGCTGCAGATTTTGTTGTACCCCTGTTGTCCAAGTGTTGGCAATGTTGATTTGAGTCTGCAGACTGACAGAGGTCATAGCAATGAGAAATGAAGAGTCTGCTGAGCTTGCACAGCTTTGCCTCTGGGGTTTTTGTGCCGACTACACACAAAGATGAGCTACCAAAACCCCACGGAGGCTGTCGGAGGATGAGCAAGTAAGTGGGAAAGGCAGGCAATTAGATCAGGATTAAGGAATCTTTCCGTGAGGCTGAACCACTGTAAGAGCTTCTGAAGGGAAGAGAGACTGCTGTTCATAAAAATGAAAGAATTAGTGAAATGCTCTGGTAATCTTCAGCAGGTTTATGTTGCAACAGTTTTTCTTATTCCAACAACCTGATTAATCAGTTCTTTTGTGCTGTGGTGCTGCCTGGTGGTGGAACCTGCCACTGGATGCACCTCATTGCTTCACTGTTAAGTGTCAGAAACCAACAATGGAAACCAACCAACCACAAACTTGCACAAAATCCTAACAATGTGATAACGTGAGGGGCTGTAAACATTAAAATGTTTTAGGTAATATTAATGTTCAGTGATGGCTCGTTATTAGAAGGTACTGCACAGAGGTAAGAAGCAAGGCCATGCTTTTCTCTGTCAGCAGGGCTGTCCGATCTCTCAAAAAGTCCCGTTTTACTCCGCAATAAGGCTCACTGCAAAATGTGAAGGCTTTTCCAATTAGGTACATGCTGGCTGCCTGCATTTTCTTTCCCGCTGGCTGGCAAAAAAATAGGCCCTCTGCTGTTAGTGCTCCTTCCTAGTAGCTGCGTTACATTTTGCTGCCTTAGGTGGAACATGGTAATGGAAAAGTTTCTCTTTAAAATCCTGAATGCAGCAAGGCCTGACCTAAATCCTGTTTTAACCAGAGGGTCCCAGGATTACTTGGAGTCCTGTCCTGCACTGCTGAAATCTAAGAAAACCTTTGCAGGTGTTCAGTGATGGCAGCAAGTCCAAAGAGTGTTGAAGTTGTGCGTTGTAAATCTCCTTCATTGAGCAATGTTTCTGTAGGTTTGTATATGAATGCTTACAAGAAATGTGTCTTGACTTTTTGAGTCTTTGTACATGTGCTGGGAGGGATGGAGAATAGAATGATCATCCCATGGTGGCTTTAGAGTTGCTCTTTGATTTATGAGAGGCAAACACTCTGTTTGCTGCTCTGCTTGGACATGTGCTCTAAGGCACGTGCTGAGCTGATGCACCAAGGGCAGCAGAGCGCCAAGCAAAACCCCTGGGGGCAGCAGGTCCGGGGCAGCCACTGCTGGTTGCCGTGAGGAGCCCATTTCCTCAGCCCCAGCCAAGTTGTGTGGGGCTGTGCATAGCACCAGCAGAGGCTCCACACCAAGTACCCGTCAGCATGAGTTATTACCTGGCTAAATGTAAACTTCCCATTTAATTTCTGATTTCCAAGGAAGGTGAGTGTTGCAGGAAGCAGAGCTTTCACAGCTTTTTTTCCACGCTATTTAGTGTGAAATAGTTGTAGAGGTCCTCCCTGAAGGATGCTGTCCCTGCAAGCAGAGCACTGGGTGCTGCAGGGGAAAAAGCTGTGTGTTCTGGGCTCATTTGGCTTGTTTGGAAAATTCTCCATATATTGTTGGTGATGCAGGAGAACTGTGTCGGTGAGGCAGGCAGCTGATAACCAGACATGCAATTACACTTGGCAAAACTGCCTTGTGATGGGTGCTCTTAAGTATATTAAAAAGCTGATCTCTGCTCTGTGGAAGGAAAGGGAAAATCCAGCTGAAATGACTGTTTGGTAATGCTGCTCATGAAGCAGTGATTAAGGGTCTGATTTATTTATTTTGTCTTTTGCTTCTCTGTTGCCTAACCCCGAGGCAGCAGTGCCATTCCCTGAAGCCCCAGGGCTCAGCCAGGAGACACAGGTGTGTGCCTGTGCCTCCAAGGAAGAGGCATGGGCCTGCTCAGGAGCCAGCTGTGTCAGCCAGGGACTTTATTTCATGCTGCATTTCAAGCAGAGAGGAGGCAAGGAAGAGGAGCAGGAAGAGGGATGCCTGGGCAAGCAAGGAGTTGGAAGCTAGCTGGCTGCAAGGGTACGGGGAGGGCAGCTGTATGGGGAAAACCTGGTAAAAGGATGGATGGAAATGTGGAACTTGGGTTCAACGGTGTTCTGTGCTGGTATAAAAGTCCGCATTAAAGGAATCTGACCTCTCTGCTCCTTCCTTCTCCTCCCTAGAACACTACAAGAGAGTACATGTTTAGGCTGGTCATTTGAGTAATGTAAATATGACCTCTAATAGAACCTGCACATGGGTGGAGATCTCATCCTTTCCCTTCTTTCTAGAATTTTCTGACCCTGAGGAATGGCAGAAGGCCTTATGCTCCCTCTGTCTTTCCCATTTTGACTCTGAGGAAATCCAAGGTAAAATTCAAGTTGAACTTGATCGAAAAGGATTTTAACCGGGGAAGGGGAAAAACGTTTATCTGCAGATGTCTTTCCTGATTGAGGTAAATAACCGAGCGTTATGTGGGGAATGAAAAACAGTTCATAGATTCTTTAGCTCTTCCTCCCCCATCCTTTCCCTTTCCTGCAGCATTTGTCAGGATTATTATTTATTTAGCACTTCTGCTTTAGCCAAAAGCTGCTGGTCCCCATCAGCCCGTGATCAGCCCCAAACCCTCGTTTGCCCAGGGCTGTTGTGGTCCTTCTGCAGGCAGGACTACACAAGTACCACCTGTGGTGCTTGGTGCTCCCCTGAAACTTCAGATCTGACCGATGGAAGGCACAACAGCCCCTGAAGGATGGAAGCAGGGAGGTGCAGGCTGGATTGTACTGATGCTGTGCTGCTGAGAAAGCTGCTGTAAATGGCTGATTTTAAAATGGGGCAGGATTGCAGGGAAACTGCAGCTGAGGTGTGTGAGGTGGTGTGAATGTGTACTATGTGGGGTGGACTTGCACAGGGATGTGTGAGCTCCGGGGTGCTGGAGGTATGTTGCTTCCTTCAGGTCATGCAGGGGTGTAGGAAGTGACTCCTGTACCCCTCAGCATCACATCTCCATCAGCCGAGCATCTGGCCCTGCTTGAGCCCCGCTGCAGCTCCTCTCATCTGGCGCTGGTGCCAAGCTGCCCTCACCCTTCCTCCAAGAGCAGAGGCAGAGGAAAGGAGCCCCATTTCAACCTGCAGGAGAGAAGCTGAACTGTAGGAGTGGCTGAGCGAGAGGAATCATTGGGGCTCCTTGCAGGGAGGCGGTGGTGGGAAGGCAGAGCAGGCAGGTGCTCCCCCAGAAGGTCTGCAGGGCAGGGACTCCTCCAGGGCTCCCCGTGGAGATGGGGAACTGCAGCAGAAGATGCTCAGGTCTGTGGGAGAAGGGAAGGCTCATTACTGGCTCATTCTCATGTATCAGTTGCTGTTACTTTGCTTGAGTGTGTTAATTAAAGGCATACCTCCTGTGTGCAGCTGTGTGCATTATTAAGAAGCTGGAGCTATAATAGTGTGTGAATTTGTGAGAAAACATCACCAGCCCTTTTGCATCTATTTATTTTTTTGCATCTTGGCTCTCAGCTCTTCGGGAAGTGGCTCGTGTGCTGCCTGCACCATCCCCTCCTCGGGGCCCAGTGGGAGCCCGAGTGGTGCAGATGAGGCCAGAAGAGCGTGGTCTCAGCAGACACCCTGCTTGCTGGAGAAAAACACCTCTCCCTCCTCCTTCTAAGCACTGGGGCTGGCTCTTTGAGATCTAACTTAGCCAAGCCTTTGTCTAAAGTGTTTATAGCCCAATACACAAGGCAATGAAAATGGTGCCAATTGCTTTCTGGCTAAGTGCTGTCTGTTAAGCGTGGAGCAGCACAGAAACACTGCTCACATTGAGATTGAAGGCTCGCATCTCTCTCCCCCCTCATAATTTTGTGCCGTAATCCAGGAATGATTTTTGAGCCTCTATGAGTGTTGTTGTCTCTGGTGCAGTGACTGATGAGACATCTGCTCTGTGACGTGCTCTGTAACAAACAATTCATTACTGCAAAATGGACTTGCAGTCATTAGCCCAGGAGCTCTGGGTTTAATGTGGCATTCTGCAGTGTCAAAAATCCTGCCTGGCTCTGGGGATTATGCATCATGTTTTATATCAGTTATGAAACCTGAACTTCAAGACAATGGATATTTAACATGTTTGGCAATTTAGTTGACATATTTACTTTTCCTGAACGAGCCCATTTTGGAGATGACCACTAAAGCACCCAGGTTCATTAGTGCAGTGCTTCTCTGCCTGAGGAAGCCTTCCTCCTTGATGCCTCTGCCCTCATTTGAAATTGAGGGTTTGGGAAAGGGTGCGTGTGGGGCACAGTGATGCCTACAGGTCACCTTTGGCCACAAATCTTACCAAAAGAGAAGGCAAACAGCATTTGGAGGGGAAGTGGTCCTCATTGGAAAGGCATCACTGGGGAGCAGACAAGCCAACAGGGATGGATTTTGCTTTCTCCTCCCTCTCTTCTTCCCCAGCCCCTCTTTTTCAAGAAGGCACCTCCCAAACCATGACCTGTCTCCACCAATGCTCAGGTAGCTTCCCTGGGGAGGGCTTCCTGTGCTGGCAGCATCTTCTGACAGTCCCCTGCTCTGTGCACCCAAGGTTGTCCCTTAGAAATGATCACAGAACTCATTTCTCCAAGTCCCACTAACCATGAATTAAGCCCTGATTGTTCTGGGCTGCTCAGACTAGGGTTTTACTACAGCTCTCAGAAAAAGGCAGTTTGGTTTCTGCTCTTTTTTTCCCTTGCCCTTTTGTGCTGCTTGTGCAATCTGCTCTAACTGGATTGCGTGGTGGTTTGTTTGCTATGCTTGAGTGTCTGCCTGGTTGGAGCTTTGTGATAGCCTCCTGAATCCAAGCACATCGAAAGGCTCTAATACAATCACAGAGCTTCGTGCATTGCTCAAAATCTCAACTAATCTGTGTCATCATGAGATAGACAGTGCTGATTTCTAGAGGTTTAATGTGAAAATGGGGAACTGGAAGCACTAAACAATAGCTGTAGCTCAGCCTTAATGCAGCTCACTCATTATGAGAGTGGAAAATTACAGATAAACTCCCCATATTAGTTAAAAAAAAAAAAAAAAAAAAAAATCTCCAATCCCAGGAGATTTCATTAGTTACAAGTAACTATTTATTGCAAGATTTTTCCCTTGCCACTTGTTTGTTGGTTAGTAGGTTTTTGTTTGTTTTTAAATAAGGGGAATTATCCCTATGACAAAAATAACAAACTAAAACAAACCCCCTTGATGCTAGTCTAGGATTTCCGTATCATGTACATGAATGGTTGCTTGATGAGGGATAGTCTCCCAGTTCAGTGAATGCTATGGGCTTCTCTGCCCATCTCACGGCAAAGAGGCTAATCCTGTGCCTGCTCCTGAGCCATCAGATTGACAAAAAAGCTGTTGGGTCCCTCAGATCCTGGGTCTAGGAGGTAGCTGGACTGATCTGCAAGAGGCAAACCAAGTGCCAGCTCCGTGACAACAGCTCCCAGATGGTGACAAAATGATTTCCGAGGCTCTGGCGCTGGAGCGAGTTGAGTGGCAGCTGCAGACATGGGAAGTGCTCTGCACAGATAGAGCTGACACTGATGCAGCCTGGTGTTATTAAACTCCCCTGATGTGCTCCGTTCCTGTATGGAAAGCATTCTGAGATGCTGGTGACACGGCATGGAGACGGAGCTGGTGTAGGACAGTCACTACCAGCAGGAGCGGTGGCGGCGTTCATTAAACTGCTCCTGCAGCTGCTTCCAGCTTGGTGTGATTCCCTGTCTGCCAGGGCCAGCACGACACAGACTGGGTCTGTCAGGGGCTGTCACACCACAAAGATGAGCATGGTGAACACACATTCAAGATAACACCAGGAGCAATGGGTGCTGGGCCCAACATGGCCATTCCTGCTGCATTAGGATGGCTTGGATTGGAATAACTGCATCCAGTGCTTCGACAGCAGGTTGTGCTGCCAAGGATCCCCTTGGGCTTTGCAAAGAGAATCAGGCTGAATTTTCCAAATTGCCTGTCCCCTGCTGCAGAAATGCTGGTGAAATACATACGCAGGCTTGCGGGCACAGCTTACTCTGCTGTTTGTAATTGCCTTAGCATCACCTAGGATGCCCCTACTCTGCTTGTCCCTTCCCCAGGGAGCCTCGTCTGTGTGTTTGCGCAGCGCCTCACACACAGCTTGTGCTGTAGACACAGGACAGGAATAAAAAATGCAAAATAACCCAGTCAGGCAAGTACAGGAATAATTCTGGGCACAGAGAAATGGATGGCACAGCCACCACTGGTGTCTCTGGGGTTAGGAGCAGCCTACCTGGGTCTGCAGTGGTGGGTAGTGAAAGGAGGTTTTGGTGTGTTTGCCATTGCTGAGAGGCAATGGGTGCTTGGTGTGTTCTCATGTGTTTAATTGTGAGCTCAGGGTGTGCTGTATGAGGGTGTGCGAAAGACCTGACTGCACATGAGGCCTCAGCGTCTCACTGCTGAAGTCAACCCTGAATTGCCACCCGCTCCCAGTGTGACCCCTCAGCCCTCCAGCTCCAGCTGGCTTCCCTGATTCCTCTGCCATGTTCCCTCTTTCAGAGCCTCCCTTTTCTGCCAGCTGGGCCCCAGGTGTCCCCGAGCAGCCTTTCTGCTGCTTGCATTCACAAAGAGCAGGAGGCATGGCCTGGTGTGCTGAGCACCCTGAGAGCTCGGACTAACCATGTGGTTTCTGCTTTAGGTGCCTCTGCAACAAGGAGGAAGAATTCCAGCTCCACATCTGACGGTTCATCTGCAAGGAACTTTTTCTTGAATGACTTTGGTATTATTATTATTATTATTATTATTTTTAACTTCCTGTGCCTGAGTGTTTGGGGGCCTTGTCAGGCCAGGTGGATTTGTGCTGGCAGCCTTGCAGCCACACCTCCTGTGAGAAGGGGACTTCTTTACAGGAAAGGTGTAAAGACGGGGGGCCAAGAGCTTCAGCCCCTACCTGTCTCCTTGCACTAACAGCAAATGAAGGAAAATGACTAGTTCTGCACGGCCAGTTGTCAGAAGAAAGCCTTATCCTCCCTTTTTCAGGGAACAGAAGTCAGATGGGAAGAGTCAATACAGTGAACAAAAAATGCAGAGAGGGCTGGGGGTCAGCAGAGGTGAGCTCAGATGGGGAAACAAACGATCTCTGTAGGACCTATGCTAGGCTCACCATTATTCTTGAAGTGTATCTGCTTAGACAGCCCTGCACAGAAGCAGTAATAACAGGAGAATGGAATAAAAAACCCTACAGTAGCTTCTTGACTGAAATAGCAAGCAACTGAGGCGGGATGTTGCTCTGCAGCACACTCCCAATGTGTCCGTGTCGCCCTGGGACTGGCACTGGGAGCTGATGGCAGCCTTGCAGCACAAGGCCACAGGTGTGCAGGCAGAGTGCAAATGCAGGCAGGAATGCAAGTCCATGCCAACATGCTAATGGATGTATGGGAGCCTTTGGGGAGGTAAAATAGCAAAAACACAGGGGACTGGGTGTGTGGTGGGGGGCTTGAACCTGTGTGGCCAGCACAAGCGTTGCTGTGTGGAAGTGTCTGGGTGTCAGAGTAAGCCGTGATGAGGGTTTCAGCATTAGTGAGAAAAATTTCTTCCCTGGCACAGTCTGAACTGCTTGCTTGAGCACCAGCCATGCTTGTAGGTTACCTTGCAGACCAGAAGGGGAAAAGAAGTTTATTTTTGCCAGGAATGGTAATGCTGAAAGGCTCTGAAGAGCATAAGGAATACAAAGTGCTCCCCGGCTCTGCACAAGGTGCAGCCCCATGGCTTCAGTGCTGAGGGTGTCCCTGCCCTGGTTAACACAGCAAAAACTGACTTCTGGATTTTTATTCCGAAGTATAAATGTGGTTCTTCAGCTGGGGCATGGCTCTGTTCCAACCCAGCATTGCACACAGGCTCTCCAGTCTGTATTTTCAGAAACGTTGCCATCCCCATGAAATTGTCCTGAGGTTGTGCCAGCTCCACGTGCCCTGGGCAGCCCTGGTGCTTTCCCTGGTACCTGGAGCACCTCGTTCCTCCACACTGCTCACAGAGATGGTCTGGCTGTGCGATCAATAGGTAGATGTTCCCTGCTGCGTGTTTATATTGGGGCTGTGAATAAATCTAACTCATCTGGGTGAACACACAAGGGAAGGGATTTGGAGAGGCAGAGATGCCACGGTGATGCTCGGCTCGTTGCTACGCGACATTGTGCTGTAGCCATGGCGACTGCTGGAGGAGCACGGACCCTTCTTCTGATACAGGCTGCACCAAAAATCCATCTCATCCTGCTCCTTGGCAGGGCTGCCCCAGGCTGAGAGCCCCAAATCCCCTCCAGTGTCCCGTGGGGCCACTGCTGCAGCTCATATGGCTGGGAGCGGCTATTTTCTGCAGCTATTGCCTCTCAGGAGGGCTGGGTTTCTGTGCTTTTCAGCACTGGCAGCCTTCGCATTAAAAACCAGCAATAAAACTTGTGTGAGGCCATCCAGCGGTAGCTGCACAGGGCGATGCTGTCCAGTAAACAAAGCAGCAAATTTGTTCTGTGTTACTATTCCTGGCGTGAGGGAGAGGGAAATGTGCCCTTGCCTGAGACAGTAGCTGCTCCTGCAGGGTCAGAGGGATTGCATCTGCCAGAAATACACATCCCTCGGTCTCACTTGTATCCAATTTTTGTTTCTTCTCAACGGGAAATGTCCCTAAAAGCAAATGAAGGCAAGGAAAATAATGGAAAACTGGGGGTGGGCGTGAGATCCAAATGAGGTTTCCCTGGGCAGCTGCCCCAGCAGATCTCCCTCCTCCTGCTCCCTGCAGGTGCAGCTGGGCGGAGGAGGGCTGCTAAGTCAGCTCCAAGTGATGGTTCCCTGAAGGCCAGGAACAGCGAAACCTCCTTTGCATCTCTTTGAAGTGTGCTACCTGCCAGACACAGCTCAAGGCATGCTGTGATGCAGAGGATGTCATAATTATCCTTTTCCCTGCACCAGGAGGGGAGAGTTCTTGCCCCAGAGGCCTGATGCTTTTACTTGGGGGAATGCACGGTGTGCAGGGTAACGTAACAGAAGGCACCAGCTGGAGACGCTACTGCGGAAGATAATTGTATGATGACTTGAAAAAATAAGTAGCTTTTGGGAAGAATGAACAGGCGCAGAAGTAGGAGGCTTGGAGTGGAATATGATAAATGTTTGGGATTAAGTATTAAACCCAGAAGGGGAGAGTAATCTGGATCATTCCTGAGGAGTAGGAGTGACTGATTGTCCATCTGGAGTGGTTCGTGGCTATGTGGGTGAAATAAGCATGTTTCTGTCAGCAGCACAGACGTGCTAATAGCATCCTGCAAGGAGGACATGCATCTTCCAGCCACAGGCTCTCGGAGATCCCAAAACGTGCTGAACCTCAGTGGTGAGGAGCGCAGCGCTGGCTGCTAGGGCTGGCTTAACCAGGCAGACCTGCTGCTGAGGCTTACAGTAGCAAAGCAGAACAAGGTCCGTGAGCTGAGCTTCAATGCTCCTCGTGGGATCTCAGCACTGCAGGTGAGAGCAGTAATTGCCCTCAGGAGGAGAAGGAGCCTGAAGGAGAGCTCCAGCTTTGGGGCTGAGCAGGAGGCAGTGCTGTCCAGCTGTGGCTGCTGCCTTGCCACAGGGCTATGGCTCTTTGCTCCTGCAGAGCCCAGACCAGCTGTCAGGGCTGTGCTGGTCCCTGTGATGCTTCCCCTCCACCCAAAGAGCCTCCCTCTGCTGGGGCAGAGCTGCTGCTTGGACAGGACCATGGCACCGCTGCTACCTGCCAGGCAGAAGCCCTTCCAAACTCAGCCTCATCATTAGGAGGCTCTGAGTATCCTAATTAAGCATGCCGCAGGTGCCGATGTTACTAAGCAACCCCATTCTCCTGCAGTAGCCCCCCCTGCTCCCAGCCACTGCCTCTGCTCCAGCCAGGCCAAGCTGCCCTGTCCTGGTGCAGGGAAATCACAGCAATGTGCAGGGGGGGTTGGGACCCAAGCAGGAAAACTGCTCTGGGGCAGCTTGTAGGGGCCTGAGGACTGAAAGGAGCCAGACAGGCATGGGGTTGGGCTGGGAGATGAACAAAAGCTGCTTGTTTACTCAGCAGAAGCGGTGAGGTTTGTGCCCTGTGTCCCCCACATGAGGAGGAGCTGTGTGGTTGAGCATCTCCCGGTATATGCTGTTGGGGTAGGTGGGAGTTCAGTGTTTCCTTCCCCAAAACAGAGTTCTCCACTGCTTCCCCAGGCTTTTTTTTTTTTTTTTTTTTTTGGCAGATATCTGGTCATTAACTTTTGCTGCAATCATTTTTTTATTAACTTCGAGGAAAACCTGTTTCCTGGGTGATCACTCTTCCATGGGGTTCCAGACCAGCAGCGCACAGCATCGCTCACTGGATTGAGCTTCCTAATGCCAATATTTCACTGGCGGTAAATCCATCCAGGCTACCTTGTCCTGCTTAAAAAGCCATGAAATTCTCATGCATTACCTGTGGAATAACAACCGTTAAGAGATGTATTAAGTGGAGATTGAAATCCAGTCTGAGGCATTTGTGTAGCTTGGGTTGAGATGATCAGCTCTCGATAGCAGAGGAATAAGATTTGAAGCGTTCAGTGAACGGCTTGACTCCAACAGTGAGCAAGCTGGAGAGAAAAGAAGCAGGTTGGTTGTGCTTCTCTGCTTTGGTATTTATCTACTATCTACAATGCTCTTCTCCTAAGTTGATCGGTGTGGTGACAGTCCCTTCCTCCTCCCCTTCTTTCCCAAGGGGAGAAGAGCAGTCAGCTCTGTTCACCAGTTGTTAGCCAAGGCAAGCATCCCTTCTGCTCTTCGTGCTTTATTTTTGGTCACTATAATTTGTTGGCAGTGAGAAGCAGTCTGCTGTCCTCTAAACAGAGGTAGGGTTGTGCCCCTGGGGGTTATTTCTTTGGAGAAGTCTCAGGGGAAAGCAGGCACAGAAAACATTTGATGCAGTCAAACTATTGGTCCTGTTTAAGCACTGTAATAACGAACATGATTATAACAGTAGCTCAGCTACCCCTGTTGTTTGCATTACAGAATTATTTATATTAGCAATGTGCCATGATGTGTGCGAGCATTAAAATGTCGGGAGAGAAAACGGGGATGGGGGCTTGGGCTCTGCAGGGTTGGCACCGGAGCTCAGGCTGCTCTGGACAAACTCTGCAAAAAAACTCAGGTCTCAGCTTTCTTGCTTGGAGCACAAAGGTGGCAGGAGACCGGTGGGCTCTTTGCATTGTCTGGGTCCTTCCTGCATGTTTGTGCCTCACCACACCTCCTTGTTAATTTGGGGTTTTGTGCTGGATAAATAGCGTCTGGGTGTATTTGATTTATTTTTTTTAAACACAGATGTGATGACATTAAATTGCTTTGTGATGCTTGACAAATTTACTTTTTCTGTTCTTCCTACCCAGAGAGAAAGATTGCAAACTAAAAAAAAAATCAAACCCACAAACAAACAAAGACTAAAAATGCCCTAATAAGAATAAAAAATAAAACCCACAAAACAAACAAAAAACCCATCAACTCTAGCATGCAAGGAAGAACATGTACGTTTTATGAACAGAATGAAATTAGATATCTGTCAAAATACATTTGTCCTCAAAATAACTATTCATACATTTCATTTTCCTGCATAAATAGATATTCATCTGCTCTCTTCTACCTGTCATTTGCTCCTCATATTCCAGCACTGACTGTGGGAGGGAAATATTTAAAGATTCTTCCAAAGCAATAAGCAGGCTGGGCTTATATCATTTTCTCTGGCTTTCTTAGCACCACTCACTTTATTACCAATGAGAAGGGAAACATCTATTCAAAATCAGCCCAATAATATTGTGTTCCAAAACATTAATTCTGAGCTGCAAACCCTGTCTGGTTTCAAGCAAGCTATGCCAGCTGAGCAGCTCCTGAAGGTTGGCGGATGGGATGGGATGGGATGGGATGGGATGGGATGGGATGGGATGGGATGGGATGGGATGGGATGGGATGGAGCAGCTGGGTAGCCTGGCTGGGGCGGGGTGCCCCGGGTCTGCTGCTCGTGGTTTGTTTGAAGCCTGACTGCTGTGAAAGGTGACAGAGCCTGCGAGTGATGGAGATGCTCCTCGGGCCAGTGGGATTTTGAATTCAACGTGGTTTAGATCCAGCTATTATAAAGCAACATTTTAGATGTATTTATTTTTATTTTTTTTTAAAAAGGAAAAACTTTCATAGCCTGCTTTGAAATTTGGTAGCTTCTCTCCCCTACTTTGTATGACATGGGCAGCTGCTCCCAGGCAAGCCTTGGAGGGAGCAGAGCAGATCGCGTACAAGTTGCTTTGAAGCATGCTGGCTGCATCTTAATGGGGCAGTTGCAGCCCATCGAGGAGGGCTGCCAATAAAATATCAAATCTTGTTAAGTCTTCCAGTTTGAGCAAAGCGCATCTGAAAATCTGGCAGATAAAAGAACCTTTTGACCAAAAGGAAAAAAACAAAACATGCATTTTAAACACTGCTGAACCAACAACACTCATTAGCATATGTTTTTCTTTGATAACGGTTCCCAGGAGTAACACAAACAGATTCAACACTGTGTGCATCAGAGGAACTTGATAGGAGTTCAAGAAAAATATCACTCTCATGTCAAAGCCACGGTGTCACCAAACACCTTTCCTGGCAAGGTGGCAGGATCCTGCATGTGCGCAGCCAGCTGCAGCTTTGTGGTGTTTGGCTGGACAGAGCTGCAAGTGGGACTGGGAAACTGTTCTGGGGAGCAAGACCCAGGAGATTTGTCACCTCCTGGTAGGTCTGAGAGAGCAATCAGCTCGGGGAGGCTGCTTCTCTGCTGCTTGGCATAACCGAGGGGTGTATGACTACATGTGCAGAGCGATGGTAACATTGATACAGGATCTGGGGGGGGTGCTGGGGAAGAAAACCACCAAAACAACAACGACCCAAGGCACACAGCTCCAAGTAGCAGAGCTGAGCTCTCTCCTCCAGAAAAAAAGCCCCCAAGCTCTGCCTAAGGGAGGACAAGGAAGAAGGCTCAGAGCCAGGCAACCCCCTGCTCTGACACACCTGGAGCCATCCATCACTTTTGACATCTTCTGTCCTTACAAGTGTTTTGTCAAGGACCTCCAAAGGGTGAATTGTTTTTTCCAGAAATCCTAGAGACCTTACTGACACTGGAAATCGAAGAATTAATGAACTAGTGTGGATAATGATTGCAGTTCGTTGAAAAATACATTGCCACGCATTTCATGTCCAAACTGAGGGAAATACTGAGCTGTAAAACTTAATCTGATTTTAAAAAAAAAAAAAAAAAAAAAAAAAAAATTTACCTCTTTTTGTTTCTTCCTGCAGTTTGAGTTCTGGGGGTCAATGCCTGGCAGCCTTAGCAGCCTCTGGTGCAGCACGCCTGGCTTTTGAGAAACTTGCCCTTCAAGGCAGAGGCAGTTAACATGGAGGCAGCACTCACTAACCTCACCCCAGGCTTCCTCCTTGACAGTGGCTGTTCATGTGCAAAACAAAAACAAAAACAAAAACAACTGTCTGAAGATTACAGGGAAACGTGGCAACTTTGTTCTCACAGTGAGGCTGTTATGCTTCTCCATGCAGCAGAGACTGATTAAAATCAGTATAAAGTACAAGAAGCATGGATCTGAATCAAAAACCTACATGCTGCTAACACTGAAGGAAAGAGAATTTGTTTCAAGGCACTTGAGGAACTCTGAAGATGAAAACCCCTAGATTGATTTGTTTATAGACTTCCTTTTGTTACTCTCTACTGCGATATCTGAGCATATAAGTAATAGTTATTATGATTATTTCATCTTTATCTATTGTTGAAAGAAGGCACAGATGTGACTACAAGCTTTGACTCCCACGTGCTACTGCAGCAAAATGCTAGACAGGTAGGGATGGTGGTGGGTAAACAGAAAACCAACCCGTCAAATCACTGGGGACACTTTTCAGTGCAGGTAGCCAGCCTTTTTAAAGGAGGTCAGGCACTAGGGATGATGTAGTAGTGGTGGAAGCAGCATACCCTGGAAAACTTAGGGATTTAATTTCCATACCTAAGTGTCAACTGAATTTGCTGGAAAATCTAAAGGCAGCTGTAGAAGCTGAGCTATTTGGCAGGTTCAGTCATTTGGGAGAACACGGTCAATAAATTAGAGGCTGTTCTACATGCGAGGGTTACATCTGTTTGTGCTGTTCTTGACCTGCTTAGCACAGACATGGTTACAGCAGAGGTTTGGCTGTGTAAAGACAGTCGCTTCTTTATGAAAAGGTAGGTAAGATATAACGTATCTCTGCTGATCTGTACAGAAACCTATTCTCAGGGCATATTCATCCTGTTGTAGCGGAGACCACATGGTGGCATGTTCTGCTAAGGGTGGAATATTTTATCCCCCAGCTGCAGAGTGGCAGGGGTGCAAACCTGGGATGGTGAAAGGCTGGTTCAGACACAATGATTACCTGGAAAACTTTGCTACCCTGATATCTGCCAAAGCTTATCACTGTTCTTTATTTACTAATTGTGGGGACTGTCATTTCACGTGCCCATGAGCTGTTACCTCTGCCCACAGTGCCACATACAATAACAAACAGCCAACTGGAGGGAAATCCAGCCTTTTTCCTCGATTTTTTTTTTTTTTTTTTTTAATAAATAGCAAAAACTGCTGTTTTGGCCCTGGTTGGAGATTACCTCCTACTTTTACTGCTGCAGGCACTTCAGAGTTTCAGTCCCACCCAGCACTACTTCTGGATTTATTGGCCTGTCAGGTTTTCTCTTGTTATCTTTAGTTCCAGCTGGAATAACTTGGCCATAAACATTCCCCCTGGACTAAAACTGTGTCCAGCAGGAAATGTAGAAGTTTTTCTCAGGTTTCCCATAAACGTGTGAGCACTGCCAGAGTTTTTCATCCGAAAGATGCTGAACAGCTGCTTTGCATCGGTCAGAGAAACATTGGGAAGCAAAGGGCAGAAGCTTCTGTATGTGCACCAGCCACTCTGAACCCATACTACTGCAACATTGGCAGAACAATCTTCCTTTCTCCCAGTGCCATGTCAGACTTGGTGGTTGTTTGCATCCTGCTGAGCAGTGGCAGGGAGTGAAGCAAAGGACTTAGAGGTTTTTTGCATCCCCATGGTCAGGGCTGCAGCAGAGAGCAGGAGGTTGAAACTGTGGCCCACCGCTCAGGGCTCCATCCTTCCAAGCAGCCCAGGGTTTGTTGTTTCTCTCTCTCCCACCATCTTCCTGTTAAATGAACTGGGAATTCAGGTGCAGGCTGCTAATTCCCCGTGTGTTGCCTCAGACCATGTTCCAATATTACTTCTCTGTAGCATTTAATAGAGCTCTTGCATAAAAGAAACAAATGCATAGATTGGGAGCTGGAGAGGCAGGATCCCATCAATCAGCTGTGCTGCCTGCATTGCTGGATGCTGGTCTTGCTTTGAAAGCTTCCCTGGCACTCTTCTTGCCAAAGTGTGCTGCTATTTATTTGGTCCGCTTGTGCTCTCGTTTGTTAGGCAGAAGCTTGCTTTCGCTCTGTCTCCCTGTCTTTGCCCTCTCCTCCTGGTGTTCCAGGTCTGTGCTGGCATTTAAATGAAGTGGGAAAGGGAAGCTGGGAGCTGAATTTATGACCAGCACAGGAGTGGAACATGGAGATGTGCAATATGCTTGCGGAGGTCACAGGCCAGAGGCAGGCTGGACACTGCTCCAGCACCATGCTGCTGTCAGTGCTGCGCTCCCCAAGGCAGCACGGTTCAGCATCATCTCACAGCCTTCCCCAGCAGTTTGCAAACATGATTTTAGTCCAGTTCACACTTCAATCAGCCAGGCAGCCCCAGCAGCATGCAGGTGAGGAGCAGGAGAGGCTGCCCAGCACCTCACTGTGATGTGGGGTGGGATGGGGGGCAACTCCCAGGCCACTTGGGTGGAATCAGCCCACTGAGAACTGCGCCTGGCCCTGCAGACAGGGAGCTCTGGAGCGAAAGCACCATTAAATACTCAATTTGGAGCTGAAATATCCTTTATCAGAAATTTATAACCCATTTTAAATGAATCCATTCAGGGCCCAGCGAGGGTCCTGGCTGAGGGAGGAGATAATTCCCCAGGTTTATTTATACAGTTTGATAGTTTTTATGCTGGGCTAGTAAAAAATAGTCTGTGCTGATAAAATACTTTCTCTGCTTGTAAAATTGGAGAGTGTTTTATCTCCGATGCTGAAATTGCGTTGCCCTGGTAGTTGCTTGTGGGCAGGGGGTGGCAGTGGGTGCTGGAGCAGAGGGGGATGCGATGCCTGTGAATGTTAAGGGTCCCAACATGTTCCTTGGAGAGGGCTTTTCTGGTGTCTGAACCATCCTTGTCCTCTACAAGGGCTGCTTCTTTGGGGACAAAATGCAGCTGAGCCAATTAATGGAAGGAGAAGTGATTAAGGTGTAATCATCTTCTGATTGATCAACTATCCCTTCCGCTGGCCAAGACAAAGGTATCACCTGGGAGGCAGAAAATAAAGGAGGTGAGATTCTGCGCTGTCTTATCCTGTCTTTGCCCTTTCCTGAGACCTGTCCTAGAGAGGCAGGATGCTCAGCTACATGATATCATCACATCTCTTCCACTTGGCTGCATGAAGCTCTGTGAGGTTTTGGTACCAGCTAAGAGGTAACAATCCCCAAGGGCGGTTCCTTTCCACTTGCTAACAGAAAGAAGAAGTGGTACAAAAGAACCTGGATTTCTAGTCCCCAAAGGGCAGATTTAGTCTCAACTTCTTATGCTAAACTCTCCCCAGCCTGAGTTTACTGCGGGTGTAATGAGCACAGCTTTATCATGGCAGTGATCGTGGGATAATAACAGCTCTAACAACAGTGATTTCATTGTAATACAATTTCTGCTGCAAAAATATTGTTATTACGGAAATTGCTGTGACTGGTTGTAGCTGGGGAAACGTTGAATAATCCTCCACAAAGCAAGGGAGTGGGACGAGATGCTGGGAGCTGCTCCTTGGCATGTGCCCACCCTGCTGCAGGGAGTACAGCCCCACACCTGGTGGATGCTGCAGACACTCGAGGCAGGGTCTTCCCCTTCTCCTCTGCTGAGAATTCACATTCCTAGAAAACATCTTGGAAAATTCCCCCTCTGCCCTGACCTGAATTCAGGTCAGGTTTTCCCCAAGGAGCCTAGGAAGGGATGTCCTGCTCAGCCACTGCATCTTCTGCTCTATTTCCATCTGGGGAAGCTGCTCTGGAAGAAGTCTCGAAGGCTCAGCACCAGAATGAGTTTAAGGAGATAAGGGAAGTCGCTGTGTTAACAGTGAAAGTATTGAAGAGAATGGGTTACAGGGAAATTTGTAATTTGACATGCTGTTATGTAAGGAGTTTTATGCATGCTGTACCCAGATACGCCACTGAAAACAGATGGATTAATGGAGGAATTTATCATTTATACAGAGAAAAATAAGGTGATCAAATCAGAGCGAATTTTCCCTTCCTTAGAGATAGGAGAGCAATTACAGCACAATGAAGTCTGTGGAGAACAGAGAGGGGCTATTGTATCCACACAATGGAGAGCAGAGAGAAAACTGCAGGAGGGGGAAAAAAAGAGAGAGAGGGAGACGGTGACAGAGAAAGCAACAGAATAAACTATTATCTGTGACAAGGACACGATGTAAACGTGCGACATCAAAGTGACAACAGAAGCGTCGTGGCAAGGGAATTTCAGCTGCAGTACCTGGTGCTGAGGGAAGGCGTTGGGTGGGTTGGGGGCTGCCAGCAGCCTGCCCTGCATGGGGGCAGCCCCATGGAGGCAGAGCGAGCAGGATTTGGTGCTGGTGTGGGGTCTGAGGGCTGTTAAAGGGCATCTGTGATGGTGCTGGGCAGGGCTGGGGGGCTGCTGCAGGGAGGGGGCCATGGTAAACCCCTGGACCACAGCAGTAGCAGGTTCCTGAGCATCCCCAAATCCCCTCAGGATCCTGCCTTTTCAAGTGTGCAGGAATTTCTAACTTCTCACTATTTCCCCCCTCCAGGCAGCCCGTTTTCTTCTATATTCTGGAGATGGATCCCAGCATAATTAAACAACAGAAACTCTCAGGAAATGCGTGCATTTTTCCATGGGGAGTAGAAGCTGAAATATGATGTGCTCCAATGCTGCTTTTTATTCTGTAAGTTTTTTCCTGCCACCCATGCACCCCATCAAAGAATCCAGGAAAGCACAATTAATGTAATGAGCTACAATTTCAAGCCATGGAAAGCCATTGAAAACAAAGCAAAACCCAGTGAAGCTCTGTGTTACTGCTATTTTGGCCAACACTTGAACCCTTGAGCTCTGCACACAGCAGTCCATGCTTCAGGCTAACAGCTGGATGCAAATGCCCCAATCATTTCACTTTCAGTGCTTTCTAATTGTATTTAGACCTATTTTACAGACTTCAGTGACATTCAGAGAGAACAAAGCAGGGTTTGCTGTGTGATGGGGAATTGACTGCTGGGCTGGGTTATCTGCTTGGCGCTGCTCGTGGGGTTAACACCATTCTGGCATTACTTTTTTCTAACCTGATGCAAATTATTTTTAGTAGCCCCAATACAGACTTGTGTAATAAAAGCCTGAGGGTAGTGCAAACATCCCATTGACTCAAAGAAGGCAAGAAGTGGTCCCCAAAGGGAAGCAGGGTGAGGGTGCTGGTACTGGTGACTTGTATTGCCCCACAAGGGCTGGCAGGTGGCTGGGCAGCAGGGACCAGCAGATGCATCACCACGAGGATGTGTCCAGCCTCCATCACGACAGGCAGCTTGCTTTAAAACTGTCCTGAGCTAAAATTCCACATGTATATTGAGGAATAGCTGATGTGAACAGAGAGGGAAATGAGTCTGGAGCTCTCTGCAGTCCCTGGACAACGGCTTCCAGGATGGCAACTTTGCAGACACTGATAATGAAAAGGGGAAAATACAGCATACAGATAAAGCAGACATCTCCCGGAAGGTATTTAGAGAAGCAGTGACATTTAACAGAGGCAGTGGTGCCAGCAGAGCCATTACAAGTTGTTTATCATGCAAGCTCATCCAGTGCTCAGGAGATTTTGGGTCAGCCATTTCATTTCCATGAGAATTTGATTTCAGGGTGGTGAGTTCACCCTACAATGAGATTTGGCTGTGCTGGTTGTATGTTTTGTAATGGCTCTGAAAAAAAAACAAAAAAAAAAAAAACACAAAAAACCAAAACAACTTGAAAAAGCAATCACTAAAATATCATCTTCCCGTTCTGAGCTCAGCGGGAGAGGCTGACTGGCTCTTTTATTAGTGACGAGAAGGGGAGCCATGCAGAAAAGCCCTCAGGAAGGGTGTGAAGGGCTTAATTTTTGCAGACACACGTGGAGCTGCTCTGACTGCAGCACATATGTATTTATTTGGCTCATTTTCAGTGTACTGATCTGAAAATCCCCTTCATAGGCAGAAATAAGGACTCCCAGTATGCCCAATACCCTTGTCCTTGCCCTGTGCTGGGTAAATTTCCACCTCAGCTCTGCCTTGTTCCTTGTGACACTAAAACCAACCTCCTGGTCATCCAAAATAGGCAGAAACAGGAGCATTTTAATTATGAACCATGGCCTTAAGCTTAATAGCTATGCTTCTCTATTGAATACCTGGCTGAAGACTTTAGCATTACGCGTACCTTTCTCTCTAAATAGACATGACCCAAGTGATTTCCTAGGGAGCAGTGACAGTCCAGGAAGGCGATGGCTCATTGGGAATTTATCCCACCTGCTTGCCTTCTCTTGTACTGCTGCAGGAGACGGTGCTGAATTCTCTGGCTAACCTCATCCCCTACTCCCTGCTATTCTCTGCAGGGAACCTCGGGGTACACTGCCTTGGGTAGAGCAGTCCCTTTGCCTGATGGGCAGGTAAGGAGGAGAACTTGCTGATGACCTCTATTTCCAACTACTTCACCAGTAAGATATGATAGAAAGGAGAGAAAGGATTTCTTTCCCCAAGTCCCAGTCCAAGCTCAGGGACTGGCAAAGCTGCAGTGATTCTCTTGCCCTGCTGCTTGGCTATTGTGGGAAAAACAACTAATCATCCTAATCTGATTCTGTTCTGGGGAAAAAAAAAAATCTATTACAATCCCAAGGCAATGCTCAGAAATGAACAATTTAAATACATTACCGAGCTGTTTGTGCTTTATAATGAGCTTTCTAGAAAATATGATATTGTTTTTCTGATAATCCCTTTATTGAAGTGTTATTGATTTGCAGAAAAGAATTCTAACGTGTATTCTTCTTGGGCCTCTGGAAGAGGATGGATTGTGTCAGCTAGCTCCTCTTAAGAGGTTTAGCTGTGCATGGGGTTGCTGTTCAGAAAGCTTTAATGTCTCATTCGGGATACGAGTGCCCTCCGCATCTGCACATGAATAGCACTCTTCCAGCCTCAACCATTTTGTGATCTGCCATTCTGTTCTCTCTAGCCAAAAAGGCAAGGGATGATTATTTAGGATGAAAGACTTCTCCTTTCCAGTAGTGTCACAGAGCTGCCAAAGCCCTCTCCTTCCCCTTCAGCAGCTGGGCACAGCTGCCTGGGGAGGAGCAGCTCCTAGAGCATCGCAGCAGACGGGGTGAGGAGGAGCACTGGGGCTCCCTGCTGAGCCCTTGGGTGCTGCACCAGGAGCTCGGCATCACCGAGCGCATGGGAACACAGCTTCAATGCTCCAGCCACAGACAGAGAACAGCCTGATCCTGCTCCACAGGAGCTCAGCAGGTCTCTTCTCATCCCCATAGGCAGATCGGCAGTGCTGCAGAGACCCCGTATCCCCTCCATGCCACTGCTGAAACCTCCTGTAATGAACGGCGTGGCAGCAGGTACTGTGAACTTGGCCACGGTGTTTTGGGTAAACAAGGTGTTCATGGCTCACATTACCCTGTGGTAAACCTCCAGGGCTGTTTTTCTGCATGCCTGGAAGGCGGTTGGCAGAACATAGCGAGCCTTTCTCCGAGTGACCTCTAATTATAAGTCTTGTTATTATTGGATGTTATTATTCAGCCTCTTCCCATTATACTGCTCCTCAATTACATAGGCTCCCTCTTAGCTTCTGTGTCCTTTGCATTTGCTTACTGCCATTTACCAAGTATTTCAGGTGTGAAAAATACACGGAGCCCCAGATGGGTAGATATTTTCTTTCCTGATTTCAGCTGCATGCAATTCCATTATTTTTCAGACCAAAATTGCAGGCAGGTCTGGAGAACAATGACTGCAGGGAAGGAGCACCAAGAGTCAATTAAAAAGCCTGGAAGACCATTTTTGTTAATAGCATGCCAAGACTGAAACCCTGCTGCAGACAAGTGGACAGGAGTTTGCACATGGGTTGCAATGATAGAATTTCAGAGAATTCCCTACTAAATCAGAAAAAAAAAAAAAAAAGGAATACAGCTTACCCACCTACACACTTATATTATAAACCAGGTGCCCTTGAAATCAACACCAATTACATGTTATTTGTTGTTTTATTGACATATTACAATTATGCTTAGCAGTCTTGAGCTCAGAGGGAGACATCCCCATCCTTTCAGGGCAAAAAGCAGAGACAGTCCCAGCTCTGTAACCTATAACCCATGTAGATGAGATAGAGACAGGAGAACTATCCATGTTTTACCAATGCAGAATTGAGGCACAAAGAGACAAAGACATGAACTGCTGGAAAATTGTAGTGAAATCTCTCCTTGACTGAAGACTGGTGTTTGAATTTATTGAAACGTTTTGAAAATGTATGTGAATTTCATCTATTTTTGTTCATAATGCAGCATAAAATAAAAGCACTTTATTTCATCTTTTACAAAATGAATCACTACTTTTTAAATTTTGAGATGGTGTTTCATTTGAAGGTTAATTTTAGTTGTATTAAAAAAAAACAAGCTCTGAAAAATGAAACTTCTTTCCAGATTGAACACATTTTGAGTTAGTTTTCTGAATTTGCTGCTGATGAACAGAGGAATCTAAAAGATTTGCATTTACTGATATGGAGGCTGTGGCGAAGCAGGGAATCAGGCTTTGGTGCCCTTCAGCATACATGGGCAGCATCTCTTGTCACTCCATGGGCATAGGATGAAGTCCACCAGGATGCAGAAGTAAAATTGAAAAGTTGCAGCCACACCAAGAGTATAAGGATGGCTGAGACCTGGGATTATGGAAATATCGTGTGCAGTGCTCTTGTTAAACAAGCTGTTTCAAGGCAATAAATGAAAGCTGCCTGGTGTGTAAGCAGCTTCACTTTCATGATGCTGAGCACAAGAGATCCTCTAGCCATCTTTTGCTATTACCTAAGCAAATTGACTGGCATCTCTTTCCTGCCCTGTTCTCTTCCCTGCCGCAGGGTAAATGGCAGTGTGTGGTGGATGGAGACCACAGGTAGACTCCAGCAATTTAGAGAACGCAGTGCTTTCTGTAACACAGCTCTGGGGGCTAAATGGTTCTAATGACTGTGTGAAAGCACAAGGCAAGCCAGCATGGGTCTCAGACATGCTGTTTGTTATAAAATTCTTTTTTATAACTATTAAAGTAATAACTATAATCAATCTACTCATTGCCAAAGAACAAGGATCCCCATAAAACCAATTCTCAGCAAGTAGGTGCAAAATAACTTTTGTCAATAGGGTAAATATTGCTTTAAATTACTCGTAATGATAATGACTAATGACAGGATATGCACGTATTAGAAGAGTGTTTGTATTTACAGCTCTCATAGGAGTGAAGTGTGCATGCCTCTGACCCTTCCCCAGGAAGAGGAAGGAGCTGCAGGCAGTGCTGCAAGTGCTGTGTGGGGGCTGCGGCGAGGTGCTTGTGGGCAGCTTGGTCATCACACAGGCACAAAGATGATGGAGCTGGCTACTGCAACACGGCAGGTTGCTAGTTTTAGCTGAGCAGCTATCGGGAGAAAACCCGTTTTTATCTCCTTTGTGTCCTTAGAGACATTTTCAAAGTGAACTCCTTGGGCAGTGCCTAGAAGTTAATACACACATTAAAATTGCATGTCTGTCTAGCTGCCCCCAGCTCAGGGCACTGGGGTGCAGGACCAAGAGAGCAGATTTATCTACCGGGCCCAATCTGCAGACCACCTGCCAATATTTTGCAGGTTATCATGTTGAGGAGACAGGGATGCACAGGCTGGGTTCCCTCTCTCAGGCCCACGTTCCTGCTGCTGGTGCTGTGGTCCTGATGCTCTCCAGGGGCTTTGCTTCCTCACTGGAGCCCGGGATCCTGTTGATGTCAGAACTGATTCGTTTTTTGGGGAAGTTTGCATCCTTTTTCCAAACAGATGGCTGTTACAAGGCCAAAAAAAAATAATAATTCTGTTGCTGTCACCCATGTTAGCTTCAATGAGCATGTAATTGGACACTAAGATGCTAATTGGACTCTGCAACAAGTATTTACCGATTATAGTTCGCCTGATTCTCTCCACTGCTTTGTAGTTGTAAGCACAATGCTCGCAATCTCATGTGTGTTTTAATTGCTTGGTGTTGTTGCCATCTCTAGCTGTCTTTGATCTGAATCCCCTTGTCAAAGACATTATTTATTGATAAGAATGACTCATCCCCCTTTCTATGCATTTAAACTTTCTGTGAGAAATAGGAAACTTATAAAACCAGTTCAGTATTGACCACGTTATAGCAATGCCAAATGTGGATGCTTAAAACACTATTTAAGTTACAGCCTCTTCGGGGAAGAATTTCCTGTTGTGTTGCTGCTGGCAGCTTGCAGGAGATGCATCAGCTGCTGCTCTCCATCCCCAGCCTTGTACCTCTAATATCTGCTAACCCCCTAAGCGGTAAGGGCTTGTTAGACTCGCATGCTCATCACTCAGCCATCCCATCTCACCACAGTGCGTCTTCTTTAGCACAAATATCGACTCTAGCCCTATGTCTTACTGCTGCTTTATTTTGTGGAATTGGGCAAGCCGTTTGACCTCTCTTTCCCACCTCCTGAATGCTGCCAGTGCAATTCAATTGCCAAATCAGAAGCGATCTCTCTGCCTCCTGAATAATTCATTAGCTAATATTTGCAAAATGCAGCAGACAAATAAATTCTAACTCCTCTTGCAGTAGTTTGTCACATTGGCTTTCACCAACATAATTAGTTCTTGCATGGTTAACGTCACCTTCCCTGAATGAATTTTTGCATTTTACTGATCCATGATCTTACACCTACAGTAGCCCATGAGCTTTCCCTTAATTAATTTCCTGTGTCCACTCTGCAAAAGGTTTGATTGTTCTGACGGGTTCTCAGTTGATCCCATTAGAGTTTAGTTACTTTCCAGAAAGGGGTTAGGGAGAAAGTGGGAGAGAGTCTGGGAGCTGTTTGTTGTGGCCAAAACAGTCCTGACTTGGGAAATTTTACTTAGTTTATTTTCCTTCTACCATTTCCTTTCTCCCTTTCTCTCTTCTCACTAAAGAAAAAAGGGCACTTTCTCTCTCTCTCTCTCTCTCTTTTTTTTTTTTTTTTTTTTTTTTTTTTTGTGATGGGAAAAAAAAGGCAAATCTACAGAAGTTCAACCTTTCCTCTCCAGACTGTTGTGTGCAAATCCTCCAGTTGGTGCTGGTGGCAGCAGCTCCTTGGCATGCCTCGCCACTAGTCTCTTGCAACGCATTGAACTGGCACCAAACCCTTTCTGCAGGCAGTGTTCAGCACCAGCATGTGATGGGACTGAGGCAAAGAACACCGAGACCTGTTCTGTCACTACTGCTTTCATAGGATGTGTGACTTATTTTGTCTGCTGGCTTCCCTAAGCCTGGACACGCCAACTCAAGCAGGTCCCAGATGAATGGGTCCACTCTGAGCAGGCACAGCAATGCTCCCACGATGGCCATCATCGAAGCCATCAGGAGCAGGGGCAGCCCACCCGCTCTGCAGCCCCCTAGGACACTGCCTTGCAGCAGCACAGCAGCTGCCCTGACACCAGGTGATGTGAGATGAGGCTCTGTGCCCTGTGACTCCATTCTGAGCCTCAGAACAAGGAGCAAGTGACTCCGAAATGATCTCTCTTTGGCACAGCTTGTGCCAACTTTGTTTTGATTTCTGGGCTCGTCTGGCTGGGTGACATTTACTGATGGATGTGACATTCATGTCAGGCCTGCTTGTGCCCGCAGAGGTGAAAACCACAAGCCATAGGTGAACAGATGCATCTACCCAGTCCTGACAAACTCCAAGTTTACTTATTCCTGGGAGTGAAACGGCACTTCATTTTCTTCAGCCAGCTGGAACTCCTGCTAGGGCTGTGATTTTCTGCGGAGGCCCTTTCCGTGTCTGAACTAATAGAAGCAGGAGAGAGACAATCAATACTTTGGAAATAGCCTATTTCTTCATGTGTTGTTTGAGCAGCAGTGAGACTTCTGCCCCCCTCCCAGTCTTGATTCAGCATCTGCAGCACGCGCACGCTCTGCATGTGGATGGCAGATGAAGGTGTAGGTTACTGTGTGTTTCTCAAAGCCAAGCACATTTGCACTTGGCTCAGGCGAGGCTCACATGCTTAGTGGCATGATGCATCTTATTGGGAATGAGGTCTGGACTATATTTCAGAATAAATGCAGTAATTACAATTGGCATTTCTGAGTCTCCTGCTGGCAGCAGCCAGCCGTCTCGCTGACAAAACACTGTTATTTGTGGTGCTGGCCGTGTGGGGGATCCAGGGAAGTGATGCTCAACCAGATGCACCTGTTTACACAACATTAAACCAGCTGTTAGCAAGAATTCATACTCTCATTCCTATGCCCTCTACCGTGAGGAGGGAGGGATGAGAGAACCCTGTCCTTGCCCGTTTGTCCTCCTTTAAAGTCTGTTGTGTGGACCGTGGCCTCAGCAGATGATGCTGGGGTGCTGCTGAAGCCTGGAGGTGGATTTGATGTGGTAGCCTAGAGTAGGACCCAGATGTACCCTGGGTTTTCTAGGTCTGAGAATTGCTGCAAGCTCTCCTGAGGCTCAACCTCCCTGTGCCTCTGGTGGCTAGGAGCCCCTGGATGCAGAGTGCAGTGATACAATATCCACCCCCAGCTTCATCAGCATGGGGATGCATCTTCTGCTTTGAGACTCCAGGGACAGGAGACAGAGTATGTGCTTGTCACTCCCTGTGGCCATCTGTCCCCAAGGGCAGCCCCTTTCCTGCTCCCTTGCACAGCCAGTGGCAGCAGGTGTCCAGAAGGCAAGTGCCCTCTAGCCAAGGCAGGGATCAATGGCTAACCTCCAAGGGAAGGGCAGCAGAGGAAGCTCTCCAGCTGGTGAGGCCACAGAGGATATTTGCAGTCACCCTGCATCTCTCTGCTCCGTCTGGCTGGTATTTATGGTGCACCCACAGATGTGTATGCAGTTTATCCTTTAGCATCCTTGGCTTTATGTAAGCACCTTTGCTCAGAAACCTGTGCAGGTCATCCCTGCTGCTTGGAAAATAATCTTAATGCTGTAGGGCCAGGGTAGCCCAAGTGGCATCTTCAGTGGTGGAGAAAAAGCAGCGAGCCAGGCCCAGCAGCTTTCCTTTGGAGATCTCCAGCAGGATCCAGCCTGGTTGTGCTACATGGAGGGCTCAGAGCATCCAGCACGGCCCCTGCTCAGGGCAGCAGCTCCCCCGGCAGCGATGCTGGCTGGTGGAGGTGCTGGGATGAGATCAACTCTCTGCTGTGTTTACATCTAAAATTAGAAGCGAAATGAGAGAGCATTATGCTTGCAATTTCCGGATGATTAAATTTAAATATAGCCACTCACCACGGTGTTGTGCAAGGTGCAGCTCAGCACCACACTGCTGAGCAAGCAGGGGCATCCTCGTCCTGTGGCAGGGTGAGGCAGGCATCGTGCAACCGAGAAACTGCCTGGCTCTGGGGATTAATGACCCCATGTAGTCTGAAAGCTGAGCTGGGAGAAGAGAGAAAAAGCATTGTTTTCTCGCCCTTTCTTTTATTAGATTCTAAATAATTGTCAGGCGAATCCTGCTCTGCAGCTTGCCACTGCTCTGCAGCCCTGGCAGCCCCGGAGCACCAAAACCCATGACTTGCCTTTCTCAGTTCCCTAGCAACAAGCCAAAGCAGCAAAATGGGCTTGGCCTTATCACAACAAGATGTTAAAGCAATTAATATTCATCACCAGCGGTTCCCTGTGCTGGAAGCGCAGCTCTGCCCAGGGAGAGCAGGCAGGGGTAACCCTGGTTGCAGAGAGAAAAAATTTGTGACAGAATTGTGTTGGGCTGACAGTGAGGGTGCATGTGCCTGCATGAAGGGGAATGGCCAAAAATGAGAGTGCTCACATGCTTGCCTGTGGGACCATGTGGATGCAAGCACTCCCAAAATAAGGGTATCCTAACAAAAGTGAGTGAGCGATGCTGTCGCCTTTGAGAAAAGAGACATCTTGGAGGGTTAAATCTTGTGGTTCTGCATGCTTCTGCCAAGGACAGCACCTGCTAGCTTGTCTTTCCAGTTCAAACCAAGCTCAGAGAACAGATTTCTTAAGAAACTGCCACTTTCTTAAAATCCTGATGGAAGTTGCTGGCCCGGCTGGTGCCTGAGCTGCTCTGTGCTGCAGCTCCGAGGGGAGTGGGCATGGGACAGGAGCAGCGGTGACCTTTGGTGCTGGAAACCACAGCAGTAACTGCTCCCCTCTGCAGGCCAGGGCAGGTAGGATGGGGGTGATGCTGCAGGGAACCATCCTGATGTGTGCCTCGACACATCTGTTTCGGCCGTGGCTGTGTTACAGTGGAGGTGGCTGGGTGATCCTGCGCATTAATTCTGGGCTGCTGCAGTGAAAGCTCATTTCTTCCTGTGCTCCGAGATGGGCAGGCAGCTCCAGGGGGAGATGGATAACCTGACTGAGAAATGCATTTTGCTTTCCTACGAAAGCTCAGAGCAAATAATGGTATCTTTATTTTTTTTTATTTTCTTTTTTTCATCAGAATTCCAGGAGAAAACTAGGGCATGAGAATGTTATTACAGAGGAAAATAAATAAATAAACAACCACAAACCACGTGCTCCAATTTCTTTCTCTCTCTTGTTGCTCTAGCTCTGGTTTTGGCTATATGCCACCCTTGTGGCTGTAGCAAGAGGTATTTCTAATAATACAATAAGAGCCCTCAGCAGCAGAGCTGCACAAGCCCCAGCCT
Source organism: Aythya fuligula (assembly GCF_009819795.1). NCBI lineage: Eukaryota > Metazoa > Chordata > Aves > Anseriformes > Anatidae > Aythya > Aythya fuligula. The sequence goes on along the minus strand of NC_045580.1, from coordinate 7,352,441 downwards.
GTTCATAGCCACATGTTTTGGTGGTTTCCCATTGGGTGACCACTGAAGACCTGAACAGAAGAGTGGGAGATCAGGGACAGGTCCCTGCCTCCCATATTTTATTTGACAGCGTCATTTTCCAAATCCTTTTTCAACCAAACCCACAGAAAGACCCCGAGGCTCACTAATATCCTGAGCTTTTCCACATCACTGGTGGAGAATGGGTTCTGTCATCAAGCTGCAGCCAAGCAGGGTCTTTGTAATGGGGCAGAGTGCTGCAAATCCCCGCTGAGCCCCAGCTGGCTGCTCCCACTTCCAGTCCCAGCCCAGGTGCCTGCAGCAGCTGTGCTGGCTTCTGCAACACACCCAGACACCCTGGAGTCTCCCATTGCTCATTGGTTTAATTAATCCAAATACAATGTGCTTGATCCTGTACTCTGCAGGCAGTGCTGGATCAGGGGAAGGAATTGTCAGCTGATATTGGTCAAAAAATGGGCTGATGGCACTTTGGTTTTGGTTTGCTTTTGCTATAATAAATGTCTTCATCCTCATCATGCCAACAGACCAGGATCCAGGTTAACACACACTTAATTGACCCTGGCTCATTACCTGCTTACATGGGGAAATAGCAACAGATTTAGAATATGTAATTAAATACCGAAATTTGGTAGCAAGTTAATTAACATATAACATTGCCTTCCCTAACAAACACTTCTTAAGACAGGGTAGGCAAGGCAACATTAATTGTAACAATTATTTAGGATTTAAACAGATAATAGGTACAGCTGCTAACATTAAAACCCAATTATGCCAAGCACTTTAACGATGTAAAAAAAAAATGAAGGATGGTGGGAAGTACAAGGTGGGAGAGTGGCTTCGGTCTCCCTGAGACCTTTATAAGGAACCAGTCTGTAGGGTGGTTGTGATGTTGCCTCACTTTGCTTGTATGGAGGATGGTTGTTGGGTCTTCATGTGGTCTCTGCAAGAGAAGGAGATCTACTCAAGGAAGGATTTAAGTGTTTTTCTTGTGTCTGTATTTGCGTTATTTCTATATTGCTGGCCATGTAATGTTCTTCAGTTGTGCTGTTCAGGTATGTCAGGTAGCGTACAGCACTGCTCCAAAACATGAGGATATCTCTCCTGCATGTTGAACCTGTGGGAATGTTGTGTGACTGCAGAGCTCTTGTGTTGTTGGGTCTCTGTGGGGCTTGGTTGGGTATGTTTAGGGTACTTAGGTTGACTCTTAGGGCTTTGTGTGATGGTAAGTTGGGATCCTTCAAAGTTCTCCCTAATGCAGTTTCGTCCTGCTGCTAGGACAGGCCCTGTGTTCTGGCTTTGGTTCTGTTTCCTCAAGGACTTGGAAAATATGTCATCTTTTTGATCCACATTTGGAAGGCTTTCAAGGCCTCAGGTTTTGAAGATGCATCATAGTTTTTTATATGATTTTAATGGGAACAAACATACCTGAGAGGTTTTATTTTATGAAGAAGCTGCCATTTGGAAAAACAATAACTTCATGTTTTGAATTCCTCAAGACTGTGCTTGTTTATAAGTCCTAAAGTCAATATTTGTACCTCACCCTAAAAAAAGCAGGAATACTTTGTGTAAGGACAGTAAAAGATCCTGTTGCTGCTCAGACTGACATCTCTGCCCCAGTAGCCGGCCTATACCCTTCCCTTTGGCTTCCATTATAGTGGTTGGAAATCCATCTGCTTTTGCTCTTCTAGTCATGGCAGAGCAGGGCTCTCCTGGCAATTCTTCCCCAGCAGAGCTCCAGTGCTTTTAACTTTCAGGAGAGTCACTACCCCAGGTCTGGATGTACAGGGGATGCTCTAAGTCTATGCCTAAATCTACTTATGCTCTTGAAAAGCACAACGGCAAAGAAAATAACACAGCACAAGATTTTAATGTGTTATTAAGGGCTGGTATAAATTACAGAGTATCATTGAGACAAAACATTAAATAATAGATATAATACAGTGGCAGCTTTAGGAAGACAAATTGTCACAGAAGCTATAAATAAAAGGAGTTTGTGGAATGCTGGCACTGTCCCAAGGAGTGGCTCTGCTGCTCAGCCATGGAACAGCAATATTTATGTCCCTCAGTCTGTGGATTGGGAGCGCTTCTGCTAGAGGAAGCCTGCTCCCTGCCACACAGGCTGGTGGCATTGAAAGAGAGGAAGGAGCAGGCAGCAGCTCCCAGACTGGTGCTTGGTTGTGCCCTGGAGGTGGCTCTGTCCCCTTGGGAGTGGGGTCAAAGGGGACCAGAGGGTAAGGAAACAGCTTGCAGGCTGTCTCTGCCCTGGCTGATAACAGTTTGCTGTTCCTTGTTGTTTTTTTTTTTTTTAAAAAAAAAGCAACAGCTGGGGACTGTGTGCAGTCCTCACAGCTTGTACTATAGGTGTTACATGGCAGCTAACAAAGCAGCATGCCATTGATTCCCAGCCCTACCTAAACCTGTGGCTGCTGCTCTGTTCATCGTGTACCTTGTACAACCAGAGGCAAAAGCAGGGCTGTGCAGGGGTATCTCAAGCAGTTGATTCTTGTCAGTGCATTAGGATAGTTGTGTTTGTGCTACCTGCTTGCTGCCCATCTTGTTCAGGCATCAGGGAGCTGCGTAAGCTCCACATTCCTTTTCCCTGTATTAATAAATGCTGCTTTCTCCAGGCACCAGTGGTCCTGTGCTAAGGATCACGTTGGACAGGGTGTGCAGGTATTTCTGCACCAGAGTCACAGCTTGGCAAATGCTTTCCCTGTGTGACTTGAAGTGGTTTCTGTGTTGTGCCTTATTTTGAGCTAGTTAAGCAGTCACAGCTGAGGTATTTGGCTGTGAAGTGGGTGTACGAACAGCCCGTGTCTTGCACATATGCACGGGAGCCATGTGGCTGTGGCAGCCCTGAGTTCAGGAGGCTTCTCAGAGGCACTGCTGTACTCCTGTGCCTTGTTCTCATCATAAATTCCTGGTGGTGCTTGATGTTAAATGTGAACAGACCCTGAACACACACACTGGCTTGCAGACCCAAACCCCACATCCCATTTCCGCGTTGATGGGACAGAAGACAACATTGCTGAGTGTTTACCAGAGTTGATGCTGCTTTGGAGCAACATTGCTTCTGTGTAGATGGCTGCTTCTACAGCATTGTCAGCCCTTTGTTTTTTTGTTTTACTGAAAGTGCTATGAAAGAGGATCTGTTAGATATTAGGAGAACTTTGTGAGTCCCTCCTGCTGGTCTGGACAGCCTTTCCCTGAATCACCCTTGACTTGAAAAGGGTTTCTCTGTTTCTTGGAAGCATGTAGGGAAGGCAACTAGCCAAGGCAACTGGTCCAATGCAGAAAACTGAACTGCATTGCTGCAGGCTTACCTGTCTCACTGCTCCTTGGTGAGGCAGGTGCCAGGAGCAAAAAGCTGAGGTACTCTGCCCCAAAGAACAAGAGCAGACTGGACAAGTAGAAGAGAACATGCTGACTAGCCTGGATCCCCGGCTGACTTCTGAGCGTTGTCCTCTGTGTCCAATAGAGTTCCCAACACTGAGGTTGCCCACTAGCTGTTTTCTTGTTTTTTTAAAAAAAAAAAAAAAAAAAGCAGCCCATCAGGAACCTCTGGCTGTTTTTTGTATCATAATGAAGCTTGGACTCTGCCCATGCAAGACAATGAAGTGCAATATTTCAGGCTGTAAAATCCATCTGTTTGAGCATACAGAGTCTTTCCATGGCATGGAATTGCTTGTGCTTTCCATTTATATTTAAATTCATGCCTGTGGAGATCCTTCCTTTGCCAAAACAGCAGAGCCTCTAGCTGCTGGAATGAGGAAATAGCTGCATGCAAGCACTTTTCAGAGCTGAGATCAGTGGTACAGATGATGGATGCATCAAGCTTCTTCTGCACCTGGAGGAATGCAGATAGTTTAGTCACTGCTGTCACTTTCAAGGCTTGCACCAAACCTTGCAAAATCCTTCTAAGACTGCAGGAAATTCAGGGGCAAACCACTGGTGTAAAGTGGTCATGGCAAGGTGCTCATGGAAGTTGCTGTGAGTTGACCTGGGAGTGACGTGCTTTTTCTGTTCTTGTTGTATTAATGCCTGGGATGTTACCATGAGGCACTAAAAGCTGATTTATTCACAGCCACTGTATATAGGCAGCCTTGGTTTGACACCTTCAACTTGTTAGCATTGCATACAACAGATATAGGGCATTGAGCCACACCAGCTGTAGGACTCAGCCAGGAAGGGCCTAGTGATGTATTCAGTAAAAAATAGAGGATAAATGGGATGGACTTGCTGGGAATTGGGTATACAGGGTCTTGGACCACAGCTCATATGAAGGTTCATGCTTTAGCTTATTCATTGGTGATATCCCCCCTTCCACGCCACACTGATTTTCCTTTGAGCAGTGGTTTGTTTTGTCTGTGTTTACCTCTAAGGCAAACACACTGAAAAAATTGTCCTTAATGCTTCTTAATCTGAAGTCTTCTGCATTAAGCATTGCCAACATCTTAGGGAAACTTGTGTCTACAGCTCCCAGTGGTGCAGGCTGATATTTGACTTGCCATAGGTGGATGGTTAAATTCAGATCTCATACTTCCGTCAAAAACCACCAAGGCCTTTCAATCATGCAGGAAAGAGATTCATCAACAGGCAGACAAGTAGGAAAATAAAATATGTGGATGTTTTCACATGTGCAGAAGCAATCAGCAAGAAAAGATTGTAACAGCTGTAATGTACTTAAAGGAGCAAACTCAGAGGGAACAAACTGAAAATCCCTGTGTGGCCACCAGATTAGCCTGACAGTGTGAAAAACAAAACCACACTTTTCAGCAGTGTTTTATGAGTAGAGGCTGCAAGAGAAAGCAGGAAAGCATAGATGCTGTTTCAAGCTGCTTTCACATTTGCAGAACTCTGCTGTTCAGTGACATTTCTTGGGGGTTCTGCATGGGTGCAGGAATGGAGAGAGGCATGAGAGTGGCCTTGAAGTAAAACCTTTCTTTGGCTTGGTGGGAAAGGGAGGCTCAGCCTGCCAGTGTGGGGTGCGTGGCTTTTTTATCCCTGGTATGGTGCATCTGAACCCTTTGGTGCACTTCTTCAGCCGATGCTTTGGTGGCTCTTCCCTCTCCACTGGTGTTGCCATAGGATATTAAATCTGCCCTAAGAACCCCACCAGTGACCAGGGGATTGGAGCCTGCAGGGTGGCTGGGTGTGAGTTCAGGAGGGCTGGGGTCTGGAGGGTGAGAAACCAATTCAGCTGCTTTAATGCAGCAGAACACACAACTCTCCCTGAACCAGGAAGGTAGCATCACACGGAGACTTCTCCTTAGCAATTACTTGGTTCTGATGATCTGTTAGGGCTACAAAGCTAAGGCCTGAACATATCACTTCTCAGTCCTTGCCAGTAATTATCTCTCATAAGCACTGAAGTGGTGGAGGAGCACTTAGTGCAGAACAAGGAGAAGAGCTTTCACTTGCTCTTTTGATCTTCTGGTCAGAGATGGACTGGCTGCCAGGCAGGAGGGGCTGGAGGCAGCTTACAGCATTGATGCTAGGGGTAGGCCTCAAGAGGAGCAGCTTCTGTGTGCAAATCTATCAAGATTAGAATAATAAAAACAATTTTTTTGTTCTATGTCAGAGTACAAGGAGTGTGATTTGTCTCCAGTGTTCAAATGGAGGCATAGCTCAAGCTATGATAAGCAGCCAGAGGAGTGAGGAGACCCTTCAGTTACAGCTTGGTTGGGGGTGCTTGAAGCAGGGGATGAGACTGCTTCAGGCAACAAAATGGAAGCCTTGTCTTGTCCCTTTCTGCCCCATATGACACTCACAAGCCCTGTGCAAGAAGCAGTTAATGTGGGTGGTCTGGTTTATGCTTCAGTGAAGCTTATAGCTAAGCTCCTTTGGGCACCTGGGACCCTGCTGCCTTGAGGTCTCTGCCTCCTACCCTGCTGCCTTGAGGTCTCTGCCTCCTACCCTGCTGCCTTGGTGCAGCATGATGTTGTGCCAGGCTGGGGTGGGACTCCTCAAGCAGAGGTTCCTCAGGCTCTTGCCAAGGCAGGAAATTGTCTCTTCAGCTTCTCTCAAGCTGAAGTAACTGCAGGAAAAATAAAACCAGAAGACGGTATTTCTAAACCCTTTATTTTGCTAGGATAGCACAAGACAGATGTGTCTGGGTGCATTCTGGTTACTGTTTTCCACTCTCAATGGTTTGCAGTAAGGGTGTTTCAGAGAAACCCATCCAGCTCCTGCTCCCAGCACAGCACTTCCTGGGAAGGGGAAAGTCTCTTCTCTGCTGGGGGAAAAGCATAGAGAAATAGGGAATTTCAGTGGCCAAGACTCCTTAAAAATAGTTCGACTTCCCTGCTCATACCTCCAACTGTTTACATCTCTGGAGTATGAGGACACTTGTAGTGGGAGGTCTGGTTTCTCCTGTTAGGTCTCACAACAGTACCTCATTTTTGACAAGGAACTGCCACTTCCTGTGTAGCACCCAACATAATGTAGGCTGTCTTGAAACTACTGCAATATTGAAATGAAATAACATCATTGGTAAAGGACAGTTTACTCATGTCAATTAAGTTTAGTTCTATTTACTTTAATGAGTTTAACCTAATGGTGAATGTCATGTGTTTCCATTTGTGGGTAAAGTATCCTATAGGGAAGAGGAGATTTGCTTGTTGTGAGCCAGAGTGCCAAATGATTCATGGCACCTGATAAGCACAGAAATTATGCAACTGGCTTATGAGACTAATCAGGTGCTTCACAAGAGCTGCTGGCAAATGTTGATGTGGGTTTGGATACTTATTCATAAGTCAGCACTGATAACTGTCATGAAACAGATGCAATCAGTAAAGGAGAAGAAATTTAATTGCTGCTTAATTTAGTGTTTGAGGCTTAAAGTAGCATTTGCGGAAGAGTGTGGAGGAGAATATTGCCCTGTGGATTGCAGCAGCAGCACTGAATTGGTGCCAGTGTTAGCCGTCAGATGTAAAATAGGAATGCATGTACCTCAGATGGCTGGGGCTGCTCTCAATGCATAAATGGCAGAGCAGTCCTTGAGAAATTAGGGGAGAGGTGCCAATGTCAGGGGGTGAGGAACCCAGATGAGAAGCAGGTCTGAGATTGCAATTGCTCTGATTTCTCACTGTAGTCTTTCATGGTCAAAACCAAAAATCCTTCTGGCAAAGCTGCTAATGCTCACAAAATGAAGTGACTTCAGTAAGGACCTCCCAGGCTCAATGAGAGATAGCTGGGCACAAACACTGATGTGTAGTTAAAGCTTCTTATCTTCAAAAGGTTCCTTGCAGAAGCTTCTCCGTTACTGGCCGTATGGTTGCAGAACTCTGCTACAGAGTCACCCAAGTGTGAAATAAACAGCGAAGTGTTTATTAAGAGCAAAACAGTACAACACATGAGCTTTGGGGATGTCATATTCACCCTGACGCACGTGCTCACAGCCTCCTGTCACTGCCTGCTGACAAGTTCTCTCTTGTGGCTCCACGTACTGAAGCTCCTTGGATCAGACCAAACTGGATCTACAAAGAGCTTTCTCAAGAGAAAATCCTTGTTACAAGCCCCATGTTCTCCTCTCATGTTGCCTCTTTCAGTCATCGGTGGCAAGTCAGCTTTGTGCAGGAGCTGAGAGCTGTGATCAAAGGGGTCTGGTGAGCTGGGGGAGGCACCTTGTGCTTGGGTGGCAGATCAGAGGGCTGTGCCACCTGGCACCCAGCTCCCTTTGCGTCTTCTGTTTACTTCAGGGAAAATAGATGAGGAATGTGAAGGCTCAGAAGGCAAAAGAAGTGGAACAAAGCCTCAGATGAAGTTAAAGTTTGTGATCATGGAGAGGAGTCAGGTGTTTTCCCCTCTATCTGCAAGTGGTTCAGGCAGGAATCATCCTGACTCATCCTGCTCACAGGGCAGCAGCAATAGTTCATGACTGGCTGAGTGGAGGAAGGATGTATTTAAATGTTTGGTTAAGGAAGGCATTGAGGAAGGGATATTTTGATTTATTGCTGATTGAGCAAGAGATGAAAATCAGGCCTTTCCTGTTACAGATGCTTCCAAACCTCTGGCCGTGAGGCTACTAACTCATGTTTCTTGATGATTCTCCTGCAAATATTCTGCATTTATCTTTACTGTTAGTATTTCTCTTGTCTAAAGACAGATGATCTGTCTGCATAGAGAACCTCTCTAAATTTTTCCTATTAAATATATACAATATATTGCTACTGAAATACATGCAGACAAATTTCATGCATTTTTGGTCAGTGTTTTTGTTTCTAAAGAAGTTACTTTCAATATTCAATTACTGAAATGCTTAACTTTCCATCTTGAAATGACTCTCTCAAAATTGTGCAACTTTTTTTTAAAGAAGTAACTAAAAGAGCTTAAAAATCACTTGGATGTGTCCTTTAGAAAGGTATGTTCCTTCTGATCATTAACTTCTGATTCTTTGACTTTAAAATCGATCCTTTCTTTCCAGATCAAGATAGATTTTATTTCAAAATTCTTAAAGCCTGGAATGATTGCTTTTGGCCAATTCTCACAGAGCACAGAGATGACTTGCAAATGCCTGCAGAGGCCATGGAGGAAGGCAGACAGAGGAGACAGGCAGGAGGAAAATGGGGGTGAATCATGGGGAGGCACAGGGCTGTATCCAGCCTTTGGATTTGCTTCTCAGAACTGACAGCTGAATCATTTCAGGCCTGGTCTGATGTTCTGTAGCAGCCGAGCATTGCAGTTTTATGTAAGCAGCATTTTGAAAAAATGCAGTGCTTGTGTTCCTAGGATGTGGGAGCACTAGAACGTGATGTACCTGGGCTGTAAGACCCTCTGTGGGTTCAGTGCTGCTGGGAGCTGGCTGGGGGTTGCAGGTCTGCCTGTCCTGGGGGTGCAGAAGTAGGGGACAGCGTCTTTGGTGGCTTTTTCTGCAGTGATGCCCACTTTTACTTAGCAGGAAGCAAGCTCTGTTTTCCAGAGGATTGCTCCCCCTTGGTGCTTGATCTGGGCCCCCCTTGCTGCCTTTAACTGTGTCCTTGTAGGGCTGCTCAAACTGAAGCCACTTGCTGGGATGGATTCAGAGCTTGTGCTGATGCACATGGGTTTATTTTTAAAGCCATGGATGTTTGTAATTATCTTGAGTGTGAACACATGCTTTCTCCTTGTGAAAGGAAAGCACTAGCCCTTAATGAGATTTATTCTTTCAAGCCTGAAATAAATTAAACATGGCAGCATGAGGTTTTTCTGCAGCAATGCAGTGAAGCTGTAAATATTTCTAAAATGATCTAATTCTCTTATACTTTTCTCCAGGCAGTAGCGCTTACAAGCATTTCCCTTTAAAGGCTCCTTCTCCACCCAAATTCCTTTTCTGTGTTGTTACCTGTGTATTCTGGTCATCTCTTGGTAAAAATCTGAGTTGTTTGCCCTGCCCCAGAAATTTAATGAAGCAAGATAAAGGGGAAACCCGAGGCCAGAGCCACGAGAGGAGCTGCATGATGGTTTTGGGGGTGACAGTTGATTCCAGCCTGAAACTGCTCTTGTGCACACAGTCTCAGGCAGCATGTTCTGGAGACTGAGCAGTGTTGTTGTTTTTTTTTTTGCCTGCATTTTCAGGATTTCAGGCTGTGGAGGGCCTCGTGCTGCTGCTGCAGCTCTCATCAAGCTCGAGCTAGCATGACTCTGCTCAGGGGGATGGTGGAAGGGCTTGGGCAGGGGGCTGAGGGCTGGCCATGGCCAGTGTCCCACCTCCAGGGACTCCTGTGCCAGCCTGGGTGAATCAGGCATCAAACTGGTCTGGTTTCTGGTCAGCAAACTAGTTAAATGCTCTCCTGCCCCTGCTTCAGACTGCTCTGGCTGTAAGCTCCTTGGGGAAGGGCCTGGTACCACAAACCAGTGACGTGCTGGGAAGGTGACAGGGAAGAAGAATGCAGGCCTGTGAGGCACTGAGAGCTGGGCTTGGATTTTCCCTCCAAGTCAGGAAGGCACCCAGCTGTTTGCACATCTGGGGGCCGTGTATGTGGTTAGATGGGATGTTCCTTCTTGTACATGAAATAGCTGGGAGATAATTGGATCTGCTCTAGTGCACTCTGCCTTCCTGCTAAAAAAAAAAAAAAAAAAATCTTGTGCTGTAGTGTCCTCAGGCCTAGGCTCTAGTTAATAAAAGCTTGACTTTTCTGAGAAGTAGCCATAACTCAGGGCTTGAGTGCTCACCATGGCTCTGAGGGGCAGAGATGCTCCTTGTGAGCAGCAGAAACAGCAGAGGTCCAAAGCAGTGTCAGAAAACTTCTTGTGAGGGGAAAAGAGAAAAAAAAAAAAAAAAGGAACCACACTTTGAGGAACCTCACAGGCCTTTTTTAAAAATAAGTAACTAATTACAGGATGTTGGAACCATTTGCATCCTAGTGTTGGTTTTGATTTTTTCCTTGTTCTACTACTTATTTTGAGGTCAAAGGAAAAAATAATCACACCCTTTTTTCTTGATATTTTGTACCAAAGTGACACTGTTATGTGGGATCATGGTTTCTCCCACTTTCGAGCCAGGCTTGCTTCAACAAATTTCAAGAGATGTTTGGGGTCAATATTTCCTTCATGGTGTTTGCTGTGTAGCAAAGCAAGACCAAGTAGTGGTGGCAGGCTGGGGTCAGACTTCTGTGGCTGCATCTGTGCCTGGACAGCTGGGGGCTCTGCCCTTCCTTGGCCAGCCAGAGCCCACCTGTCCTGCTGCATTGGGATGGCTCCAGCATTTTTTTTATTTTGCATTTTATCTGCCTTTTGCTGGAAGAACCTTTTTTTTAATTTAAGACTTGCTTTCTTCCTTCTAGGCACCCCAAACTCCCTGTGAGCCTTTTCAATTAGGCTTGTCCCTGATTGCTCACAGCCCCTTTCTCCTGGCTGACCCCTTGTCTGCCCAGCTCAGGGCTCACCTCATATCTGAATTTGCTTCTTCCTCTAGGCCAGGTGAAATCCTCTGGGGCTGTCACTCAAAGGGATTTGTGGCTTTTTGGAGACAGCCCTGCTGACTGGAGGCCAGGTCTACCTGGGTCCCTCCAAAGCGGGGTTGAGCTGTGGTAAGGGTAAGGCTTGCTGGAAACTGCACTGTGCTGACAAAGAATCTTTATAATTTGTTGGGGGCTTTTTTTGCAAACAGTTGTTAATAATCTGGCAGTCAATTTCCATTTAAATGGAGGCATTAACCTCGGGAGCCCCACAGAGGCTGGCTGGAGTGGGAAGTTAAATACCAGCCTTACTGTGCACTGTTTTAACCTGCTGTGTAGCTGGAGGTAAATAAATTCTGATACCTCTTAATGAGTCATTTTCCTCTGTGATGCTGTTGTCCTGCTCCCCTCTCAAGCACGAGAGAAGGGCTTAGTGTGCCCTCGGTGCCCTTATTTCCTTGTACTTTCTTCACCCTGGGCCTCAAAATTTCAGCCAGAAGTGCTGCAGGCAGCAATGCTGCAGTGGTGGCATCCCGGGGCAGGAGAGTTGATGTGCCAAAAACTTGCAAAACACAGCAAGCACCCCAGGATACTCAGTGCTCAAGCCCAACCAAGTGAGGTGAGCACAGATATGGAGCAAATGGTATCAAAGGAAGGGAACTGCAGGAGCTGCCTCATTTTTGTCGTCTTTCTTTTCCCACTCAAGATTCTCTTGCTCTGTAGCCTGGGGACATGCTGGTGGTCTGGCTGACCCTGGTAATCCCTCCCAGCCATATATCGTGGGGCTCTGAGATCCTGCCAGCTCAGCACCCCTCTGCCATGAGGAGCTTGTCCCACAGAGGCATCAGATGTGGCTCTGCAGGGCTGCAGCATCTGCAAGGGGCAGGCTGTGCTCGGTGTGTGCTGACAGCTCCCTAATGGCAAATCCCACAACACCAAGTAACGCAGACCAGTGTCTCCACTTGGGCTCATCTGTGCTCAAGGGAGCTTGCCAGTCTCCTTTGAATCCTTTGACAGATGTTTTCTAAAAATAAGGCTGTAACTGGAGCCAGCTGCTTGCCCTTTCCATTGGTTTTCTCATTCCAATCAAATTTGTTTTCCTTTGGCACAAGTTTTCATCCCCAAACCACTGGCTTCCCTGCCATGGAGGCCATGTAAGGAATTAGCAGACCGCTGAGAAGATGACTCCAATCTATGTGGTTGCTTCCAACTGCAGAATTAGCTAGGGGGTGTTTGGGGTTTCGGTGAGGGAAGGGCAAGTTTTTTCCTTTGTCTTGCAGTAGTTGTTGCCTGCTTTGGCCATAGGGGAGCAGTGTCTTCAGGGGGAAACAGCCTTCAGGCTGCCAAGATAGCAGTGTAAAGCCCTCTTCTCATCCCTGCAGCCCTGTTCAAGCTGCCTGGGGGGAATGAAGCTGCTCCAGCTGCTTGTGAATTCTTGGCATGGCTGTGTTGTCTGCAGAGGTTTGAGACAGCCCTTTCCAAAATCTGTGCTCTTAACCCAAAAGACTTGTAGCCAGGGTCCTGAGGTGGCATCAGACCCTTGGTGCATGTAATGGATGGCATCTCAACATGGGCTTGAGGGCTGGCAGGCAGGACAACACATGCTCTGCTGGGACAGCCCAGGGAGGAGCATGCCCCAGGGTTTGCAGAGAAGTTCCTCTTCTGAGATGTCAGTGATGTATTTGGGAACTCTCAGGACATTCTTGCTGCAGGGAGCTGAGCTGCCCATTGTTTTCTTCTGATGTGAAGAGAAGTGACTAGGTCAAATATAGTCAGGGGAGCCATTGCTGTAATTACGACATTACTTGAGTCAGTAAGACGCAATGATCTGCTTACCTGGGAAGTTATGATGGCTGTTATTTTTACTGCAGGAGCACTCAGAGGCCCTGATGCATGAGGAGTTATGCAAAGCCACAAGACAGCCAGCCTCCAGGAACCGATGGTCTCTCCTCAAAAATGCTGTCGGTACCTCTGCCTGCTGCAGGGTGGCTCTTGCATGATCCTGCTCCAGGCTGGAGAGCAGGAATGGGGGACTGATGAAACTCTAAGTGTTGGCTGTTACACCCTGGCCTCTTCAGCCTGCACCTTGTGTCCTGAGCTGTGAAGGCTGTGGAGTGCAAGCATGTGTGTAGGACCCCAAATGCTGTGAAACATCAGGTCCCAGGTTATTTCCATGTGGTCTTCAGGGGGCTGCTCAAGTTGGATCCTCTTGTTTTGAACGGTCTCGTGCTTCTGTCTGCACCTGGCAATGCTTTGCTGCTCCATTAGCACAAATGATCAGCTAGGTATTGGCACTTTGCCCCTGTGGACTGTAATTCTGATTTTTATTGGGTTTATAGATTGCTAATTAGTCACTCATTGTTACAGAGATTAAAATTTTTCTTTCAGCACCTGTCCTTGTTGACTCCGCTTATTTGAAGTCAGTGTGCATCAGCTTAGCAGATGGGCTGCCTTTTGATATCAGCAGCACTCCCTTGTCACCCATCCTGCAAATCTTCAGCCAGGGATGGTCGGGGCAGCCTGGAGGGTGTGTGGGCACCCTTGTGGGGTGCTCTTTGCCATGGCACTGTCACACAGGTGTCACAAAGCATAGGGAAGTAAGGAGGACGGGAACTGGGATTTCAGTCTCTTCTGGGAATAATTCATTTTAGAAACAAGTTCATGAGCCTTCAAGAGCAAGTCTGTTTTCAGCATATGGGAAATGGTCTGAGACTAGGTTGTGTTTAAAGAGCAGATTGCAAAGAGGGGAAGGTACAGAAGCTTTCTTACCCTTGGGTGATGCTGGTAAAAGGCATTTCACAAAGACATTCTGGGGTTGAAAGCTGACTTACAGACAAAACCAAAACTTCAGTAGAATTTTTTTTCTGGAACACTTAAAACTGTTAGCTGAGAATCTCAATCTTGGAGAGTGCCATTACAGCTAAATGTCAGCTTTTCCATTCCTAGGCTTTGAAAATACTTTTCTGCCTGTGCTTGCCATGTAGGCTGTGCAAGCCTCCTGATCTCCATCTTGTCAGCAGTCCTTCCCTGCCCAGGTGGGTCAGAAGGACTTGCTTTATGGTCTTCGTGAGTCAGAAACAACTTCATCCTGTCACCTCTGGTCACTTCTGTTCATCCCTGCAAACCAGTGGATGAGTGGATGCCTAATAGAAACCTTCCCTTGCATCAGGAAAGTGCTCTCATCTAAATAGGAAAGGGTCCTCTGGGCTACAATTAAGTGTGAAGGGAGGTAGGCAGAGGGAAATCTCCAGGAGAGTAGAGGCAGCATTGTGTGCTGACATCTACTGTATTGATCTTCTTAAGTGGGGCACTGTCAATTCTTAATTTTCAAACAAATATTCAGAGGTTCAGTTTAAGCCTTGGGAACTCAGCATGCAGCATTGTCTGTGGCATTGTAAACTCTGTCAGGTAGAAAGATTTTGGCAGGAAACCTTTTAAAAAACCCAAACTCCTGAACTGAAATTCTCAGAGGTAGGATTTTTTTAAACTTTCCCAGAACAAAAAGAAGCTTTGATGTTGGAGGTGAGGACAAAACAAGCGGGAATGTGTGAAGAATTAATGGTCTTGACAGTGCTCCTGTCTCTCCCAGCTGCAAGTCTCAGTGCTCTTCTGCCTTTTAAGCCTTTACAGCCACTGTGGGTGGGGACAAATTAAAGCCAGTTGGATATGAGGCCAGCAGCATTAGGAGCTGTTGTACCACATGCTTACCTCAGGAGATTCCTTGCTGGCTCTCATGCTGTTGTCCTGCCCATTTCAGAGAAAATCAAGGCAATGCAAACTCAAGTGGGACACGATGAGACCTTTCTTAAAGCTCTGGGGGGGCTCAAGGATATAGCTGGGGGCTTATTCCATGGGACTGAGCTCTACTGATGGGTTTAACCACTTGTTTCCAAATGCTGGGGTAGCAGGTAAGTTGAAGCAGGTCATATCCACAAATAATTGGTCTCACTCCAGTTTCAAAACAAATCTGTCAGTCCCAGGGACCTTTTTTTGTGCTTCTTGTGGTTGCCTCATCATTACAAATGCCCACTCAGTGGCTGGCTCAAAACCAATATTACATGAGCAAATAGATTTTCTGCTAACAATCCCTGAAACAAAATACTTGCTACTATCAGCCCCAAGCCTACATGATGCAATTAAATGGGACCGTGGCAGTTGGTCTTGTATACAAGTCCCATTTATCCTCTGGGAACAGGAAGATCTAATTTTATTAGATTCATTATCCTTTCTTCAGGAATTAATAGCTCCTGAGACTGTTGGCCTAATGTGCCCGATTTTATGTTGTAATTCAACAGCGTCATGAAAACTGCTGGCTTTATCCAACCAATCCACTAGCCCTTCTCATCTGGTAGTGAGGATGCTGTGTGTGCATCCAGAGCTGCCCTGTAGCTGCTCTGGGGTGCTGCTGTAGCCCAGATTCAACACAGACCTGTCCTGTGGGGTAGCAAATTTAACTTTTTTTTTTTTTCAGTGCCCTGTGAGACAGCATGCTTTGCAGCTAAAGAAAGCAGGGCAGATGAAAAGGCTGTCATGCTTTGCATGGAGGACACAAAAGGAGCAGTTTCCTTATGAATTTCCAGGCTATTGAATGATGTGGAGGAGATGTCTGTAGCTGCTATATGATACGATGTTTGCTGGCTGCTGATAAAACAGGAGGTCATTTCACCATTTGTGCAGTTTCAGCCCAGAAAATCTCCAACTGACTGAAGCTTCTGGAGCTTTCTTTCCCCTTACTGAAGATGTATGTGAGGGCACTTGATATCTAACTGCATATTTTAGGTATCTTAGGGGTGTATTCACATTGTTTTCTACCATGTTTAATTGCTTTTGAAATAGGGGGGAGGGATCTGTTATGGACTGAGGAATCCCAGTTCTAAATAAAGAACTAAATTTGTAACTCTTGCAGTGTTTGTAATTGCCTTCCAGACAAAGCAAGGTCAGGGGTGAGAGCACCTTTGCTGGGGAGACGAAAGGACATACAGATAAATATCTCTTCCTCTTAAGTGAGTATATGCCAGCTGAGCACTAGGTAACATGATTTGGGATGGGAGGACTGCCTTGGGGCTTGGTATCTTCCAGGGGAAGGGTCTCTGCCTCTGCAGTAGCAGCACTGAAGCTTGCTTGTGGCTGGGATGAGTTTTTGGTCCAAGACTGCCAAAGGTAACTGATGCTCATCTGTGGTGAGCTGTTCTTGCTGACCTCCACTTCCCATGCATTTCACAGCCACTTTATTAAAAATAAGCCCTCAGCTAGTGATATGGATTGAAAATGAAAGACACTTTTCAGGGATGAGGGCATCCCTGCCTGGCCATTAGGAGAGAGCTGTCCCCAAGTGAACATCTTGTTGTGGGAGGAGGAGGAACCTTCTCTGTGAGGGGTTGCTAGCACCTGTGGGGAGCAGGCCTCAGTGCCGAGAGGGGACATCAAGGGCTTCTGTGTTACTCAGGGTTGGTTTTCAGCAAGTTCTCTTGCTATTTTAGAGCTGAGAGACAATGTTGGTGAACGAAGATCCTGTTGTGCTAAGGATGAAGAGGCAGCTCTATCCCCACCAAAAGTGGCACTCATGCTATAGGATGATGAGTGCAGGCCAGAGGTGTCAGGTCACAGCCAGCCTTCAGCTAAGTGTCCACAGCAGCACATCTGTTCTGTGTGCACGGGCTTTGCCAAATAGTCTTCTCCATTTCCCTGTGTTGTTTCCAGTGCTTCTACAAAGGAGTTAGTGTGAGGGAAGATCTTGCCTGGGCCCTGGATTTGTGGTGGTCTCTGCTTGGTACAGCTTCCTCAGCCATGGTACGAACTGGGAGCCCGATGGATCTGCTGGCTGGTATAAGACAAGGTCTTGCGATGGTTGCCTGAGATGGGAGAGGGAAGGAGCATCCTCCCCAACCAGGGTGCCTGATGGAGCAAGGGGGAGCAAGGCTTTAAGGCAGAGTAATGCAATGAAGTGATTAAAAAGAAACAGCAGAAATAACCATAAGTGAAGATGAATTAACTTTAATGTCTGAAAGGACTGTTACATCAGCTAGGTTGCTCTGTGTCATGTGAGCTATATAGCATGAGATTTGAGCCCTGTCCTGAGCTCAGTGCAGGTCTGTCTCCAGATCTCAGCAGCAGCAGAACACACAGCTTCTTTGGGCAGCCTTTTCCATGGGCTGAGTGCCCTGGTGAAAATGAGTCCCTTTTTCTCTTCTGAGCTTGTCTAATTCCACTGTCCAGCCACTGCTTTGTCTTCTGAGAGAAGAGCAGCATGTACACTGCCTGAAACATGTCCTTGCCATGCTGTTGTAGGGAGATGGCTTTGCATTGTTGCTCTAAAGTGCTTCCCCAAATTTAATTGTGCAACTTGAGGGGATGTTGTGCAGGTAACAAGCAGCTCTGTTGGACAGCACATTACTGCAATATCGCCTTCCTGCACCCGTGCTAATGCCCAAGTAGTGGTCCTCGTGGCCCTGCAGCATTCAGCAGCCGGCTCAGGGGGGATTTGCTGAGCTGCAGCGGGGGGCTCCGGGCTGATGTGCCCCGGGGTGGGGGCTGCAGCCGCCGGGTGGCACTGCTGCCCTGCTCAGCCGCTAGCGGAGCTGCAGTGATCCGGGAGGTAAAAAGGGATGATGGAGCCTGACATGGCGCTCCTGCTGGCTTCTTGCTGCTCTTATGCTGGTCTCCTCCAGCCTTAGGAAAACAGGCGTGTGTAATTGCGGGTGTTCTATAGCAAGGAGCAGTACAGGACACCTTCATCTCTGGCACGTTCCCTATGACAAGGAGGCTGTGCCACTTTCCCAACCTCTCAGATAGAAAGGAGATTGGCCACCCTGCAATATACAGGGGAAGGTTGAGAGCAGGAGGTGCCCTCATCCAAAGTAGAAGGCTCCCACTGAGAGCCCTGTTACTATTTTTAAATCCCAAGATAGACTGGGACTGGATTGCTGACTCCTCAAGCCCTTCGGTGAGACCAGTCCCTTTCTTATAGAGGCTTCACAGAAGCACCCTGAAGCAGTTGGTGGCTGCTTTGTCTCCAGCCTCATCTCACTATTCTTTGTAAGACTACTTTGTGGATCTTGCTGCAAGGATGCCAATGTGCTGTTCCTACCAGCATCTCTCAGCAGTGGAGGGACAGCACAGGAAACAGCCCAGGCAAGGTGGGGGTGCTGTGGGAGGAAAACATCTCTGAGCTGTCTTGGCACAGGGAAGAAGTTGGCTGGGATAATTAAATTCCAGCTGGAGTTGTGAGAAATCAGTGTTCTTTGGGGATATAGGTCTGATTCTGGATTCTTGTGTTTAGTTCCAGTATTTCCATTACCTCTTCAACCTCTATGTGGTGAGCAAGCACACCAGTGCTATGGGTTTGTCTCTGACATATATAAATTGACAAAAAAACCCTATTGCTGCTGTTCCTGTGCCTGCACCATGTACCTGGTTTGCATTCTTGTAGTCAAGCTGAATGGTTATTTCTGCTTCCAGCCCTTGCAGTCTTGGGTGTACTGAGATGGCCTCAGACCCTGTGATCTTTTTTTGCTTTGTGCTGGGTGGTCAGGGGAGATATCTGCAAGGACTGGGCTTAGCTTTTTGCTCCCTTTTGGAATCTGAGCTTTTAAATGTGAAATGGTGAAGTGAGAAACACTAGATGGAAGATCTGAAAGGAGAATGAGAAATGATGCCTTTTATGGACAGTGCTCAGAAAGTTTTCAGGTTCCCCCTCTCCTGGATTCAGTTTTGCATCTCCTCCACAGCACAGATGCAGCTGGGGGAGCTTAGGCCCTGGGAGACAGAAGAGTGCTGACAAGAGGCCAGAGACAGTTCACAAGGAGAGAGAAATGGATAGAAAAACTTTGTGTGAGATCAGCAAATGAAAAGTCAACCACTTGACCTTCTCTGAACTTATTTTAAATCCATCAGGCATGGAGAAAATTGAGACTATAACTCAGGTTGCTCCTGTTGGTCGCATTACCATTTCCATTACTCTGGGCTGTTTGTCTTAATTGAGATGGAGCCTATCCTATGACTAATTGCCAGGTCACAATGGCTCTAAATTAAAGAGTATATTTTTACTTTTTAACAACTTGGAAGTCCAGTTACTGGCACGTTTCCTCCAGAAGTCTGTCCTTTTCCAGGCAAGCTAACTATAGTGTCCAAGTTCAGGCTAACCTTCATTTTTTATAAGGCTGATCATGTTCCCATAGTGCCTACACATGAAATGGCACAAGTGGGTGCCTGCATGTTTTTCTTTGGTCTTGGGAGTTCACAATATGGATGAAGGCAAGAAAACTGCTTCCTGCTCAAACAAGCTCACATAAGTTCATCAGGAGCAGGCCATGCCAGTCCAACCAGTTTGCTTCCCTGTGGATGAACTGGAGGATGCTTTGGGAGAACATGTGGAGTGATATAGCAGAGAAAATTGCCTGAAGGCCAGAAGGGGAAGGAGTGACAGGGCAGCAGGGGAATGGGGGGGGGGGGGGGGGGGGGAATGGGCTGCAGCAGCAGCTCACATGCCCCATGAGGCAGCCAGGTGGTGGTACAGAGGTCAGAAGCAGACTGGGAGAGGCATGGGCTTATCCTTCTATGCTGGTCAGTACTTCTGGTGTCTGCATGGCTACACTCACCTGACTAATGGGGGAGAGCTACAGGAATGCTCAGAGGGCTGGAAAGTATGAGGGGAGATTGAGTGAAATGTGCTTGTTTAGTCTAGAGAGGAGAAGACAGAGTAGATGTGATACCTTTTCACACACCTGAAGACTACATCAAAGGAGGAATGAGATTCTCCATGTTTATGGTGG
The DNA here is from genome assembly GCF_009819795.1 of Aythya fuligula. NCBI lineage: Eukaryota > Metazoa > Chordata > Aves > Anseriformes > Anatidae > Aythya > Aythya fuligula. Next base: position 7,332,775 of record NC_045580.1, on the reverse strand, counting down.
TCAGTGCCAAGCCCTCTCTGTGGGGCACTAGTACAGCCTCATTGCTCTGATGGCTTTCATGATGGTTGTAGGATCTAGATGCATTTTAAACTTAGCATACTCTGTCCAGCTGAAGGAACTGTGAATTTCCTTAGAAACTTGGCTCTAAATGTAACTTCAGTTCAGCCTGTGCCACCATGGATCTGCTGGGTGTTCGTGCCTAGGACATTGCTGCGAGGCTTGGAGCACAGAGCATGTCTCAGTCCCAGTGACATTACTTATTAGTTGTCTCATTAATCAAGTAAGCCTGCCATCCCAGGGCTGCAGGGTGTTCTTGTCACACAGGATGCTGTCAGGGCTTTGTCATCTCCAGGCACCTATGAAACACAACTCCCTCGGCCTCTCTTGCTCCAGCATCAACTGATGAGTGGCCTCTGGGCCCCATCTGAGCTGGAGGAGCCATGGAGCACAACTGGAGCCTGCTGGGGCTCCCATGTCCTTCTCCTGTGTGGTGATGTCCACCAGAGGTTGTTGCTCACCAGGTGAGGCCCTGGAGTGGGAAACCCACTGAGAGAGATCCAAGAAGTTGTTGGGGTTGCAACCATATGGAAGACATGAACACCTCCATGGTGAAATGAAAGCAATGAAAGAGCAGAGCTCCATCATCAGGAGCAGGCAGGACAGCAAGGTGGGAATGCAGCATGTGTGTGAGTAACATGTACAGTGGCACGAAGCCCTCCTGTAGGGCTGCTAGCCCTACAGTAAGCAGCTTCTAAAGGGGGAAAAAAATGGGAAGACTTTAGATCGTGTTCATAAACTAAGTTTGGGCCTCAATATGTCTTTAAAAAGACCAGTGAGTACAAGTCTAGTCAGATGAATGGCAGTGGACAGGGAAAAGCTGCTTAGAATGGTAAGGGACCAGTTAATCAAGTGATATAGATTATTCAGTTCAGTCAACAAACATAATGGCCTCTCAGTTCCTGTGGTGGCATCCTCATGCCTCTGGATTTGTCCTCCACGCTGCTTACTGGGGTGTTGGAGAAAACAGCAGGGCTGAGCAGTGGGAAGCTGTTAGCATAGAGGGGGCTTCAGCGGGGCCTGAGCCAAGCTGCAGGATAAAAGAAGAAAAGGTGCTTCCTTCCCATGTTTTATAATGTATGTGTGTGCTGGGGTAGGCCTCCAATAAAGCACTACTTCAGATCCTCTTCATCTGCAACTGAAAGCCTGCAGGCATCTGTTTTGCTGAGGGGTGTTCAGTTAGAGCTGGGCAGAAGCTGGAGCTCTGTGATCTCTGAGCCTCTCACAAGTAGGCAAAGGAATTCTCCTGCAGAAAGGTTGCCAGAGAGCCTGCACTGGATAGCTGGAAATATTTTCCAGCTGTCTGATTGCTGTGTTACTGTCCACTGTACTTATGAACTGGGCTGGAGAAGCACTCCCTTTGGAGCAGTGGGTGTGACAGGGTCCTGCAAATGACCGCACTGCTTGGGGTGTCCCAGGAGCTGTCAGTGTGCTTCCAACACCAAGATCCTGCTAGGCAGAGCTCTGAGATCTGTGCCTGCACTTCTTTCATATTTCAGCCCCCTCTTGACCCACTCAAACAGCAGCAAGTTCCTTGCTGCCTCTTTATAGGACAACTTAAATGCATTTCTTTTTCAGTGCTGGTCTCCCTGTGTATCTCTTTGATGCAGAACTGGCTATTATAAGTCACAGCAAGCTCTACCCCACTGCTAAATCTGCCCATAGCAAGCCCTACAGCCTCCCATGGGAGCTGGCAGCCTGTGCCTTGACCCCTGACTGCTGCCACAGCCGGCTGTGGTTAGCCCAGCAGCAGCCAAATTCTCTCACCCTTGAAATTCTCCCTTTGAAACTCCAACCCAAAGCTGGGGAGGATTCAGTTTTTTCTCCTTGACCTTATCCTAAGCCCTTGGTACTGAGGTGCGCTGGACTGCACCTCCAGTTACAGTACAGGTTTCTCACCCTGAGAATGTGGCAGCCCAAGTAAGGGGCTGGGATGTTTTGTTAAAGGGTGCCTTGGAAGTGACTGGGGGGGGGGGGGGAAGGGGGGTGGAGACAATTACACCTCATCAAGACCTTGCAAAGGCATGTTGACAAAATTGGCTATTTTCTGTTTGAGCAGCCAATTTGCAGGAGCAATCACTGCCACAGCAGGGAGTAAATTAGGTGAGCAATTGTGCCCTTGTGTTCTTAACATATTATCCGTATGGTTCTCACCTCTCTTCCCTGACATTGATTATCTCTACTACCAGCAACCCATCCATACTCCAGCAAGCTTGGCTGATGTATCACAGAGCCATTACAGTGGCTCCCAAATACAAGTACTTTGGGCAGGCTTGACGGAGGCTGTGCTGGTGAACTTGGTGCCTTGGCAGTAAAATTAACAAATGGTGCTGTCAAATCTGGGGTCTTGCCTTGATGAGGGAAACAATGCTGCAGTGCTATCTCAGCTAATAAAATTGCTCCTGCTGAGCTGTGCTGCAATAGCAGTGTTCTGATAAGTGGCTGCGTGTGTTTAGCTTGAAGCATCATTATTGATACTTGTTAGCATGATGAAAGCTCAAACGCCATCATTGCTCAACCACTCCGCATTGTGAAGGGGCAACCTCGAAGCCTCTCTGCAGAACTGACGGATGTGAGGCTGCCTGTGGCTGATGGTGATGAGTTCTGAGCTGTATGCGGGGGAGAATAAGGCAATGGTTACCAGTACTATCACCTTAATTGGGAGTTCAAGTTCATGGTGTGGCTGCTTGACCATCAATGCTGTTTGTATGTTGGTGTGGAGTGGGACTGGTGGCTGCTGGTTAAGGGATGGTAGGGGGTTAGCTTTCACCCAGCTCATGCCCCTGGGCTCTCACTTAGACTCCCAGTGCAGTTTAAATGCAGATTTTGGTTAGCTATCTGCTCTCCTCAGGGAGCTTCATCTGAAACATGCAAAAATGCATGTTACAGCATAGGTAGCTGTTGAAAATTCTCTTGCCAGCCCCATCTCATTACTGCTTGGATGCTGCTGATGGGAGGAGAGCTGTGTCATTCCTGTGTTGGCTGTAAATGAGCAGAAATCAGTTTTTGAGTTCCGGTTGCATGGGAGCTCTGATAGCACGTTGTGGTGTTATTACTGCTGCTCAATTGTCCAATGCATTTGCTTCCAAAATGTCTCCGGGATGAGCTGATCCCTGCTGCTTTGAGACTCCGCAGACCTGTTTATTATCTGGGAAAGCCTGGTGTTATGTTTGGCATCAGCCTTGCTATCCTTAGCTCTCCATTGGGAGCAGAAGGGAAGAAATGTGCAACTGAAGATTAAAAAAAAAAGTTCCTGGCAGATTAGATGCTGAGGATCTGCTGGAGCTGGGCATTTCCATGGGGACTTACTACACTCCAGAGCAGCAGCTTCTGCTTCCAAACTGGCCAAGCTGGGAGTCAGGTTATTAGCCTTCAGAATTCAGGGAAGTAGCTCAGAAATGGAAGATTAAGTCTAGAACAGTGTTCTTCTCTTGCCAGTGTTCAGGCAAGCTGCTGGCTACAATGAACAATGATACAACAGCTGCTGCATGAGGCAGAGAAGTCCTCTGCTCCTTATTTCACCTGCTCCATTAGGTTTCATTAGGTAGTCTCCCTCCGGGATGTAGCTTGATGCAAGAGCTGCTGCTGTGCCCAGATAAGTCACTGGCTGCAGTTAGGAACTCTTGTGGGTGCAGCACAGGCAAACAAAGGAATTTCATCTGGTGAAAGTTTGATTTGCCTCTCAGGTACATTTCCTAAAGATGCTGGTGTGTTTTAGGCTCCTGGACACCTGGCCTCATTATTTCCCATGCACCATCATCTATGAATGGGATTTGGCCTTTTATTCCAGAGGAAAACACAGGCTTCCCCAGGCAGGCCTGAGCCTACAGGAGCTAGCATTATCTGAGCACATTCGTTATGGTTAAAGGGCCTTGTCTCATAATTCTCTCTATAAATTACGCATTCATTTAAAATTATTATTACAAGATGGCTAGCTAATGATTCTTCCCCTTTGATTATTTATAGGGCATTTACTCTGTGTTAGCAGTGGCTGCTAGGATGGGTTCCAGGCTTGGCAGGGTTGGTGAACCCTTGCTTGGTCCCTTTCCATTCAGGGGGTGTTGCAGCACTGTGGTGGGAGCTGAGAAGGGCAGAAGCTGTGCCAAGTGCTCCTGCTTTGCTGCTGAGCACTAGTCTGCAGGCCAGCAGTGCACCTGCAGGGCACAGGGCTGCAAGGAATTAGGTAGGATCCGGTCCCTCTCAGGGAGGCTGAGGTGTCCACTTCTCTCAGAGGAGGCAGCAGGAGTGCAAAATGCTTGCTGAGGCAGGAGGGATCCCACTGCACAGGGGCAGAAACACCAATGGGTCCAGCCAGGGAAGGAAGAAAGAAACTTCATCAGTGTCCCTCGCTTGCAGTGATCAGGGTATGGTTCCCCTAAAGCTGCACCTTGTGGTCACAGCAGCTTCCTGAAGGTCCTGTGTCCTGCCACCAGCCTCCCGTGGGATCTCATGCATATTATTTTATTTCATACCACCTTTCTTTCCAATTCGTAAAAAAGGGATAAAACTCTGCCGTACTTTGCAGAGGTGTTGCAAGGAGCCTAATCAATAAAGATGAGGGAAGCAGTGTTTGGGAGCAGCAGGGAGGGCTGTGTTTGCCTTGCCTGGAGAACATCTGTCATTTCCAGTGCTGGGAAAGGCAGCAGTCAAATAAAAGTGAGTTCCTAATGCATACCTAGGTACTTAAGGAGCTATCTACCTATTCACACAAAACAAATTAACACCTGCTGTGTGAAGAGTGGGGACATTCATTCTGACAAACAGATTTTTTCATAAAGAATATTGCTTAATAGATGGGTACAGTCATTTTCACAATTAGGCAATAAACTCTGCCATTAAAAGTGAGCAAGTTCATTGAGCCAAAATGAAGAGCACCAAAAAATCTTCAAGCTTGATGTCGCAGACAGGCAGCCCAAGGCGAGTTACGGGCTTTCCATCCCTAATGCTGATCACTGGCGCTTGTGATGTGACAAAACTCATGAGTCTCTCCAACTTCTGGGCACGATGTTGGTGTTGGTACTGCTGCAGATTTAGCTGCTGAGACGTCTGCTGTTTCCTTGCACTTCACTCTCAGTGGCAAACACTTGAGGTGGGGGGAGAGAAAAGCACAGCTAGATACTGGATAATGCCTGTTTAGGCAACTTTCAATGTCAAATGTACTTTGTTTATCAGGGTGATGTGGGCAACCTGTGTTTGCTGTGCTCTAAATAGAGCTGTAATGGAGTCAAGGGGTATGTGTCTGAAGTGATCCTCCAAAAAGGCCTTGACTCCATATCAAAGACATGAAATAACTGGAACTAAATGCTTCCAGCCTGGACCTTATTCCCTGATGTCAGGGTGCTGTTCCCAGGAACAGGGGTACTGTGATGCTTTCCCTGCTTCTCCTTCACCTGCTTCTGGCTGGAGTGAGGCTGCTCACAGGCAGGCTGCAGGGTGTGCAAGATAAATGGGATGCATTTTGATGGTGTCAGTGTAGGTATCAACCTCACCCCTCAGGATTGATGGCACAGAGCTTGCTCTTCAACCCACTCTACCTCCTTCTAATGCATTATCCATTTCTCCAGTGTGTCCTTCTGCTCTGGGATCTGATTCTATCCACACTTTCTGGACATACTCTTTTTTCTCCTATTCCTGCTTGCCTGATGAGGTGATGCATTTCCCTCTCCAGCAACTTCCCAGAGCAAAGGAGAAGGCTTCTGGGAGCTCACTTAAACTGAAAGCAAGACCAGATTTGACCAGACCCTCCCCTGGCACTGATCTTTTCTAATTTTAGCTGCTGGAATGACAAACTCTATCAGAACAAGCTTTCTAAAGAATTGTGATGATTTACACTGGCTGTGGATCTTGCTGTGTGAAGATATCCTGAGTACATATCGATTAACATAATCAGCCTGCAAGCTCCTCAGCACCAACTCTTTTTGTCATGTTTTATTAATATTCACCTGAAGGAAGATAGGCCCTTGAAAAAGAACCAAACTAGGAATAGCTTGCTGCAGAAGTTTTGTGCGAGCCACTTTGCCCTTCATTGTTCCCCAGACTTGTGATCTCAGCCTCACAAAGCTCTCCCATTTTTTTTTTTTCCCCATCACTGAAACCATCCAGGAGACAAGTGCAGTGCTTCAAAACAAGAGAATGGTCCGTTGAAAGTGAATGTGAGGGAGCAAAACCCTCTGCAAGGGAGAAAAAAAAAAAAAAAAGGTCAAGAAATTACCAATAGAAAAGTCTGTCAAGGTGGCAGGTTCCTCATGTTTGATTTCTATGAATATGTCTTGTCTGATTAGCTTTACATCTTCCATCTATTATAGAAGTGTATTGTGTTGGAAACCATTCTCCAAACTGAGAAAATGCCTTATTACTTCTCAGGCCCTTTGTGAGAGTCAGGGAGTGGGAATGTTTTGTGTCTGGGGTGAACCATGCCCCTGTTCGCTTCCTGATGCTTGCCAGATTGTTCTCTGATTTGGACATGCTTCAATGGACACTTTTTAATCATCTTTCTTGCTGTCCATAGGTCTTTTCATACATACTCTTTTTTCCTTTTCAAGCATTAAAGATAGCTAAGCATTAAAGATAGTTTTGAAGATAAGTCCCTTTGTCTCCTAGTTTTTGAAATGTTTATATCAATTTTAGGTTTATTTCCCTAGGCAGCTCAGTTTGCACCTGAAGTCAACTGGACAGATGAATAAGGCCAGAGAGGGAGACTGGCAGATCACCAAAGAGAAAGATGGGCTAGAAAGCAGCTGAGACTCCCAGAAGACTTCAGTTTTAGCTCTTCCACCCCTTCATATGTAGCATGAGCGAGCTGGAGCAGGTGCTGGAGGCTGCTGCTGGCTTCCCACAGAGCAGTCAATGTGTTGTCAATACTGGCAGGTAGAGCTGATGCTATTTATACTACTCATTGCCTTTTTTCTCCAACTAGGTTTATGTTAATTCAGCTCAAGTATATTCCTTTTACATCTGTGTGATGGGGGATATTCTGGTGGTGTGAATAATATGCAATTGCTTTTTTACTTCCTAACATAAATAGAGAGGCAAGGAAAAAACAGGAATAGATCATGAAATGGTAATCAGGATGTGCTAAATGCCATTATGCTGTTCTGCTTGGACTTTTCTTGCCCACGTACAGTTGTTCTCCCAGAGGAGTAAATATTTAGAATTTTTTCATACTGGATTTTGCATCTACACTTTCCAGTCTGGAAGTGTAGGGCTCTGAGCTGAATACAGCTGGGGCTGCTGGACAGGCTGCAATGCTTGGGCGAGCCTTTCTTTTTCTGTTATGTGACTTCTGTAGCTCCTTTGTATAATGGTCATAGTGGGTTAAAAGTATCTTTTTGATATGGATCACTTAACAGGTGGAGCTGTTATAGGTTACAGTGGCAAAACATGCTTTTAGATCAGTGTCTCTTCATTAGCAGTGTTTCTCTGCTTATGCCATCCAATATTAATTGGGGTGGGTTTGCCTTGGAATGTTTGAGTCTCCATCTCAACATTTGGGCCCTTCAAGAATTTTCCAAAGACGTTCTTCTCTGAGAGACAGGGGAGATGATCGGCACATCAGGTAAAACCATCCTTCTCCAACAGTGTTGTTGCAATTTTGAGGTGAGAGGAGGTAAGCTGTCACATCGTACCAGCATTGTCTTGGATATGACACTTTAACAAAGCCATTGCAGGCTCTGTGTATGTGTTTTTGTAACCAACTGTGATGAGCATGTTAATTAGATGTAAATTGTGTCTAAATATTTAAACTAAAATTGAAACAAGCCACTTCCCCTGTTCCATACTAAACATCCAGCTTAACCATGACACAACAAGCATCTCCAGGAGGCTTGAGGGGAGTGATGTGTCATAAGGGGTGTGAAAGGGTGTAGGGAACATTGCTTTCAACGTGACCTTTAAAGATTAAAAGCATTTGTTCAGCACATCATTTGAATGTACAAAGCAGATTTGACAGCTCTGTTATTGAATTTTAACCAACTGTTGCTCCATATTGAAGTCTTAGGGCTTTATTATGTGGTGCCTTGTGTGCCCAGTTATCTGGAGCTTGTTGCATGGAGAGGAAGATAGGAGGTGCAGAGGAGGAGATGGGAGGGTAACTGGAGTTAACTGGTCAGGACCACTGTGCTGATCCTGCTCAGGGGAGGGTACTGGCAGGAGCCCACCCAAGTCAAGTCACAGCCATCTTAGGACCTTGCTTCCTTCCAGAGAGATTTTTATATTATTTCCAAGGAAGAGAGGTGATTTTTCTTTTGTAACAAAGGTGATAAACGTTTTATGTTGTAATAAAAAGTTGTTCTTTCCATATCTAAATAAAGAAATAGTGTGAGGAGCCTCTTCAGTTCCACATCAGGCGGTTATACAAGGCACTTCCTTTTTATTTTTGCAAGACTGACAAAGAAAGACACTTACCTCTTAGGTAAATTATGTACGAGCTTTGATTTTATCCAAGGGAAAACATTCTTTATCACTTCAGTTTCCCAGGGGCTGCAGCAGAGAAGAGCTGTGCCTTGCTCACATTGGGCATGCCTTCTCGTTAACAAATGTATCTAGGATGGATGGGGCTGATTGTGTCCATTTTCCAACATTTGCCTCTGCTGGCAAGAAGTCTGGGGAGAGAGGGAAATCCTCCTATTTCTGAGTTTCATGACTTTATTCTATCAGGCCTCCAGCCCTGGTTGCTATAAGCATGGGTCTCTGGGGCCCAGCTATGCTGCTCCAGCTCTTATCTTGCAGTTAGGTATTTGCTCCAGCCATCAGGCTCTCCCACAGCTGTGTCCTCCCAGCTGCTGCTCCATGAAGCCCACCTGCCAGGACTGCTGCTTATCTGCCATGCATCTGGCTGGGGGCAAACACTGTGTGACTTCCAAATTTCTGCTTGAAACACTGACTTGGTTGTACACCAGCCCTGCTCATATCCTGTGCCCTCAGCTGGTGAAACCAACACCAGCACCTGGGGACCTCACTATGGGGCTCAGACTTCTTGCAGCTGCTGTTTCAGCAGCTCCTCTCCCTGTTTTGTGTGCCCCAGGAGCTCAAATTGCACACCCTGCAGCTGCTTGGTGCATGGCAGGCTCTGGAGGTCCTGTGGAAGGGGGGTGGGAGGAGGTCTGCACCCTCACATCCACAAAAATGCAACAAACAGCTTTGATTTCTTCAGGATGAGTCAAATTTAATTTTGACCTCCAGTTCTTGTGCGAACTCTATCAATTTATCTGCATTTAACTCATGACTCTTGCAGAACTAACAATTTTTTTCTTGGGAGAAGAGAGGAAAAAGCAGCAGTTCATGAAGTCTTGCTTATTTAATTCCACAGCTCAGCAAACTGCCAGCTCTGACTCCTTTCTTCCTTTGCCTCTAGCAGCGAGATCTTTTCCTTTGTTACTTTTTTTTATTGTTTATGCTGGATTGAACAACAACAAAGATGTTGGTGTTAAGGCTGCAGGTGCATGATCAATTTATTGCTCCTTAATGAGTAACCATGTGTCAGATGAGATGCGGTGACTGCATGGGTTGTAACCTCAGACAAATGCAAGGAAATGTGTCTGAATCCAGTTGATGAGAAGAAAGGTTTAAGTTAAGCTCAATTACCTTTCCTTTGCCATGGACTAGCAGGGTGCATGTCGACAGGTACTGCAGTTTAGCTGGGATATGCTAATTTGTTTAGCTGGGTGCCTGTTTGACTTGTGGGCTCTTGTATAATGCAAGGTTTATTTCTGGGGTAGGATCCAGGCTCTCATTGGTGGAAAGAGGAAAAAGCAGTGCTTTGGATAAGCTTGTATCTCCTGTGTATGTAAGGCACCGAGGCTCCCAATTTAGACATCTGAGTGAAGCATTGATAGGGAAATAATAAAATCCTTTCCAGTGAAACACAGGTATTGCCTTTTGTACTTTCGAAAAGTCTCCAGCTCCAACAGTGGACTTCTAACACATGTGAATATCACTGTTGGAATCTGTTGTCACTGGAGAATCATAAGATTGGATTGGTTTTAATAAAAAAAAAAGCATGGTAAAATTGAAGGGTTGGGTTTCTTTGCGTATCTATAAAAATGGGCTGCCAAATAAGGTCAGCCAAATGGACCCAACTCATGCAGCTAGAGTGACGTAACGCTTCATGAACTAGGTCACTCAGTTTTAATTATTCCACAGGAGAGGAAAAAAAAAATCGAGCAGCTCTCACCCTAGCCCAACATATCCAGAAAAGCACAGCTCTGTACAATGACTCCCACTGTCCTGGCTGAGACATGAAAGAGCCATTTGGGAGTTGGTCCTTGGAGGAAAGAAGTGATTTCTATACTGGGTTTTCAAGGGACAAACTAGGTGCATGTTTCTCATGTAGCTCACCAGCTAGTAAGCAGTATTCCCCCAAAAAGTTGTCCCAACTCATGGTAATGGGACTCTTCTATCTCAGTCTGAAATGCTTCCCCTTCTTTCAAAACTCTTCCCTTTGTAGCCAGTAACCTAAAATGATAACAAGTGTTCTTTGTGCATGGTACCTATTCAGTGTGTTGTGGCTGCAAAGGAATAGCAAAAATAGCAAAGAAGCCAGTGAACATCCTTTGGAACAAAAAGACTGATTCCCCACAGGTTGTGCAGGATGAGCTAACAGCAGTCTGAATCCCAGAATCCATCTTCCTTTCCCATTTTATCTTCCTTTCTCACTACATTCTGGTCAGAAGCTGAAAAACCAGAATTACTTAGCAGCTTTGAGATTCTCAAGCCTGACTGTATTTAACATTATTTTTCCTTTAAAAGCTATCTTGTATTTAACTTTCCTACATCAAATCAAAAAAAAAAAAAAAAAAAAGGAGGGGGAACATTTTAGCGCAGTGTGCAGATCTTATGTGCATCTCTCCTAATCACTTAATCTTTAATTACATTTAAAACTTTAATTACTATTTAGTTACATCATGATCTCACTGTTGCTTCTGCCCTTTCTCTGATGCACTGACAATTCCTCACCAGCTAAGAGGGTCACAAGCCAAGTTCTCTGATCCTGACACATGTTCACCTTGCTTGTACCCCTTCTGATGGGTGAAAGTGGAGATCACACTGGGTAAGAAGGCATGCAGGAGAGCAGCTTTTCACTGATAGCTACTAATTCTGCAGCCAGGGTCCCAGTGTGCCTCTTAAGATGCATGTTGCTTGAGTTCGTCTTGGAATGGGATATTTTCTTGGCTGGCTCAATCTCCTTGTACATTTTATCACCTGAAAGAGGAAAAAAATGCAGGTCCAATTGTAAAAACTTCAGCTTCTCCAAACTCATTCCTTTAGAAGGATTTGGCTAAAGAACTTAAAGTGTGGGTGTGAACTGAGGCTGAGTTTGAGATAGCGTTTTATGTCATTAACTGGTGAGAGAGATCAGTGAGTTATTTGTGTGGGCTATGCAGTGCACGCTCCCATAGAGGATTTTGGGATTGCCCATTTCCTGCAGGAAAGACCAGATGACCTTAGTCCGCAGATTCACAGCAAAATTTAGGTTTCATTGCTCATTAGTTGGGTAGGCCATGCTGTACCTCATACCAGCCACAGCTCCTAGGTGGTGAGAACTTTTTTTTCTGCCCTTTTTCCTGTAGGCCTGAGCAGTCTCTAAGACATTAACATGTGTCTTATGATTTTTCAGATGAGGTCAGCATGCTGCACACAGATAAACGGGCTGCACAGGAGGTGCCTGGTGCTGAGCCTGCAGGACACTTGTCCTCTGCTCTTAATTGCACAAGAGGTGACAGAGGCAGGGAAGGAAGGAGGTAGCAGGACAGAGTAAGTATGAAAGGGGATGCTTGCAGGTATAACTGAGACAGGGTGAGGTGCCAGGCTCCATTTATTTCCCTGGCGCAGATGGTTTTTCCTGTAGTACATACCATAGTGCTAGCTTATTACTCTTTCTCAGTACTAATGGAAATAACTTCATCCTAAAGATGATGATAATGAGCAGGAAGAAGCTTTTGCCGTCTGGCTGGAACACTGAAGTTCTTCCCTGTGGCAAGAATCTTCACAAATCATAAGGAAGGTCGTTTTATCCTTCATCCACCTTCACATCTCCATCCAGCCATTTCTCCATACTGTGTGGAGTAGCCTCTTTACACTGTGCAAAGCTCCAAAATTTCAAGCAGTTTATTCCTTCTATGCTATCTGATTGCCCCCAGCCCTTTTAAGACTCTACTGTACTCCTTCAAAGCACGCAGATCTGCCTCAAGCCAGAGCTGTCCCAGCTCAGAACATCTCAAATAAGTCACATGAGAATGGCAGCACAACAGGGCAAGGTTTTCATGAAGCTCCATTTAAAGCCTCTCATACAACAACTTATGTAAATAAATGAGATGGCAGTTTTGTTAAGAAGATCTGGAGCTCTGGAATGAACACAGCCAGGAAGTTTCTTCCATGTAATAATTTTCTCCATTGCTGTCTAGTCAGGTCTCCTGCCTGCTGCAATTCACCATCTCTCTCCAATTTCTTACTGCAAGCAACCTGGTCATGGTGGCTTTCAGTATTCCACAACAATTAGAGCTCCATTTTGTGAGCTAGCAGATACCAACTGGAAAGCAGGCAAAGTTTCTGTGATTACCATCTGCTCGCCTTGTCTCTTACTTCATGCTACTGCATCAGCTTTGCTCTTTTTGAATTCTGGCACTATTCGGTGGCCGGGGATTGATTGTTTGTTTATTTTTGCCTTCACATTTAGTATTGATTAAATATTTATGTTAAGAGATTCTGCACTAAAAAAAAAAAAAATCCTGTCTTCTTCGTGACTCTTCACAAAGGCTACAGAGGGGATAATGTATATAAATAGCTCGTGGGCCTGGCAGGCTTCCCCACAAGGCGGATGGTGGTCAGTCACGGGCGCAGGCTTTGGCCTCTATCAGTTAAGCTATTTGTATGGAGGATGGGCTTGTGCCAAGGTGTCTGAAAGTAAGGATGGGATGCATATGGTGCTGGCCACGCAAATCATACCCTGAGCTGCACTGTTTACTGAAGAAAATGTAGGTTTTTGATGTTATTATTTATGCAATTAGCCAGACAAGAAACCCAAATAAAAGCTCTGCTCCTAGCAAAGTGGCTGTGGCTCCAGCCGAGATGCTTGCAAGTGTCAGATAGAAGACATTGTGTTTTGGCTGGCCTGCTGCCATCTCTGGGGCTGCCTGTCTCTGTAGGGAGGTCTCTGCAGCCACCAGTTCTGCTGTTAAGCATTTTTCAGTGTTGTGTGCTTTGTGCCTTAGTAGTAAATTACCCTCAGGAGTTTCACAGCTTAAAAAAAAAAAAAAGTAAAAGGGGACACAGCTCCTCAGAGGAACAGTGAGGTCCTTTACTTCTGAAGCATGCTTCTGCTTGGGAAGGGACAGTTTACAGGCTTCTCCCAGCAGCTGTGCAAGGCTCAGCCTCTGGGGCTGCTGCTCTCACCCCAACAGGAAGATTTATCTGTCACCAAGCAGGTGCCTGGGATGAGGGCAAACAGCGTGGACAGCAGCTGGGGGAGCTCTTTGCATGGTCAGGAGACTCTCAGCAGCATCTGCCCTGCCACAGCAGCTGAAAGGGGCTGCTCTGGGCTGGCAAATTCAGTCTGGCTGCGGCTCTCACTTACCTACCTGCATCTGCTGCAGGTAAAAGCTTGGTCCCTCTTTCTGTGGCTTGGGGGTCATTTTCTTTGCTGTCTCTTTTTCCCCCTCATGTCTCTGCAGTTTGATTTTATTTGAAATAGAAACATCTGTGGCTGGTCTCTCTCCAGAGAACCAAACCTGTTTATTATCTTTCTGGGCTGGATTGAGCAATTGCTGCTTGTGCAAGGCATGTAGCTCCTCGGCTGAGTCCTGACTCCACAGGCATCAGATTTCTCAGTGACTTCAATGGCACAAATGTTTTCTGAGTGTTTGGGTACCTTGCCTAATTTGCACTTCTCTAGCAGAGAGAATAAGGCAAGAAATGTAGGAGAAGAAACTCTGCCAAGGGGTTGTGCAGAGCATCATCGGTGTTTGGTGCCTGCTCAGTTCTGATGTCTGCAGGAGCTCCTGGTTCAGTGTTGTTTGTAGCAGTTGAGCTTAAGCTGTGAAAAGAATTATCTAATGGGTAGGGGTACAAACCCCACCCTACTCTGTGTATGCATTTTGCAGAAATATAGCTTTTGGCCTGCTATATATTGATTTTGGCCTTAAGAGAGGAAAGAAAGGGAAGAAATAGAAATTGGCTGTGTACTTTTAGGAGTTCATTGTTCTACCGCCTTGTTAGGAAAAGTTTATACCTAGAAGGAGATTGTGATGCTCCTTCCTTAACAGCTTTTCCCTCCCCTCCACATCTCCTCCACCCTTCCCCCTGCTTCATATCAAAACCTCCCGGGGAGCTCAAGCCAAGCAAATATTGTTTCCAGAGGATTAGATTAGTTATGTCATTCCTGCTTGTCATGGGTCGATTCTTTCGGAAAGGTCAGCCCAGGAGTTGTTTGTGGAAGCCAGAGATAACGGAAAGCATCATGCTGTGAGTTTGCACAGGCTCCTGCGTGGTGGTGACAGGGCCAAACAGCCCCACATCACTGTGAACCCTAGAAAAATCAAAGGAGACATGCTCCTAATGTCACTGTGCCTCCGATGCTTCCTTCATGGATGGTGAATGGCCACTCTGAAGCCAGTCTAAGTGCTGTCTCTGCCTTGGAAAAGTGGGAATGACATGAATTTTGTATGAATACTTGTGCTAATGGGAATGAGTTTAAATGTTCCCAGACAATGAATTTACATACAGTCCTTTAAATGTTTTTATGGTGGTGAAAGTAGTGTCCTTTGCTTCAGGACATCCTGGTTCTGTGTGGGATGCTGCTGCCAATAAACACTCATAAATCAGGAAGGCTAATAAGGCAAAGCTTAAACTTTAAGAGGAGATGTGTAGTAAAAATTAGGAATCTTAGTTTTTTTATACTGACTCAGTGCACAAAGGACAGCACAACAAATAGCTGAACAAATAAAGCTGATGTCCATCTTGGGTCACTTTGACTTTGAAAACCCTGGGTGGCACCTCTATGAAAGAGGGAAAAATTGTCAGCTCAGCTGAATAGGAGAGGATCATGCTCATGAGAGTTAATTCTGGAAGTCTGAAGATGTCTAGTGCTAAGGAAATGATGCTTGATTCTCGAATAAAAATCCTTTCGTTCCAAAATCGCGGATACCCTTCTGAGTGGAGCAGTATGCCTTGGTGGTCTGGCATAAGGCTGTGTGAGAGCAGTCACCCATGAGCGTTTCCAGAGGCACACAAGCTCTCTGGGGCTGATTTACAAACACGGTGAGCATCTGGGTCTCCACTGGACTCCGCAGGAGCCTTGAAGGGAGACTGAATGAATATTCAAACGCTGCAAAGCGTTTTTCGCTTTCTTTAAGTACTGCAAGTGACAAAATCTCCGTGGTGTGACAAGGGACGGGCAATTCTTCCTACTTGGTAATTAGAAGCACTGGGTAATTAGGGTGTAAATAAGGGGTCTCGTGCTGACAGTCACCGATCTGACTTCAAGCACGATGTTTAGCAGCGCCTCCTCCCCGCATTGTTAACAGCTTTTGCATGCAAATGCCCCCAGCCGCACTTGAATTGAGCATCGCTTTGCGCTGGCTTCAAGTCAAAGAATTTCATTTCAATATCCAAGGTTGTAACGGCTTTGCAGATCGGCTAATGGGGAATTAGAAAGAAATGCAAATGTCTTACTAGAAGAACTCCCCTGTGAGGACGGGGAGGCGTTTGCCATGCTTCCCCCTGGGGGAGGTACGCTTGGGAGGATGCTGGGTGGATGCACCACCTCTGAGCCCACCCAGGCAGCTGCTCCCTGACCCAGCCTTTGCCTTATCGATGCTCCGAGGAGAGCCACGTGTGAGCTCTGAATGCTGCTCCCAGGAGGGGAGGAACAGCACACCCGGGCAAATAACGTCGATGGGGTCAGTGCAGAGGAGGGGAGCACCCGCAGCTGGGGACGATTAGCACAGACTCGGCCTAAGGTGGGGCTGTGGGTCTGCAGCACGGTGCACCCTGGTCAAAACTGGTTCAAAATCTGATTGAGTCTCTGCTTTAGTACTGTCTCTTTTGCTTTTTGGAATTAAACGTTTCAGTGTGTTTTCCTACATGCCTCTGTATCAGTCGCCTTTTAGCCATGAGTTATACTCTGGTAATTCTTTTGGCCACAAGTCTTCAGTCATCACATTTCTGTTCTTACCCTCAGATTGTAGCAGTCCAATTCTCCTAGCAGGCCATTTAGACTGAAGTTTGAAGTCTCTCAAGGGAAAGTGTGAGTTATCTATGAGGAGAATGGGGAGAAAAGTGGAAATGCATCAGACTGGGAGAGCAGAAGCCAGGCCTTCGACTTCGCATTACGAGGTGAAGCGGATGCTCAGCCCTTCAGCTACGTGTGTTTCTTCGAAGTGGGGAATTTAGAGAACATTGGTTTTTCTTTCAGTCATCAAAGCTATGAATATAAATTTCCGAATAATCTTGAATCCTCCTCGTTTTTTTTTTTTTTAAATTGATTGATTTACTGGAGGCTGCTGCCCTAAAGGCTGGTGAGGCAGCAGGGAGACTTACAGATGATATTTTCTAAGCTCTGATGGGGCTTTTAAAAATGCTTAATTAACTTTTTATCAAGGCATTCAAATCTTCTTGAGATCTGAGCTGTCGAGAATTCAGTTCTTCATTTATACTCTGGACCTATGAAAATGGAGGTTATACTCTTCCAAACTTTTTGCACTCCCAATTGCCCTGCCAGAGCTCAGGGAGACCACTAGCACCACTGGCCGTAGGACTTTGCCTTTTGTAGACAAAGATCTGGGGCTCTCTGTACTTGATGCCATTTTATGATGAAGTGCTGAGGAAAACTGTGAAAAATGAAATTGGTTGTGTGGCTGGGATGAAGAACAAACACGTGGCTGCTTGATACAGTACATATCTTCCCTCCTTTAGATAGTGCAGGGCTGGGGGGCTATGACTGAGTCAAATATAAACAGCTTTGGGAAGCCGGAAACACTTTCAAGACCATGAAAAGAATGATATTTGTGGAGAAATTAGATAGTTTATACATAGACTGGGGCTATGTGCCCTACCATCTCCAGAGGAACAGCACAAGCATCTCCAAACAGTTTGTTTTTATACAAAAGCCACCCAGAGATGTGAATGATGGTTTGTGGCTTTGGCTTTTCTGATGGAATGTGTCTGTTCTCAAAGCAAGATGGTTTCAAAGCATTCTCGGGAGATAAAGGCCTTTGGGCTTTGAAGCTGATACTGCAATTAGGACCATATTTATATAAAAGTAAACACTGGGGATGAGAACTCAGAGCTTCCTCCTTTCCTACTGTTGATGCATAGGGCTGTGGTGCAGCAACAAGCATTTTGCTTTTTAGTTCTGAACTTGGTGATGGAGAGAGTTCTTGTTAGAGGCAAACACTTCGGGTTTGTACAGATCCTAATTGTTCACTAGCATTGTGGCTGCTAAAGTGGTTGCTTCTGTGGCTTGAGGCATCACTCCTGGCAATTCCACAATGCTCCTAGGATGCTTGGGAGTGGACTTCAAGAGTTCAAGCTCAGGGCACTTCTACAAATTTAGAAGCTGTATGACAGGAACAGCTACAAATGTACCCTAAAGAAACAGAACAAGGGACAGGCTCTTGCCAAAAACCTTTGAACCTTATGTAAGTGGGAGGAAAGGGTAAAATGAGTGAGGTTCTCAGGAGGAGAGTTGAGGTTCTGATTTCATGAGCCTTAATCTCATGTTCCAGCCACAGCTGCTGTGCACTGTCCTTTGGACTCTGAGATTCAGGACAACACAAAGATGATCTGATCCTCAGTTTCTAAAAACAAGCAATCCGCACTTGCCCAGACACCCTGGATATACCTAGCTGGTGTTCTGTTTGAACTCATCCAAGGAACACTTTCTGCTTCTCTTGAAGTACTTAAAATGTATTGCCTCTTGTGACTATCAGAAAATAGTGCACCATGCTAATAAGCTCTTTCTGCAAGCACCATTTATTTGCCTTCACTTCAAGTGGTTATGTATTTCTCAGGTCGTAGCTCAGCTCTCTGTCACATCAGGAAGTGAGAGGTAAGCATTTCAAGTAGCTTGATTCTTTTTGGCAGGGGAAGAAAAGGAAAGTAGTCCCCAGATTTTCACAGAAAATGTGTGGAAGTGACACTCTAGTGCTGGGGTGGCTGCACCAGATGGACCCCAGAGCAAAGGATCAAGGGTGGGAGAAGCATGGACCCCTGTAGTGCAGGCTGCAGCGTTTTCTGAGCATGCTGCTTTCCTGTGAGCAGGACTGGGTGTCAGCTCACCCCTAGAACTTGGCAGGCACATTTTACTACCTCTTGCAGCCCTGAGGATGTTGTAAAATATTGCCCTACCTTTTGCCTGTATCTTCCTTCTCTGCTGAGGAGGGAAGCTCTAAACACTGGGTAAGAACTAATAGTTTATTCTCTCGCACTATGAAGAGGAAACAGAAGCAGAGCATCAACCTGCTGCTGTCAGCATGACCTAGGGGTGTACTGCTTAGTGCTTCAACTCAGGCTGTGGTACAAGTGTATACTTATCATAATTTCATGACTTCAAAAAATACAAATTCACCTCTTGTCACAGGACACCCAATTCCCTCAGTGCCTGTGTATGTCCCAGCCTCTGGAATGTGGGTGTTTTGCATGATGCCTTTTCTGTGTGTCACCAAGATGCTGAGCTGTGCTGACTCTGAGCTCCAGAAGTAAACTTTTTCAAGGATTAAAAATCATACAGGATTATTAGTTCAATACAAACTTCCCACAGTTGTGTGAACACACAGAGGAGAACCAGGCAGCTTGGGCTAGGTCTGCCCAGTGCCTGTGTGAGAACCTGCAGGGAGCTGCAGCTGGACCACTTTTCTAGAGCTTAGTATGAGTGTGTTTGGGGGGAAAAAATCGTTTCCTGTTGATGTGACCCTCAAAAGATGTGAGGGAATTGAAGGCTGGAATACAGGCTGGAATGACAGCTTCCTTTCACGTCTGCTCTCATGAAAGAGACACAGGAAAAGTTGAATTAAATGATGTATAATTCCCTAGGGGAGTAGAATTTTATTAGAGGAAGTGACTGCCAAAAAAAAATATCTTAAAATAATTAATACCAGCACTTCCAGTTTTTAAGTGGTATGAAAGATAGAAAAGGAGGAGAATTTATAATCCAGAGCGCAGGAGCCAAATTCAGGGGGCTGTGTGTTTTATTCAAGGTATTGAACAAGCTGATTCTGAGAAGTGCATATTTTACTGTTTCAATTAGCACAGATTACTTTTTTTACTTTCTAGACCACCAGGCAGTAATTATTTCTGTGATGAGAAAGCTTTGCAGGTTTTCTAATTTGCACTGTACATACTGAATGAAATACAATAATAAACTATAATGAAATGGAGGCAGATCTTTTAAGAGCTCAGTCTCTCAGAATGGATGGATGGTTCAAGAATACGTTGTTGAAAATTAACAGCATGCTAATGTTGTAAACGTATCATCAGGCAAATTAATAAAGTGTTTATAAGCAAATAGGAAGAGAGTATTTCTAAATTCCTTTCATTAGGGGGTGTGGTTGGAGAATCAGTGAGCAGTGTGTGATACAGTCCTTGTTATAGAATGCCTTTTGGAAAGGAACCAGCACGAGTTGGAGGATTAATGAATCTGCATTTCAGGCACTTGTGCCTGAACTCAACCTACCTAATTGCAGACATTTAAATGAGGCATTTAAAGTGGGGTGTAGCAGCTTCAGGTCTCCTTAATAGGATCATACTTATCTTTGGCAAGGGTGGGAATGTCCTGGGCCTAAGTGTTGGCTCTGTGCTTTCTCCTCCATCAGAAGATTTGGCTGTGGTGTTGGAAAGGGAAGCTTTGTGACACCAGATTTGCACCTGCTGGCACAGGCACATAGGTGAGGCTGCTGGGCTGTGATCGGCTGAGCCTTGTCCTGCTCAATCTTCCAGGCAGGGCAGTGCTTGCAGCACAGATGGTAGATGCTTTTAAGGATTAATGACTTTAAATCCATTTCCTCTGTCTTTTGGGGCAGCCTGAAGATTTTTTTTTCTGTCTGCCTAGTTAAAAGTGAGACGAAAAACTGTCTGCCACATGTGTTGTATGCTATGTGCTTAACGAGAACAGAAAATAAAATCTTAATTATTAGACTCTTGCTGTGCTACCACAGCTGTATAGAAACTCTAAGACAAGCTGCCTGCTGTGCTTGATGTCATGTATATCGTGTGTATCCATCATATGTTTACTTGCGTATTTTTTTTGTACATATGCAATGTTAGGCACAGAAAGAAGTGTAGAAGATCAGATACCAGATAACTGGCTGAGAGTGATCTCTGGTGATCCCTCATATAACCTCCTGGAATAAGTTGTTGCCAGGACTGGGAGATCTGAAGCATCTTAATAGCAGATCTTGACTCCAGAGCTGCTCTTCCAAACTGTAAAAGCAGGATGTGTGGAAGTCATGAGGTTGGTTGGTTGGCTGATTGTGTGGGTTTTGTTTTGCTAATGGTGGTAGTAGAGAAAGCAGCTAATGGGCCTGGGCAACCTGCCCTACTTGAGCAGGGCTTGGAGCAAATGACCTCCAAGAGGTCCTTTCCAACTTAAGTGATTCTGAGCTCAGGAAACTAGCTGAGGAAATGAAAGCTTTCTGCTTGCTTGAGAAAGAAGAGATCCAGCTCTTCAAATGTACCTGTCCATTCTGCAAAGGTTAACTTTGCAATAGAGAGGTAATTCTCAAGATTTGTTTCCACCTTATGCAGTCTGTGACCAAGTGTACAATAACTGTTAGGCTTGTTTAGCAGGAGGTGACCCAAGTGTTAGAGGATGGTTATGCCACTACTTCTAAACAAGTATTTTTCCCTAGTTTCAGGGGACTGGGATAAGCAGCGGAACCCTCCTGGCTGTGCTGACACTTGGAGCAGGAAAGCCCTTGCTTGTGCATTTGGCTTTGCCTGGTGCTGGGAAGGGGATGAGAAGGAGCTGAGTGGAGATCCTGCCTGGATGAGTTGGTGCGAAGTGACCCCTGTCCTGATGGCATGCTGTGATCTGGCCTGTTTTTGTGCTGCCTGGCAGGCATAAATATACCAACTGGGCTGGCAATGAAAAAACAGTTTCAGTCAGTGATGTTTTCCTAAAAGAGCAATTAGAATAAAAACTTCTTTAGTACTGTTCTCCACCCATCTAAGTTGCCTTTGAAAAGAGGCTGGAAGTGTAAAGCTGCTACACTTTGCTACAGAGAAAGCAAACTAATTTAAAGCAGGATGATGAAGGAAAACAATTCTGCTCTAATTTTTTTTTTTTTTTGCATCCCCTTGGAAGCTTTTATCTTTGGAGCAATTTCTATTTCCCTTTCCAGTTGCATAATCAGGATTCAGTTGGGTTTAACAAGCTCATGCTGTGGCATTGTCAGTGAACTCATAATACTATGTGTTGCAGGGTGCTATTTTCTAGACTAATTGATAATAATTTCATACACGTAAAGGATGTCAGACAGCAGTGCCCATCAAACAGCAGCAGACTTTCCACTTAAGCCTCTTATGGTTGCCTTCAACAGGAAGAGCATCCATCTCCTGCCCATGTGAGAAGGGGGTTGCTGCTTTGTATATCCACTGCTGCAAAGGACCTCGAGTCCTTCAAAAAGAAGAAAATTGGACGATATGAAGTATTATTTATTTTGGTATTATTACAGTCAATGAGGGCGGTAAATGATTTAAACAAAACTGCCAGATGAAAGTGATCTCTCCCAAGTTATCACTTCAGGACTGAATGCCTTGTGGGAAGACGTGCTCTTGCCCAATGCAATTTGTCAGGCTCTGTAAAGAAGTAGCAAGGAATTATTTGCCCTGTGTTAGATGGGAGGTCAGTTTAAATGATCTGATAGTCCCTTCTGGCCTCAAAATCGCTGACTTGTGTTCATAAAGCCTAGAGCAGCAGCAGACATGTACACAAAAACAGCTGCAACTTAAAAACTGCATTTGGGGATGTTTCCAGCAATTATTCTCTTTTTTTCCCCTATATGTATGACCTTACTCTTGGGGTGGAGTTTGACTTGCTTTCCATTGGTGTGGCTGTGGCAGAAATGGGTTGTGTACCTCGGTCCTGATGCAAGGAAGGTGAACCTGATTTTTTTCAGCTCACTAAGGGGTGTTGACAGCGCAGCCTTCCTGACGCACTGAGATGTCTTTTGCTACCACTGAGATCTATAACTCACTGACTTGATTATAAGGAAAACAACAGATGATTGGGAATGATGCTGAATGCAAATTGAGACTTCGGTTGAGAAGAGAGGTGTTATCTCAAAAAAAAAAAAAAAAAAAAAAAAAGGAAAAAAAAAAGACAAAAAAACAAACACCACAAACCAGAACCAAAAACAGGCCTGCGAATAGTACCAGACATTACGGCTGAAATGCGGCTGCTCTGTCCCTGCCCTATTTTCTATGCTCAGGCAGAACTGAGGTTTTATTTTGCTCTAATACCAATCCATAAAACTGTGATTAGGACGTCTGGCTAGAAAGCTGCTATTCAGCAGATGTGCCCATTGTAAAATTAGATATTTTTTGTTTATTCTTGCCCGTTGTTTCCTTTCAAGCATATCTGCTGCCCATTGCTACAAAGCAAACATGCACATGGCACAGCGGGCACGCTGTAAGCACCTGGGAAGAATGGATCAGCTCTTTCTGGTGGTGCAGAACAGAGCCAGAACAAGTTTATCTGCTCTTCTGGTACCTTGTGCGGAGTTGCCATTCTTCTCCAAGTAAACATAACGGAGCGGAGCGTGAGTAATAAGTCTCTGATTCTACAAGGCAATTGTGCGCATCCTTATCAGCCCCGCTGCAGTGGCTGTTCTGGCTCAGAGCATCGTGACTTGGGCCTCATGAAAATCCTGCAAGGAAGGCATCTCTTCTCTAGCTGCCTGGCTCAGCCATGTGACTGCACCCTTCTGCACAAACAGGAAGAAATAAGCAGTCTGACACAGCGTTAACTCTGTGTCGTGCTGGGGTGTAAAGTGATATGGTTTGGTTCCACTTGCTTCATGAGCTGTGGTGATTTGCCCTGCCTGGTATTTCTGGTGGGGTTTTAATCCCTAAGCAAAATAATGGAAAACAAATTGTTTTCATCATGTATGGACAGATGTGCTGGCAGTGATCTGGCCCATGATAACATTCTTTTCTAGCTGTAATTTCTTTTATTTGTGGAACAGCTGAATTTGCAAATAGTTCCAATCACCCTAAACTTCGCTTGCTTGGCAGAAGCACAGCTCCTTAAAAGCAAAGGCATTCCCAGTGATAGATGCCATGCAGACCTGGACCGTGCATCAGGCTGTGAAGTGCTGCTGCAGTGGAAAACCTTAAAATCACTTGTCAATATTAAGCTCCCCCACCAAGGCTGCACTTGCGAGCTGAGCTAATGAAGCTGTCCATGAAATGATAGCAGCAGGGAGCAGATAATTTATCCTCATCATTGCTCTGCAGCTGGCAGCATGTCAAATAAGCTCTTCCAGCCTTTGCCTGGGAATGTGGCTGCTCATGGTTGGAAGGGTTCATCCAGCCCTGGGGGACAGCGTGAACTGTGGTTTTGTTGGGCACGGGGTCACGAGCAGGCTTGTAGGTAGCAGCACTGCAGGGGCAGTGTGACATGGGGAGCTATGGGCTGCGCGTGCTAGGCTGAGCCATAATATTTAGCCTAAAAGACAAATCTTTTTGTGTTTTTCCAGACTCTGGAGCAGGTTCTTTGCCAAATGAGCCCTATTGGTGCCAGCGGGCATCAGGCTCTGGGTTGGTCCTTGGCTGTTTTCTCAGTCCTGGTGCAGAGGACAAAGCCTCCAGGTGTGGGATGGCAGCAGGCACTCCTCCTTGCTTTTCTTGGTGGGCAGAGTCTTTGAATTTTAGCCCTCTGGAAGTCAGCTGCCCTGTAATTAAGGCTTTCAGCTATTTTTGTTTTGCTTTCCCTTTTTGAGGCCATGTTTACCCAGAGAAAAATAAGTGAGAATCCTCCCAAGATCAATTTTAAAATTGTATCCTTTGAAAATGCTGGGTTAGAGATGACTGTGGTCCTGCCCTCTTCCCAAGGCCCTGCCTTGGTTTCCGTTAAGGGCAGCACTATAAAGAGAAGTCATGATGAATCTCCAAGTCAGGGTGCTATCATATTGTTTAGACTCTGGGGGGGGGGGGGGAAAGCCCAGCCCTATGGCTGACCCTGCAACCTGGATTTGCAGGATGGCAGTGAGACAGGGACATCGGGAAGGGGACGGGGTGGCCGGTTCTTGTCCCCTCTGAGAGCTGCATCGCCAGGAGTGTTCCTTGCCTGGGAATTCCAAAGAGCTGCATCAAGTATGCTAAGAGCTAAACCGTGTAGTACCTAGAGATAGCCATATCCTGCAGCTCTGAGTTTAATCTACAGATGCAAGTTCTATGCCATGAGTAATAATTTATTACTGTAAATTACCAAAATAGATGATTAATTGCCTTGCATTAGCACCGCTTTCTCTAGTGAAATTAGCACTTCAGCCATGGAGTAAAAACATATTTCATCTCTTCTTCCAAAAATGAAAACAGTAGCACCTTCTTATCTGTTAATCAAGCCCTTCATTAATCAGAATAACACGCCATAATTGTGATTACAGTTAGAAATCAATTAATGCTCACCTTAAAATAAAGTGTAGAGAGGGAAGCAATTAACATAATAGAGCCAGCGCATCCGAAAGAGACAAATATTATTGACAATACCAAAAGTGCATTTTCTATTTCTATGGGTCCCTAAAACTGCACAGAAGCTGCTGAGGAAGGAGGCTGTTGACTTGCCAAGTTTTGTAGTCACAAGTCCTCTGTGGCAGTGTTTTTGGGAGCTCCTGCTCTGTGAATGGTGCTCTAACCGGGTGTTGGCTGCAGCCTTCGGCAGGCATCTGCTCATGCGCCCTTAAAGCCCGTAGAATCTCTTTGAGCTCTGTCTTGCTTTGTTATCAAATGGACTTATTTGTTGTCCTTTCATTTCCCTGTTTCAAAACATTCTGGCACTGCTTCTAGAGCAAACATTTCCGTAACTCAGGGACATAAACATTCCTCAGCGGCAGAAAGATTAGCTGCTGCAGCCGCTGGAGTAAAATGTTAAATGTGCTTGTTTCTCCCCTGATCCCTGGAACTAATTCTGTTTTTTGGCATCCTGCTTCTCTGGTCGGTGCTTTTGCCTGTCGATTTCTGCAGCCTGATTAATGTTCTGACTGCCCAGGCTCCAAATCCAGCTGAATCTCTCAGTGCAATGTAAACATTTGCAGCAAGAGGGAGAGGGGCTGGTGCTGAGCCATTGGCAGCACCAGTTGGGTGACTTAGGCCAGGCTCGAGTAGATGTTTATGCATGTTGCAAAACCCCTAAATCTGTGAGATGTCATGGTCTCGCTAGAGGTCCTAGGCCACCACAGACACCCATCCTCATGTGTACTCAGAAGAGAGAGGAACTCGGCGTAGTTAGCAGCAAGAGGTTGTGAGCCCCCTTCTGCTGCTGGAGGTAACTTGCTGGTCTGAAATGGGCTGGCAGAGATAGTAACCAAAATCACCTCTTTTGGACATCTGATGGACCGCTAGTAATGAGGAGATAGGACATGATAGCCCATTATTTGAGCAAGGAATGTTCATCTTTTCTGCTTGTTTTCAGCATCTTGCTTTCTTGTCACTGATCTTGCAACAGGCACCACAGCCTGTGCCTGACCACAAAACGCAGACCTCAGGACAAGGGTAGATGGTAATGAGGGTTGAAGACAGAGTTTGGGACAGTTTTTGTAAGGTTCAAGTCAGCTACCATATGCAAATCCAGTCTGATTTTCAAACCAAGATCTGATGAGCAAACTCGTGTATTATCCTCTCTAGTATCTCCCCTTTTCAAATATCACTTGCTTCAGTCTGTACTGCTGTTGTGTGGATGATTTCCCCCAAGAAAGCTACCCCGTTAGCCTCTGGGAAGTGCTAATAAGCAGCAACTGCCAGACCAGCAGAGCTGGCACCTTCATGCCTGGCCAGGGAGCCAGATGGAGGTGGGCAGCAAGCAGGCCCTGTAAGGAAAGGGGCGGCTGAAAGACTTGGAGGAGGCAAGGACTGGGAAAGGCTATCACAGCTATTTCTGATCCTTAAAGAGACAGGTTAGCTCTTCTGGTGTACACAAGGAAAAAATCTGTCTGAAAAGAAAAGGGTGCTGCTCTGACTGCCATTACAGCCTTCTTCACTGACTGTGCCAAGGGAAAGAGAAGGGAAACTGCTCCTGAGCCCCCACCTTTCAAACAAACAGCTCCAGGTCCTGGGTTTTGTTCCTCCCAAAAGGGAAGGAACACGCTCCTTGGATGTGGCAGAGGCAGATATAAGTGTGGTATCAAATGTGATTAATAAGGGCAGATAAAAGGTTGCTTTGAAAAATAGCAGTGCTGACTCACTGTAAAAATCAGTGATGCATTGTTACCTCATTCTAGAATAATAATAAAAAGTAATATTCCAAGGTTTAAAATTGTGAGTCAAATAATACGCTCTCAGGCTGTACTCTCTCACTCTTAGTCAGGGTAAAAACAAAACTTATCAACCTCTGTGCTGAAACTTATCAACCTCTCTGCTCCCAAACATTGGGAGCTCCATTTCAGCTGGTGGGAGCTGATAAATGGTGCCAGGGCAGTGATGCGATGGAAGGGAGTGTTGCCAGCTAGAACTGCTGCAATGGGATGGCATGAGGAAAAGCAATATGTTTGCAGAAGGAAGCAAGACTGAGATAATTTTGCATGATGGGAGAAAAATACAATATCAGAGAAAAAGGTGCATTTCCAGAGCTCTTTATACATGTGACATCCCCTTTTCTATTCTGCAGGTTGTGATCTCACAGCTGTTGGGTCTCTCTTGGCAGTCCTTGCGTTGCTTTCTGTATCACCAGAGGAGACTCCATCCTATTCTCAACTGGGTGGGGGAAAAGGAGCAGAGCATGGAATACTAAGTGCATTTTTTTTCTCAATTAAAACCCACCCAAAAGCAAAGCAGATTTTATTTATACATAAAAGAGCTTTTAGTGTGTAAAGCTGTGGGGGTGGTAAAAGCTATGCTTTAAGAAGGCAATTAACATTTGACAAAATAGAATGTATGTGCAGTTTTCATGGCAACGTTGGGAATTTGCAGGGCTTGTCTGAGAGCATCACCTTCTCTGGAGACTTGTCCTACTTGCACAGACAGGGAAGCCCAGTTTTCAAAGCTATTTTTGAACAAGAAGGCTGGATAGTGTGGGGACTGAGTCCCCAAAATCTCTGCTTCCAGGGCTCAGCAGTCTAGAGGCACAGAGTCTGTGTGAATCTTGCACAGACCCTTTCCTGATGTGTTTGTATTAGATTTTAGTACAGGTTGCCCATATGTCCTTCAGGAAGGGTTGGTGTAAAGTAGATGGACTTAGGAGGTCCTTCCAAGTGCTGTGATTGCTATCTCCATAGAGACTCCCATGTGATGGCTTGACAAGGAGACCTGACACCATATCTATAGCATCACCTAAAAAAAACAAGAAAATGGAGAACATAAACAAGGAAAATGGGAGCTGGCATGTGTAAGAATAAAGTAGAATCAGTAGAGTGAAAAGTATAAGGAGAATGACAAAAAGAAGTAAAGAAAGAATGAAAGTACGAAGGCCAGTAAACTCAACAGGACCAGGGAACTGCTCAATAAGCTAGAGGGAAAAAAAAAGCTATGATTTTGGTGATCTGTCTTTTCCCCTTGCAAAAAATTGAATCCAAGAACACAGATGTAAGACCAAAAGTACCCTAGGTATGCAACTGAAAGCATTTTGGCAGTTGAGATATCCAATATTCATATCCCATTCAGATATCATCCCATATCAGCTTGAGGGAGTTGAGCATAATCCTAGTCATTGTAGGAATGAGGCAGCTGGGGGAGTTGCAGCCTTGGGTGGCAAGTACACTGTGCCAACCCTCATGTTTTTCTTCTTCTAGTTCTCTTGTTCCTTTTCTCCCACATTAGGTAGTTTTACTTCTTTGACAGTTGTTAATGGAGCCCTGACTTTGATGAAATGCTGAATGAATGGAAACTGCTAAAAATAGAAGTTGAAATGTACCAAATAGATCATGGTGAGGTCGGGACTATTCAGAAACTATTTCTAGGAGTTACTGGGCTACTCCTGCTCCTCAGTTCATCACGTAGAGTTGGGTAGTCCCATGTTGTTGTGACAAACACATTCCTTCTGACACAAATACAGTAAACAAAGTGAAAACTGACTAAAATAGACTAGGAGTGGCAAAATGTTGTACTGTAAATGAATTGAGGAAGTACCTTTTCTCTCAGAGCAGTGAGAGATAATGCAGAAGGGTATTGAACTAACCTTTTCCCCTGGTATTTAAGTCTAGCTCACCCTCTGACCACAAGGACTGCAAATCAATTAGATCTGACAAGTCCAACTTTATGTGCATCAGCAGGGCAAATGGTAATGTCTCAACATTAAGGAAAACTCCTCACCTAGAACAACTTTCTGACCTTGGATGAAGTAAAACTCTCTCTGCAGAACCCTGTACCTGCAGAACCCTGTACCTGCAGAACTGCTTGTGTGTGCAATACCAGCTGGTTATGTAGCACAAGCAAAACGGGGGGGAAAATATTTATTAGTGTGCATCGGAATTGCAAAACATTCAGTCTTGCTAGAAGCTTTTTTTTTTTTTTTGAGAGCTGCTGGATTGCTTTGGCTGAGACGTGGCCACTTATAAACTATTTGGAGAAAGAAACTCAATTTACGATACTGCTCATCTCCATCCTTCCTATAAGAAAAAACGTAGATTTTCTTTGATAAATCCAAATTTAGATCTTTTTCCTCCCTGGGAAAATGATATTTGGTCAAGATGTCATATGTTGATGTGCCAAGGCATTTGAAGAATAAATAAAAATTTGGTCTCTCTCTCTCTCTTTGGAAAGCATTAACCATAGTGCTAAGGAAACTCAACCCAATATTCCTCCTTTTGCGGATTTTTAATACTGGAGCTGTTATTAGTGGAGGAGGAACAGGGCAGCAGGGGACTGAATCATAGAGATGAGAGCTGAAAGAGTGGTTAGGATCATTTATTTATATTTCTGAGGATGGGTTAGCAGTAAATTTTTTTCTCAGCATCTTAGGCAATAGCTGTTCTTCCTAAGAGCTCATTTGAGGAAACAGATCAATTTTATTTTACGAATATCATTATCCTGTACAGGGTGAGGTCTAGGTTGTGTAATTCCCACTTTGACCTCCCCAGAAACCTTCCTGAAGTTCTTGAATGAGCATTAACATGCGTCTTTAAGCATAACCAGAGACCATCATTTACCTCGGAACACGCTGTGTCAAAGGAACTCATCAGCATGTACCGGTGCTGTCCACTCCAAGTGTTGTCCCAGGTTTATTTCTATCCCATCATGCTTCATCTTCTCCCCTCTGTCCAGCCTAACCCACTTCTCTTTCTTTTGGCATCTAGATTTTGCACACTTATCAGGTTTGTTGCTGTTTGTTGGTTGCAGTGAAAGGTTGAATTTCCCTAATAGGAAGCAGCCTCGCAGGCGAGCTCGCCATGTTTTATTTGCCAGACTTCTGGACTGGATTCACCCCATCTTACAGCTCTGCAGAGATCAAACCCAGACTTCTTTTTTTTTTTTTTTTTTTTTTTTTTTAATTAGGAGCCAGAGAGAAGTCACAGAAGGGTGCTCAAAGCCAGCACAGTCCTGCACAAAGCTGATGCTCCTGCGGGACACCCCTGAGCAGCTGCATCTCTTCCAGCCGTATGTTCCTGTGCTGTGCTAGAGCTGCTTGCTGAGGGCAGGGCGATGGCTTCAGCTCTCTGGTTCTGACAAATTGCTGCTCATTGGTATCACTCCAATGAAATAAGGAAAGCCTCAAAGAACCCCAAACTTCTATTACTTTTTAATATGAGTAACTTTAATAGAAAAGCTTAAGTGTTTCTTTATATTGCGGTGCCTCAGCATTTCTACGGTCATAAATTCTTCTCTCACCAGTCTGCTATTACTGACATATCAATCCTTTCTACTTCTCTGAACACTAAAATTGAAAGAAAACAAGGTTTAGGCTTTATGTATTTTTAATTTAATGGAATTCAGCTTAAAGTTGTTGAAAAGCAGTTCTTGGCATGGAGTACCACAGCCTTTAGGAAGCCCTCAATAACCCAGAGCAGCAGGAAGGGTAGATGCAGGATTGCTCATCCTCCAGAAATCTGCAGGGCTATCTTTCCAATTTTCTCTCTGGTTTTGTCACCTGGTCTCTCCAGGGCATGATTATCACCAAAGCACAGTGAGCAGTGCACCTCATAGCTCTCCTGCCACAGGGAACATGTGCTGGAAGACCTGTAAATTAGCATTTCTAAACAGAGGCAGACACCCAGCTCCCATTCATTTTAATTTTTGGAAATGGTTCTCTAAAGCCTGTAAGTGGCCTGGAAAATTTAAATCTTAATCTCCAGGTATGTTAGTTGTATAGTAATAAGGAAGGCTTAACAGTAGTGGGGTCACAGTATAATTGCAGCCTATATGCTCTGTGGTTGTGAGCAGAAATCACAGTACTTACATCAGTAATGAGTGTTGTCCTTTCTTCTCTTTAGTTAAGAATAATAAGTTAAACACTCTGCTCTCAGTAAGTAAGGTATTCTAGCAGTTTGTTCAGCTACTTTTCACAGTTGTAGCTTGTCTCAGCTATACCAAAAATGAGGAGATAGAAATGTATATTTTAACAGGACTTCTTTCCAAAGACAAATCAAGCTGAAAATCAGATTTAACAGTGAAAAAGTTTTAGATCAACCTGAAATGGTATGACTCCAAAATTATATACATTTTGCATATTTTGGACATTCTTTAATAGTTAATAGTTTCTGCTTTGACTCAGGCCAGTAAATATGTGAGATATGGCAAATTCTCCCCGGAAGACTTTTAAGGAAACTGTAGGAAAAACACTTCTAGGAATGGTTCAGCTATTGTTGATCTTTTTTTAAAGCACCGGACTGTACAAGAGTGGGATTCCAGCATGGTCTGCATTTGCTAGAGGTCATAAAATACCTGGGAAGGATCACCAAAGTGGTTGCAGTGCTAATGAACCATGCATGCTAATACAGGTAGGGGAAAACAGTGTAAGATGGGCTGTGATTTTATCAAGAAGATTAACCAGACCTTAGATTTTCTTTTCTTTTCTTTCTTTTTTTTTTTTTAAATTTCATTTTATTATTATTTTTTTTAAAGTTTTGTGTCCTTTTGATTAACAAGAGAAGCAAGGAATGAGCTGACCTCCCAAGCTCTTTTCCAGCCCTGCTGGTACTTCTAAATCTGATTTTAAGTATCTTTATTCGGATATCACACATCCCTTTCGTGTGTCCACGTGTGGAAGTGCTAATTGCTTCTGAGATTCTGCAGAGTAGCTAAAAGACTAAGGGGGGAAAAAGAACTTGTATGTCCAAACACAACATGCTAACAAGCAGTCTACAGGAAAAATCCTGCATCCAAATGACAAAACCAGCATGGAAGCAGCTTGCAGTGAGCTGCTGCTGAGAGCAATGTTTTTTTTCTAATGATGCTGGAGATCCAAACTCAGAATTTGTGTGGCATGTTCGTGAAGGACACCCAAATGTTAATTAGCACATGCGATGGCATCATTACCAGTTCAATCAGAGTCACACGAATCACGGGCCTTTCTGTCTGCCTGTTAGAAGCAGCAATCAGGCAAATTAAATCATCGTGAGGATAGTATGCTATCAGGTAATGGTGGATGCAAAATACCAGTCATTAGCAGTGGCCATCTGGAGGCAGGGAACGAGGGCAGATGCTGAGGACAACACCTGGGAGGAGGAAGGGAGGCCAGCATGGTGACTGGTCACTCTGGCACCTGGAGACCTGCCCAGGTCCCATTCCTGATCTGTTTCTCTGTCCCAGACTCTCCCTCATCCCTGTTTGCTCAGCCCCTTTTTGTCACTGATTAAAATTTCTACGATGATTTATGAGAGAGCAGGCACAACTCATTTCTCATCCAAAAAACAGTAGCAAAAAGGGAGCATTGTGTGCAACTGGGAGTGTTGCGAAGCCTCTTCTGCTCTACAAGGCTTGAACTGGAAGGCAGTGAGGTACCTCCAGCAGTCACATCCATTCAGTCATCCAGTTATTCTCTGGCTTCCCAAAATGCCGTATCTCACCCATATCTCTGCCCCTCTGCTCCTTATCTCACAATCAACAACATTTGTTCATCCAGAAGGAAAAGCAAGCCTTCAGTGCTTCCAAGCCCACACTTAAGTGTTTCTCTGCACACACAAATGCTCTGCCCTTTAAATTGATAGTCAGCATCTTAGCATCCCCTGCTCCGATGTGATGTAAATCTATCAGCTTGAACAATCAAATTACGGAGGCTCAGCATAAAAAAAAAAATAATAATAAAAAATTACTGCCATTCTGAAGCCACTGTGACCCTTGATGCATCAAGCTTTGGCAGGGGGCCAGCCTACCACTTAGCATGACATTTCTGGAAAAAAAAAAAGGGGGCTAAATAACATTTTTCATATTACATCTAATCCTTCCCCTTGCCCCAGCCTGTTAAATTCAGCTTTGCTCTAGGCTTGCCAATCCAGGCCTCTTTCCAATTCTAGCTGAGTTTTGGAATGGTATCAAAAGTAAAAAGAGCCATGAATATATTAATCCAGAAACAATTAAATAAAGTCCCAGTGCTATCTGTTAATTATAGGGAAATGGGGAGTTATTTCAGTAATCCTAGTATTGTATTCGGGTTTTGCAGCTTCTTTCTAATGCGGTTGTGGTGCAAGAGGTGGGGTGGGGAGAGCTGTGGATGTTGTTTATCAGTTTGGAGTACTCTGGGTACTTAATAAATGAGTCAGAGGAGTTAGCCTGATAGGATCGTGGGCAGCTCTGGCAGCAGCTACATCTGAGCGCTGCACAAAATGCCCTCGGTGCCCTGTGAATGCACTTGGGCAGTGCCTGTGCCTCTGTCTGTGGAGCCAGGTGTGTGCTGATGCCCCTGGTCCTGCCCCGGGCACCCGCTGTTCCTCTGTGCTGGGGCATTTGTGAGACCTGGGCTGCTGCTGCCTGCTGTGAGGTCTTCTCTGGATGTGCTAAAACAAACCCCAAAGACAAAAGGGGAATTTTTTTTTTTTTTTTCTTGTACAGAGTTTGGAGAGCTGAGTGTTTGGCAGACACTGACAGTGCAAGGAGAATGAAGGAGGATCCAAGGGAAGTCCCTAGTGAGGTGGGCACCTCAAAATACAAGTGCCAGGCTCTGCTCCTCAAAACCTTCCCTGCTTTGATCTCTGACCAGAGAGGTGTTTGCTCTGATACAGCGTTAGTGCTCATGAATAAGTATCAATATATGTAGATGCTTTTCTCAGATAAGAACAGGCAATTAAAAGCTTTGGAAGGAACCATGGCAAGCAGGAGGTTCCAAACCTGCCTGCCTCTTTTCCTTTAAGACTTAACCTAAAAAATTTATTTTAAAATAGTGCTGGCTGCGCGGTGCCTTTTTTGAGCGTCTGTTCTATTTGGCAAGTGTAGCAGCTCATTAGGGTCTCTTTTTGCTTTTATTTTGACTTGGGTGATGAACACTGCAAAGAATTGCGAGCCTGTGTTGGTGCTGACAAACATCACAGTGCAAAGGCCAGAGGAGATGTCCTCAGCTGAGGATTTGGCTCCAAGCTCCGTCGTGGAGTGCCCAGCTTTGTAAACGATGCCCTGCTGCTGGTCCAGTGTAGCAGGGTATGAAACCGAGCAGGGCAGATTTGCTGGCTGGTGCCTGGTGGGAGCTGTGGTGTCAGCCCCCCCTCCATCTCATGCTGTGCCATGCTGCTTGTGAGCAGCAGGTAGGGGCAGTTTGTCCCCGCTCCAAGCAGATGGTGTGGCTATTCCTGGACCGGCAGTCTTTTACCTTGACTCAGGGCTTTTTTCAGGGTGAACTGGGGACAAGGAAGGAAATCTCCCCCCTTCCTTCTGTTCCACCCTGGCGCATTGCAGCAAGGTTCCTCTTGTTCTTATTTAGTCGAGGGGGACTTCATGGTATTTCTGTGGGGTTGTTGCAAGGATCAGGAGCTGCAAGTGCATTTTTGAGCTCTCTGTCGTCACCTTCTCTCTCTGTGCAGCATCCAAGCAAGTGTGGTTGGTTTTCCTGCTGTCCCTGCACATAAATAATTAATGCCCGCAATGATGCAGTGGTAAGAATCTGTTTAATTAGTCTAAATGCCACCATCCCTCCAGCATGTAGGTGGATTTGCAGGACTAAATGAGGTCTTGTACGCTGATGGCTGTGACAAGCAGGGCCTCTGATCACTTCACAGCCACACAGTGAGGGGAAGCCCCTGGGTCACGTTGGGGTTGTCACTGCCTCAGGTCACCCCAGTGCTGGCTGTGCAAAGTGAGCTACTGCTCATCCTCCTGCCAGGGGATGAGATGAGTTCATGAAGATCCTTTTGAAAATGCAAAGTCTCAAAGGTTACAATTTTCTGGGGGAACTGCAGAGTGATTTCTGTCAGATTGTGAATTTCAAAAGCAGGTAGGATCTGCAAATAAAACCAGATTTTTTTCCCTAAATCTTAGACACAAGCTGACTCAGACAAAGTCACAAAGATGCATTGTGACCAAGCTACATGTAATTATAGTCCCCCCAGGGCTCGGTACTGGGGCCAGTCCTCTTTAATATCTTTATCAATGATCTGGGTGAGGGGATCGAGTGCACCCTCAGCAAGTTTGCAGATGACACCAAGTTAGGTGTGTGTGTCAATCTGCTCGAGGGTAGGAAGGCTCTGCAGGAGGATCTGGATAGGCTGGACCAATGGGCTGAGGTCAACTGCATGAAGTTCAAGAAGGCCGAGTGCCAGGTCCTGCACCTGGGGCACAACAACCCCAAGCAGTGCTACAGGCTGGGAGACGAGTGGTTGGAAAGCTGCCTGGCAGAGAAGGACCTGGGAGTGATGGTTGATAGTCGGCTGAATATGAGCCAGCAGTGTGCTCAGGTGGCCAAGAAGGCCAACGGCATCCTGGCTTGTATCAGAAACAGTGTGACCAGCAGGTCTAGGGAGGTGATCGTCCCCCTGTACTCAGCTCTGGTGAGGCCGCACCTCAAGTACTGTGTTCGGTTTTGGGCCCCTCGCTACAAGAAGGACATCGAGGTGCTCGAGCGAGTCTAGAGAAGGGCGACGAAGCTGGTGAGGGGCCTGGAGAACAAGTCCTACGAGGAGCAGCTGAGGGAGCTGGGCTTGTTCAGCCTGGAGAAGAGGAGGCTCAGGGGCGACCTTATCGCTCTCTACAGGTACCTTAAAGGAGGCTGTAGCGAGGTGGGGGTTGGTCTGTTCTCCCACGTGCCTGGTGGCAGGACGAGGGGGAATGGGCTTAAGTTGCGCCAGGGGAGTTTTAGGTTGGATTTTAGGAAGAACTTCTGTACTGAAAGGGTTGTTGGACACTGGAACAGGCTGCCCAGGGAAGTGGTGGAGTCACCATCCCTGGAAGTCTTTAAGAGACGTTTAGATGCAGAGCTTAGGGATATGGTTTAGTGGGGACTGTTAGTGTTAGGTCAGAGGTTGGACTCGATCTTGAGGTCTCTTCCAACCTAGAAATTCTGTGATTCTGTGATAATGTAAAATACATTTTGCTGCATTCAGAGGATTTTGCAGAAGGGAAGAAGGGGCCTGCCCTCCTTTGCACAACTCAGACTGTCACGTTCAGATGAGTTACCCGCTGCCATTTAGGCTTCTGCCAGCCTCACTGCAGCTTTTAAGCCCTGTGGGAAGCCACGACAAGTTGTTATCAAGGGTACAGAATAGCTTTGGCAGGGTGGTGCTTTTCTCATTGTTTTGTTTTCAAAATGTGCTCTTACCCCTCAGGAATGAACAAGAGTGCTAGTTTGCTGTGCGTGGCTGCTCCTAATGCTTTGCGTCTGGTCTGGGTCCTTTGGAGCTGGGTGTGCTCCTCTCAGGTTGTACACACAGCAGGATGTGTGCTGGCTGCCCCTGTGTTCGTCAAACAGGGTGAGGACATCAAGGACATGACCAAAACGGACATAATGCTTGGAAATGCCTGGCAGAGCTCCTCCACGGATGCTGTAGCACAGCTGTATGACACATGCTGTAATATGCATGTGTGCTGCTGGCAGGGGCTTCTGCGAGTTTTGCCCCTGTTTATCAGGCTGTGGTGCTCAGCTCCTCTGAAGCATCCCTTGTCATGGCCGAGATGCTGCTGGCAGGCCAAGGCCTCCTCTCGTTCCTATGGTAACGGGATGCAGGTCTCCCTCATCCAGGGACTTGTTTCAATTTAGAAACACAACAAAACCAGGGGTGCTTTTAACAAGGCAGGCTAATTTTGGAGATGTGCTAAACGTGCTTGCGTTTAACCAATGGGTGCTGTGGTTAATGATAACCTAAGTCATCTGAGCTGCCACAATAGCAGATGAATTTGGTGAGTGTCACCAAAAAAGGAAGGAGTTTTGGCAAATTGTTCCATTGCAGACATGAAGTGTCCGGGTAACTGAGGCTGGGAAACAGGGCAGAGGTTGCCCTTGCGTTCCTCAGGACTGTTCAGACTGACCCTGCTGATGCTCCAGATTTGATTCCCTGTAATGGCACTGAGTGTGCCAGAACACAAATAACGCCTTCCTTGTGAGGACAGAACGTGTAGGTTGTGGGACCTGCCACCAGGTATCCCCAAACGGTGCAAAAATTCCAAACCAATGAAGAAATCTGCAGAGGAGAAGTGGTAAAAGGATGTCAGCTGTGAAGATAACTAGGAACTTAAAATGAATTAGATGTTCAAAACCTATTGGTATATCATGGCCCAAGCTCTGATGGAATGACAGCCTCTGGAAAAAAATTACCTTAATCTTCTGAGCTCATAAAATAAATGGTTTTCTGAGGCTAGGAAGGATAATGCTGAGGCTCTAATGTGACTCCAGGAGAAGAGGTCTGAATGCAATTTGAATAAAGAGAGGAGAAATCCAGTCTGTGCCAGAACTGTAGGCATTGGAGTGACAGGCAAGTTCTTCCCACCAGCATGATTTTTTTTTCTTTATTTAAGTGAAATTGAGAATGAGAAGCAAAGAAAGATTTCAAGTGATCAGAATTTTGTTTCACTTCTAGCAGTCTGTGCCTCTTAGAAAAGGACATCTGAAAAATATATTTAGCTGTCCAGAGGGGTTATCAGAACTTTCTACATCTCACCTTGGTTTTAGGGCAAAAAAGTACTTTATGGAAAAGCAAAGAAATGTATACTCTTAGTTCATTTTCTTAGTTCATTGTCATGGAGATACTGGGTGAAATATCTAAGCAGTGTAAATGAATGTGATCTAATGCTTTTAGTAGATGTGGGTCACTCTGCACCTCTTCAGGATCTAGTCCATTATATGACACTTTTTAATCACCCCCAAACGTGCTGTGAAAGCAAACATCTGTTTAGAGCTGTTCTATTCTAACGAGCCTCCATAACCCCCAACTTCATAGTTCTAGAGACCAAATGGATTTTATCTCCTGTTATATTTACATTCAATCATGTTTAAAGCATTAATACCCTGGGTATTTAACTGGTTATGATTCCTCTAAAAAGCATTAAACAAACCCGACTGTGTAAATGTGCTCAGCTCCCTCGTTGTCCTGGGTAAATGTGTTTGAGCTGCAGCACGACTGCAGAGAGGTTTTCCCAGCTGTTTAACTCTTTGCCTCCTGCCTGACAGCCTCCCCAGTCTGCACCGATACCTGCTGCTGCTGCCAGGAAAGGGGAGATGAAAGCAGAGGGATGCAGCAGTCATGGCTCCCCGAGGGCACTCTGCTGGCTCCCAGCTGATGGTGTTGGAGCAGCATCTTGAGCCCTGGTGCCTCGTGTTCCAAGAATGCCTGGGTTATTTTGGCGATCAGACATAATTCACACAGTTCAGGCTCTTATTCTTAGAGTGCTGCTCTCTGATGCAATGGTGAGTGAGGCTGCAGGGAACTCCTCGTGTTTGCAGTCCCTCGTTGACTGCTGGTGCTTACCAAGGGACGTGGCTCTAGGCTGTAGGAGGCCCTGGGACGTCCAGAGGTGTATGCATAGCACATGCAGCTGACATATGGGAGGCTGAGATTCAAGACTCTATTCTGGCTAACGTAAATGCTGTGACTGACTGTATAATTACATAGAAACAACAACAAAAAAAGACCAAAACTGTTGTTTCTCCTCAGACTGGTTACTGTCACAATAAATAAATGTCCATGCAAAAAGCTGGTAGTAGAGGTGTGTAAGAAGGACAAAAGATGGGTGAAAGGAAGCATTTTGTATCCCACTGTTACATAAAGCAGGCTGTTTTTCTGTGGTGGTACATGAAGCCTACGGCTGAAGTACAGCTTAGCCCTCACTTTCTGAAATCCTTGTAACAGATACATGTACCACCAGCCAGCTATGTTATTCCAAACATCCCACCTAGACATTTGCAACACTTACAATAAGAAAACACATTTCTATGGGCTTGCCAGTGGGATTTGCATTGCAGCGAAGGAGGCATGCAGGGTCCTGGATGACCTATAACTTGTGCTCACATACGTTGCTTAAACTTCCATGCAAGTGTGAGTCCTTAGAGCAGCGTGTCCTTTGCACACAGTGCTCAGCTGCACCAGAGCCTCAGCAAGGGAGTACCTCTCATCCTGACCCCGAAGTGCTAAGCAAAGGACACAGCCTGTGATTAGGATGCTGACAGCTCATTTGGAGGCAAGAGGGTGTTGAGCTGGGAAGAGATGCTTTGCCCTTCCAAACTTTTGTGAAAAAACAGTGGCAATAATCCATGGCTAATTGCGCCTGTCGCTGCAGCATCGAGGGGGTTTAATTGTCATCATTTATACGTGGGGGGAGGTACCTGCAATACGCTAGCTGTTTTCCAGTGGGCTGTCTGCAGTGGGGGTGTTCCTCCTGGAGGTGGGGAGCATATCGCAGCCTGGTCCTGCTCCAGCTCATGCTGAAACCCCCCAGACACCCTCGCGACGGAGGGAGGGGGACCAGAAGCAGGCTCTCAGCCAGGAACAGGAGGCTGGCCCTCAGTGTGTGCCTGCAGTGTAAACAGGATTATGGTAGCACAAAAATGGAACTGTGTCAGGGGGTGCTGATGCCTGGCCCTGCAGCTGCAGCCCGGGGAAGCAGCTCCCCACCTCACAAGCTGAGACTTGGAGCTCTGGCTGCGAGAAAACCCAGCGGAGGCAGCCCCTGGGCTGGAGCTGGTCACCAGCCAGGCAGCCCCAGTGATGGTAGGTGAGGCTTGTAGACTAAAGCTATATCCTATGGAGGCTTTTAAAAAGAAAGGGCAATCTGAATTTAAGAGATCCCATGCTATAAGGGAAGCAAGGGAAACCTGGCTTTGGGGCAACATCTCCCTTCAGAGCACACTGACTGCTGGGCAGGATGCAAGGAATTTGGGGAGACACTCTTAATCACCTTTAAATGGTCTGGTCTTAATTGCTGTAATGTTGTGCTCACTTCTGAGTGCCACCATTGGACATCTGAGGGCAGAAGGGGCAGGGCACAAGGACAGTCTGGATGCCATCACAGAGAGAAGTTCTTTTTTGAGCTGTTCTCAACTTGCCCTTCAGCTGAACACGGTGGGCTGACAATTAGGAGGCCCTGGGAAAGTGCAAGGTAGTTCAGCAAATATGAAAAGTTGTTTTTCTCTTGGCTTTGTGAGCCTTATCTGCCCACCCTCTGCAGTTCTCACAGGCCTGCATCTGTCATGTCTTTCCTCTCTCCATCTTTGGCACTGACCTTGATGCTAGGAATCTGTTCAGTCTCTGGGACATGAAACACATTGATGTGGCTTTTGCCAAGCTGCAGTTGGTTCTGAACCTCCAAACTCATCTCTGTACCTGCGCTGCTTCCAGCTTCTGCTGTCTCTGTCAAGTCTGGTCCCCTTGTCCTTGTGATGTTCAGAAGCGCTCACTGCCTTAGCCAGTCCCAGTCCAGAATTAGCAACTGATGCTGTTTTCTCTTACTTTTGCTTCTCCTGTAGCAGAGTATTTCTCTAGGATTTATCTCCTAAAGGAGAAATCCTCTGCAGCCCAGCTGCAGATCTGGCCAGGCCCCAGCGTTGTGTCTTGTGGATGGAATAGGTCAGCCAATTTCAGGGGGCAATGGGGGTGGGAAGCATGCCCCATAGCTGTGCGTGGAAGGCGATTTCTGATAACAGAAGGGTCTTTCATGTCTGCAGCGGAAAAATGGGGTGAAGAGGCTATAATGTAAGACAGACAAATTCCAGCTGGAACTCAGGGAAACGTTTCTCATCTGTGCTATGAAGATTTTCAGTTATTTGAAGTCCCTGCATGGAAACCTAGGGTCTGACCAGTGGGAGGTCGGATTAAGTGATCGCAATGATCTTTTCTGGCCTTAAAATGTATGAATTTACATCAGCACAGACATATCACGGGTGCTTGGGCTCTACCCTGATTTTTCAGAAAGGCTTTTTTATTCTAGCTAGGATTTTTATTAAGACTGATTTCTGTTTTGCTCCACCTACCTACCTGAGCTTCTCTTTTGGCATTACATGACAAGCAGAAATGTCTGGCATTGTTCAAAGCCAGGGCTTGTTCATCCTTCCCGGGAGTTTCTATGACATCTCCACAGTGTCAGGGAGATACTTTTACAATGGCTGTGCTCTCTCCTCTCCCTACCGGTTGATCTAATCTATCAGAAGTTTTTTAATCTTTTGTTGGAAAAAAATTAATTCTCTCTGCATTTTCTGTCTTCTTTAAAGGTGGGGAGTGGACTATTATCGCAGAATTGTAATAACCAATCTCTTCTTGTTCCCTTTGTGCTAGGTATTATTATTAATACTTATCAGTCCATTGTGCCTAGGAAATTAAAAGGCCTGAAGTAGCCTGAAGGAACTGAATGTGTTTTATAAACGTTAGAAACTCAGCTTGGGGAAATGTGTATCTTGGGCACAAGTGTTAGAAGCTGGGAGTGATTACACATAAGTTTGAGAATGACATCTCCAGCAGATTTCCAGTATTGGAAAAAGCAGTGCGGAGCCCACAGAGAAACAAACAAAGGGAGTTGTGACGGAGCCTGAAACGTGACCTGAGCATTTTTTGCAGTTTTAACTGTGGTACACGACTCATGGAAACTGGGATTCAGTTTCAGCATTCGACCTGAAGGTTAGGGGAGCATTCATTTCCAAATTTGAAAGGCGAGGAGGAGGGTTTTGGCAAAGGCTCTGTCTATTTCTCTTGCCGGCAAGTACCGGCTCCAGAGAAAATCACCAGCCTCTTCTCATTGCCTCTTCAACTTTTCTGTGGTGTCACCTCAAGCGAAGCCTCTTCTCATTTACTTGCATTTCTTTTCACGCGACCCTTGGGCCTCTGACTAGTTCTTGGCTGCTGCCACGTAGGGAGGGCTTTTTGGCAGAAAAACTTCAGAAACTCCTTCCTCATTTTCACTACAGCTGGCAAATCCCCTGCTGGCTCAGAGGGCTTGGTCTCTTCCCAGGGGTATAACTTCCATTCGTGTGTGGTTTGCAGAAAGAAGCTGTTGGACGTTACTGTGATTAAATAATATATTTCAGACTTCATCAGCAACTAATTTTCCTTCACAAAAAAATACCCAGAGCACATGTTACTCTAAAATTGTTTAATTACTATTTCTTATTCTGAATTATTTGTAATGAACTTTGTCTTTCAGCATCTTCTCCTGTTAGATTAATCTAATTTTCCCACTCAAATATTGTATCTGTCTAAAATAAATGGGATCAGCACTTCTGTATTTAGAATGAATCATTTCTTTCCCATTATTAAAGTGTGATAAAATAGGAAAAAATGTTTCTCAGGAATCCTGCAATATGTTTGAATTTTCTGTTTCTTGTTTACAAAGGCCATAAATGCTTCTTGATTTAGACCTATGCAAACAGAGCAATCGAGCTAAAATTATTCTCCAGCTGCAGAAAAAAATAAAAATAAAAAAAAAAAGGAAAAAAATAAAAGTTGCTTCAGTGCCATGCCTGAGCTGGCCCTCCATAACCTTGTGCAACCGGCCCAAGGCAACAGCTACCCATAATATGAAATATATTGAGTCTGCAATATTCTAGGCTTCGACCTGAAAGGTTAATATTAACAAAAGTGACCAATTACCTCGAGGGGAATCTATTGGATCATAAATAGAAATCAATGTGAAATACCCATTACTGTTTTAGTGGGCTTATAAACATAAATTGCCAGGAACAAGAGAACAAAGAAGTAACAAGTCTGGGCCTGGTTTCACTGGCTTACAGGGTTTTGATCTGTCTTTGCTGACCAAACCACTTTCTGTAGTTGTGAAAAACAAACCTTTTTTTGAACAGGATTTATTCTGCAGGGTTTTCATCTCTGGACAGAGGAAGCTACTTTTTCCTTGCAGAAATGAGCCTGGCTTCTCCCCTGTTCTGCCTTGCTGGTTGTCAGCGTAGCACATCCTTCATGCTCTTGTAATGAAAGTTGTGGGCTGTGGGAAGAGAAGTCCTGTCTTCAAAAGGTTAGGTTTAAAGATGAGAAGGAAGGGCTTAATAGCACGCCTCTTGTGATGAGGATTCAGTTCTCATTCCTGGCTGTCAGAACCTCCCTAAAGGAAGGTCAGGTAACCCCTGCACAAGCCACATATTAAGAAGGATAATGAATCCTAACTTCCCTGTATGCTTTGACAACCTCACTTTTAATTTTACTGGTGCAGAACTGTCCCTTGTGAAGTCTTAGAGACAAACTCCTCTTTCACTTACAGCTTCTGGATATTACTTGTATATAGAGAGCCATCGTTGTCTGGAAAACCAGTAGAAAAAAAAAATAAAATAATCCTCTTCCACAAGAATGAGTTAAAAGCTCTTTTCTTCCATGAGGAAAGATAGCTTTTAGCTGTCCCCTGCTAAGCCAATGGTTTCCAGATATGGCCTTATTCCAGATACCAAACAGAAATGGAAAATTTTCCACCCTTTCAAATGAGAGCCAAACCAGTAGAGATCTTAGCAGCTTGCAGCAAAGCCGGATCCATTAACTTCTATCAGCCAAAGATCTTGTCTCTTACTGCGCGACAGAAACCCAGGCCTGCAGCTCGGTGCTTAGCTGAAGGGCCCTAGCTGGAGGGGTTTATTTTTTCAGCGGTGAAACAAGCTGTCTCGCAGACATGCTGTCTGACATTGATTAGACAATAGTTGTGCTGAAGCCAGGACATTCTATCAAAGGTTTTGTGCCTTACAGTAGAGCAGGAAATGTAAAGCACTTTATGTGTAAAGAGGAATATTAATATTTAAGCTAAAAGTCACAGGAAAAAGAAATCTAATAACCAGAAACTGCTTTAGATGCATATTCCTTTTTTCCTGAACTTGCAGAAAGTTTAGGAGCTCTGTGTGCATCTTGCAGTTATTAAAAGAAAAACACTTAGAGCTCCCTAATGGAGCCCAGACTCTGTTGTGTTTGGAGATGAGGAATGTTTGCTCACTGCTGTGGGAAAGGCTTTGTCCTTCCTGCCCCGTGCCAGGCTGGTATTAGAGCTGGGTGTGCTTTGCTTTGCTTGCACACAGTGAATTGGGTGACTTGTCTGGGTGAGAGCTTCCCTAACAGCCACATTTTGTGGCTGGTGTTTGGTTCAGTGCTTCTTACAGCAGATGTGTGCTCCAGTCAGCTGCATCCTGCCTTCCCTGGGGTCTCAGAGGGCTTTCCTGCTGCATGATTCAAATGTGTTAAAAACAAACAAACAAACAAAAAAACCAGATCCATGGTAAAAATCAGTGTTCCTCTCAGCTGTCTTCACCCTGAAAGCATCTCAAAGACCTTAGAAAAACTTCGAACTGCACACAGGATTGAAAAAGTGTCCTAGGATCTGCTCCTTGTGTGGTTGTCAAAGGCTGAGGCTCAGTCCTGTCCATGCTATCACCCTGGGGCAAGAACTCCAGACTCACATTAGCACACATTTGGCTGCTAATCCTACCAGGTTCTGTGTTAGAGAAAAATATTTGTCCTTGAGATATATTTTGCTATTCCAAATGATCTTGAATTAGCAAAAAGCATTCACATGCATGGATAAAAATGATTGTGCTTTTTTGCAGCCCTTATTGCTACAAATAGGCTTAGCAGGGAGGCGAGATGTATGTCAACTACTGCTTGAAAAGCACAGGGAGTTTTCCTGATTTGCATTTGGTTTCACAGTAGGATTGCAAGGGACCCTTACTGGGGCTCGAGCCATAGGATCAGCACAAGCTTTCCTACAGACTTCACTGAGTTTCAGGGGAAACTAGCAGAGAATAGTGAGAAAAAATTCATTTTCCTAAAGGCAGTTTCTACGGTTCTGAGCAATTGCAAGGATAAGAGCTTAGATAGCATCCATCAAATCTGATCACTGCATCAGGAGAACCGGGCAGAGCTTAGGTATTTTATATCCCTCCTCATTTTCTAAGTGCCTTCCTGAGAAGACGAATTCCCTGAACAAGAATAGAGGTTCGGGGTATATCCAGAAAAGAAGGTCCAGCTACAACGCAAAAGACTTCATAAAAATACCTTGCTGGCTTCTGCACTGGTCTCAGGAGGTCTGTTGTTACTGCCACTCTGCTGCACTGTTAAATTACAGCACAGGTCTACAAGGAGTCCACTAAGAGGCAGAAATCAAGATGTGGCCATCAAGTTATAGAGAGACCATGACAAAGAGACAGGGACCTAGCTGAGAAAACAGAGTTAAACTGACATCTAATTTCAAGCAGAGACCCAGAGACACAGGAGGAAGGTACACAAATGCAGTGAAGTCTAAAGTGAAGCAGGTGCAAAATGTGTCTGGATAGGACCAATTGGCCCAACCACTCTGCCTGTATGTGTTTTCCAAGAAGAGGT
Organism: Aythya fuligula; assembly: GCF_009819795.1. Taxonomy (NCBI): domain Eukaryota; kingdom Metazoa; phylum Chordata; class Aves; order Anseriformes; family Anatidae; genus Aythya; species Aythya fuligula. The sequence goes on along the minus strand of NC_045580.1, from coordinate 7,287,929 downwards.
ATATCCAAGCATGAGTTTGGCTTCATGACTAATGTTGTGGTGGTTTTTTTTTAGAGGTTCTTGTTTTGTCTCAGCCACATTTGCACCTTCAGCAATTGCAGAAAAAGGACTATACTTTGCGGAGAATGCTGTATCATCTGGGCTATTTATGCCCCTCTTTTTACTGTAACTATCTGATAGCTTGCCCCAGGGAGTTCTTGGTGCTCACCATTACGTTATGCACAACCCCACCAAAGGAGATGCGTGAGGGACTTTGCAGAACTGCAGGAGGACCATCCTGCTGGACTTGTCTTTTCTTTCTCCCCTGAACAGCCAAATGTTGGCATAAGGATGTTTTTTTTCTCTTCTCTGCTGCTTGCAGCGTGTGCAGTCTTTGTAAGTGACAGGTCCTTTAGTGGCATGGACTCTTGCTATTAAAGAAAAACATAATAATCATCTTCCCACCCTTCAGAATTACCCCAGCAATTGGACATTTTGTCTCTAGCTTTCACCAAACTTCTCAAGGGATCCTATAATAACCAGCCTGATTGCAAATACGTGCATTTATTAACATGAATTAGAATTAACAAGTGTTTCTTGCGCACTCATACAGCACTGAACGTGCACAGGACTTGCCTCAGAACCTGTAAGAGAAGACGCTGATTTCCTGGGGAAATCAGAACTGCCTGGCATTGGTAAACGAGAGAAACTTGTCTGCATGACCATGCAACACTGAAATGCAGAGCTGATGTCCTGCTTTCCCCAGAACTGGTGTTCCCTTCACCTGCTGAGCCACCAGCAGGCAGTGGCCTTGTGGAGGGCCTGGAAGCCCTCCTGGTAGGGCATGGGAAGGGGACTCTGAACCATCAGTTCTGTGAAAGGCAGAGCAATGAAGGGAAGATGTCCCTGTTTCAGGTGCTGAAAACATGCCTTTTTTCCTCTGAAGTTTCATTATCCCATCTCCTCCCCTTCCTCTGTTGCCACTAACAGTCTTCACACACTGCGTCTGTGACGCCAAATACTAAATTACCTGGTAGCAAATCTTCATTAACCCTGCTGTTAAACATTCCTTTTGTTAATATAAATTCAGCCTGGTAAACAGATTAAAGCACTGTAAAATGCCATATCAAGCATATAATAAAAAGAGAAGAGAAGGGAATGAGTAAGCCTGTCCCTGCAAACAGGTATTTGATCATTGGTTGTGTGTCGTCACAGCAAACACACTTTAAAATAATAATAATAATAAATGAACATTTTGTTCTTTTTCATCAGCTTTATCTAGCAGAGCTGTGTTTGCTCTGTGGTTTTGCTTCATAAGACACTATCATTGTGCGTTGCAAATTTTAGGTCTGAGGCTGAACTTAGGCTTGTCTGTGACCTATTTGATGTAAGCCCCTCTGTGCCTAGCAGGCGTATCTAGACCTTCTAAAGGCTCCCTGCACAGGGACAGGGGCTGTGAGCACAGAAATACATCCACAGCAGCAGTGTCTGTGATGCCAAATCTTAGCTTCCAGCTGGACCCTCTGACAGTGTGAGAATGGGCTGCTGCTGGCCCAGGTGAACCCCCAAGCACAGAGATGAAGTCTCATCCCTGTGGAAGGAAACCCCTCTGTAAATGATGATACATGCCAGGGAAAGGGCTGCTGTTGAGGATGGCTTAATATCTTTCCCTGTTAATATACCCAATGGATGTACTGTACAGATCCTGACTCCCCACACCTCCTCCTGCTTCCAGTTCCTTTTCCCACTGGTGAGGTGCATGAATCACACCCAGCAGACAGCTTTCCAACCAGGCTCAGGGAGCAAAAAAGCAGAATTATTGATCCATCGATGGTTGTTTAGTTGGAACACGGCCATGGAACAAGAATAACCACGGACGATAAAAGTCCTGGTCAACAGCTAGGTGGATGCATTTGTCATAATGAGGAACTTAGTTAATGTGGAAATCTATAGGAGAAATCTGTAGGGGAAATTAAGGTTATTAAAATCAGAGAGAAACAAACAGCCTTGCTTTGATTTGCACATGATACAAGTAGGATGAGCACCTCCTGTGTCTCCTCCGTGACATGTGAGTGTTCCTCAGGCCCTGACAGCTTCTGTCAAGTCCTGCACCTAAACCTGTAGTGGCAAAAAGCAGGAGGTTGGCGAAGGATGCTCTGTGTCAAGAGTGGAAATGTTCTTCCCATGCTATGACTTAGGAATTTCCCAACATTTGCAGTCAAAATAGATTCTGTAAAAATGTAAGTTGTTCATCTCGGTGATGGAGGCAGGTGATGTGTGGGTGGTCCTGCCCCAGCCTCTGCTGAGCCATGGGAACGGTCTGCTCGCTGCAACTGGCTGCAGATAACCTGTCGGACCCCAAAACCTCTGTCCCCACTCGTTTTTGTTTCTGGGTAATTACATCTGACAACAAATGAAAACACGTTGCGCGTGATGAGCTGCTGCCTTTGCAGGGGTTAAGCAGACATTATTCCCACCTCTCTCATGTGACCTAACAGGGAGGTTTCGCACACAGAAAGCCTGGTTTATTTTCCTATGTCTTAGAGTTGTGTCAGGTGGCAGAAACGTGCTTTCCAGCAGCACTCGTGGCATTCATCTGGCCACCCTGCTCTTACTTCTGTTTTGAACAAATGTTAGTCACAGGTCAGCTTTGTTAGCAAGATGATTTGCCTTGCCTAGAAGCCCCGGGAGCCAAAAGCCAGTCAGGCTTTGGAAAAAAGAAGATAGGAAAATCCAGAAATGGTTTTCTTGTGCACCGTGTATTTAACAGAACCACCTCTGTATCTGTCCAGCTGCAGAAGTGTAGCAATACTTCTCATTCATTCAGTGGTAGGAACCACATCCTCAGTGAATAAATTTGGATTTTTTTCCATATATCATTGCTTCTTATTAGTTCCCATTCACTGCGTGGGTTAGACTTCAGCATTCACTGATAGAAGTTGCCAAAACTTGAGAGCACAACAAGGAGCTAATCAACATGTCAGAATTAAAATCGCTTGTCCTGACCAGAGGCAGAATATCCTGTCCCAAATTTCAGTGTGCTTATAGCAGAGGAGGGGGCTTTGCTGAGCACTGGGGCTTCCTCCTTGATTCAAGGAGCAGCTTCAGAGTAAAAGCACAGGAAAAATGTGTGCACGCATGTTAATTGCTCTTGGGTGGCAGCCCAGGTTGTTTTAACCAGTATCCTGCACTAGCAAAGAGTGCCTCAGAACTGTCTTGTTAATTTTTTGGAGGCTTTGGGAATTCTGAAGCATCTGGCATCTCAAGTGTGAAGGTATTTGATCTGCCTAGACCAAATACTCTGGCCATTTAGAAAATGGGATTAAAGAAAAACAAAATATGATGTAGGAAGAATCCTGAGGGATTTCACCTAACTTGCACTCTCCATTTTCTCTGGCATTGGTATCCATATATTTTAAGGTGGCATGCTGCTGAGAGCAGCCCCCTTGTGCCTGCACAACCCCATGTGCTCTGTCCGCCCTCTGCCGAGGGTTGAGATGTCTCCAGGCAGAGACCCAGCCCAGCTCAAGCCCAGGTTCTTGCAAAGTTTTGTTTTCAGCTTAGTGCTCAGGGGCTGGCATGGCTGACGAGTTGGCATCTAACAGATCCTATAGCATAAAGAAACAGGAAGGATAGGATTGCAGCTCCCAGTTAGAAAGGCAACACCAGTCTCTTTTATGAACTTTTATTTCATTGAACTGAAGGTTGCTACTAAAGGGTTGTTGGTGCAGACATTGCGGTGACAATTAGCAAACAGCCATGTTGACAACAAGCCATTGTCTATGGCCTCTCTATAACGAGATTTAACAAAACAGCCAGCAACTTAAAATTAATGCAACCGAGTGCAACTTTATACATTACAGAAGGATTAGCATATCATTAATAGCATTAAATATTTAAACAATATCTGTATGAAAGAATTATGAGCCTTCAAATCTTGGCTGTGTTTATGGCCACGTTAAAGCAGTTGTAATGACATTTTCTATGCTGAGGCTAGGATTTTTTCTAAATAGAAAATGACCATGTCCACAGCCTCTGTTCTACCCAAAAGTTATGGTTTCCCTGTCTTTGCTAGTCAGGTTTCACTCAAGCAGATGTGTCGGGTTAGATGAGGCAAGGGTGACCCGTGCATTGCTGTGCATGTGCCCACACCTCCTGAAAGCCAGTCAGAACAACCAGCAGGAGCTGTCAAGGCTCAGCCTGCCACCAGCTCCTAGAGTCAGAGATCAGCCATGCAGTTGCTCACTGCATATTGTATGATCCAGCCTGCTGGAGAGCTGATGAATTTCGCTTGGCTGCAGCAGACCTTGTCCACATACAGTCTGAAGACCTTTCATGCCCTGTGCAAGCCTCCTCAAGCCTTGGTTTCAGCTGTCTTCCTCTGCTTTGCAAACAGCCACTCAGCTTGTGCTCAGTCTCCGGAGGATATCTTCAACCGGAGCTTTGCACAGGTAGGGGTGAATTTAGTGCCAGCTGCTGGTGCAGCCAGGCAGTAAGAAGGCTTCTTCAGTCTGGGGTTTCCTTACTCACATAATTAGTCTCATCATGCTAGATTTACACATCCAATTCTCTGCCTGAGCTGTGTCTGATATCAGGCCTTCCTATCTACGCCAGGTTTGAGCGAGGTGGTCCAGCTATCAGTATAGTCACACGCTACAACCTGCTAAAGCTAAGTGAAAGGTTTTCATTTTTGGAAAGGCTCCAGATGAACCTGGTGGAAATTATGCCTTCCCCCTCTTAGTCCCTCTGAACGTCTTCCCACGTTCAGTCACAAACACCAGGAGGGCAAATTCTTGACACACAAACAGGAGGACTGTGAGAGTGTCTCAGCTGATGGAACGCTGTGCAAAGAAAAGCTGCCCATGATCAGTCCCCAAGACAGCTGGAGCTCATGCTAGTTATTTAAATGGTGTATGTAAAATTAACAGGAACTTTGAAGATATTTTTAGCCTGAGAAGTTCATTTGAAAAACTTTCCCTGCTTTGCATAAGCACCATAGTCTGGGAAAACATATCTCATGGTTATATACATTTGACTTAAGTCAGTTATTTTGTTTGGTTGGAATATTTTTATTTTAAATTCCCAAGGCAAAACCTTTTCAATTGGTTTAAATCTCTTCCTGAGAATCTTGACGGCACGAGAAAGGAGGGAGCCACCCCAGGGAGGCTGCATGTGTACAGTACCTTTGCTATGGTAACTTGTGAAGTCCCCAAGTGGCTCTCAAAAGGCATGGGGCAGTTGTCAGGAGTGTGCAAGCCCTGTCTCTGCCTCCCCCCCTGGTTTCTAAGAGCTCACCACGGGCTCACTTTTTATTCTCTAGGCACTGTGAGATCTGAAAGGGATACCTAAAGGATCACTTGAAATAGCTGGGGTTGTCCCACCTCCTGCTACGGTGTTTCTAAACCCAAGAGGGTGGTGACGTGGACATCCACAATGGGATCTGGTCACAGCTTTCCACTCTCCTTTGCTGCGTCCTTGTCATTCCAAGCAAAGCCCTGCATGTCTAACACATGAAATAAATACATATAAATACATAAAAAGAAACAACACAGAGTGGATCTAAACGGCAGTGAAAAGAGTAAGTTGAATTATTCCTCGCAGGGAGATGAGTGGGGAAGCCACTTGTGCAGCTTAATGCAGTTTCAAGGAGTGCTGGTACTACAGTGGGGAGGGCTGGGAGGAGGAGTCCTGAGGAGGCACAGATCTGATGCCTGTTAAGTTGGTGGCAAGATGTTTATTGATGTGAGTGAATTGCTACCGAGGCCCTTTGCTGGCAAGCCACTTCACTCTGCAAAGTGCTGAGCGCGCTGCAGTGGGAAGTGCAGAAAGACATGGTGGGCTGGGATTGTTTTGGGAGCAACTGAACACATTCTGCCTTCTGTGCTTCAAACCTTTGTTTCTCATGGGGTTCTGACAGCTTGTTTTAAGTGCTTAAAATAAACCAGTCCTGGAGCTGTGGCTTGATTAAGGCAATTGCCACTGAAACGAGGCAGGTGAGTAGGATGTCAGAACTCCCTCGAGATCTGCTCAGCCCAGCTTTACGGGGAGCTAACACGAGGGAGCTGAGGGTTTGGCAGATGTGATCTCAGCCCATGATTGCTGTTTTTCAAGAAGGGTGCCTCGCTCTGCTCAGCAGCTGCAGATGACAGGAAGCATTGCAACTGCAAAGTGCTGACTTTAATGCCAACTTTGTCTCCTGTGCGTCATCACTGCCTCTGTGCTTGGGGCGAGTGGCTTTGCTGCTTTTCCCCGGGGACCTGGCAGTCTGTCTGGTTGCAGGACACACACAAGGTGGAGGAGGAACTGGCAGTGAATGTAAGAGTGGGCTGAGAGCAGGAGGAATCTGGTCTGAAAGCATGGGCTTGGTTATTAGCATCTCTGCACGGTCTTTGTAAACCATCCTCCTCAGAAGCACATCATGGCATTGTGATGAAAAAGGCACTCTGTGAAGGATGAGACCCCACAACCCAAAATAAAGAGAGTTCGGACTGCTCAATCATGACTATTATAAATAAGTGAGCTTCAGGCTTGTGTTTCATGTGTTCATGGATGCTGAAGAATCTCCCTAGGGTAGACAGGGATTGAGACATTGCTGGGTTCCATTTTTTATTATTTTATTCCTTGCCTGCACAAAACAGGGCAACATACAGAGTAGCACAATTTGTCCAAGCCTTTTGCTGCCTTTTTTTTAAAAAACAACAACAACAACAACAAAAAAACTTGTTTGAAGATGGTCAGATGCTATAAAAATCAATTATGTGACTAATCTCATCAATTTCTGAATGTATTCCTTTCCATCAGCATTCTGTTTTCTGGAGCTACAGGAACCACTAAGTGACCAGCACACAATATAATTAAATACAACATATTAATGATTCCCTACATCAATTTGTGATCCTTTAATGAACGGTGGAACTGTATCGCAGCTCTGCTTGAGTTGGTTGTGTTTCGGATTTAAAAAATATTTTATCTGTTACATGGCAAAATGATTAATGATGAATCAGTGCATGACACTCCTGTTAAATACTTGATAAAATCTGCTACAGTGCCTCAGAAGGGCATCAACACAACTCAGCTGAGGTGCCAGAAATTATAATTACATCCTTGCAGGAATTGGAGTTGCAGAGACAGTGAGGTATAGATTTCTGTTCTCACTTTGCCAGCTCTAGGTCTCCTGTTTGTTAGCATATCCACGAGTACAGACAGCAACGGGGAGCTGGGGGATGGAGCAGCAATGAGATCTGAAAGCTGGGGAGTTGTTTACTGGAATGTCAGCTCTGAGATTTTATGAGAGCTGCTGAAATCCTTGCACTGGAGAAAGAAAACTCTAAGGTTAGAAACAAAGCTCAGTTGAACTCGTGTGAAACGATCACATAAATATTTATTTATGCACATCTGCTCCTCGTGTGAGTGGCGTGCAGATGTGTCCATCAGCTGTCCCCCACCAGTGGCCATTGCTCTTCTCCCCTGCTCAGTCTGAGTGCCAGAGCTCGACACTTTTCTGATCACTGCTTTTTTTTTTTTTTTTTTTAATATTTCAAATACAGCATTTGGTTTCAAGATAGACATTAGGAAAAGGTTTATAGCTGTAGGATAGTTCAAGGAACAAATTGTTTGATGAATTGGTAGGATCATTATCATGTGAAGTAATAGACTTGAGTTCAGGCAAGGCTGATCCTGCCTTGAGGCACCGGAGTCCAGATAAACTCTCACAGCTCCTTTTTGCCCTAGTTGGTAGGAATTTGTCAAATGTTTGTTGAATTTTCTCAGTTGTGCATGTAAACTGGAAAAATCGTGTTCTGGATCTCAATAAATAGTGTAGCATCACACGGAAGGCTCTGGGTGACACCCAGAAAAAGAGATTGAAAATTTATGACCACTAGTTGAGTGTGTTGGTCACAATTTTAGGCATCATTGAGCCAGGAGGCATATTTGGTAGACATTTATTTGCACCCTGTAAAACCTGGTGATTTAACCGGGTTAAATTATTTATTTCTATTGGGTCATCCTACTGTGGAAAATCTTGCTGCAAAATCCTTGCTGCTAACCCCTTTGCCTTCTAAAATCTGGATCCTAGAATGGGAAGTGAGCTGCATTTTGCTGGTCCCCATGTGCCAGCCAGGCGATGACTGCTAATGCAGCTGTGAAACAAACCCAAGTGCAAGTCAGCAAAACATCGCTCCTGTACTTGGAGGGGAAGCTGCTCGGATGACTCCTCTCAATGAATCTGTCTCAAGTTGTTCTGTGTGTCCCAGAGGGGAACTGCTGGCGGCTTTCAGGTTTCCCCAGCTGAGGCGAGAAGAAGAACAGATGATGAGATCGATTTCCTCTCCCCGCATAGGTAGCCAAATTTCCATCAGAAAGGTTTTTTTGGTGAGCGTGCAGACAACTTGCGCAGGCTCAGCTGATGATCCTGATTTCCTGTGCTCTGAAGCCTCGAGTGGCTCAGCCCCTGCTCAGCATAGCTCCTTGCACTCATTGTCCTCAGCATCCCAGAAACGGGGCTAGGGGGAAAACTTTGCTTTGGGAACCATAACCCATGTGTAACCTCTGCTACCAAGGGAGGGCATGCCTTGGGTGCTTGTGCAGCAGCACAGGGAGCAGAGCAATGTGGGTTTGAGCCAAGGAGGGTGTGAGCCTTTGGGATATCACTCTGCATTAGGATTTTATAGCTGAAAATCATGTGGGTACCTCTGCAGAAGCTGCAGGCAGTACAGTGGTGCCTCTCCCAGGGAGAAGCCTTCCCATGCACCTGCGAGCCCATTTTTAAGGTCTTCTCTGAGCATTTCCAGTACTCAGCAGAGGAGCACATCCAGATTCTTCAGGGCTTCTAGCCTCCTGGTTACTTTTCCCCCCTCCTCCCCTGACTGCTGTAGGTCAGTCTGTTGATTTACAAGTAATTAAATGGTTCTTCCAGGAGTGGTGCTGCTCAGGGAGTTGTGTTCAGCAAAACAACTTTAAAAAACCTTTTCTATGATAGCACAGCAAAATGCTGCAGTTTAAGAAGGCTGGAAACGGGTAGGATTTCCAGTAGGATGTGCCTTCAGGAGCAGTTTCTCGTTATGCAGCCAATATTATTGTTTTCCATTCACAGCTAGGGTAATTGTGCTCTGCCATGATGAGAGGGCTTTTTTATGCTGTTCTAAAAAAAAAAAAAAAAAGTTAAACACTACTGATGTCCGGTGGAAAAACTGCTGTGAGAGCTGTCTAGGATTTTTTTTCTTTTTTTCTTTTTTTTCTTCTTTTTTTTTTTTTTTTTTTTTTTTCCTCTTGTTACAAAGTCTTGCAATGAATGAGAGTCTTGCACCTGAGAGCATCTCAACAAAAAAGACATCCAAGGCAAACCAGCTGCCCTTGCATCCAGTTTGCTGGGCACCGAGGAACCGGTCTGGTTTGCTGAATTTCTTCAGTGTAGCCAGGGGATGCTGGTGGCTGGGTGAGCAGCAGCAGCTCTTGGCCACCCACGGTTACCTTTCTAATTCCTCAGTTCTTCGTATCTGACTTGTTTGTTTGGAGTACAGCATCCAAGGCAGCGACCATGTCTTTAAGCATGTTTTTACATCACCTAGCAGGTGAGAGGCAGCTCTTGGACAGGACCATGTATAAAAAATGCTGGTAATGAACAGCAGCAAGCACTTCAAAACACAGGAGACATAAAGGCTGCTTTTCCTTTGAGGTTAGTAATGCCATTTTATACTAAATTTACTCTGCTTTGGTTCTTCCTTCACTTGCACACTTTCTTCAAGGAAAGAAGCCTCTCTCTTTTGTCTTTTTGCATGTACACAAGGGCTAAGAGGAAAAAAAAACAAACAAACAAACAAACAAAAAAAACATGAAGGATTTAGGTTGCAAAAGGGTGGGGAAAATTAGATACGAGTGATTTGCAGTACAGCATAATCTCTTGCTCTCCCTTGCCTTTAAAAGCCTTTCCAGAACTTGCCTTACATTGAAGTAAAGCTGTTGGGAGCATCAGGAGACGAAATGTTCCCTAATAAGGGATCCGTGGTGGAGGCATTTATACATGCTTCTGCCTGATTGCCTATCATCAGCAACCACGCAGAACTCCAGCCGACAAGTTACACAGCTTATCAGGAGAAGCCAGAATTTGGGTTCATTTACTACCCATGTGTCGTGTCCTTCTCAGGGGTAACCCCTGAGCCCGGGGAAGTCATTTCAGCTGAGGAGATAGGTGAGGCTTGTATGCTATGTATGATAGATATTGCCATGTTATAACTCAGAGCGTGAGTTACATTGCAAAATCATCCCATGCAAATGTGAGCTCAACACAGATGCCCGGGTAGATCTCCAAGTCTCTGGGTAGTTTTCCAGCTTCCTTCTGTGAAGCCTGGGCTGTTATAAGTGAAACCCAGCCGAGCTAGTTTAAGGTCAGCTTGGTTCTGGTTGCAGCATGGAGGGTGTAGTCTTTTATGGGAATAGAAGCAGGTCCTGATGCCCGATTTCTGCCTGAAAAAGAAATTGAATCAAAACCCTGAGGATCCAGGTCCACGCCAAGTCAGTTGATTTCCCAGCCCCCAGTAGTTCAGGGGAAACGTCCAAACCTTTGCAATGAGTGAGTCCTACAGAGTGAGCACAAACAGGACTGCACACAGTGGGGAGTTCAGCAGCTTCTTGGTACTCAGTACTATGCTGTCTTTCTTACTGGTTTCTTTGCTTTCCTACTGATACAAACTTAATTTGCTTTCCATAGTTCTATATGTATGAATATATATGGGAAGAGAAATCAGGACACTACACGCTGCCTTTCCTTTGCTTTGATCGGGATGTAGTTTCTCCGGAGGTGTCCTGATTAAATCAGAATAGTGACAAATTGAAAGGGCTGGTGTCTGATCTGTAAGACTTCTTTAGGTGGTAGAGAAGTGGAAGAAAGAAACATCAGAAAAAATCCAGTTTCATTTTCAGACTAACATATGCATCAAATGCTTAAAAACAGCCAGTGTCATCGTTGTGCCCCCACCCCAAGAACAGTTTTTCTCTCTTACTCATCCTTGTTTTGACTAATGCCACATCAAAGCGCTCAGCCATCCAAGGAAGCAGGCAAAAATGGTTTGCTACTTCAGCACCAAATACTTGCTCATACAGAGAGGACACTGCCTTCAGGAACAGCTACGAGTCCTTATTCCTTACCCAGCTGTTTCCTAAGCCAGGGATTTCACAGCAAAACACTGCTATGCTGCAGGACTCAGGGCTGCTCCCACTGTTGCCTGTCCCTTCCCTAGGAGAAGGGCTTTTTGTCCCCAGCATCCTCTGAGCACAGGCATTGGGAAAGCTCAGCAATGTGGGGGATAATTTCTTTGCAGAGAAGTTACAGCATCTTCCTGAGTGTCCTCGACACCCCCACACACTCGGCTTGCAGAGGATGTGAGGCTGAGGTGGCTTTGTGTCAGGAAGAACTTGTCAGGAGAGAAGCTGAGGGCTTAAGCAAGTAGGAGAAATCAGCTCAAGTCAGAGGCGTAATCTCTGCAACAGCTGCCCCAGAGTACCCCGTCTGTTCCTATTAATAACCGCTGCATCTGCAGGAGGAGGGAGATAAATCTGATCCCACAGAGGTTTTTGGTGCTGTAAACATCAGGCTGCTGCTCTCGCTCACGTCTGCAGTGCAAGCAGTAACCCTGGCAGGAGAAGCTGCTGGGCTCTGCTCCCACCCTTCAGTCACTGTGCAGGGTCTGCTGGGCCCCGTGTGCCCTTGGGGGGCCAGAAGGGACTTGTCCTGCAGGTGGAGGGCTGCAGCCCACCCCTGGCATTTGTTTCCAGTGGGAAACTCGGGGAAACATCGGTACACAAGCTGTATCTAATGAGAGGACCGCAATGCAGAACGGCGTGCATGTGTGGATATGTCATAAACATATATAAATACCCAGTGAATAGGCACTGCATCAAAACCGGGGTGATAGGCAAAGATATCCCAACCAGGCCTCATTACGCAAGGGGTTTTTGCATGCGCTTTGGGTGCACTTTGCTCCTTTGGGTGCCTGGCAGCTTGGAGCAACTCTTGCTGATCCCCTGTACCCAGACAGCTCTCCTCAGGGCAAGCAGCCAGCCTAGGTCCTATATGAGCTAACTCTATGCAGGTGCACCTTGCTACCACTGTTCTGATGAATGATTTTAGGCCTGTGTCTTATCCTCTGTAAGAAGCCTGATTAATATTTCACCTGTAAATATTTGCTATCTTGAATCTTCTTTAGCATAAACCTGTCAAGACAAGGGAAAGCATGCCTCAAAAGCTGCATCGCTAGGACAATGCTGAAGCAATTCATCCAGGCTTTAATGTCTGGGACTTCTGCAGTACACGGGTTTTGCACAAGATCCTGTCTGACTAGTACTACACATGCTACAACAGAAAAAAAAAAATAACACAGCCCTGTATGATAGATTTTAAAATTATCATAATGGATATAACTAATGCTGCCCCCAAATTTGTCAGCCTGAGATTTGCATCCAGATGTTTGCAGCAACAAAACCTGTCCCTGGATTAAATCTCACCACTTCGTTAATGTTCACCATTACTGTGGGATGGAAGATTAGTCTCAAATTCATCATTCTGTATTTTGCAGAAAGAGACCAAGGAATGTATATTCATCCCAAATGAAATTCTCTTTGAAACTAATGAGCTTTGCTAATTAATTTTATCCTCATAAACTGGCAAACACTCCAGCAAATCCAAGCATAATGTATATTTCTCTGTGTGTTACCTGCTGTGCAAGGTCCTGAGCAACACTTGTGCAGGCTTGGTTGGGAAAAGCATATTGGCTGCCTGTAACTCATACTGGAATAATCCGTGGAGAGCTGGTTTCTCAGTCTACATCCCTGATATTCTGGAACCAGGCACACCTATATGTCAGGAAATGGTGCTGGGCTGAGCAGAGTCCTGGCACCTGTGTTTGGAGCATCGTCTCCCAGAATACCCTACAGAGTCCACCCTGGAGCATCACAGAAAGCAGTATTAAATCCTGCACGGTGCTCAGGTGTGCTCATGCACACCCCAGGCAGCCTCCTCACTTGCAGTCTGTAAAAGGAGCTCTCCGAGACGAGCAGACAACGATTTGTCTTGCAGCCTTTTCAGGTGGCCAGATTTTAGCTGCTAATGGTAAGTGGTGTTCAGAAAACCTCTTGATATGAATATAAATATTGACCTTGGAAGCTTTCCCAGAAAAAAAAAAAAAAAAAAAAGCTGAGGATGAGGCTTCCCACGGCGCACGTGTAAGCCTCCTGCATTCATAGCCACCACTGATTTCACATCCCAGTCTCATTTCTTCTCCTACCACCTAGTTTGGCATCCCATTCCTTAGGGAAGAGCTCTGCCTGCAGGGCTCTGGGGAGCACCCATGGCTGAGGAGGGGCAGCAGCCTGTCCTCCCGTGAGAGTCTGCTCCTGCAGCACTGGAGCACAACTCAGAATTGTTTTTTGGGGACAGCTTGTCCTTTACTCGGTGGAAAGGGGAGAAAATCAGTAGCTCATGCCCTTGGGTTTGTGCAGAAGCAGCTTTCCTCTCAGTCCCACAGCCGCAGTGCTCTGGCTTTTGGGGAAAAGCCTTGTCACTCCTGGCTTTAATTGTATTTCCTTTACTTGAGCAGGAGCCAGAGGCACTAAGTTACAGATGCTTTTAGCAGCAGCCAGCAGCTACTGTCCCGTTGGCTGAGTGACGTGACCCGGGCAGGATGTGGCCCTGCTGCTCCCTGTCATCGCGGCACTGGAAGGAGCAGCCCCAGTAACAAATTTCCATCCTTGCAGGCTGCAACGTGGCTCCTGCGCTGCCCTCCATGGGTGCTGCTGCTCCAGCCTCTGACCTGGTCAGAGCTGGGGGAACGAGGAGCTGTCTTTTTTTTTTTTTTTTCTGTTATGGCTCTCCTAAAAGCCACCTGCCTCATTTGTCCCTGCCTGTTAGCTGATCAGAGAGAGTAACCAGGACTATTGCTGACAAGGGATGCTCAGCCCCGCTGTGGCATGGCTGCAGGCACTGCTCCAGCCAGGGGACAGTGGCAGAGGTGTTACAAGTCCCAGGTACGGCTCTTGGTAACCCGTCTTAGCTCTGGCATAGGTAATATAAAAAATAAAAATAAAAATGTTTCCTGGAAAGGTTTAGCAGATGTGCAACGGAGGAGCAGGAATGGCGCAGGGAAAGGCTGACCAGAACGGCACGTTTACCCTATTTGTTTTGGAGAGGGAGAACAAATGCAACAAAAAGATCAGCTTGAGTCAAAACAAGAGGGTGTTTGTCAGCATGTTTCAAAATATTGATCTAAACTTCAGATTTTTGTGTCAAGCCCACTGCAGAGTATGTTCATCAGAGCTTGTGTTTCCCTAGAGTTAATTTTATTTCAGAAACAACAACAGTGTTTTAATACAGGAGCCTATTTTCTCTGACCTTTTGGGCATCTCCAGGGGTTTGTGCTGGTGTTTTGCTGCAAGTGCAGGAGCTCTTGGATCTCAGGCTGGGGCTTCCCTGCCTGCTCGGGCTGCATTGTGCCCAGTGCCTGCTGCAATGAGCTGTCATTCTCATCTGTTAATTGATTGCCCTACCATCTCGCCAGGTTATTTTCTTCTGGTTTTAATGCTTTTCTCCCCCCTTCTGCTAAGAGGTTGTCCATTTTAATGCAGCATGGATGAGATGAGGGGTGGTGGTATGTTTTTGACAAAATAGTGGAGATTTGGGGTGGTTTTCTGTACGCGGCTGCTGGAAGTTTGTACTTCTAAAGAAAATGATTGCCATGTAAAGGGGGCTTTGACTTTGCCCTAGGACATCTGCTGATTGCTGGAGTCTTCCCTGCATTGCTAATTTGGCCTACTTTCCACTCACCTGTCCTTTGCTCCTCTCTCACTTTCTCCAGTCTTGCTTTGATGCATCTTTTCACAGATTAAAATGCTCCTACCTGGGCAGGTACATTGTGCTCCTTTTGCAGTTTGTATCATTAATGAACCCCTTGTGTGATTTGTGCATGTGCAAATGCACAGCTCTCTGTGGCTATTTTATTTTATTTTATTTTATTTTATTTTATTTTATTTTATTTTATTTTATTTTATTTTATTTTATTTTATTTTATTATTTTATTTTATTTTATTTTATTTTATTTTATTTTATTTTATTTTTTTATTTTATTTTATTTTATTTTATTTTATTTTATTTTATTTTATTTTATTTTATTTTATTTTATTTTATTTTTATTTTTTCTTTCTCTCCTCTCAGCATCATTGATTCAGCTGAATTGATTTCTTGCAGGAGTGGCAACCCTCAGTGAGGACAGTGCTCTCATTTCCCTGATAGAGGGTTACATTATGCCTGTTCCTCCCCTCACCTTCCCCAGGGCAGCCTCTGACTTGGTTTATGTTCAGCTCTGCACAGCAAATGGCAGGGACGAAGCCAAACTATCTCTAGGACAAGTGGGCTTCTCCCAGCAGTGAGGGGTTGCAGAGCCAGCCCGGGGATGGCACAGCCAGCTCTGCTCTTCTGAACAGGTCCAGAACCTTTAATAACAGTCTCATTTGATGAACCGCTTCTCTTTGTCAAATAAATTAGATGACTGTCAGCTCCCCACAGCACCTCTGTCTAGGATTCTTTCTGTTTCTCTATCTAAACACCCTATGCTATTAATAGAAAGAAAATCTGCAAATTTTTCAACATTTCTGTTTATTTCTGTCCCTTAAATCCCAGGCCTTTTACAAATTATATGCAAACCCCAAACTCTGGCTGGTAGCCTTCTTAAAGTCTCCATTCTTATACCAAGCTCTGGACAAAGTTAAATACTTTGCCAGATCTTTAAAAAAAAAAAAAAAAAAAAGTTTTGCTCAAAGTCTTTGTTTGCATAGGGCTTAGCAGAGGAATTTTTAGGACCACTGAGAGCTTCCAGGTGCTCCCACTGTACACAGAAATGAATGAAGTCTGGTGTTCAGGTAGCAAGGAGTTATTATGCTCCAGAAAGCATTTTGATTCGTGAAGGTGGAGCCAGAGGGAAGGTAAAAACCCTGGCAGGTGAAGGAGTAGGAACAGCGTGGATCAGGAAAGGTGGGAGAAGAGCTCTGTTTGTTTCTTGGTGCCCCAAGGGTGAAATCAGCACAGGCAGAGAGATCCTTGGAGCACTGCAAGATCTCGCACTGAGGCTTGGCTGAGATACTTGCTCTTTGGACTGGGCTTCAAGAGGAGGTGAAGCCCAAGGTCCAGAGAGTTGGGCCAAGTCTTGTACAGGTGCACAGCATGATGCTTCCACATCTGGACTACAAAACATGGTAGCATTCAAAAGCCATGCTGTAAGCAGTGGAACAGCAGTGATATTATGCAAGAGAAACGGGGGAAGCAAGGGAAGAGCAAATCAATTTTACCTTTCCCACACAATTGAGCTCCCCCAGCTTAGACTTCAAGAACCAGAGGTGGAGTTAATCAGCAATGTTACAACATGATGCTGTAGGTCACTCCATCAGCATTAGCACATTTACCCACAACATGAATATTGAAATCACTGGGGCCACTCAGAGTCATTAATCTCACTTCCCCATTGTGGACAAAAGATGTTCTATTCCCGGCCACAAAAAGGCTCTGCAGGGATGATTAAGTTACCAGAGTCGCTTAAAAGCTGCCTGCATCAGTGAAAGCCGACTGACAGGCGGGGAGGGAAGGTCAGAGGTGGAGTTCATCACCTCTCTAACAAAATTAATCAAGGGGAGAAAATCAGAACACGTTTGCTATTGAATGCTCAGTCAATGCTCACCGTGTACAGCATCTTGGTGTGGTCCTGATTTAGAAGCAGATGGGAATGAGGAAGGCTGAGGAGAAGCCCAAGGAGGGAGGGAAAAACTTTGTTTTGAGGGAGGGAGGGGAATGAGAGAGGGATTGTTTAAGAAAAGCCTCTGTGCCCTGGCTGCCTGCCCCAGCCCCTTCCATGCCCATCTGAGAGAGGTAGGACCTGACTTTGCCTTGAGACCCTTCAGAGGGTCTTTCCTCTGGGGGATTTTCCTCAGCAAGACATTTGTTTTTTACTGGGAAATGGAGGAGTGAAACATCAAATTCAACCTTTCAGTGAACCTTGCTCCTGAAGCACTGTGCCACGCTGACAGCCCTGCTCTATCCCTATCCCTTTCTACAACCTACCATTATTTGTGCCCCAGATTCGCTTATTCTCAGTGGGTTTCCTGGGATAAAAACAGTGTGTTTGTAAAGAAAAATATTAGAAGTATGTCTCTGCTTTGTAAGCATTCATGCTCCCTTGAAAGACTATTTTTTTTAAAATGAGAATCCTGCATGCTGCCTGCCTGGTCCTCAGCTTAGATTGTTTAATTCCCAGAAGCTACTGTCAAAATTAGGAAGACAAGGGCAGCAGGCCAAGTTACAGTTAATTTGATTATTAGAGGAGCATGCTAAATTCTCATTTCTTTTCCTTCTCTTTTTAAAAATAAATGTGCGTGAACCTTTTACTACTGTATTCAAGAAACTGTATTCAGCAAACTTCAAGGTTCTGCTTTCAAGAGAGCATAGTTTCGAGAGCAGTGCAGCAGGAGGCAGAGCTTTTTAGGTTTCCTTTGGTAGCCAGCCATAAGACAGACTTGTTGCAGAAAAGCAAAGACAAAATAAAGGCAGAGCAACAAGCACTTCCTTGGTCTTCGAGGAAAAGCAGCCTTTGAAATGAGGCCACATCTGCTGATTGCACCCGGTGGCTGAAGGGAAATAAACTTGGACAAAGGCTCTGTCTGGGGGCTGCTCAGGTTGGATTTTCAGGTGGGCTGAGCATTGCTTGAATTTCTTCTTCATTCCCCTCTTGACTCCCACCATGAAACCTGACAGGGCTGCTTATAGGATTAGCATGGAATGGAGCCTCCAGCCTGAAAAAGCTCCTAAAACAATGCTTGCAGGAACAGAAGGGAAATTACTCGACTTTCAGGTCTTGAGAAGGGTTTACATTCAAGTAACCTACCACAATAATAACAGTATTTAGCAGACCTACTGGAGTAGTGGGAAACAGTGGAAGACCAAGGCTTCACTCCACTGTTTGTTTTTAAGCAGATGAGGTCAATATTTTTGAGAGGTGGCAGAGCTGGGGTTGTCGCAGGGCAAGGAGGACGGGGACCTGGAGGGAGGTCATGCTCAGCTGGATGGTGCTCCTGAACTGAGGGCTCGTCTCATTCCACAGAGAAGCACACACCGTAGGACACCGTAGGGGTGTGCAGAAAGGGATTCTGTTTCATTTACACATGTACCTGCAGCACTGAAAAACAGTTACAGGATTCAGCCTCCTGCTCCTGAACTGCCCAGAGCTGCATTCACTGGGGTCAGCTTTACTGCTCTTCTTGTGTTATTTTTTGCAGTACAACCAGCAGCAGGGAGGAGAGGTGGGGAGCAGTAAAATGGTAAAATATATTCTTCAGCATCTACACTGAGGAAAGACATAGAGTGCTGTGTTATAACATCTGGAGCCAATCCTTTGTAGAAGTGTGAAGTCTCCTGTTTTTTTCTGCTAATGGCTTGCAGCACATCTGGGCAGCAGGCAGGGAGCAGGGACCAAAACTTCCTCCCAGCTCCCAAGTCTGGGCAGGATCAAGCCCTAACCTTGCCGATGAAGGTTTTTCTGCCTGTCTGGGCTTTTCTTGTGAGAGGCCCGACCTTGCCACCAAGCCTCCCAGGAGGCTGGGCTGTTGGCAGAGCCACCAGCTTTGTTTTCCCACAAGGAGTCCATGGACCATGGGCTGTAATTTCTGCACTGAGGCATGGTAGCTCTGCTGAGTGCTCAACCAGTGGGTTTGGCCCTTAGTGATAACAGTGTAATAATATATTGTGCTGGGTCTTGGCGCAAACATGCTATTTAATAACATAATAAATGGGAGTCCAGAGAATATGTTTACCAGACATACAGTCCCTGAGACGTTTGCTCCTCCGGTTGCCATGGCTACTGTAGTTGTCTGACAATATTAGGAGGAAAATGTTCACATCATTTTTTTTTTTCCTTTATTTTTATTTATTTATTTATTTTTCCCTCCTTCTAGAATAAAATATTATACCTGAGAACTAAATTCTCCCCTGGTATCGCTGCAGCTTTGTTTCCAGTATCATACCCAGGATGTGTGTATACATTAAGGTGGTTTTCCCTTTGGACTCATCCAGCTCCAAGGGTTACCCTGAATTACCTGCATGTCCCCCCTCCTCCCTTAACACTTTGGGTGCTGCTCTGTGTTCTGAAAGAAGGATCGTGCCAGGTGTAGGGGAAGAAAGATTATCTCAGCGATTGATTTTTCTTATGTACAAGAAGGTCAGCATGATTTATTTAAAGGAAAAATTTTAAAACAGTGTTGCTTCACTGGTGCTCAGAGGAATGTGGGTGCTCCTGTTTCATTTCATACCTCCAGTTCAGACCAAGTCAGCTGGTAATCAATTTAAGAAAACAAACAAACAAACACTAAGCTGAGCTGCCCTGTTGTAAAGACAAGTGCAACCACAGTAAATGGAGCTGACTCTTTCTGACCTGTATAATGTAACGCTTACTCGTGCTTCTTATGCTCCAGAGAAAGAGCATCTGATTTTTTCAGTCACTCATCCATCCCCTGGGCCCACCTGGCCTCTGTCACCAGTGCAACCTGAATCAGTCTGAAAACTGGGCCGCAGGCTACACATGCAGGATGGGCCTGGATATCTTAAAGGAAATTCCTTATCCTGTTACTGGTGTGTTTCTCTTGCTTTGTGCATCCTGACTCCCCTCTCCTGGGCTATCTCACCCCTCACTTCTGCCTCTGGGGCCTGAACTTTCCCCAAACCAAACCCTCTCCTCCTGTGATAAGCTCCCTGTGAGCACTGCTCCCAAGCTCCCAAGGTTTTCTTGTTTGTTAGACCCCATGTGTGGGGCAGAGACAGCAGGCTCAGTTCCCCTCCTGGCGAGTCAATCAGCCTTTCCTGTTCCTCTTGGAGCCTGGTAATCCCGAAAGCTCCGGGCATTGAACATCAAGGAGGAATGCCTGTTGGCTGCAAAAGGCTATTACTTCCGATCCATCCCACCAGCTGCCACTTTGCAGCCCCCCTTTAAAAGCAGACAACAGATGACAAAATTAACATTTGTGCTTCCTTCATCCCCTTCCTGAAATTGGGAGTTTCATTTCTGCAGCTTACTTCTGAAATTAACAAGCCACAGAGCTGCGGACGGGGTTGCTTAGCAATGCCGCACAAAGATGTCTTTGAGGCAGTGCTTAGCTCCAGCACTTCAGCTCAGATGAACCTAATGTTCCTGTCACAAATCGGCTCGTAACTCCTTAAAGCATCACTTTATTGTAAAATTTAAATGTTAAAATTTCAGACACAAGCATCTCATACTTAAAATGACCAGTCATTTTTTTTCTTTAATCTTTGTACTTTAACACCATAAGAGACTGCTCCACAATTTATTCCTTCCACACACATTAAATAACTAAGGCAGCGACACAAGATTACAAATGTATTGACATCATTTTTACCTTTGCTGACCACTACAGCAAATTAAAATCACCTGCTGGTAATAATCCTCCAAACTCAAGGTTTAATAATTCCACAAATTCTGCAACCGGGGTTTTTGGTGGTTGATCCAATTATCCACTAGTAAGCTGATTCAGGAAAGAAAGAAAAAGAAAAGCAATGGCACTGAAGATATAGGAAGGTAAAGAAACATTAAAAACTATGAAGCTGTTGTTCCCTCTATAATCTTTGAATTGATATCTGCCTATGTGGTCAAAATTAGGTTATTAAAGATAACAAGTAATGCAGTCACCCCAAGTGATTCACTTTTTTTGTGGTCATGGAAAAAGCACCAAGACTGAGCAAGCTGTGTAGTCAGATACCCAAGTTATGAAGAGAGGACATCAATGCAAGCTGAAAAGAAACCACCTCTGGAGCAAGGTGTTGTACAACAGCATGCAGCTGCATCAGTCCTGAGGTCTGTGGTGAACGCTTGCTTCAAATGGTGCCATCACAGAGCGCTTTAGAAGAGCAGAACGGGGCCTTGTGACTTGTAATCTAAGCCTAAATTGACAAGACTGAGGGTTGGAGAAAAGGTTTCATTCCCTCAGCTTACCAATGAGGAAAAAAAAAGGAACACTGACGCAAAAGGACTTTTAATACCAGTCCAGGGGCAAGTTCAGCTGGAGGACCCTGGGATGGCTGATTTCAGTCCTTCTTGCTGAGAGATGCTTTCCACTGTCTCAGTGGCTTCTGCTCTTTCATTTTGCTTTTAATTTACATTACACAATTTAACCATTATTATAGCCCCTTCAGGCTATTTATTCTTTGAGGATAAAAGATGAATGGAAGCCGTGTGCGCTGGAGCTGTGACAGCTCGTGAACACTCCCTACTGTTCCTGCTGCTGTACAACAAAGCTAAAGACTTCTCCAGTTTTGGGGCTGTACCTAGAGAGGCCAAAGGGTAGTTCAGCATCTGGGCAAGAGCACGGACACTTGGACACCTACCTGTTCTGTTCTGCTGCTGCTCTTCTTATCCCACCTGTTCTTTATCTATTGTGTCAGGTTAGCAAACTCATCTAACCTTGTAGTTAGCCTGGCTCGGAGCAGGGGTTGGACTAAAGACCTCCAAAGATCCCATCCAGTCTTAATTGGGGTGTGATACAAGAGAGTGTTTAGGCCAGGGCACCTCCAGGCCAGCTTGTTCCTCTGTCAGTTCACAGCAGATCAGGCCTCCGGGGACCTGGTCATCACTCTTGTGGCTTTGCTTGGCTGGCGCCCTCCAAATTTTTTAGCTCTTCAAATGGGAAGAAAGCCAAGCCAATGCCAAGGGCACTTCCTTGACAGGTCTGCTTTCAGTGCCAAGTCCTGCTTAGGATACTAGCTCTAACGGGAAAAAACACCCCAAGAGAGAAGAGCTGTTTGCCATTTCCCCTTCAAATGTATCTAAGAAGCATTAATATGAAAGCCCGTTTTGTTTTCCTCCCCCCTTCCTGTGATATTTAAGCTAATAATATTTCTTGAAGCAAAGAGAAAGGTATTTTAATGGAACATGCTCAGCAGATGGGATTGCAGTGGCTCTAGCTGATCTAATTACTCTCCATCTCTGCCATAGTTCTATGGCATACTTCATAGACTTACGTATTTCTTATAAATCTTGTGATTTTACAGCCCTAAGAAATGAAACAATAACATTAATTGATTTGGAAAGTTGCCCACCAATTGCACTAATAAAGGTAGCAAGTGGCTAGTTGTGTCAGTAAATGAATGCTAAGAGGAACAGAGAAAATTAAAGCCCATAATTTCAACAAGAGCCACTTAACTCTTACAAATCAGCGTTATCCCCACTGCTTCTGACCAGAAGACATCCTCAGAAATCAGACTCAAATGCTCTAGATGGTTAATTTCAGGAGGGATTGATAAACCAGGGAATTTTTGTACCAGCAGTTCTGCCCCTGAAAACAACAGATGCAAGTGAAGAATACAAAGGGGAAAAAAGAACTGAAATAAAAAGGCTGTTTTGATGAGTAGTCCTCAGAAAACCAAGAGCAAATTTCTGAGTGGGGTTACTTGGCCCATGTGCTCAGCACAGAGCATCACTTGATGCCTGGGCTGACTGTACATCTCACAAGACCCTTATGCTCTCTATCAGCTTTGTCTTTTCTTCTTCAATTAAAAAGGAACATACACTCTATGTCCATGCCACAACTGCAGTAACCCAGGTGCTTGCTTTGTGAGCAGACAGCCCCCAAACTGTGCTTTGCCCAGCACCTAGCCATCCCCAGGAGAGCGAGCGGCAACTGGGGGCCAGGAACCATTTACAGGGGAAAATCACCTCTGTATTGCTCAGCCCCATGACACTGAGGGTTTCTGGTCCAGGGGAGGCTGCCAGCACTGAGCCAGAAGTGTTGTCCCATCCGTCTGGGGCAGCTGCTGTGAAGCAGATTGCAGTTGCTGGGCTCCGTAATTGATTTATTTCTCCTCAGCATGTTTCAGGGAGGCTGACAGTGAAGTTCTGGGCTGTGAGGGGAATCTGCTGTCCCCCTTGACAACTGACATGATGGAGAAAATTGCCATGTCACCACTTATTAGGGACAGCATATTTAATCACTACGAGGAAGGACTGAGATGGGCCCCGGGCAGGTCCCAGGCCTATGACCAGAGGAGCTGGGATTCCCTTGGAGTTGGTGGGCCCGGGGTGGGTGATGGGCTTTTTGAGAGAAGCTCAGCACCCAGGGGGTCTGCTGGGCCCCATGGGCTGCCCCAGCCCATTCTCATGCTTGACCTGTCCCTCACCTCCCCTTGCCAAGAGACGCAAGGAATAATGTGCTCCTTTCTGTGACGGTGTCTTGACATTCCTGCCTGTGCACAAGGGATGAGATCACAGGGGGGGCTAGTGGAGAACAATTCCTTTTCTTCCTAATTAGAAAGCATCCCCATCTCTCACCCCAACTGGGTGAGAAATCTCTTGCTGGTGCTTGCAAAGCCCCTTTCACAAGTTGTTTTTAGGGCCACTTAAAGCACTGAAGTAAACTGGCTTCAGCTGCAGGCTCTGTGCCAGCCTTTGAGTGACCGTGAAGGCATCGCCTCTCTGTTCATCAGGCCCTGTCACCCACCATCACCCTCTTCCAGTAAGTTAGACCCTAGTGCCTCCATGTGCTCTCTCCTCTCTCTATTAGACAGACAGCACTTTAGAGACAGGGCTGTTTTTTCCTAAGGGGCCAAATAGCACATTGAAGTCTGCAGCTCAATTAGGCCAAGGAAGAGTTGCTGTAGCAATACATTAACTTCCCACCTGGCTGGTACTGTGGATATCTGCAATACCGATCAGTAACAGCACATAAATCTGTATTGGCCACAGAGACCCTCAACAGACGAGCAACAGGGATGTGTTTGCACTGCTGGAGACAGCTGTCAACGAGATACCTGGTTTTACTTTCCCTGCCCCTTGTATCTTATCTCTTTTTGCTTGTGCCGCAGGACTCCCCAGGACAATGCATCCAATATTCTTGTTCTTTCAGACCCAGCCTGCAGAAAGGAATAATCACCAGCAACAGACCAAACAAATTCAGGGGAACCTTTAGTGCTGGGAAGTGACATTAACAATCTTTGCCATTAGCAGAGGATGACTCCTCTAGGAAGACCAGCAGCAGGCTCAGTGCTGACAGTCAGATATTATATCTGTGGTGAGGAGAGAGCTTTAAAAATACAGATTGCTCTGGGAAGAAATATTTGCATAAATATTTTACTTCTAGCTGATATCACTTCTCCCCAACTCCAGCCCTGCCTGGGAAATGAAACGAGCTTTTTTGTATGCTATGCACAGCCAAGGTAATGGGAGATTTTCTGCTCTAAATGGAGATAGTAGAACCATATTCGGCAGCTGAAAAATTGCCTCTCACTTTCCTGCAGCCAGTTTCACTATCACAGTTCTCATACAGGGAGGGTGTGTTTGTACAGGGAAATAATCTCTCTCACCAGAAAAGTGTGACAGCACTTTAAGCATCAGGCCTGCAAGGACAGTAATCTCGTAGGTAAGAGAAGTGCAATACAACATCATAAATGCAGATTCATATTAAGAAGAAGCAACTAATCCAACAAATTCTAACACTGTATTTTTACAAAGAACATTCTTTTTTTTCTAGTTTATTTTTCTTTTCTTTTCCTTGGACTCGGTTTGAATCTTTTGAAAAGAGCTTAGATGATTGCAGGTGATTCTCTGCAGACAAAAGCAATGATAGACTTCTCAGTACTTATATTTTCACATGTACAACTGACAGAGCAGATTGCCCTGTTGTAGCTGATATAGTTCTAAAATCCTTCCAGGTATTGTGTTTTTGAAGAAGCCATTACAAAAACTGTCATTTATATTTTGTATTTGTTTGGGTTCCAGTTCTTTCCTTTCTCAGGATTTTTTTTTTTTTTAGCCATTTCAATTTTTGTTTTTTTTTTTTTTTTGAACTTGCATATATTTTAATTACAGTAAAAATGTTAATGACACACAAGTGTTCACACCAACAGCTGCTAACCAGCTTGCAGCAATAACTCCCAGTGATCCACCTAAAGAGGAAAAATGCAGTAGGTTGTGGGTTGTGCCTTTACACTGAAATATGATGAGAACTTTGTCTAATGGTCTCCCATTTTATTTCTTCAGTCCAGCCTGGTATTCATACCCTTAGGATGGGCTGGGGCTGAATGTTATCCTCACAGAGAAACCTCAGTTGTCACAGCCTGTTATCTGGGAAGCAAAGAGACCAATAACTGGAAGTTCTGCACCACCATGTTAAATTACTCAGTGCTACATAAATATGACAAGGGAAATGCAAGGGAATTATAATCAATATGCCAACATACCTACTGTCTTTTGAGGCTGCTCAGGCTGGCTTTATATCTTCTGCTACAGTCACTCTGAAGTCTTCTCTCAGTGCAAGAGTATAATCACACAGCATCAATAACATATTAATATATTCCTGTGTACAAAGCAGCTTTTAATAATTACCCCAAACCTTAATTTGCTGAGACTCAATTACACTAGCAGCTCATTGACATTGTTAAGGTTAATAACTCAGTGATTCATAAGACAGGACACATTACAAATCAAATTGATTGTAGTAATTGCAGCATTGAACCATATGAACAACAGACGACGTTATATTTATCAACACTGGAGCAACAACATTCCCTGACACCCAAGTCGTGTGGGAGAACTGCAGTGGTACACAGCACACTGCTTTAAGCAGACTCTCTTACAGTAAAGCTCCAGCAGCTTTGAAAATGGGATTCTTCCCTACATGGCAAATTTCACAGCCCGGCTCCTATCTCTGTGCAGGGAGACCCAGATCCTGAATCTCAGCTGTAGTGTCCCAGGGAATTAAAATCTAGACCCTAAGAATATGTATCAAGACCTGTCTGTTGTGCTGTTGCAGAGTTTAGGAGAAGCCAGGCAGATATCTCTGGTGGGCTAAGAAATGGTGATTTCTGGCCTGCCAAGCCTGGCTGTGTTAGGGACCTGCTGCAACAGATTGCTCGGTGGGAGAATCACTCTGATTACCACTGGAGTTACCCTGGCACTGGCCTGACCCTTTGCTCTTACGGTGCCCTTCTTGAACATTTCTGCTTTTCCTCTGCATAGTTGGAGTGAGACAGGACTGCTCTTCCTCACCATCACCATCACGGAGTAAAGGAGTGATGGTTTTATGTATGTGTTGAAGTGACTTCTCAAATGAATCTTAATCACATGGGCTAATTAGAGTCTGTGTTTGTTAATCAAATGTGAATAGCGGTCTGATTTCTCTATTTGGATAAATGTTGTCTGGAAAACCTCTTGGCAGATGGGCAAATGTTTGCTACCCAGAAGTCTAAGTGGGCATTTTAGCAGGTTGGAAACATCATTTCACAGCTAATTGGGAAAAAATGAAAACAGCAATTCTAGTGTCCACCATAGGATCCCAGACACTTTCCCAAGCACAATGGGAGCCAGTGAAGTATTGTGCATTTGGTAGTCCTGGTTTCTCCTTGGACCAGCTGGAAAGACCTGTGCTAAGCCAACACACGACTGCCCAGCTCTCTCTCCACCACGAAGTAAATCAGAGTGAGATTTCATTGTCTCAATGCAACCTGGCCTATTCCCCTCTCAAGTTGATAAGATCCAAGTTAAAGATGCCAAAAGCCTTCACTTGGGAAAGCAGGTGCAAACAGAAGCTGATGTGTCCAACCAAACTTGTATCCAAGTTTATAATCCTCAAGGAATGAAAGTAAGAAGCCAGGTATGTTTAGCCTTAGCATGTCCTCAGGACTCTTGCTGGGGGAGCAAATGATGACAGTGCTTTCTCTTCTGCCAAGCTGTCCCTTCCCCCTCACCTTCATGGGTCTCATCTGGTGCACTAGAGCACAGCACCATGCAGGGACATCACCATCCTGCTGGCTCCTACAGTGAAGAGTTGGCAGCTGAAACTAGAATGCGATTTGGAGTGTGTTTGGGTTCCCTTCTGCTGTCAAGAATTACCCTGAAGAGTACTTAAATATCTCTCTTAATGATTGCTCTAAGTTACATGCTACCGATATTCCTAGCACTTCCTCTGCCAGATAAAGTGCTAAATATCCTGATTTTATCGTGCATACCTATGGATTACGAATAGATCTTATTAACTGCTCAGAACTGACACATCTATTTGAATAAAGGGGCTCGTTTCTTTGCAGGCAGTAGAACAATCTTCCTGTTATGCTAATAAATATAGGCATTTGCATAAATGTAATCAGATGTTGAGTCTTACTGCATATGTAGCCCTGCATTAAGTGCTTGGCTCTTGTGTGCTTGAAAGATTTGCTCCTGCACTGAGGCTTCAAGGAGAGGAAACAGCTACTGAATGTTTGGATGCAGCAGGGTCTGGGAAAGAAAAAGGTGAGAGTTTGTCCTTCCAGAAGTCAGTCTCCATTGTATCATAGATTGTATAAAATATTATATATTGTATTGCAGATAATAAGAGAAAGGAATTCTCTGTGTTGTCTGGAAGAGCTCTGATTGTGCTAGACTAGCCCTTTTGATGAATAATGTACCAAGGCATATTACAGCTTTGTACTTTGGTAAAATATGTGAATGCAGTACCCCAAAAACGTGTGGCATCTGGCACTGCCACGTGCTGTTGCTGTAAGTGCAGGAGAAAACAGGAGGGGAAAGTTCCAGCCTATGTGTAACTGACGGTGAATAACCATTTTTCTTCACCTTCAACTAGATAAAGAAACAAACAAAACATTCTGCAAATCGGGAGAGAAACATCTTAAATGCTGGAGGGACTTGGTGACCATGCCCCCTGATCTTCTGCACAACACAAAGGGATTTTGTGTCTTAAAGAGCTCTGCACAAGGTTGAGCTGAAGCAGGGTTTTTTCAGCACTGGAAAGGACAGAGTTCTTGCAGCCTCCCTTCTTAAGGTGACTTATTGCTGTAATTGCTAGAAAGGTGCAGGTTCTTTCCCAGCTGCAAGAGTATTAATTGCAACCATGTATATCCCTGCTTATCTGCACACTATTGCTGCTTCCCTCCCATTCCACTGTGCTCTTTACCCTCCAACGGTACTGAATTCGCTTTTGGAGGGCAGAAAAGTGCTGTGTTCCCTTTTTAACACATGTGCAAATGCTCAGCAGATGTCTGTTTCCCTGTGTGAAGCCTTATTTGGACTGAAAACTAGGATACATAGTGCTTTAATAAGGGGAAGCTCTCGTTTAGCTTGAGATGCATGCAGTTGGCAGGTGAAGTCAAGGTATACCTTCAAGACAAAAACAGATGCACCCTTCATGCAGACTGAACTGTAAGCCAAATCCCCCCCGTTCCTTAGCTTCAGCTCCCATCTGGACTTCTGGCTCAGAGTTCTGATAATGAGTCCTTTCTCTCTTGCTCTTCCCTCCTTGCTCGCCGAGGAGGGGCTTGGAACACCAGGCTGTGAATGCAAGGGCTTATGCAAAGTATATGCAGGTCTTCAGGCAAAACAGTCTGAGAGCTATTATTTATTCATTTGAATAACTCTCTCCATACATTTCTAAATGCTTTAGAGGCAAAACATCACTACAGGTTCACTGGGGCGCTAGCTAGGGACTCTTCATGCATTTTCAAACCATTATTTCTAACTACAGTTTATAAAAGTCTCTTCAAAGAAAAACAACTTCAGGTTCCCCCTCACTTCCCCTTTCCCTTCACCGTTGAGCACCTGGCACTGATGGTGTGCTGCTGTAGGGTTGCACACAGAGTCTTTGCTACTGGGATTGATTAGTTCTCTGTGGAACAAGGAAGAGACTATTTATCTCTGGCAAGGCTTTCTCCTTTTCATTACAAGGTAAGAAAGCTCCCAGGACAGTCTGTAAGTTTGTGCAGGTTGCGTTAGCACCAGAAACCTGGTGGGGATCAGGCCACCAAGCACCCATCAGCCCCCCTGTGGGGTGCAGCCTCTGCTCCCAGCCCAGCTCATCATATTGCAGCTGGGTGTTAGGAGAGAGGAACCTTCCTAGCAGGAACAGTACTGGGCAGCCCTGAGCAGCCACCAGGAGCTTGGGTGTTCTGGAGGAGAGCAATAGTGCTTGCAGGAAGTGAGCACCAGGAAATAATGTCAGTAGTGCTACGGGAGTGTGAATAATGGGAAAAATTCCACCTCTCTCCTTCTGAGAAGGAGAACCACTTTTCTATCAACTTCTCCTTCTGGGCTCAGTACGGCTCCCAGCTAATAAATATTTCCACTTGCTTCCCTAAAACTAACTTGGCTAGAGACTCTTGCTTCCCCTCAAGTCAGTGGGAGGTTTTCTAGTTAGTCCAATTTTTTCCACTTTTGTTCCTTCCCCTGGTATTAGAACCTTTCCATTTGTATTGAATTCCCCCCTTTATCCCCTTGGGGACTGTTTAACCAAGGTACCCTGATAACAGCAAGCTGCCCTGCTTAACTAGAGGTTGCTTTTTTCCTCCACAGCTGAGCCCTCTTAGATGCCAGGAACTTCCCTGAGTGTCTGTTTGCCTGACACCTAAAAATAACTAAAAGCAGCTCCTGGAGCAGAAGCAGCCGTTGTTAGATGCTGCTCCATACTCTTTGGCACCTAGAAGGGAAGGCAGTGCCTCCACTAAGGACAGTGGCTCACCACCGTGCCCGAAATTCCCGAAGGTGCCCCTGCCTGCGTGATGGATTGCCTTTGGTTCACAGCTCTGCCTCACTGCAGTCTTCTGCCTCTGCTCCCAAAGCAGAGCGAAGAGGGGGAACGTGCCAGCAGTGGGCTTCTGTATGCTGGAAAATTGTGTAACAAAGCTCAGTGTGAGATCTTATGAAAGGGAAGAATTAATTTTTTATTAAAAAATATTTCTGAGCATGTTGACCCACTTGCATTCACACCTCCATGCTTTCAAAGCAAAATCTGAGTATTCAAGAGGCCCAGGCAGGATCACCCATGTGCAGCACCGAGCATGAGATGCAGGCTGCTTGGTCCACAGTGTTTCTCCTGGGTTCCTCTTGTCTGATAATAACAGTCTAATTTTTGGGTGGGTTTTATGTCCTTTTTCTCTAGTCTCTCAGATTGGGCTACCATAAAAAAGCATCAGTATTAGTGATGTGATTGCCTTCCTCTTACTGTCAGAGTGCAGAGTCTGCTGCTGGCAGTCACCTGTACTGCTGCCACAGCAGGGGACAGATCTCTTGGGCTTTTTTGACTGAACGGAAGCAGCGTCCTTGCTTATCATTCTTGAAATGCTCACCCCCACATCCCCACTCACACTTCGTTCATCCCACTCTGGGTACTTGTGCCTCACTCCCTGCACACGTTCTGTACCACAGGAGCTGGAGGTGGCCCCCTGCCAGCAGCCTGAGTCAGGGAACAAGGCTGGCAGAAAGCCACCTGCTGCCGCTTCTCACTTCTCCATAAGTTGGTGAGGCAGCTCCAGGAGATGACAGAACTTGTGCACAGCAAACAGAGCCCACAGAGCCATCTCATCAAGCTCGTTGTCTCACTAGGGCGGGAACAGACACACCTGGCAACCCAGTATGCCAAGGTTCAGCCCAGTAGCACAGGCTCCTCCTGATTACAGATACAATTAAAGCCTGCTGCAGTTTTCATTCCTTGCCATCACGGCCCCAGCACAAGCAAGCCAAGTTCAATATCAGCAGTACTTCCAATCACCCTACCATACCCTCTCCCAGGCTCTGTTAATTTGCCTCGTTATTGGTTGTTTCTCAAATTAAGGTTTCTTCCAGCATGCCCTTCTATAGTCAACCCCTTATAATGACCACACAGCAAGGCCTGAGGCCCTTAGGCATCTACAAGCATCTGCAGTATTTGCTGACTTTTTTCTATCTGCATTTTTTCTATTGTTCCTCCTTTTGCTGGAGGATGATTGTGTCTGGGTTTTCCTTATTCCTGATGGTGAAAAGGAGTTTCCTTTACCTAAACAGCTGGTGAGCTCCTGTTTAGTGTAGCAACGTGGTAGGAAAGAGATCCTAAAATCATTGCTATTTAGGATGTGATCTAGGCCTTCTGCATTTAGGCACTCCATGTGGCGTTTGTGGCCGAGGTACCTCATAGGAGGGGTTATGGAAGGCTGTTTAAATCCCACATTAGTAGGGGAGAAGGTTCAGATGAGTTTGTTCCAAGGCGGAAAACTGTTGTCATAAGTATGCCTCACTCAGAAGAACTTACAGGGGACTTTGTATTCTTGGATCCACCCAAGTGACCTGTGGGTGGGCAAAACAAGTATTAGGTGAGGGGAAAATCTGTCCTGACTCTAAAGTCTTTTTTATTTTTAAAGGGCTGTAAATCACTAGGGATGATCAGATGTGGCAGTGGTTTGACACTGGGAAACAAGAAGCATCAGGTAAGGAGAAAATCTCTTTTATGTTTGAGGGTTTTTTAAGAGACTGCAAATCACCAGGGATGCTCAGATGTGGCAGTAGGTTGACCTCATGAGAGAACTGTTTGCTTTTAGGTGCTTGAGATGACTGTCAGTGGGAACGTGCATTACTGCTTTTAACTATTTCTCTTGGTAGGAGAGACAGGGAAGCATGGCTTAGCATGAGGTATCTCTTGCCATCAGTTGTGAAACCTAGTCAGCCTTAGGAGATGCTTTTTGTTGGTGAGGATTCAATATTTCGTGATTGATATGGTCTTAGCTTTGCTGTCTTTCTGCTCTGTAAATGCTTGCTCTGGTTAGCTGAGGATGTGTCTATAAGCTGCTGTTTGGAAGGGCAGGCTGGGCTGCTGTCCCTGGGCTCTCCCCAGGACACCTGCCTTGCCTTGCTGGTTGGGGACTGATGTGTAACTGTGCCTGTCTTCGAGAAGTCAGATTTATTTATAGGCTCTGTCTTCCTTTGCTTTTTATGTTGTGGAGAGCTCATGGGATTTCCTCACAAAAGAGTTGGAGTTTGCTTTCTCAGCCAATGTGTTTTCCTACTGCACAAAACCTCTCAATTTAACTGGCCCCCAGATCTAACTTTTCTTCTTTTTGCAAACTGTAGTGAAGGATCCTGTTGTCACAGACCCCATCTGTGATGTATGTCATAGATTTCAAAGCACTTTATGAATCAGATGAGTAGCTCTCTTCCAATTTTACAATTAGCGGTAGAGTAACAAGGTGAGCTCCTCATTTCCCTTTCTTGCACCACTTGCAATGAATCCAGGTCTTCAGTGATTCTATTCAAGCTCCCTCTAAGACAGCTGGAGCAAGCCAAGAATGAGTGCTGTAAAATGATCTGCTTTCAAGCACCTTTGGAGCTTTTTTATTTCCCAAATATAAATTCCTGTTTCTTCACCATCAAAAAATAAATAAAATAGCAGTGTCAGAAGTATCCTTGCACCCTAAACATAAGTCTTGCTTGAAGATCTCCATGAATCTTTACTCAAAAGTAAAGACAGCCTGGAGACTTTTTATTCGGTGGTGGGAAGCTTTTATTTTTTCTGTTAAGTAGCAGGTCTGCATTTGTGTGCTGTATGAAGAAGGGGGGAGGATTACATTTCTTACCCAACGCATGATCATTTAGGGGGAAACCCACAGAAAAATAAAGGAATTGTTAAAAACAAGTTTAGGAATGTGATGGGAAGGCTTCTTACCCCAAGCAGACTTGGGATCTTCTTGCTGCTGGCCTGTAGGGTCAGCTTGTCCAGTGAGGGCTGAAATATGATGCTGGAGAGGTGTTCAGAAGGTAGTGCCTTGGCCAGGGGGTAAATGTGGCTATCAGCTCCCAGATCCTCTATCCGTCACCACTACGAAGCAGATGGCTAGAGAAATAAATCAGAGGCAGAGAAATTCTCTGGGAAAGAACAAGAGGGATTTAATGGGTGTGAACTACCACAGAGCAGCGCAGACAGGGTGCTGTAGGGAAGGGTTGCTGCAGGGAAAGCTGCTCTCAGCCCACTCCTTGGGACTGACAGTTGCTGCAGAACCTCCTGGGTGGTGAGCAGGGACCTCTGCCAGGCTGGTGGGCGAGGAATCTTTCTCCTGCAAACATGAGCGTGGTACCAACCCAAGCTGAGACTGTCAGCGTGCATGTGTTACGGGGGACAGAAGGCGAGGAGAGGAAACCTGCTCCACAGCCCTCCTACAGTGCTGTCTATTCACTCTCTCAAGCCTGTGCTCTATGCAGGCCTACTGTAGGGCCACTGAAAGGTTCAGGGGATTTCCCATTATGGATAGAGCCCAGGGCAGACCTGGCCTCGCTTCCACAAGAGCTGAATTTCCAGCTGCTGCACTGAATCCACTGCAGCTTCCAGTAATATCAGGTCCTTTTAGAAGAGCCCAAGCACCGAGGAATGGTTCTGCTTCCAGGACCCCTCCAGCTCTGACATACAAGCTTATCTCTGGACTGAGTATCTCTGAAGTCTGTATCAGTGTCTTATGTCTAAATGTGCTGCTGAAAATGCTGCCTGCCACTGACACCGCTGTGCCTTGTTGGCTGAGCTTGGGATCTTAAAAGCATTTAGTTCCCCATCACTCCTCACCACAACAACTCTTCCTGTAGCTGCTAAAGGTCAAACAGTAAGTGCAGCATTAACGTATATGAAATAAAAGTAGTCCTGGTCCCCGTGTCTCTACAGAATTCATTTAATACCCAGCCTGATGGAGAGGTAATTTATCCCAGGAATGATGACTGAAAGTTTGGCCATTTGGTACAGTTCCAAGATGCACACAGTACATTTGGCTTGGAATTAATGTAGGAAAGGACTTCTAGACATTTTAACAGGGCAGAACACTTGGAGGAACTGGAAAGTATTCTTGAGAACATTCAATGTCGCCCTAAATTAGACCATAAAAAGTAAGTGCTTTTAAAAAGCAATCTTGCACAGTAGGGTCTGCGTTGTCAGAGCTTCCTGGTGATTTAGAAGTTCTCCTTCCTTGCAACTCCTGTGAAAATATAAGAAATAGGAGTCTGACTGCTGTGAAAAATACCCTTGTCTTTAAATTGTGAGGTAAAGGTTTATATATATATAAATATGATAAACATCTCTAAACCAAAGCCCATAAAACTGGGAGTCTGTCAGCGGAGGTGCAGTCAGTGAAGCACTGTCATGCAAGAGCAAACCTGGATTTTAAACTTTGTTGTTCCCAGTGATACTGAGTAGGAAGGCTGCTAGTGTTCTGAAAACCTCCCCTGCTTGTGGTCATGGTACTTGCATTGGAGAACTGTGAGGAACAAGAGGCATCCACATAGCACAGAAGCAGCTTGTTTGTTACTTTTTCTTTTTCTTTTTATGACATTATTTGAGTCACCCTCATATTTGCCACTTGGTTGTTTCCAATGTTTCCTGAGTGCTTGTTTAAAACAATTGTGCCAACATGTGACAGGCCATTTCACTGAAATCAGATGAGACAGGGTTCTCCACCAACAAAAGTGGTGGAGAACCCTGCCTGAAGACAGCCGAATGCTGTGGCTTGGGTCATCCAGAGGCAGATATCTCTGTAAAGATGCTCAGACTTGATGGACCAAATGGTCTGCTCCCAGCTGAGGACCCTGGCCATGGTGGGGTGCGGGGAGTAGCACTCCTAGGATGCCCAGAACAAGCAGAAATAAAACAGGGCAGCAAAGTGGATCTGATGAAACTGCATAAAACCAATGAAGTGACAGGCATCCAACTGTAATTATTTTTGCTCCATAAACTCCGCATAAGCTGTGAATGGTTATGAATGGAAAGAACAATCTCCTGTGTCTGGTCTAAAAGACCTGAAGAGCACAACAGACTTGTCTCCCAGTCAGCACATTTTGTGCCAGAATACTGGGGCACTAAGTGCCATCTGTGTGATGCTGTTCTTCTCTGAAGAACTGCGGTTTTATCACCACTCTGTGCTTGCTGCTGAATCACAAAATAAAAGCAAATAGCCAGGATCTGTGGTTTTTTGAACACCTACAAATTCTGTGCCTGTTTGCTGTGTATTCTTTGTGGCCTATTACATTCCAGATATGAGTAGAGAGATGCAAAACACACCTCAGTGAGTCCCTTCGTTAGCCCTTAGCTCTCCTTATCACACAAGGTAGATGAAAGAGTTGTCATCCTGTCTGGACCCCTCTTATTAGGATCTGGGGGGGAATGGGAAAGGCAAGCTTGGTTTCTCAATGTTATAAATGATCTGGGAGCTAGAATAAGTGTACATACACAGCCTACAGTAAGATAATGCAATTATCTATCCATTGGAAATTAGGCTAAAAACACAGACATGCTCTTTTGACTGTTTTGTTACCATTCATCTACTTAGACTAATCAGGCTCAATTCTATTTTGTAGTTTTGATAGCACTGCATTTGTGTTTTCTTGATAAAACAATTACTGATCCTGTAGATCTATCCTGATAGCTTATGTCCTCATCTTATTTCCAGTCTTTCCTCATCTCTCTTGCCTCTAGGCACTTTTCACTACATCTTTCTCAGGTGTTTTACTTATTCCACCCTCCGACTCCTTCACTCACACTTGCTGGCTTGTTTGATCAGATGTGTGCAGCAAAAGCAATCAAAACATTTCCCTGACAGACCAAGAAATTGTAAACATAACTGCAGCTGGAGCCTGCTCTTGCTGCCTGACGGGGCTCTGCTGCACCCAGGTATTTAGGGCAGGAGCCCTGGGCCTCCCTTTATGTCCCCTCTGTTACTTCTTCAGTTATCTCCTGAATCAAAGGCAATCATCAGTAACTATTTATGTGGTTTAACTTCTGCCCAAAATCTCTTGTTTCCCTGCAGAAATAAATGGTGACCACTACAGCCACCTGTCCTCATGCTTTGATGTCAAATAGCAGTTTGTCCTCTGCAGTGGCAGGGCTTTATTGCAATATATTATTACAAGCACATAACCTGCCCTACTGGATGTGGTCACGGCTGCCTAAAGCGCCCTCTCTGGCCAGCATCTCCCCTTGACTGCCACTTATGGGGTCCTCATCCCCTATCCTGGGCTCTGTCCCTAATCGGCTCCCATGTCCCTGCCTCTGGGTCAGCCCCTGCCAGCTGTGGTGCTGCTGCTCCCGGGATGCCAGCGTGACTGGGAGCTGGCCTGTGGGGACAGTGCCAAGACAAAGCTCAGCAGAGGCTCTGGGGGGTTAAGAAAACAATGTGGAGAGAAATTAGTGCAGGGCAGTGAGGCACTGGCCTTTCCCAGAGCCTCAATAAAAGCCCTTTCAGAGCCTTTTAGCCTTCTGTCTGTGGAGGGCTGGGTGATCCTGGGGACAAGATCCCTCCAGTTCTCATCCATACCTTATTGCTGTGGGTCAGCTTAGCATTTGCAAACTTCTCTGAGAATGTGTGCACAGACAAAAATGGAAAAAAATCTTTCTGGTAAATAACGTTGCCTTCCCCATCAAGTGCTCGACAGGGAAGGGGAGGACACAAACACAGCTCAGGAAGGCTTACTCTAATCTCTAATGACACATCAAGGTAGCAGCAAGCAGAGGAGGAGCTCTTAAACAGCCAAGAGCAAAAGAGTGTAGTCATTTTCCATATCTCTAGTATTTTTGTCATGTTGATTAGGCAACTGTTAATTGTTCCAGCAGCCTTACAGCTCTCACTGAGTTGGGACCTTTCCTGGCTCAACCTGAGGGTCCTGCTATAGTCTGCATGGAGGCTATGTGGCAGCACAGCACAGCTGGCAGGTGAACACTTAGGCTTTACATGACATGGGGGATCTGCAGATACCAGTGGTATTTGAGTATTTGAATGTTTTCCCAAGTGCTGCCTCCTTGCTTGCCTTTTCCAGTGCCAAGAGAGCAGCAGTGCAAGTGCTGTGCAAATCCGGCTGAGCTGGCAAAGCCCTGCTGGTAAATGCACCCTGAGAGGAGGGTGCTCTGGGTCTGGCCTCACTGTTGCTACTTTGGGAAGCCAGTATCAAGGGCACCTAGCATAAACTCTTGCACTTGGAGGGAAAAGTTTCTGGCGGCGTGCTGCTGGGTTAGGAAGGGTCCCTGCTGGGGAGGAACTTCATGGCTTTGTTTAACCACGTTGCTGAACTCCATGGCGAAAATCAGTGGGTAAAATCTTCTGACCTGAGCTACTGTAGGTCAGGAGATGAGAACGAAATGATTGCAGTGGCTCTTCTAGCTCAGGGAAAATGACAAAGCAAGAAAGCATCTGACCTCTGCCTTGAGAGCGAGCCAGGGAGAGCTGTAAATACATGCAGGGAAGGACTGCTGTGAGTCCTGGCATGCAGCAAAGCCCTACCACTGACAAGTGGTTTTAACAAGGTGGTGAAGGGTAGGCAGGAACACAGCAATTTGCATACAAAGTATTGGAATCATGAAAAAGTCAAAAGCATAAATTGAGTCTCTCATGGTTTAATCATGAGGGCTGGCAGGACTACAGTATCCCTTACAACAGCAGATGTCTCCCATAGCAGGGCCTTGAAGGATGTCTCCATCAGAGGGATGAAGATGAATTCTGACACCTCAGACAAATCTAGACAGGGTTTTTCCTTTTCCTGCTCCTATTGGCTTTTGTGCACATCTTAAATTAGAATCAGCACTTGTTTCCATATCAGGAACGAGTCCAAGGACGAAGTCAGTGCTTTGTGCCAGCTTTGCAATGTCTCGATTGCAAAAGCTACTCTTTTCCAGGCTTTCTAGATTTCTGGCTCTGGAGCTTTTAACTGGAGGTGAGTGCAGCAGTCCTGTGTGTAATAACCCTTTCTCTATCCATATGGCCAAAAAGCCAAAAAATAATAAATGAAGCACACAAAAAAAAATGAACAAGAGATGGACCTGGCAGGGCCCTCTGCTCTGTCCCTCCTGGGGCAGTGCTCATTTGAACACTGTGGGAGGGAGACGAAGGTCAGGCTCTAGGAGGCTGTCCTCAGAAACCACTCCAGAGGAGAGGTCTGCAAACAAATCCCGCTGCTGAAAGGCGGTGATGAGGAGCACGTGCAGTGTTTGTACAGGAGAAAGGTGCAGGAATATGTTCTGAATCGAAGGAAAATGAGTCCTGCTTGGGGCTGGATGAGAACAGGAGTTCAGGTCCAATTGAGGGCCTGATATGAGTGATTGGCTCTTCAAAACAAAATCAATCCATACATTGACAAGAACTTAGAAATTGAGATCTCTGTGAAACTGGGCCTCTATTCCAACAGCACAGAATGCAAATTTGATTAAAAACAGTCTGCTTTAAAGTGGTGCAGCACCAATTTATGGCTTTCTTTTTCCTCTAGTGTTATCTTTTTAAACCTGAAATGAAGAGCACAGCCCTTAGCAAAGCTTGGTGGGCGAGAGCACTGGACTCAGGTCTATTAATTTTGCTCTCCAAAGAATGATGTGAGTTCAAATCTTTCTTCCGCCACAGTCTAAAATTACCAGGAAGGTGATGTTCCCTGGCCTGTGCTATGCATCACACCCATCCCTGCTGGCACCACCATCCGTTATACAGCTGTGCCTGTCATGGAGGACTCCCAAAGCTGATTCTGCCTTGAGATTTCTCATCCTGGTGAAGGACATAAACCCCAGGACTGAAATACTATTGCAGCACACCTGTGCACTCCCTGCACCCACTCACCCCCACGATGGGGGTGAGGTTCTCTGTTTTTGCAACCTACAATGTTAGAACGTAATGCTGACTTGTTTTACAACCTTTTTTGTCACTTGAGTAAATTAAGTCTCCAATTTTAAAGGGATCACTTCTATTTTTTATTGGATTTTTGTTCAGAGTGCGGAACTCTTCCTGGTTATGGATCTGGGCTTAATTGAAGTTCCACTATCTTGATCTTTTCCAGTTTAATTTTGGTCTGACCTTGATGTTCTTGGGATGTCGTGTCTCAGCTGAAGCTCAGACCAGTGCTGTGAGCTGCACCTACAGAAACACCTTTCTTTTAACACAGGGACACTTCTGGCCACCTGCAGATCAGTTTGCATTCCTTTTAATCTTTATTGCTGAGCAAGATCTAAGCTATCCCATCATGTTATAGATACCTACACTGCAGTCACCCGTGGTGTCTGCAGGGCTTGTGGACAGGATAGCTGGAGGAGTTGAAATTCTGAGGTCAGTTTGGTTGCTGGGCTTAGAGGAGGCACAGACAACCTGGTATGGGGAGAGAGCCAGAATCCTTCAAACAAGCCCTGGTCATTTGTGGCTCCTAAAATACAGCCCAAGTCACTAAACCTGCCCCCTCAGCACGCTTAGCATCTGGAAGTGTTTCAGTGGCATTACCGCAGTTAGACTGTAAGTGATAAACATCCTGGATGAGGGTCCTCCCACCTCATCAGAGCCTCATAAAGCACGTCAGAATGATAACATTTAACACGTTGTGCCCTGTAGTGAGGTGCTCTGCAGAGCTCTTTGTGGAGAGCTCCCATCCTTCACCTCTGTTACACTCCCTGGGGGAGACACTGCTGGTCTGTATGTCCCCATAGAGCCCAGGAGATGCTTCAATACCTGAAAAACCCTGACCTGCAGGTTCAGACACCTCTGGCATCACAATATGGTGAGTGCTGAAGGATCAGCAGGGACATCAGTGCTCTGCAGGGGCCCTCTCCTCCGTCCCTCCCTCCAAAGCCCCTCTTGCACCCAGCTCCACAGGGGTAAGCCAGGGAGGGGCTTTCTCCCGCAGCTGCCCTTTTAGCAGATCTTTTATATTATTTATCATATTATTTAATGTGAAAGGCCACTTTGGCTCTGGGCTCTGGCAATTAGTGCTAATAGATGATTACACAGCAAAGGCAGTGCATGAAGGCAGCGTTCATTATTTGCGGACATGTGCACCGGGAGATTTATCTGCTGTCTGCCAACCTGCTGCTGCTGATGAATGGCTGGGGCCAGCCCCGTGGTGCGGGGCCAGCAGGCAGCTCAGGCTCTGCTCGGCGTTTTGGGCAGCCCTTTTGCAGTGCAGCTGTCTTTCACCTGTTACACGCATGTGCACACACAGAGCAATGGGAAGCTTTTACCCAGGCAGAGCAGGATTGCAGATATTTATTCTATATAACGAATGAGGCTACCAATGGCAGTTAGATTTCTGCTCAGTCCTTGCCAGGAGGAGGAGAAGCTGGATTTTCATTTCCCAATGCCTCCCTGCATGCCCCCTTGCCTTCACATCTGTGCTGCTTTTGGCTGTGTGTAGACTGCTCTGCTCTGCAGGTGAGCAGACACCTCCAGCAAGCATCTAGTTGCAGGGACTGGGGTGGTGATGGCCTGCATCTATCCATAGGAACCACCAGGTTCCCCCTTTTACCAGCAAGTGTAAAATGAATGCGATGCTACACGTCCTTCCTGCCCCAGAGAAATATGGCGCCAAGCAGGGAAGCGGTTTGCATATGCTCTCAGGATAAAAATATCCTTCTGCTTGCAGTATTCATCAGTCAGACATTCCTTGGCAACCCAGAATTAAGTCATAAATAACTGAGCCAAATGAAACAAGGCTGTTTATGGCATAGGGTAACTCAGGAAGCACTGAGGGAGAACTTTACTCTGGCAAATTCAGTGGGAATGGGATCCTTCTCATTTTCTTGCTGTAGGCAGGTGGATATCACAGGCTCTCCTACTGTGATTCTGCTTTGGACATTAATATGTGATGGATACAGCAGCAACTGGAAAGAGGATGTCCTGGAGTGGCGATGAGGTTAGGAATTCAAAGGTGGGGTTTACAGTAAGAAATTCAGAGTCCTTCTCTTTCCCATCAGTTTCTCACGCACAGCTTTTGATTCTGGCAAAACAGAGACAGAGTTTGTAGATCATCCTCCAGAATATATCACATGTACAAAGATGAGCAGAAGCAGCATGGTTCTTTTTCCAGTCGGCCATAATCCTTCTGCTCCCATTTTTCCTGCAGAAAAAAGTGTCCAGCAAAGGTAGCCAGATAGTCCCTCAAAAGAACTCTGACCCTGAAGGTGACAAACATGAGCAGAGGTGGCAGCCTGACAGTGCTGAACAGACCCTGGAGCAGCCTTTCTAAGAAGAAAACATCCCGTGCTCAGGACTCTGCCCCCGGATGTTGTGAGGAGGCAGAAATCTAACTCCAGCTGAGCCAGAGCCATGGACCAGCGTTGGCTGGGTTAGATCTGTCTCTGGAACCCAAAGCACCTGGAGCAAGATTTCCCGTCTGCCTGCTTTCATGCCCCAGTGGGGCCGCTCTGCTTTCAGAGTCTTTTCTTCTTACCCCTGGTTCAGGGAGCATCAGCAGGAGCAGATGCTGCATTTCATCCAGGTCAGCCAGGTTCAGCCCTTGATAAGAATACTTCTTGTTTTAACCAAATCTCTGTTCGGTACTACTCCCTTATCAGCTGTTCTAGTAACTATCAGGATACCCTGGTCCTGATGTTCACCTTATCAAACCCCAACACTCCAGCATTTAACTGTTCTAGAATGGTCATGTCCCCTTCCTAAAGAGAGGAGATAAGCACTTTTCATCTTTATAGCTATTCAAATGGGGCTGTATGAGGATGTTGAAGCAATGTCTGTCCCGGTTTTCCGAAGATAATGTGGTTTCTTTCTTATAGGAAGTCATTTGGGAGTTGCACGGATCATTTAATTTTCTTCCTTGATGTTTTGTCCAGGATCTTCTCTCCTCTTTGCTGTTACACACACACCCCTCTATGAAGAAAACATAATAGGAAGCAGCCTAAGAAAAAAGCAGAACATTAAGTGATTCAGGAATCCTCAGGGGATGTCTCTGCTTTAACTGCAGAGTCATCACCAGAAAAAATTGTAAATCATTTATTCTCTCCCTTCCTCTCAATGTCTTTCCATTTAAAAATGTAATTAGATCTGCATGTTCCTTGTTTTTAATTTTACTTTTAATTAGGTGTCTGGAACTGCATTGTTAAGGTCATTTGATGTCAATTTCTAGATGAAAATAACTCCATTCTATCCTGAATATCACTGCACTTTATTCCATTTTAGCTTAGGGAAATGTATTTTATTTTTATTAAAAAGATAAAAAAAAATTGAAGACATTTAAGACATTATATCCTATTTTTTTTCTAGGGTTTTCTACCTAGACTAAAACATTTCATATTATAAACAGAGTTTAATCACCAGAAATTACAATCCTTAAAATTTCCTCTGTATCGAAAGAATGGAAGGCACCAAAGTTGAGCAAAGCATTTTATTTGCTAATTTACTTACCTACTATGTAGCAGGACCTAACACCAGCAGCTCTGACCTGGGAATGCGTGGTATGAGTAGCTTCCTAAACACAAAAGAAGTGCAGTTCCTGCCCCCTATAAAGCGACCAACAGGCTGTAGATGTTATAGGTATATCCACAGATAGCTCTGTAAAAACTGCCTTGCAGGCTTCATTTGTTGGGTTAGGTGTGTTGGTGTGGTAGAGGCTTCTCTAAGTATATTTGGCATTGGCAAAGCTGTGATATCAAAAAACAAGAGCCAAAGGAGAAAAAGCTGTCAGCGTTTTGCAGATGTCATACCAGAGGCAGCTTTTAAGGAGGAGCAAGGGAGTTAGGGAGTTTTTTTTTTTTGTTTTTTGTTTTTTCTGGCTGTGCAGGGCAGGGGGGCATGGCTCAGGGCATGGAGCCAAGCAGAGGAGGCAAGTCATAGAACTGGTGACCAAGGGAGCTCCATCCTCTTCTCATTTCACTTCCCTCCAGTTCTTAAATCCCCTGCCTGTCTCCTCTCCTGACGCTATCACTTTCTCCCCCAGCTCTCCCTGAAACAAATAACGCCAGGCTCCAGGCTTGTCTGTCTGCTGTCTGAGACGCTCCGTGATTCAGCGGACCTTGGCCTCCGAGTTCGGCACTGTACTTAATTTGTTTTATGCTCCCTAATGGAGTTCAAGCCAGGTCAGCAGCTACGCCCAGAATTAAATGTGACACACTTCATGTCGCCGCAGGGACTTCTAATTCTTTATGAAATACCGCTCGGTTCAGGGCCCTCTGGAAGCGGCACACTCCGCTTCCTGGCCATCTGGCCACTGCTGAATAATAAATATAATCTGCACATTTGTTTTAAAAACCACAGGCACACATGACCACATATATAACTGCAGGTCCCCGAGGAGCAGAGGCACAGCCTGAGACAGGGCTGGTGGCTCACGCCCTCGAGTCACTGCTGCCACACACCAGCAACAGCCCAGGTCTTACAGGTTTGCTGCTCAGGGCATCTGCAGACGAGCAGCCATCGTGTCCCCCTTGCACCCCTGTGGATAGAAAGCATGGCAGAAATGCTGGATATCTCTGACTTCTTAAAGTAGGTTTTCCTTTACTTGCATGTGGAAGAAAAATAGGGGTACTCTGTTCTCTAAAAAGCGTGGGTTTGGATCAACTGCAATGGGGAAAATTGCCAGGGCCTTCAGTGCATGAAATATAAACATGTGGCAAAATACTGTGCTTGCTCCTGAGGACTTTGGCTGGAACATCCAACTATATTCAAAGGAGTTACAAACTTGATGACTGCAAGCGAGAGCAGGGCAGGGAACTCCTCCGACACCCCGGGCTCTTGGAAAACCACAGTCAGGATATTAATCTCAGAGCACAGTGCCAGCTGCAACACATATAACTCGAAGTGCAGTGAGAGGGCTAAAAGATAATCACTTTAACAACAATTAGGCTGATTAATTAAGCCTGCAGACCTGCCTGATAAATACTGCATCCCAGTACTGAAGTCCTGCACTTGCTAGTCCCTTCATAAGCCCCCATGCTTGTGCAGCCCCCTCTGGCATGCAGCTGGCGCATACAGCCTTGTAAGTGGAGAATTGCTTTAATCCTTTATTCCTCTGGATGAGAGCTGCTCCACCTGCTCATTGGCAGGAATTTCCCCGCTGAAGCACATTCATAGTTTGAAGAGAGGTAGATGGCACTTTGCGACTATTAATTTAATTAGCTTATTCCAGCATCATCCAAGCAAGGTAAAATTTACATCGCTTATCGTGTGATAGCCTGAGGAACCCGAGGTGATGAGGGCCTCGGCTCAGCAA
This sequence comes from Aythya fuligula, assembly GCF_009819795.1. Lineage (NCBI taxonomy): Eukaryota > Metazoa > Chordata > Aves > Anseriformes > Anatidae > Aythya > Aythya fuligula. The sequence continues at coordinate 7,244,196 of NC_045580.1, read as the reverse complement.
AGGTGCTTGAATGTGGGGCTGACTTGAAGAGATTTCAAGAGACTGCTTTAAAACAAGGAAGGAGATAAAGGGGCTGTAGACAAATAATACGGCATACTCAATGATCTTTTATTCCTTTCTGCTTCTGGAAATGGTGTAGTGCTTTTAAAAAATAAATAGTGAAATAGAAAATTGTCAGAGAACTTGATATAGGCCATCAACTGGAAAAGCTGTGCTAACCTTTGGATACTGTTTGGTCCCCAAGGGGTGTGTTCTGCTCCCTTAGTTCTGTACTGGAAGAAGTAGAAATACTGGTCATGAACCACTAGATTTCAGGACTGAAGCAAACCCATTGATGTCCTACTATTCAGTCCTTTAGGGGGAAAAAAATTCAGGACCTGGTTTGATCTTTCTGCATAGTTTCAAATTTGGGACCACTTTCATGTTAAGCAACCTCGCTGACTTCTAAGTCACAGGACCAAGCTGTGCTCTGGAGAGGCTAAAAGAAAGCTCCTTTCCCACCTTCACAGCTTCAACCTCTTCCTCTTGCTTTATTATTTTGATCTCAGCCCTTCTCAGTGCTCTGATGCAGCTCCCCAGTCCCCTTCTTTGTTCTGCTGCGTCTGCCTTCTGCTAGCTTTCCCAGCAAGGTGTCTTAAGCACATGCATCTAAATATTTCCCTCTGTGTGATCCTAGTGTCTCAAATCTTCTTCTTGCCCTGCGATGCTGGGTATATGCAAAGCCCTTTCTTAATCCTTGTAGCTTTCAGAGCTTGGTGAGCTTTCTGTGTTTATCTGTAGGATACCACAGGAAGGTATATTGGCTTACTCATTTCCCCTTCTCCTCTTCAGTCCTTTTTTTACAGATAAAGAATATTCTTATACCTCAGAAAAAAATGACCAGGAGTCCAATGACTGCTTGTCTCTGGGATGTTTCTAGTTCAGAGTGGCTCTGATACCTAGGGGTTACTCCTTGGAGTTTTCCCAAAGTCTTTTCCTGGGGCTGGACATAAAAGCAAGATCTTAACAGAGGTTTGTGTTGAGTTTGTGCAGTTTAGCACATGCAACAAGCATTGCACGTGGCTGCAGGAGTGCATGAGGTCTTGAGTCGGTGCTGCCCCAGGTAGCCCAGCACCAGAAGAGAGGTGTGCTGTGCAGTACAGAGGGGCTTCTCAGCCTGCTCTTAGCTCCTTCAGGAACAGCACTGTTAAATCTGGCTCTTCAAGTGGTGTTTGCTCCTTCCTTCCTCACTGGTGGCTTTTGATTCCTACCCTCCCCACTTAGCATCTGTCTGCCTAGGTCTCTGTCATAGCGGCTGGGCCTGTGGAGATGTATAAATGGGAAGGTGGGAGGGAGAAGAGTGAGAAGAAAAATCATTTATCTTAATCTCTTCTCATCATGCTCACTGGTGAGGGTTCTGCTTTGGGGCCAGGTTCAGGTGTCAGACATTCCTAGCGAATGTGAAACTTTAATAAGTCAACATAAGCAAGTGTGAGGTATTTGCAGGGCTACTTTCCTTCTAGAAAGGGGAAATTTTCATAATTGACAGTTAATGTAAATTATCTGATATTTTTCTCTGCAGAATGACACATGTGGAGTTTTCAGTCAGTCAGGAAACTTCCACTTTCCCCTCTGGCCATGTCACAGCAGCTGAATGATTTGATTTGTCTTTTGTAACAGTTCTTTCCTAGTTTATTCTTCCTTCCCCTGTTAATGCCCATGTACTGAAGGCAAGTTTTAGTCTTTTTGTAAGGAAAATAGTTGGGAATATAATTTAAAAAAGAAAAATTCCAAGCTTTTCTGAAGAAAGCCAACTCATTGAAGCAAGGGATTTTGCCCTTACAAGGAACTTTTAGAGCCAGGTAACTCCAGCTTCATACATTTCACTTACACGTGAAAGATTGAGCCCATGCAGGATATAATGGTTGGAGAGATGTAAATGCTTCTGCAATTTCCATTCATCCGTCACCAAAAATTAACCAGAGAATTGCTCTTTTCTGCTTCTATTCACCTCAAGTCCAAATGCTTGTGAAGGAAGAGACTAAATCTTCTTATGGAAAAAGGTTACAGTCCTGCCACTGGAATTTTTAGCTCCAGCTTTACCCTGGAACAGAGCTTCAGCATACCAAGGCAGAACATGCAGCTCCATGAGGCAGCCGCTGCTTTGCATTATGAAGTGTCTGGTAATCACTGACAGAGCTTCAGGACCCGAGTCCTGCTTGCAAGTCCTTCCCCACCCCCTCTTGCTATAAGGAATTCATTCTACACAGCTTCTTGTATTACAGATGGAAGTTGATTTCCTCCTGTTCCCCTGGCTCCATGCGGGGGATCAGCCACCCCATCCAGAGATGCTGTGGCCCTTGGGAGCTCAGCCAAGCTTCCCAAGGGAAGAGGATGTGGCTGTGTGTCTTGCAGTTTGTGTGCCAGGCTGAGAGAATGGCCTCCAAGTCTTGCTGATGGCCATTGCTTTGAATAATGGTTATGTGAACTTAATCTGCTGCACAATGTCTGGAGTTTGTGCCCTGTGACATCCCTAGCTAATATAAAGGGAAGAGGAAAATCTCTTCTTTCCACTATTGCAATCCTCTTCTAAGCAAGAAAGCACCAGACTTTTTTCTCTGGACTTGGAAAAAGTACAGAAAGTTTCCTTTTGCCCCTTCTCCCCTAAACACAGGCTGAGTTTAAAGATCTCATTCATGACTTACCTTGCCACCACAGCCATATCAAGTCTGTTGTCTTTCCATCACCCTTCTTGTGATGCTTTGTTTCCACCAGCTTCTCTCTGCTTTTGGAGTAGAGAAATATTAGCATTCCCTGCAATGGATAAAAAGTCTGAGCTTCAGCAGAAAATCAACCACTCTTCTCTACAGTGCTACCACCATTACTCTAAAGGAGTTTCAATTTCCTGATGTTCTCAAATTGCTCTGAGTAGCTCGAATAATACAGAGTAGGTTCAAATCTGTTTTTATCTCCTAGTTACAATACTGTATTATAAAGGATGTCACAGGTAAAGTGTAACAAAATCTTGAGGAAAGAAATTTGCAAATTTCAAGATTTAAGAGTACGTTAACAGTGTAGCAGCTGGAGAAATGTCTTTTTTATCCGTGCCTATTAGGGACAGCATACAGCATGAGTGCTTCATAATAAAGGCAGTAAACATCTGGCAGAAGAGGGAAGTAGATGTCCAATACATTCCATGGGGCTAGTGTAGCAGGTCTGTGGAAGGCAGATGAGGCTGAGCATGATCTGTTGGGTGATGTTTTTGCCTCCTGCTGCACCTGCAGGAGCCTGCATATGCTAAAGGAGAAAATCCTGATTTCCTTACACATTCCTCCCAGTTTTCTGCAGTGCAAGTGCAGAGAAGAAGGGGATCTAAGACTTTCATGCCTATCTGCACACTGTGTATTACTGACTTCTTTATCTACCTATTTACATTATAGCTTTATTTTAGTTTACCTAATATTGCTTGGGGGCTCTGATTTATCAGCTGAATCTTAGCGGCAAAGGGAGCTGGCAAAGGCCTTATCATTTAATTTCTCTAACATCCTTCACTTCTAATTTATACACCCAGCTCTGTGACAAATTGAATTTGTATAACACAGTAAACAAAAGGGCTCCTAACTCTAGTTTTCTGTAATGGAATAACATTGTTGGAAACAGACATTAAGTGGAACAGACAGACCTGGGGAAAGGGCTAGGCTTCCCAGATGTAATTCACATAGGGTCCAGCCTGGTTGTTTTGCAATAAAGCTAATAGGAATTTGCACTCAGTGTGATTATTCCTAATGATATTAGCTCCTTCCCAAGCCTTGGGCAGCCTCCTAGAAGGAAAGGGAAAATGAGCTGCATAGTGGCAAACAAATAGGAGAGTCAGTGTTATTCTGGGCACTGCTTCAGGGGAAGGCAGTGACAGGGAGTGGCTGGTCTTGTCTGAAAAACAACTACTAGGATTCACCCTGTCTGCCTATCACCAGGAATGGACATTTTCCCAAAATAAAGGATTCCCAGCCAGCCCTCTCCTTGCTGGGCTCCTTCCCCACTCTTTCCCCAGCAGCAATTCTTGCTGCTGTTCCATTTATCTCTCCTCACCAGCGTGTTTTCACCCTCCCTTGTTCTCAACATTTTCATACTCCCTGTTGATTGTTATTCTCTCCCATGGCATCAGGATGATGGTGGCTCATTTTCCTGTGAGTGGATGGGGGAGCTCCACAGCCTTCTTGCTGCAGCACCTGGAAGCAGGGGCTGGCTGAAATCCCCTGCAATCCAGTTACCAGCTGGCAACTGTGACCCTAGGAAGCATTTTTTTCCCCCTCCATCTTCCTCCCATTCCTGTCAAAAACCCGAGCTGCTCCCACCCTCTGCATGTAGATTACAGAGAAAAGAGAGAGGAGTGCTTGTCACTTTTTTTTGCATCCAAATACAGAATCCAGGGAGACAAAGTCTAAAATTAGAGTGCATCACAAACAGCCGCATCTGAGTAAATTCATTTAATGTCACTCCAGCAATGGCCCCTGGGGAGGTTGCAAATATACCTGGAAGCAACTGATAATAAATAACGTATGAAATAGAAACAAAAATAAATGGAAGATTCTTTTCTGTGTGTGCCCAATAGCAGCTTTCTCCTGAGGCAGTCGCGTTTGCAGGTTTTTTGGTGGTTGAGGACAGACCACAGCTTATGCTCTTGAAGGGATATTTAAAGAAACAAAACTATGTGTTGCCTGCAAATGGTAACGATTTTGCCAGTCCATTTCTGTATCAGATCAAGAGAGCAGCAAAAATTAGACTACCCCTGAATTCCATCTCCTGCGGTTTCTTCTGCATTTGAGGTGTTGATTTCAAAGGGAAGGTGGAGAAGAAAAAGTAAATAAATAGAGAGAATGGACAAGAGACATTCCCAGCCTTTCCAAATATCTGAAGAGTAAGAGTTTGTTCCTGGAATTGACACATGGACATTTTATATAAGAGCTTTTTTTCTAGACAGCCGGGCAAGTGAAACCTTTGCTTTGCTCCCCCCTATTTGTCCCTCCGAGTGGGGCAGCAGCACCCTGGGGGATGATGCTGCAGCAGCCTCCTGGCAATGTCAGCCCTCTGAGAGCCCAGGAAAACCTTTCTGACCATCAGTTCCAAAACAGAACAAACTATCTCCCCTTTTTCCCACTCTCTCATGTAGTTTTCTGCTTAAATTGCTGAGAAGCTGTTTCCTGGTCTATCCTGGGGTGCTTGGACACCGCTTATTACCCCAGTGTCCCACTGCAAGTTGAGGCTTTAAATCACCACGGCAATGCTAAGTAAAAGCTCCCCCGGTGTATCCAATGCATCAAGACAACTACAAAAAGGCAGGAGGGAGGGAAGAGTGAGCCAAGGAGAGAAGGAAAAGGAACCAAATCCATCGATGCCAGTAGGGAGTCTTGAATCTGGTCCAGAGGCAACAAGAAAGAAAAAGGTTCATCTCCAAGAAAGTTTCCTTTATTAAACCAGTTTGTCTTCTGTCTGGAAGATGTGGCCAATAGCTACCATTCAAGAGAAAAGAGTATTGACAAGAAGCTGTTTGCAGCATTAAGTCAGATAGGAGCCAAGCCATCTCTCTTTTTTTTTTTTTTTTTTTTTTTTTTTTTTTTTTTTTTTTTTTCTTCTTTTTCAAGCTGTAAGCTGAATGCAGTTGCAAACAACTTCAAAGCAATTGACCAAAAGGGCTAAAAGACTGTTCAGAAAGGCTGCTTTGTTCAGTAAAACACAACCTGGGCAGGGGCTGGAGCCCAGGGAGAGGCTCAGTACAGAGGGGAAAGAGGGAAACAAAAGCGTAGGACAGCAGGAGGCACATCTCTGTCCTCTGCAAAGGGCCATCTGGCTGAGAAAAGATACACCTGAACGGTTGGACTGGGGGAAGCAAGGATGTAGAGCCCCAGCTGGAGAAATGGTGGTCAGACTTCTGTACCCTTCCCTTGGCTGCTCCTCATGCAGCAGCCCAAAACCCAGAGCTCTTGATGTGAAGAGCGGCAGGTGGGAAGCAGTGGAGCAGAGTGACCTTGTCTGTAGCTCAAATGCTTGAGCGATGGCTCGCTGACTTCTGAAAAAGTAGTTGGGCAGCAGCAAACAAAGGGAGAGAAAAATCTGTGGCCAGCGGTCTGTGGTGAGATGATTAATGGAGAAAGAAGAGCTGGGCAAATCTCTGGAAAGCTCCTTTGGGTAGCAGAGCTAGCACAGAGCTTGTGTTCTCAGCACCTTAACCACAGCCTTGCTGGACACAGTCCATGACACAATTCCTGACCTCCCTGTCTGGGAGGCTCTGTGTAAGCCGGCTTTCCTCTTCTCCATTACCGTGCACAGATCGTGGCCGAGAAAGCCTAGAGGCAAAGCGTCTGGTTTCGGGGATGAGAGTACTGCACAGAAACCAGCCCACACCTGGAGAGGGAGCCAGAGAAAAGTCAGGGTTAAATGCACTTCTGACCAACAGAAACTGTCTGAAATATTGGACTCCAGTGCTTTGCAGTGCAAACATAGGAAATTCTATGAAAAAGTAGAAAAAAAATGCCTCTAAACTTTCAAAGTAAAGTAGTACTCCAGTTTTTGTAATTTTCCAGCTCTATTGGTGTCTCTCTGTGTATCAGGTACATGTGGGTGTTCATTCAGTAATATTGACCGCATCACAAAACCATGATTAGCTGATCATCATAAATCCAATGCTAGCTTGTTTTATGGGCCTCAGAAAATCTGCAGGAACAATAAGGTCAAGAGACATTATTCTCTCAAGGATATTCTTAGAACAGGGTCTGAAACTGGAAACTTTGCTACCAAATTATTTCTGTGACTGCTATCTTCCAAATGAGATACCTTTGTTAAATCTCAAAGCAGAGTTGGATTTTGGCTGGATAAGTCTCTATAGGCAGCAGAATCTCTCCTTCCTCTGCAGAAGGCTGTGAACACTGCAGACAGCGACTTTGGAAGAGTAATAATGTACCATCCTTGGGCTGGAAATGCACCTGGTACTTGTGCCTACGCACTTCTGAGGAATCTCCAAATATTGAATATTTGAAATTTTGAGCTTTACAATTTGGACAAAACAAGGAGGAAAGGGATATCTGAGAAGACAGCAGCTGACATAGCTAGATAAATAAGGAACAAAGGAAGAAAAATGCACCTAAGATTTGAATGCATTTCTCGAGTTTACTGTAGCTGTAAAACGATACAAAAAGGTTTTGAGCAGCTGTCAGTGCAAGAAGGAGACACAGAGCCTGCCAGGCAGCCTGGGAGAGCTGCAGGTGTCTCTCACTTGATTCAGAGACCTCCTGGTCCCAGAGGTCTGATGTTACACTGCAATGCCTTCTTCTTCCTGCAGCTACAGGAGGACGATGGATTCATGATGCCCTGGGGGGTTACCAACTGATGGCCACTATTCCCAGCTATTTATCCAGGCTTATATCTAATCTCAGAAGGAAAATGAACTGTCTTTATTGCAGTCCAATGCCTCAACCTGTTTTTTGTGCAGTTTACAAAGCAAGAACAATATCATGTTTAAGTACAAGAGATGATGCAGTAAAATCCTTTCTTATCTCAAACCAGACAGGAAATTTACAGGAATTGCAAGAAAAGCAGAAAGTGTGGCAGCCTGGAAATCGCTTTTGTCTCAGCTCACAGCCTCTCCCTATTGAATTATTTACCACTTCTCACCATTTCATAATTACCTGTTTGCAGTAAGGAAATGTCAAAGGTATCCCAGTGACACAGCTGAGCATTTCTCCCACATCCACTTGGGGCTTGGGCACTGCTATCAGCAAATGAGGTCTGGGGACACAGCAAACCTGGGGGTGCAAAGGGGGAAGTTGTGGTTTTACACAGGGACCCTGCTCCTCAAGATTGAAAGCAGACCCTCCGCTGCTTTGAAGATGAGCACTGCTCTCTGCACAGCTGTTTCAGAGCCAAACTGGGCTTTGAACAGTTACAAATACATCTTTAGGACTCAAAGAAGACATTTACCACAAATTCTATTTTATGCTTTTCATATACTATTAAGTTTCCATTACATGGGTAAATGAAGTCTACACCAAATTTCATAGTTTCAGTAGACGAACAGTCTATAGGTCTGACTTCTCATTAATGTGTTGTCAGCATACAAAAGGGGATATTTAATGCCAGTGTTGGCAGATTAACAAATTGCCTTGTCTAGTATTACATGGGTTGCCACAAAACAGTCAGGGAAATGCTAAAGCTGTTATCTTTAACAGAAGCTGAAAATGAGTTGGCCTTTGGATTATGGGGCAATTTAAGACATGTAGGGTGTGTGATTTTTCTTCCAGGTGACAGAATCACAGAACCACAGAATCACAGAACTGTAGGGGTTGGAAGGAACCTTGAAGGATCATTGGGTGCAACCCCCCTGCCAAAGCAGGTTCCTCAGAGCAGGCTGCCCAGGTAGGCGTCCAGACAGGCCTTGAATATCTCCAGAGAAGGAGACTCCACAACCTCCCTAGGCAGCCTGTTCCGATGCTTCGTCACCCTCACCATGAAGAAGTTCTTTCGCATGTCAGTGCAGAACTTCCTGTGCTCTGACTTGCAGCCATTGCCCCTTGTCCTATCCAAACAGCTCCCTTGTCCTTGTCCTATCCTTGTCCTATGACAAACAGCTCCCTTACAGCAGCAGCAGAGATGGTAGGGGTGGCAGCAGCTGGCTGCACCTGCTACCACTGGTCTTCTTTGGGGCATTTAAGAGGCAAATCAGGCCTCTTCTTGGTTTTCTTTGGTGGGATTCCTACCAGTAATGTCTATTAATTGATCTGACCCATCACACAGAGATGGATCTGGACCATTCTGTTTTATCTTCACCACTTGACAAATTAAATAAATTTCAGCTTCCCCCATTTCCTTTAATTAAATTTATTTTAAAGGTAGCTGCATGAAGAAACTGTGTTACAGCATCTTCTGTAATTTATGATTCTTCCAATGGATTATTTTCCCACCGCTATCCTTTTATTAAACAGTAATCCCTAAGAAACTGTTTGCTTGGAGCAATGGTTTGTTAGTTAATTGCTGGAGAGTAAATGTAGGAAGAGTTTCATTTTTATCGCCTATTGACAAGACTAGCTTGCTAGGCTGTTTTTTCAGGAAGAGTATTTCCTAAAAACTGTAGCTGCTGGTCTGGAGCAACAGCAAGACTATGGAGGAGGGTGGTTGACTCCTTTTGGCAAGAGCTTTCAGCTAATCCAACTGGTGCAAAATATGCAGATGTTTATTTTTTAATAAGGCAGCAAACTGCAAGTACAATGTACACCCTGACTAGGAAAGTAAATATCCAGGGCACATCATCCTGCAAAGATCATGGAAGAGAAGGGAGGACAGGGGGTGTACGGTCTGATTTACTGACAGCTCAGTCAGAAAGGCATAGACGTGATCATGCTTTGGCAAATCTAATTCTTACTGCCCAGCACGGGTGGTTTAAAGCCTCTTGTCTGCACCCCAAATCCATGTTCTTCCTCGTAAATGGACTGAGATCACCCTGTAATCAAATCTCTGCCCGCCCAATGCAGTCTGTTACCGTAGTCGTTACAGAGAAGATAAGGTTCTAACCGAGTTATGCTTGAAAGCTACATGATGTAATTACTGATGGAGCATCACTTCTCGGAGCAAGGGAGAGAGATTGTTTTCCCTCCCCTCTTTCCTCTGGGACTTGCAGCAGCCATCTCCTTGCTGCAAACATGGGGGCTTGCAGACTGCGAAGCAAACCGGGGCTGGGCTGCAGCTGGCACGGGCTTGCTGCTCACAGCCCCATCCACAAGTTTGTCCCAGCCTGTGACACCTCTGTCACGTATGCTCAGGTGTGTTTCAGCAGGCCTGATAGCTGCCAATTGTGCAGATCAATTAACAGGATGGAAATCAGGAGCTGGCTGAGCCATTCTTACAGCCTTTCTCATTCTGCTTCCAAACTTTTTTCCTGAGAGTTACCCAAGCAGCTCTCAGACAGAAGAAACCCAGTGCAGGGACAGCAGCAAAACTGCAGGACGAGGCTGAGACCGGAGCTGTTCAGTCTGTAGCTGTGAGGGTATAATTTATGTACAGCTTATAGCTGCATGCCAGCAGAGCTCCCATGCTGCAGGGTGCTCAGTCCTTGCTGGTGGAGCTGGCTCCTGGCACCAGGAGCTCTGCAGCCTCATTCTCTGCCTACCACTGTGGGACAGCTCCTGGGGGTGTTAGAGCCAGCACAAGGTGGATTGCAGCAAGGCGATGACACACTGCTCGTACCTGCAGCAAGAGGCAGTTATAGCCAAATCCAAATGTCAAGTCAAATGCTAGCTTCAGAAAAAAAAAAACAAAAACTAGCAGGAGCATTAGGTATGATGGGTAATTTAAAACAGGAATGGATTATTATCTGTATTATTATCTCTCTGGATGGCACTTGGAAGGAGATGACATTTCAACTCTCCTCAGAGTGAGGTTTTGCTCTTAAGATAGGTAGGAGTTTCCATTTTGGGGCTCATAAATAAATCTGTTGGTTTAAACAAAGCCGGCGGAGCTGGGCTGCAGGCACTGCGTTCTGCTGCGACATGGATGGCAGGGGCTTTCAGCACACTCCTGCAAAAAATATATTCCTGCTGTCAGCTGGGCACAGAAAATCTTCAGTGCTAATAAACTTTTACCACCAACAACCTGGAAATTTGGGAGATTTGCCCCACACAAGGGTTTCCTGGGACTGCATATGCAAAGAACGCTTTCACAGTGTGCATGTGCGGGTACAACCCATGGAGACACGTGCACGGACACACACCTCTGGCACCACCGGTGTTTTCTGAGGGGCTCGTCAGCAGCCAGCTTCCCGATGCCAAACTGCCAGCCTCCATGAAATCAGACCCTTGCAGCATTAATACCCTGATTTTACAGAGCTTTCCGTGATTCCTCAAGGCTTCGCGTCTTTCCAAGCCTGGTTCTGTGATGTGGGCCGAGGTAACCATGAGATTTATGGCAGGCCACAAGCACTGGGAAGCAAAACCAATTTGGAGAATTGTTTTAAGTACGTGTGGGGATTTAGGCAGAGGCCTTTTTAAAGATCCTCCAGTGCCCCTCAATTGCTGTGAGCTGCGTACCGACCACAACAGCTGGAAACTGTAATGCTGGCTGACATATCTGCTGCCGAAATAATCACAAGATTAATGAACCTACTGTGATTGTTTGATATTATTTCTACCAGAGGATGCTCTTGCAGTTGCAGTGCTGGATTATCCCCTTCCTCATCTCTGTCATTTTAAGACATCCACATCTCAGTTTAAGGCCTTCCTGGGTTTATGAACAACTCTGATTGTTTCAGTTAAAATTAAAATTGATAGGGAGCTGTTAGAAATGTCAGAGGACGAGCTCACTGCCCTGGCCAGTATTTCCTCTCCAAAACCTGGAAATGGCTGTAGCTCTGCACAAGGCAGGATGAATCCCTGTTGAATATCTGTGCTTCACTAAATTCTCTGGGGAAGCAGGATAGACAGAAGCGGGACGTTCCCCATCTGCTTGGGAGTCAGGGATCTCCCTAGACCCATGTAGGCACTTTGCTTCCTGAGTGTGTTGATTCCCCACCGGAGTCCCCAAGCCCCTCTAAACTGCAGGTAACAAAGCTGAGCAACATTTTCACTGGAAACCACAGTCAGTCAGGTGCTGGGAGATGTATTTGTGTAATGCTTTTTGTCCTTTCTTCTGCATATGGAGAAATACAAATTTTTAATGACACCTTCCTTGAGTTCAGATGCCCACAGACTGTGGGCCAGATGTTTCTGTGCACTCCCTTGTGTGCCCTTGTTGCAGGGCACTGCTCACTACAGTCTGTCCATCAGCACCAGCCACTTGCTTCTCTCCTTTCTTCTTCACATTCTGTGCATCACAAGAGCTGCTGGGATAACTGACAGAGGAGCTGCTTCTCTGAAAGTATCTGGCATTGAAGCCTGGCATAGGAGCAGGGGAGGGGAAGAGGTGAGTTGAGCTGGGTGTGTGAGGAATCCTGACCTGCTGCTTCCTTCTCTGCTTGGGATCTCTTTATTCTCTGGTGAAAGCTGTGGAAGGGAAACCTGAGCTGAATGCATCAGCACTATTTATTCAGGAGCAGGAGTTTCAAGGCTAGCCGGGGCTCACCACACACTATAAGATTTCCATTCTCTGTATTTACATCTTTGTTGGCAGCCACTAACAAATCCCTGTGCTGCAGTAACTCACTTCTGAAGAGTGCTGAGCTCCAAGGGGTGCCACCAGGTGTCATGCAGCTGGGCACAGGCTTTGGCATCAGGATTTTGGGTAGCTGCTGTCCCATGGCACTATTGCCCAGTGAAGGCTGCTAAAGAAAAGCAGAGTGAAACAAGCCCTTTGCTCTTTCTTTGAGCAAATTGATTGACAGGGATTTGTGCAGACCCCGAGTTACTGAATTTGGTGCTGAAGTTGGTGCTCAGAAGTGACATTTTTTGGTCCTGCCCTGCAGAATGACCTGTCCCCATCCTCAGCATATAAAGCATTCAGGTGGTCTGCATGCAACTTCTGTGTCCCCTCACCAAAAGCAATCAGCAGCTCTCCAGGAGCCAGCTGTAGACAAGGAGCCCATATGGGCTCTATCATCAGGTTTTGGGCAGACAATAGTCTTAAGGAGAAACACATGGTTATTGTACAAGCAAAGGAGCTGCAGCTCTTTGTCCTTCCCAAAGCAGTCTGTGTCCAAACACAAAGCAGTAATGTGAGCAGATTCTGTCCTGCTAGCCCTTTTCTATTGCACTGCTGGAGAGCCACTGCTCAGAGAGATCCTTGCAGGGAGCAGCAGGGGACTTCAACCTACTTCTTCCATTAGAGGTGGGCACAAGCCACAGGTTCTTGGCTCAAATATCACCTGCTTTATGAAGGAAATGGCTGTTTTGTCCTGGAAAAACATCTAGCCCTGGTGGGCATACTCCAGGAGATGGGGAATGGCCCACATCTCTCGTTAAGCTCCTACTGCTTAATTACTCTGACACCTGAAAATTCTTGTGCCTCCATCTATTAAACTAAAAAGGTTTGTCATCTCTGAGATCTTCCCCTCCAACGCTTACAGGCTGTGGTTAAACCACCTTTTCCCTTTCCTGTTGTGTTTGCACCATGTTAAGCCCAGTTGAGGACTATTTCTATGCCATGATTTAGCCTTGGCAGTTTCCCAAGCCCACCCCATTTTACATGAATTTTTGAAACAATGCATGAACTCCAGGAAAGGCATGAATTTCCAGAACTGGCTTTGTGAAAAGGGTAAAGCCATCTACTTGTTTTCTTTTCCTGGAGTATCCATTTTAACCAGAGGAGTGCTGAGCCATCTCAGCCAGGGCCATCTTACCTAGGCTTTTCCAGGGGCTCCAAACACTCTGGGGAGTAGAAAAATAATGCTCCTGGCAAGTTCGGGGAAGTTCTGCTGAGTATCAAGAAACAAAAGAGAAGTAATGGCTAATGCCTTGTGGCTCATTTTCCATCTATAACAACAGAGGAGGGCAAAGGGTTAGTGGGAACTGCTTGTAATTGCAGGTTTCAAAGGGTGTGATTACAATTTGTCACTATTGTGAAAGCTCAAGTTTGGAAATAATTGCTTTGTTTAACTTCAGCTCTCTTCCTTTTGCACTGCATTTAAAAACATTCAAGAATATCTCCGGAGCTGCACTTTCATCAGGAGCGGGCAGAACAGCTCCAGCAGTGTGGAGCTGGCACCCTGAGCTCAGGCTGCTCTCCCTGAGCCAGGCAGGGACAGCACCTTATGGACAGCGGTGGCACCTGAAGCCCAGGGACAGCAGAGCCCCTCCACAGCAGCACTGGGTGGCTGGGATAAAGGCATAAATGGAATTAACAGCCCCAGTATAGCATTGTGACTGATGAGCTCTCCTTCCCTATTTGCCCTCATTTAGGAAGGCAAATTGTTCTGATGAGTAGAAGAGACTTGCCATGGCTCTTTTTGAGAGATGCCTGAGAAATTTCCTACAAAGGAAAGCAGCACAATTTCTGTAGAGTACAATTATTTGGGCTTTAGGAAAACTAGAGACAAGTTGTTCTTGGTCTAAACCTCAGCTTGTGTTCCCTTTCCACCAGGGCAATAAAGAAAATACATCATTTGCTGATTAATTGGGCTACTCTGGCTACTGACTGAATGCTCCCATGTGAATTATGCTCTCTCCTTTCGCAATTTACCATTTTGCTATATGCAACAAATCAGCTTGCTCCAAGCAAGACTTGCTCCTGTTCATCGTACAGGAGCCCAGTCCATAAACAGCCACTACCACTAATTTAATGTAGACTTTTTTAGTTAAAACAACACAGAGATACTCTTAAACCTCCAAGTTTTATTTTCTTGTTAGAAAAATACAAATAGGGAGATTGCTGTCACTCAGTTTTCGAAGAACCAGGGCAAAGTCTTGCACTGCAGGTGATGCAGGAGCCACCCCGACATGCAGCCAAGTTCTGCTCCCACAGGGATTTTGGATGGGTTTGTAAGCTGTGTCTGCACCTACTTCATACAGGCCTCTGGAAGCCCAGAGTATGTTTAACATCCCAGCCTAAGCTACCATTAGAATTTGCAGTCCTGCTAATCACTTTTATTCCCTCTCTGTTTTTCATCACACACCTGGGAACCAGGATTTTATTGTTATTGTCTGCTACATGCCAGCATCTCCGGACTGCTCAGTGCTTTGGCCCCTTACCCATCTGGCTGCCTTTCAGCTCTGTGCAAGAGAAGAGCTCAGGGGCATGGCAGCCAGGTGCAAATGACTGCAGCCCCAGCAGCTGGCTCTGTGGATTTATCTGTTTTCTTTGCTCTCGGGCTTGTTCCCATCACCAGGGGCTCCTTGGTACCGAGGCTGCAACACTCACTTTTGCAAATTTAAATCCCATTTCCCAGCTGAGTGTCCAAGAGCAAAAAAAGCCGGAGGCATCAAAAACGATTAGGCACCTTTCCGCAGCATGAGCTCTGGTTGCGTAGCAAAGGTGCAGAATGAATGTCAAAGGCAGAGATTGAGCCCCAGCAGCAGCCACCAGGGTGTCTCCACAGAGGGGCTGGGCACCTAGGGGGCTGCTGCTGGCATCTGGGGCCACAAAAGCTTCAGTGCCAGGCACTCTGCAGCACGGTGCACTGGGCACTTCAAAGTACTCCTGCAAGTATTAATGAAGGCTCAGGACACCCCTCGTTTATCTTGGTTTTGCAGATGGGTAGGATAGAGCAAGACCTTTTGGGGAATCCCTCAGGGCTGCACCAAGGCTCAGCGGTGTAATCAAGATTAAAACACTCTCAGCCTTTGTTTCAGTTGGAAACTGCACTGCCCGGCTGGAGCAGGGAGCAGAACTAAGGAGGGTAGGTTTTCAGCCCTGGGCTTTTCAGGGCTCACTAGGCACCCTTGCTTACAGTCAAGGGTAATTGTCTGTTAGGCAAAGTTGTAATTTACTGCTTCTCAGAGAGGGGGCACTTACGGAGACTGTCTCATCCACAGTGTTTGTGCCATCCTCCGAAGCCAAACTGGAAGCAGGTCCCTGCGTTGCTTCCACTCTTTATCATCCACGCCAGGGAGTCTTTTAACACTCAGTCTTTTTTCGAGGTCAGCATTTTTCTCCCTTCTCTCTTTGTGTTTGGAGGGAAAATAAATACTTCTTCAGGGGCTGCGCAAAGGAAATCTGTGCATTTCCAGCACCTAGGGATCCATGGTCCCTGGGGAGCTGCCTAATTAACAGAGAGCTCGCTCGCTCACCCAAGCTCCCTGGCTCAGTTACTGTCACCCTGCTGTAGCCCCCAGCCAGTGCCTGCCGCATCTCAGAGCAGCTAGTTAGAGATGAAGAAAGGAGGCCTGGCTGCCTTTGATGTTCACACATCACAGCTGCTACTCTTAGACCACTTAATAATTATTTTTCTTTTTTTTTTTTTGTGAATTAGGACTATCAGGGCAATGCTGTTTCTTTACATCTTTTCCTCTGCATGGCCTTGATTGCATTTGAGGAATATGACGGAAGTGGCTCTGTGTAAAGCATAGATGCTGAAGACAACCAGAATTAAATTGGTAGAGCAGGGGACATACTTCCAATAGGGCACGCAGCCAGATGCTCTCATTGCAAGGTCAACGTCAGAGAAGTCAGAAGGTCAGGCTGCTACAGACTGTAGCGAACCCATTTCTTGTGTCCACCCAGTGTCTAGCTGCTGTCATTTATCACGTTTCTGTTGTTGCCTCCTCTCTGGTCTTCAACCGCTCTGAATGTAATGAAATAGCTTTTGAAAAATGAAGTTCTTGCTGTATAAAACTTTCACAAAAACACATCCAGCCACCAGTCTCCCATCTTTTACAATCATTCCTTACTACAGGCAAGCATTTAGAAAGCTGCTACAAGCTGGGCAAGCTGAGCTTGTTCAGGAGATAATATTTTACTGCCCTTCTCTTTTGCCCCAGAAGCAATCCTTTAAGGAGGAAAAAAAAAATTCAGATTGCAATCTGTTTAATATAGCTGCTCTGTGAAGTGCTTTATGGAGTTGCCTATGAGAAAAAGAGCTGATGCCAGAGATGCAGGTGAGTAGACAGTGAGCACACACACACAATGCTCTCACTAACACAGCAGGATGCTCAAGGCAAACCCCAAACCTTCATGTGCAGTAACAGAGACAAGCAGAGTGCCTCGTGGGCAGGCTGGCAGCACCCAAGGCAGTCCTGAAAGGGTCTGGATTAAGTGCAGCAGGTCACCCGTCTCAGCCTGGCTCTGGGGACAGCACAGTACCTGTCAGCCATGCAGCTCCTCATCGCTGGAAACCTCTGTCTCAGTCACAAGGAGGAGCACTTGGCCTCTCTTTAGCTAATGGAGATGCTGCTGCACCCAGCGAGGTATATTAGCTGGCATCTTCCTTCCCAAGGTCTTGCTCTTGGTTAATGCAGTTCTGATAAGAAGCAGATTTCATTGGAACACCAAGAGCTGGCCAGCTCGCTGTTGGAACCAGTACCTGGAATAAAGGTTGCTGCTGCCTACCTAACGGTGGCTGAGATGATGTCAAGCATCTTCCAGCACACTGCGGGAGGAGCATGCAGTCATCCTCGGGAAACCCCAGTGAGCCAGAGAGCCTGGAAATACATCAAGAGAAACAAACTACCGAGGCATGAATGAAAACCAGGGAGCAAGAGTGGCTGGAGCGCTGGAGGTCGGCCAGCAAAAGCTGATGGGCAGTTAGATCCATCCAAGAGGGAGATGACCTTTGTCCCTGCCACATATAAACTTATGTTTATTTTTGTTAGTCAAGATCGGCTTTGTTTTGATTTGATCGTAGGATGTTTTCAGTGAAAAGGCCAAAAATGTTTGCAAAAAGAAAAAGAGATGGCAATTAAAAATGTCAGTTTTCATCTAAGTGTTCCACAGGAACTAACACACATTTTGTGACTGTTCCTGGGGGCTTGCTGGAGCCAGTTCTGCCTGCCCAGAGCACATAATTACAGTAATATCTGGACTGAAAGGCAAGAGGGAAAAAAAAAAAAAAAGAAGAAGAAGAAGAAACAGACTGTGCTTCTTGCCTACACTTAGAATTTTGGCCAAGAACAGCTCTGTTTTACTTACACGTGCTGTTAAACAAGCAATACCTTCCTTCAGTGTACTGAATTTTTCTATAAGGCCCGTATGGAAGTATTTAGAAAGTGAAGAGTTCAGTGCTGTTTTCTGGTCCCCTTTCCTGCCACCCCCACCCTGCACTGCCCTCTTTATCCCAGTGCACCTTCCAGCCAGGTACTGGTCTGGGTAACTGAGGAGAGGTCCTGTGAATGCTGTAATCCTCAACTCATCCTCTGCCTGTGTGTACATGAAGCTTACAGCAAGGAGATCAAGATGTCTAGCTGGGACCTTACATGAATAAATAGCAAAAAGACTCATTCTCTGTCTTTTTGCCATCTTTCATTCTTGTGCATGGTTTGCTGCTTTTCCCTTACACTCATTTTTATTTTTTTTCCCCCTATAGAATCCAATATACTTGTTCAGATGGGCTTGCCCAAGCTGAGTTATAAAATCCTCAACTGCTTTAGGGTTCATGAGTGTTTGTAGGCTATGAGCTGTGTAACATTTTCTGCTCCATTTGCCAAGGGCTGCAAAACCCTGGTACACACTGTTAAGACTTACCCGTACGGAGCAATTTCTCAAAATATTAAATTAATCCAATGTTTATTTCCTTGCCCCTTTTGTTCTGCCCTCTTAATCCTTAGATAGCAAGATGGTTTACAAGAAAAGTGTACTTTCTGCACTCTATTAAATCTATTTGGAGTAGAATTGTAATGAAGCACTGCAGCCATATCATAAGCCACAGGGAATTATATCTGAAACATGCAAAGATGCATTCTGAAGTAAATGGTCTATTGATCTGAAGATTTTTCAGTTCTTTTCAAGAAGTCTCTCCTGACTTCTTCCAGTTGTTATGGGTGTACCTCTCAGCTTATTATCACAGATCTTAACCCTGTTCTAGGGCCTTTTCTGCCACTCTTTCCATTCCCCTGTACAAGGGAACCTCTTCCTTGAGCCAAAAGCAGGGAAATCCTTCCGAATCCTCTGCAGGCTTCTCTGTGATGCCTGAAGCATGTAGTTCCCATAAAGTTCCAGGAAGGTTTGTGGCAAACAATGCTGAAGTTTTCCAGTGCAGGATCTCACCATTATATTGAGGTCTCAGTGGCTTTGGAGGACCCAGCCTAATATCCTTAGTTTTTTGTTTGTTTGTTTGTTTTTCCCATTCTTCACCCACTTCTGTGTTGCTCTATGTGCCCACTACTGGCAGGTTCAGCAGACAGAGAATGGAAAAGACATTTATTCTTCCTCAGCTAAAGGTAAAACTTACTTTCACGGCAGGTAAACCCAGTAAGCACCATGCTCTGCCTGCCTTGAAGGAATACGTGCTACATTTGCCTACATTCATCTTATCTGGGGTCAAGCAAAACATTTCAGTCTCTAAGACTGATTAATCCATCACAAAATTCCTTGAGAATATGTAATGAAAGAAAATCCACAGAGTAAGTAAACAGCAGAACAGCACCGAGACAGGTGCAAAACCAGTAACTACCTTTTGACACAGTAATCAAATTATGAGGCATGAGTTTCTGTTTGCACTAAGCCAAATAAATACTCTTAACCCAGAAACACTTAGGGGAAAAAATGCCAAGGGACTCATAAAACCATCGCTGCAGTATTTGCATTGATAATTTTAACTGGCACTTTACGGTGTGGCATTTCATTCATGCTCTCAAGGCAAAAACCTATCCTCAAGTCAAAAACATTAAAGTAAAAAATGGATTTCAATAAAACAGGATATAAAAACAAGAAATAACTGTAAATGGAATTGAAAGCAAACTGCATAAAACTCCAGCCTTTCATTTCTATTCCAGAAACTTTACCTCTTGCAGCTGCAGTGTGATCAGTATTCATACCCACTTTCCTAAGAATTTACTGCTTATGGTAATATTCAATGGTCCTTCAATCACAATCATTTGTCTGTTCATTTCCATAGCTCCTGAAAATTAAGCAAGAACAGGTATTAAGTCTTCCTCTTCTCCCCTTCTGATCTAGCAGTGCTGGAATGAACAGAACAACAATTTCTAGATTGCAGAAATGATGAAATGTGGGAAGCGCTATCAGAGCAGCAAAACAGGTAAGGGAGAAAAAAAAATCTCTTTGAAGACAGAAAATGTGAAACGATTTTCATTCCAGCTATGACTTTTCTCCCCACAGACACAAATGCTGGAGTTCACATGAGTGCAAAACCACTGCTGCCATGTAAAAGTCGGGTCTGCTGCAAAAAATGTGAAGTGACTTTTCAGTAGGAATTCACAGCATCGCCAAGGGGGAAAGCCCTTTCTTTTGAGGGTTTGAAAACAAAACAAAAAAAAAAAAAAAAAAAACAAAAAAAAAAAAAAAAAAAAAAAAAACAAAAAAAAAGAAAATGGCCAATTCCACCTGGAATCAAAGAACTATTTATTTTCACACGTGAATCTCTCAGAGCCGGCAGATTCAGGTGGTTTTGTACTCTGGGCATCAGGGTTAGTGATGCCACTGCTCCCTCCTTCGCAGGTCACGGCACGGGAACTGAGCTTTGCCAGGAGAAATTCCCCCAGCTGTTGGTCGGTGGCACAGAAAACTACTTCTCTGTCCTTCAGGACAAAGCAGTTAGCAGAGTGGGACAGACAAGAGTGCCGCCTAGCCTGTCAGGTCTTTCCTTTGCTCTCATGTCCTTGGCTCTGCAAAGCCCAGGATCCTGTTGTGTGCTGACCCTTTTCTGGGCCAGCACCATCCATTGCAGCCACCTGCTGCCTAATGCTGCCCCTAGCACTGCTGGGCTCCCTGCTCTGCACGGCTGAGCTCTGTTCCCTGGGAGGTGGGCATCGCACCACCCTGCACAAGCTGTCTTAGGGAATGATGATTCTCATCTCTTGCTTTTAAGCCTGGAAATCCAGCCTCTTCCTTTTGCTACAGTTCCCTCCATGCTGCAGCTTTGCTTTTGCCTTTTAAAGAGACTTTTCCAAGGCCTGTTACATCAATGGCTGAATAGATCCCTTAATTTCTAAGCTTGAATATAAACTATTTCCAAATAGAGATAGTGCATAATAGGCCTTAATATGAATGATTGCTTAGCTGGAAAGGGAGGTGTGAGTGTAATGACAGTGGAGGAGAGAGCAGTAAATGAGTATCACACACAGGGAGAAAACAGCCCTGATTTCTATTATCTCAGTAATAAATGGCTGTTTGACATTCTTCAGTGTTACTATATATGGCTTGATATTACAATACACACTGTATAACTCAGTTACTCAATGCGAGAGGCTGTGGCATCCTTCCAAATTCCAACATATGTGAAAGAATAGTTTCTGTGAGGAACCCGTCTCTGTCGTTGTCATGGGTTTGCTGGAGAAACTGATTGGCAACCAGTTATCTGGGGGGAATTTTTAAAGAGTATACATTTAATATTTCATCATTTTACATGGATCAAACGGCACGCTGAGTGTAAAGTCACTGCTATTCTTAGCCTGTGAAAAGGAACAGAATTTACTGGGAGAATACATTAGATCTTGAATTAAAAGAAGAGGCTGCTTTGCTAGGAAAGAATTGCTTTTCAAGTTGACTCTCTATTTTACTTCCTTTCTTTTCCATCCAAAGGTGGTCTAAAAGCCAGAAATGAGAGGCAAGAATTAAATGCAGTCTATTAGCAGATACCTGGGAGATCGTGTATTCGTTAATTGCAATATGGGCTCTTGCATTGGGTATGACATTTGAAAGCAGTGGAAGATCCTGTGTGAAAGAAAGGTGATAGATGAAGCATGGAAATGTTCTGTAATTAGTAAAAGTTTTATAAACAACATGCTGTAGCCTCCATTTGGTTGAGGAGTGATGTTGTAGGATAGTCCCTTTGGACTGATGTTCTGCCATTAGTCACGTTAGCAACATCCCTCTGCTTTTGTCATCCTCCCTGGTCTTGCATCATCCTCATCTTTTCTGCGGATATATGTTCTGTGCCATCATCCAGGTCACTAGTGGAAGTGGGCCTTAATATGGATTTCCAGACATTAGTCATGCTACAGTATCCTCTAAGCCTGGTGAGCCAGCACACTTTTGACCCACATAACAGCCTGTTCATGGGACCCATCCTTCCCTAGCTTCAAGATACAAATGCTGCAGGGGACGGTGTAAAATCTTGCTAAATTTGATCTGCATCTCTTTATCCTTAATATCACACTGGCCAATTTCCTCAGAGTCCCTGGTCTGGTCATGTTTGGGCTGGACAGAGGGCTCTGGGGTCAGGTCACAGACCCATCCCAGGCACATTTCACAGAGGAACAGTCTTCATCCTGTCTTCCACCTGCCATTATATGTAAAACTTCCCAAGGTTCATTAAGCACAAGCCTCTACCTTGTTACCACATCAATTCAGTGGAGTTATTTTTCGGCTGCAGTTATGCTTCAGTTTGGAGTATTAATTTCCTTTAACACTTGCCCTATTAATCACTTTAACAATCAAATTAAGACAATTATTTTAATGAGCTAATGTATTATAAAGAGCAGATGATACACATTTATAACCACTTATGCCAAAGCACTTTTATAAAAGTCAGCCTAGTCAAAAATATATTAGACCATAAAGGTACTCCTATAGGGTCAGGGAAAGGGATGAGGAAATGTTCTGTTTGATTGATTTAAGTATGTCTGCCTCATCCCTGTGAGAACTTTTATGGGCTCTGGACCAATAAAAATCAGGTACCAGACACTTAAAAGGATGAGCTGTTTTTTACTTACTTACTTTATTTATTTATTTAATTAATCTAATGATATATTAGCACTAGAGGACAGGGTATTCTCTTTTAGATTACCCCTATTCTGACTATTATGCACATGTCATCAAAATGAACCTCTTTTTACCATATTTTTAATTATTAAGTTATCAGGTAGGTGCTGCACTACCAAAATCCACCATCTCCCCCTTGTTTTGCAGGTCTTTATGTTTTGTGGGGAAATTCTGGCCTGAGGAAGTGGGGAACAATTCAAGTACTGAGTCCTGACACCTTTCATATTTCTCTGATTCAAAGCATTGTTTCTTGTGAGATTCTGCCTTTCCAGGGCTGTTTAGATTGACATTTACAAGAGGTGGAAAGATAACAAGGTTAAGAGTAGCAGGACCAAGTCCAACCTGGGCAAGCAGATAAGGACGTGCTGTCATCTCATGAGTCACAGGGGGTTATTATGACCTCTGCCATCTTACTGTGCCCAATGCTGGAACTGAGTGCCGAGCACCAGCATCTACCACGGTAGCTGAAACATGAAGAATGAACTCAAACATGAGCACTTTACTTCCTTTGGACCAATTTCTGGGCCTAAGTCTCTTACCCACAAGTGACAGCTGCCTGAATAACTCTTTCTAGCTGAAAATATACCTTTTTTTTTGTGTGTGTCGTGCACATTTGCACAGGGAGCCCTACCCCATCTCAGAAAATTGTGTCCTCATCAGAGTAAGACCTCATCAGCCCTCATCTGGCTGGACTAGGAAAGCGCTTGCATCAGGATTTCCAGACTCATGACAGTCAAGATAGAAGGCAACTGTTTAAAATGTCTTTCTAATGGCAGAGATACATCAACACGGCTTTGCTTTCTGCAGCTGAATCCTATGATTGATCATACAATTTCACTGCGCAGAAATCCATCAATGTACCTGAAGCAGTTTCTGCTAAGATAATACTTCAGTTATGTGGCCATCTATACCAATAAACTCTGGAGCTTACAAATCTATAGGAATCTTTACAAGGAATATGC
This sequence comes from Aythya fuligula, assembly GCF_009819795.1. Taxonomy (NCBI): domain Eukaryota; kingdom Metazoa; phylum Chordata; class Aves; order Anseriformes; family Anatidae; genus Aythya; species Aythya fuligula. The sequence continues at coordinate 7,220,968 of NC_045580.1, read as the reverse complement.
TGCAATGCTGTCTAGATAAATGACATCTTTCCAGTTTAAAGCATTGATTTCCAGAACCAACGTATGGGCTTGTGTGTGGGATAGACGAATAAACCTCAGAAAGACTAAATCAAAATGACCAGGCTGACATGGGGGGAGCTGAAATATGTGACTGTATTTATTGCGACCAGAGTTACAGGAGGTTTTCTTTTCGTGGTGGTTGTATTTAGGGTGTGCGGGGGGAGGATTCAGTTGACTGTCCTTCAGAAGGAGGCAGTGGGTAGCAGGAAACTGCCTGATTATGGACACCTGGTGTGTAAGGACCCTGCAACCCTCTCTTAGCTGATTGTTGCCAGCCTGAGAAAGGTTAACACATTATGAGAGTGCACTGAGCCCATTTTCCTGTTCAGTTTCTTCTGAAAGGAGCCCAGGTTATGCACTCTGTGACAATCAGGGCACGTGCTTTGGAAGCCTACTGCTGTTCTGGATTAAGATGCTGGCTGAGCTGCGCCTTCCATTGCAGGGTGGTAGCAGAAGAGCTAAGGACTCATCCTTCCACCAAATTGCAAGGATTTCTTCTTCTTATATTTCTTCAGCTTGTGGAATGGAATCTGAACAGCAGGGAAAAAAAAAAGACAAAAACAAAAAAATCCATATAAAGCATTTAGCAAGAAAGGGACATCCCTTGCCTCCTTAGCACACCACAGTGGGGTCACTAAAGATCCATTCCCTTAAAACATTTTGATGTCCTTGGTGAAAGGTGCATTATAAATGCATAATTTCCACCCACGACCCATTAATCTATGTGCAAAAACAAACTCGTAAATGTGAAGTATTTATTATTTGCCAACAATACATTTTTCCTGTTAACATCAGCAAGAGTAAGTGATGTTATTCTCTTCCTGGTTTGCTGGGCAGTTAGGGAGTTAATGGGGTGAGGCAAGCAAATAGTCAGTCCATGAATCTTTCTTTTTTAAAAAGAAAAAAAAAAAAAAAAGAACAGGCAATGTCGGTCTCACAGCGCTTACACTCCTCCAGCTACATCAGAGACAATGCAGTGGTTGCTCCCATGAGCTGAACAGGAAACAACCTCCAAAGCAAGGGAGGGCAATTTCTGAAACCAAACCAAACCAAACCAGTTTCTGGCTCCTGCATGGCCCTTTGTGAGTCTGCCTAATTCTCACTTCCCTCCCTGTAAGCCTGTGCACCCCAGGTGCTGTGCATAGCCTGACCTTCCACCTCGCCCTTGGACCTTGTGGGTTTCAGGAACAGCAACACTAGTCCTGTTTGCCCTCAGGCACATGTGGCTCTTCCCAGATGTGATTTCTGTCCTCTAGAGTTTTATTAGCATTCATTTTGAATTAATACTGGGAAGATGTCGTGTCCTAGATTTTAGGTGTCAGTTTATGAGTACAGAAGTTCCTCACCATTAAGGTAGTTCATTAAACACCATGCTCCAAGACACCGGTCCTTTTCAGGGTGAGGATTGGGAAGTACTTCTTTCAAAGCTGCTGTATTCAACACATAATTTAAGTTCTAATGGAAAACCATAATATGATTATGTTCAAATACATTTTATTTTCTGCTTTGGTCTTTCACACCTATTACTGTTTCAAATCCTAGTTACTTTAGAGTAACTTTTTAATAGCAAAATCAATTTTCCCCAAGCAAAATTTCATTATCACAGAATTCTAATTAAAAAGGTGTCTGATACAAAAAGCAGAGGAGGATGAGAACGAATGAAGTGCAAATTATTACAGTATTTTCCTTCCAAACTGGTTTGCATTCTGAAGAGATATCCAGTACTTGTACTGGTACAATAAATAGGGACTAGCAGCATGTTGTGGGAAATTCAGGGAATCTAATTTATAGATCCTTCCTCCGTGTCACATACTTCCTTGGCACACAACAGAGAGCCACAGGAGGCCTTTCATACCATCAAGTCCGGTCCCCTGCAAAATAAATAAATAAATATATATATATATATATTTTTTATGGAAACACTGGCAGTTCACAGAGAGTCTTCCACCTTTCTACCTGACGGTTTTGGTGTTAAGATTGTACTTTAGGGCATTCTGGGTGCACAGGCAATACTCCAGTGGGTTTCCTTGCTCCCCCTCCCAGTTGTAGATACCAATAACATTTTCCTCATAGGTGGAAGTTTTGGGTCAGCAAGGAGTGAAGACATTTGACCAGTCCCACACTAGCAGCATCATTAAAAAGTAAGAAAACAAATCCTAGAAGTTCTCAAAGGGAGGACCATTAATCTTGTAACTAGAACAGGATGGAGGATGTGACTGTATTTTTAAATGGAGACTCAAAATCTGGAGTTATAAACCATACATCTATAGACCTATAGTTAGATCTGCAGATCTAAAAGAACACTCTAGGGGTGATTTTCTTGCATTGTTGGCACTAAATAAGGCACAGAAATATATTTTCAAAAATCACCATTTACTGCTTCAATGAAATTGAGATCTTGGGGTACATCTATCTGAACTCAGAACTGGGTTACATGTCACTTTAGCATGGGGCTGTTGTGAGTGGAATTCAGTGTAGTGCTTGGGAGACCATAGCAGCATTAAAAATTTAGGCACAAAACCAAATTATAATGAGACAGGCAAAACCATGTGCTAGGAATCCAAAAATGCTATTAGAAAGCCAAGTGCATTAAGTGTTTGTTGCCTCTTTACTTTCTGTCCCAGATTCTTCCTTCTTTCCTACCATGCACATCTGCTCAAAGACATTAGTTCCATGATTTATATATATATATTTATTTTTATTGATACTTGAGCAGAGTTCCTCGCTGAAATAAAGAAGATCATAAAAAATATTGCCAAGTTTATCACAGGTGTAAGAGTAAAACTGAGTCATGACTTATTTCCCTCTACCCAGGAAAGTCAAGCTGATGCTTTCTCATTCTTGGAGTTTATTTCCATGCTGCTGGATGCTCTGAAGACAATTAAAAATAGCCTGGCTCTTATGCCAAATATTTGCAGTGTAGGTAAAGGACAGCATAACAGGACATGACTCTGTTTCTGCCACAGCTTATTCACTCACTGCTTTTATGCACATAACTGATGCTAATCCCTGAGAAAACTTTTGAAGAAACTGCCTACCCCACTAGGAAAGGATGCAGTGACCAGCGGCATGAGGTGAGGGATGAAGTTCCCAGTCAAGATGGTTTTCTTCAATTCCCCCTAAGGAGAAGATGAGGTCAGAATAATTCCTCCTGCCTTTAATGTTTGAATTTCATCATTGTCTTGTTGGAGTGAAGCAGGCAAAAGCAGATGTTATGGTCTCATGATTTTTACTTTATTTAGAAGACAAGGGGAAAGAAATTAAATGAAGATCACAGCCATTATTTAAAAGGACAACCAACAGCTATGTATAATCGCAGGGATATCATGCCAGATCAGAATCATATGGCATAAAATATTGCATATAGATGCAGTAAAGGTGTCAGGAGAAGCCCTAGGAGACCTTGGGGTGATGGCAGGGGCCTGCACAGTAACAAAGTGGGAGAAAAGCTGTCATTTCAGCTTTCCAGAGGAAAAGCTGAGGAATGAAGCATAACGGCCTCAGTTTGTTTTAGTGTTTTGAAGACTGAATCTCCAAGTGGTTATAAAGACCTAGTCTACAGGGAATAATCAGAGCTACAAGCTTCATAGCATGAAACAGAATTACTGGCAGACATTATCTATGAGTAAAAGCAAGGCGAATACGTGTCCCCTCTAAAGCACCCTTCATTTTGAGCATGATGCATTTAGGTGTCTCCAGGAACAGTGTTTCTGTTTGTACCTCTGTGAATTTTTCTGACAACAGCAAGTAGGCAGATTCAGTGAAACAAAATCTTTCACGTTTGTGAATAATTTTCCTCCAAGCTTGAGTGACCCATGGGAATCTGCTTCCCCATCCCCACCCAAGTTCCTCACAGTGTTCAAACCACCTTTTAAATGTTTGAGTGGCTTCTTCTAGAGCTATCATAGTGGCAGGTGGATCAGTGGACAAGCGAAGCCTGTGATATAATCCAGCCTGCTCATCCCACAGTGTGATCGGTACGGCCCCAAAAGACCCTTGGCCTGAGCGGAGAGGGTGAGCTCAGGCAGAGGAGGGCTGTTGGACATCTACAGGAAGAAGTTTGCTAACAAATGCATTCTTCCCACAATGCAGAAGCTGGCTGCAATGCCAAGAGGCTTCCTACCAGCACCTCCCACACTCTTTCCAACTGTGATTCAGATGGTGGGTAATAAAAGCGAGAATTCAGGAGGAATTTCTTGGAAATCGGTGAAGCATTTCACCAGTACTATTCAGCTTCAAATCAGCATTAAACCAAAGCAGCCAGGTATTCCAAATTTTTGCTGGATTATGTTTGATTTCATTTTTTTTCTGTGTGGATTCTAGACGAACTCTTTCTGACTTGGCTAAGGGTGCCTAGGAAACAAACAGTCTGCTTTACAACAGGACATAACAATGGGTAAGAGAAAATGGAAGAGCAAGGAGGGAAAATTTGCATGTGACCAGGCAATCAAGAAATTTTGAAGTCCGAATACTTTCCAACAAGAAAACTTTTATTCAAGAGTTAGGAGTAAATTGCAAGTGCATCATTTTATGTTGGGAATTGGTGTTTGTACCTGGCAAGAAATTGTGCTTTTCCTGGCAGATGCCAGCAGGCCAGGTGCACAGATTTTTGTCCTGTGGGTGGGTTTCAGGTTGGTGCTCCCTGTGAACAAATCCACCAAAAATTTAGTTGTTCCCAGCAGGTATATCCTGGTCTTCCCATTTCCAAGTTAAGACTGGATAGTGGCTGATGCAGAAACGATGCTTAGCGAAAGAAGTGTCACAGATTCTGCGCCTGTAACTCCAGTTCTTATTTCTGTGTGCAAAATTCCTGAGCACTGGGCCCAGGAGCCAAAGGAATGGGCATGTCTGGCTCTGGGAGAAGCAGTAAAGGTGCCAGGCTGTGCATCTGGGGCAGGTCTGGCTGGTGAGTCCTGTGCTCCCCTTTCCTTTCAGGCACAGATCACGCGCCAGGGGTCAGGGGTCTCACTAGACAAACTGTATTTCATCAAAAGGTATTTTTAATCTGTTCCTGTAAAACCTTCCCAAATCCCAGGGAGAGCAGCAAAAGAGCTGTGTAAGTTTCAAAGACTTTGGACAATCTCATTAAAGAAAAGAGATAAAATACAAAGATGAAAGTAAAGCTGCTTAGAAGGGACAAAGATCCCAGACATCAAAGAGTTTTCCCCCTCTTGCTTTACCCTAAAGCTCAGAAGAGACATCCAATATTGCACCACTTTATCTCTCTTTGTATATCATCCATCAGCACTAAAAATCTCTCAAAGATGTCTCCAAATTGTTGCCAAAGTTGTCATCCAGTTGTTGTACTAAGGAATAACCTGAAATAGTCTCCTAAACTTTGGGGACCAAAAGCTACTACCAACCTTTACCAGGTCACACAGACCGCCTCAGATTCTTAGTGCCAAAATGTTACTGGACAATGCAGTAGAAGTGATCTGAATTTGAGCGCTTGGTGTAGCATCTGGGGACCACAGCTTGGGAGGCATTCAGCCAGACAATCCAGGTGCCTTGCCATGCTGGGATCAGCGCCTTTATTACAGTTCCCTGGTAAATGGTGCCTCTAAGGAGAGCAGTGATATTTCTTCACAAATGGCCCACAGCCATGTACCCTTCCTGTCCTAAAGGGAGCAATGTACAGAGCCAACACAGAAATTCCCCAGAGCATAGAGACAAGGGAAAGAAGAAAAACCCCTCGGGAGGAAGGGAGGATATTTTGGTGGGTTGCAGTCAAGTTTACAAGCCAGGAGAAAAAAAAAGGTCTGGAGCCCTTGCTCTTCGTGTCAGTTTGTATGAGGCTGAGTGAGTGAGGACCAGTGGTGTTGAGGCTCTAGGGCAGTAATAGGGCCGTGCTGCAAACATTAATTGTTCTCAGTTTATGTTACAGCCGGTTGATGTTGACCTGGGTTAAGTGGCAACAAATGAAAGGGCAGTAAATGTAAAAACAAAAGCATTAACATGGGGTGTGAAAGTGGTGTCAAAGAGCAGGAGCAGAGCACAGGGAGAGGAAACCACTGCTCCCAAGGATGACCTGAATGAGCAAGAGGGCCACTTTCCTAGGAAGAAAAGTCCTACAACACTTGAGATGAGCTATATTTCCTTCCCAGAGGGATTAATTTTATCTTGAAGAGTCCTGTTTCCTTTCATGTTTAGTAATTGAAACTTTAAGGCTTTTCAGAGTAGCATTATTTGGTAGCACCATCGGAAATCCTTAAATATAGCCTATACTACTAAAATAAATTAATAGCAAACTCTCTTTTGCTCCTCCCACTTGAAGTGCTCTATTAAGCAAATGAAATAGAGGCATTCAGGCCCTCTCCCTTTTTATTCTTCCTTGTGATTAACTGCATAATAAAATGATATTAAGTGGGTATAAATTTTAAACAGGCCCATCTAAATGACAAGCCATTATAACTACAACAATAAACAAGGGCCATATTTTTTGTGGAGCATTTAAAAGTAGCATGCATATGTACCATGGCTGCTCCAGCTCCGCTGCTCGCAGCCAAGGCGAGGAGCTGCCAGGAGAAGCAGCCACCCAGTGCCTAGCCTGCCTGTGCACCAGCCCCTGGTCCCCTTGTTCCTTGTTTGCAGGCTTCAGCACTCTTAGGGATCAAAATTAAAAGCAGAAAAAAAAATATAGCTTTGGCCAGCGAATTTGGTTCCTAGATCTTGCTGCAGAATGGGGGTGGTTTTTTATTATGGGTATCACTTCTGCTCCTGTGATCTGGTTCAGTTTTTCAGGAAACCAGGCCAATTCAGCAAACTGAACAACATTGCCAAGGCTTAATTTTCGTGCAGTTCAGGCAGCGCAGAGCACTACTGAAAAATAACTGATGAATGCAAAAACAGAGGGTTCCCTGTGTCCAAAGAGCAAAGGTTCAAGCAGGCATCTGTCCCAGTGTGTCTGCCAGCAAACACGTTTGCATTAAAAAAAGAAAAAAAAAAAAGCATCCTATAGCCATGTATTTAAGAGGGCACATCACAGTTCATTTCATCTTATTCGCATACCATCTCTATCTTGTGGGTGACTAGGAACCCTTAATATGATCAGATGGACTCTGTTCACAACATTTACAGCTCCAACAGCTGGTGTTACTGAAAGTCTTTGAACATTTTGCTGTCTCTGTAAAACATTTCCTTCATAAAACTATTAATATAAGCTATTAATAAATTATTATCAGACTCCAGCTAGGTCAGACTGACTTTCTAGTAAATACAGGCCTCATGGGGATTTTACAGTAACAGACTGAGTCCAGGAATAAATTTTGGATGGAGAAGTTGGTGACCTTTTAAGTAAAACCCAACTCCTCTACATCTCAGGAACCCCACTCCTGCAGCAGGTGGGTCAGGCCGCTCCTGAGCGCTGCTGAACTTGGAAGATTTTGCTCTCAAGCCCACTCACATAAACACTCCTGGTTGTGTCAAGACAACAGAGCTAGAGAACTACTCTAGCCAGTACATCAAATGCTGGATTCGTCCTCTCATCTCTTTTCACTAAGAGCATGTCTTTTATTTTATGCTGTTGCAGACACAAATCAATTGCAGAAATAACGCCTCTGCCTATGTAATGGGCTTATGGAAAGTTAGCAGAATGGAAAAGTTTTATTGAGCTGATGAGCAACATACATCTGTCCCTGCTTGCATACAGAGATTAGCATGCAGGAAACAACAGTGGAAATACGGGCATGTTCATCCAGACATTCTCCTTCAAAACAAAAGTAACTCTTCCTATCACTCCTGTTGTTATTATAGTCTGCAAGTGTGCTGCTGACCCCTACTAACCATCTCATTAAAATAAACTTGTGATCTGCAAATATGCAAAGTCACCTTCTCACCCTGCTTTGGAAAAGAGCTCAGCTGTTATGCTTGGAGACACATGAGACACAGGTATAGATCACTTGTAATTTCATTAAGGCTGCAGAGTCTTATTATCAGTTCCTCATTTAGTGCAATTTACAGAAAAACAACAGTTACGCTAAACTCAGAAGAGCATTTTTCTCTGTTCTTTTTATTGGTCACTTTCCAATTGGAGTTCACAGTTCGACTCAAGCTGTTTGACGGAGTGCTTGTTCATCTGTAACCGATCAGCCTGGCGAGGAGCGCATCCCCACTGAGGCCAGAGCTTCCCAGAAAGGCACTGCAGGAGACGAGTCATTCATAGAAATGACTCTAAAAGGTCATTTTGGCTAAATACCATGCCATAAACTAAATTGTAATTGTCCCATGCTACTCCTATATATGGTCTTAGGGACCCAGCCTCCTCTAAACAAGGAGGTATCTTTCCTATTCTTTCATGAGCTCTGCCCGAGGCTCTTAATACAGAGTTTAGTAGCTAATAGCTTTTCGGGGAATCGTGTAATAGTTCAGATCCTCTTGGAAAGTGCCTACCTGTGACTATAAGCAAAGGTTAATTGTATCCTTGAGGTGTAAGGTAGAGGAAAAGAAGAAAATCAAACAAACAAATTAGGCTGATTAACAGTCTCACTTCTCCCGGCGTTTACAGGAGATAGTGTGCAGCCTGCTAAGACAAACCTTTATAGTCTAAGGAATCAGGCATGGCAGCTCTTTAGTATGCTGCTGCTGTTGGCTCCTGATACTCCTTACGTGGCTCACAGGAACCTCCGCTTGCTTTCATATACCTCCTGCTGTTTGCAGATTGCTCGTCCTGCTGCTTTGACCTAGGTGGAAGCTCAGGCATTTCAAAACTGAATTTCTCCCAAGGCTAGGATCAAAAATGGGCTTGGAACATAGGATCCCATGGATCTGAAGGATGCAGGGAAGTTTACTCTTATGAAAAGACAGAGACAGAGCACTTGAAGCTCCCGTTACCATCCCTCGAAGAACCGTGGACAGTTGCTATGTTTAGCAGCAGAGGAAATGAGGCTTCGAGCTGTGGATTAGGTCTAGAAATCTCTGGCTTGCAGCCAGCAGCACAGGGAGCCAAGGAGCGCACTTGAAAGAGAGTCTATATGAGAAGCCAGAAGGATTGGCCTAGATTCCCCAGATAAAGCATTTCTCTCTTTCTGGATGGCTTCTGGAGGAAGGTGCTGACAGACAGGCTAACAGGGACTCCAGTTCCTTTGGATCATGATACACGCTCACGTCACATTTTTGTGTTTTGTCCTTTTTGTTCTTCTGACTTATTGATTCCTCTGAGGGAGGAAGGGCATGCTGAGTTCAGCAGTGGGCTGTTCAGCTGCTTATTTCCAGAGAGGAGCCAGAATCATAGAAATCTGAGGGAAGGACAGCCCTATAAATTCCAGGTGGGGCAGGATTCTCCTGATTTTATTGCTCTAAGTGCAAGTCCACACAGTATTTCTGTCAAGCACACAAATACCTTTAAATAACTGCACCTTCATCCTCCATGGTGAGGTCGCCACCACCCTGCGGTTCCTGTGGCAAAGTTTTCTAGAGGATAGGGAGCTGAAAGTTGTGTCCAGTGTGAACGTGCTCCCCAAGCCTTGGGTGAGTGTCAGAGAGGGTGCAAGAAGCAGGAGTGTTAGCATTGCTCCTGGTGCTCTGCATATCTTTGCAGTATCTTCACAAAGCACCTAAGAACTGAAATACAACTACCGGATCGTTCCTGCATTAGGAGTCAGGTGCTAAATTTTAGCAGTGAATCCTTCTTTTTGTATAACCTAGATTTTGTCTATTTCTAGCAAAACCACTGAAGAGCTACTCCAGAAAAAGAGCCTGACTAAGCAAATCTTCTCCCTGGTGTGATGGCAGCATCCACAACAAATTTGACCAAAAACTCACAAGCAATGCAAACACTAGAGTCTCTACAAAAACTGTTTTCTAACAAAACATTATCCACTCAGGAAATTAATTCATACGCCTAATTGGTTCAGAGAAATAATCTTCAGCACGATCCCTTAAGGACTTTGACGTAATCTTTTTTTATTATCCCATGCTTGCTGTTAAGGCCTGGATAATTTTGTCACTTTGGGGATCAACAGGTAGTTTTTGTTTCTTTTGGATAAAATTGCCACAGAGTCAAAGGTGATGCATTGGTCAGCAATGATTGTTTCAGCTAAGTCAGCGGAAACATGGCCAGGAGGAATGTGTGGTGGGATGAGGGAGGCTGAGGGGGTGCTGGCTGCGCTTTTTCCCCTGATGGATGAAGGTGTCCCAGACAAGGCACTCTCCCTGTTTACATCTGCTAAGAAAATGTCACAATTCTGGGTGCAGCTCACTTCTGGCAAGCAGCTACCACGAACCTGGGCACCCGTTTAAGCTCTCCCATACATTTGTGTACTGTCTCCCTGTCCCAAAGAGAGTTTCATCCCCTGAATCCACCTCCCAGGATGCTGTGAGATGTGGAAATTTTCCATTGTGTGGCAGCCACACTCTTTTAATTAAACAGAAAATATCAAGTGAGCTCAACTGGTGGACAGCATTGACATTAGCTTAAACTTGGCTTATATTTTGCAAAGCAAGGTAACAGTCAGACCCCTCCAGAGAGACCCCATGAGCACATTGCCTCTGTATGTGACCAGCACCGGCCGTGTCAGAGGCTAAGCCCCTCATGTCTTCAGACAAAGCCATCTGTGCCAGCATCCCTATCTGCTTCAGAAGAAATAAGCAGTTGAGCTCAGGTGACCTCAGTTTAATCAGATGAAGCCACACCAGCTGAAGTTACCTGTAGCAGCACAGGCAAGGCTACATAAACAGCCTCACCGCAGCCCTGAGGTTGCTGCCTCTAGCAGGGTGCTGCTGGGGAGGTGCAGAGCAAGGAAGTTTTCCAATGGGTGACAAGATTTGTAGAGTATCTGCCTGACAGCATTTGATGTTGTTTGAAATTGTGTTTGATGCTAATTTACCTTGAGTTTGTTTGAATAAGCTGAGATGATATCAAATGGGTTTAAGTCTCTGCAGAATTTTCATAGGCATGGAGTATTTTCCACCTGACTAAACGGCAGAGATATCCGGATAACAGAGCCCCATTGGTGCGTGTAATCCAGATCTTGCTTTTGATTTATAAGGGGCTTTGAGATGTGATTTAAGAAGCACTAGACGTGAAAAAACTTATCAGAGGTACAAGCTATTTTTATTTCATTGAGGAGCATAATTGAATTTATTTACTTTGCAGTATCTTGTTACATAGCAGTTCAAAGCAATAAAAGAATGAATTGTCTAGAGAGGGTTAAAATTCAGAAAGCCAGTTACATGAGTGGACCTGCATTGTCAAATACAACTTTAAATATATTTCTTTCTCTGGATGATGATATGGAAATTAAAACATTACTCATGCTCTGTTCTAACCAAACCAATAATCTACGCACCAGATGCATAGCCCACTGGTTACTTTGTACATTGCCAAAAAGGCTTCTCTAGTAATTTGTTTAAAAACTGTTTTTTGGCATTTGCATACATAAATGGGGTTTGGTTTACCTTCCCGTGTTTAATAAAAAACAGCTGCAGAGAACATTAAGTGTAATTTCAAGGAAAATCATCTCAGAACAGATTGGAGTCTATAGCTTTGTATTTACTGAGTAACACTTATTTTCTGAAATAAGCTCAGCAAATTCATTTCCTGTTGTTTTTATTAGTACACCGGTACCTGGGGGCATGAGCTGGGGATTAAGGCTTCGTTGTGCAAGGTGCTGTACAAACACACATAATGAGGAGGTAATAAACAGAGGGCAAGTCTGTTATCAACCAGCCAAAGACATTTAAGAACATTAGGAGGGCCATGCACCTCCTGTCGTCTAGAGCTGATGAAAACCTGGAACTTATATTCACAAAAAAAATGTGTGTGTGTGTGGGAAATGTATCTTTCATTTTAAAAAAAAAAAAAAAAAAAAAAAAAAAGAGAGAACTTTATGCCAAAATGGAAAGAAGCTTGTTCTGCAAGCATTTTGGAGCAGCTATATTTGTAATTTTGCAGCTGCCAGCAGTGCAGTAGGTGCTTGCACCATCCCACTTCAGAGAGTTTTGCTCTTAAGTTTTCATGCAGCAAAGCTGAAGATAAAATAAAAATTCTGTTGATGAATCTGCAAGACTCTCATCTTCAAGGATTAAAGTTTTCAGCAGTGAACAGAAAGGGGATTGATGATGTGTCTGAGCTCAAGAGGAGTACTAGTCTTTGAGAGGCATGAGTGAGGGCGGGAGAGCACACAGAAGGTGAGCTCCTCTGACCAAGCCATGGCTCCTGGAGCAGAGCTTGCCTGCACATGTGCGAATGCTGCTTCTAGCTGGGGGCTGAAGGAGCGCTGCTGCAGCTAGCGATCGACAGGAAGGCAAGGGAAGCAGAAAGAAACCAATTTTGCTATGAAGCTCAAGAGCATTTTGCCAGACAAACCCCAGCAGCAGGTCTGTAGGCTGCCAAGTGTTCTCCCATTTGATGAAGGCACTGGAAACCAGCTGACTATAATTTGTGAAAATTAGGATGCTGATCCAAGAGGATTTATGCAGGTTTTTTTTTTTTGTTGTTTTTTCCCCTCTGGAAGAAAGTAATTGTGTCTGATGTCCTGAAAGATTTGTGGAATTACTGCACTGCTCATGGTTGCCCTTTTGAGGGAAGACAGAAATCCTCCCTGGACATCAGAGCAGCCCTGTTCCACTAGGAATTGCCAGGGGGTTGGTGCTTCCTACAGAGCCTGAGCAGGTTTGTGGCAGCACACATTTCTGGTTGCAGCTGGGACCAGAAGCAGCCAAACTGTTCTGCTCTCTTTTCCTCTTGCCAGGGGAACGTCAGGCTGCTGATGGGACCATCTATAGAAACAGCTCAGAACCAGTCTCTGCCTGCCTTTACATCTGGAACAATGTGGATGCTTCACTGTATTTACCTCAAACTCTCTGGTTAGATATCAGAAAAATTCCAAAAGCTGCTGTAGCTCCTGCTGCTGGATGTATTCTCTGGATAAAGCCCTTCCGAGTCCACAAATCCTTGAATTACACAGCTCTGGTTTGGCTCTGAGGAGCTCTCCCAGGGGAGGCAGCAGGGCATGGGTTAAGCACCATGTATCAGATGATTTGTGAGGGGTAATACTTCTTCTTTCCTTTGGGGTTCTTGAGGCTTAGATCACATTAGATGAGCTTTTATGCTGAAGCCCTTTGTTTTCCAGTTTCTGCTTGTATTCTAAATTTTATTTCTAATCTCAGAACAGCAAGGCATCCAAAACAAGTTTTGTTGCAAACCTCCATGCAAGTTCACTCTGAATCACTTTGTTATCACCAAAACAATCCACTTCTTCGTAACTTCAGATCAGATTCAAGTGGTCCTACTTAGGCTCAGTATTTTTTTACTCTCTTCTGATGAAACTACAGGATACAGCTCCACTGCACATGAATCAGAAAAACAAGTCTTGCTTTTGTTATGTTACATCAAAACAAGAAACTTTAGAGGATTTTACTAGCTCAGGATTGGTTCCTCAGTGTTTGAGACTCAGATCTCATTAATATTCTGTGTTAGCTTCTCTGCTGCTTCTTTGAAAACCTGGGCTAAATACCCTGAAATCAAGTTTGTATTAAAATATCATTTGTAAAGCAATGTAAATAGGTGGTTTGAAGATATTTTAAGATTTTTTTTTTAATCTTCTAGTAAGTGGTTCAATACATCATAGCATGGAATGGGAATGCTCCGGAGGACTCTTCTTATAGGTGAAATGTGATCTGAGGAAATCATGGCATTTGGGGAGGACGGCTTTGTGTTGTTGGGCTGGTTCACCTGCCACATCCCTTAGCAGTCTAAGAACCCGGTAGATGGGTATACTACCGATGAGAGAGCAAAGCATTTAGAGATGTTTTCTTCTCAGTGCAAATCAGATCAAAACATTGCTTTGGAATGTTAAAGTTGTGCTCAATATACAGTCACCTGTCCCTCCTAGGTAAAAGGGCTCCTGCTACCTGTATGGAAAAACTCCTGGTAATGCACCTACAGAGACAAGGGGATGGTAAAGCCATGTCTATAGCATCTATATTAATTCCTTACTGAGTATTTAGAAGTGATAGCAGGCAGTATGATTTGTGTAACGCAGTGTGATGTAAATTCTAACAGCAAGTGCTGGAAATACTTGATTAAGGCCATGGCAGAAGAGATAAGGAGAGGAGTGCTCAGCCAGAGATGCTGAGACATGGTATACGATACTGTTCTTCCCCAAATGACACAGAAGGCTATTGAACAGCCTGTTCCCAGTGTTACCCACTGGAAGAGAGGAGTCTCATGTGAAAGATGTGCTTGAAGGCTCATCAGCTGAGCCCAGCTTTACCCCTGATCCAGCACCGCTGCTGCGGATTGCTCAGCACTCCACAGCTCTGTTTGTTATCTTGCCAAAGCTAATTAAAATCAAGGTTAGCGGGTTGGCTGCAGGAAACCTGCTTGCTCCTTCCCTCTGCCACCGTAAGTCATTAATGAGCAGTGCAGTGAGCAAATGAGCAAACACACTCCTGCCTTTGAAATCTGAAGGACTAGCCTGGTTGTTACACGGGCACACCATAAGTCACAAAGATACCAAGCAAAAGCTTCAAAAAAGTCTTTTTCTATATTGCTCTGAGGGTTTCTTTGCTGTTCCCTTCCACCACCACCAATCCCTCGATAACAGATCCTTCCCCCGACAGGGAGCAAATCCCCGGGGGAAACAGCCTTCTGCCTTCACTGCCCCTGCTTCACCTCTGTTATAATGCTTCTTGTTTCTAATTGTAGCTAATTATATTTGCATAAAGGTTAATTGTTCCCAGGAGTTGAAGGAGAGTCAGCAAACACCCATGGGAAAGTAAGTGCTGAACACAGGGCTGTTGGGAGGTGGCTAGGACAGAGCTTTGATCACATCAAGGTCTGATGGAGCTGCATGGAGATCTTGGTGCTGCTCCCTCTGCACTGCCCTGGGCTTCTGCTCATCTCTGCTCAAGTTTCCTTCTTCTTTTAATTCTTATTTTTCCAGTCCCAAGGCCCTACCCCACCCTTTATCACAGCAGCCAATTTTCCCTGGGTTTCCTTCTTTGCCCTCTAGATGTGGTGCCCATCCATTTTCTAAAATTAGCCAACCTAAAATCTCTGTCCTTAGAAATGGACTTCTATGAAAGGCAGAGGGGACAAAGAAAGGGCTGAGAGAAGTGGGATTCATAGCCTAAATTTACTGATTAAAAAGCGCACTGGAGAAATGAAGTGACTGCTTCCAAATTGTGCAGAAATGTTGTGGCCAGCAACTGAACCCAGGTCTCTGAGTCCTCTCCCAGTGACTTTCCCACAAAACCATCTTTTATTTTGAGGCAGATGTGTTTCCATCTGAGGAGCAGGTTTCCTCAAACAGTGGCAAGATAATTAGCCCTTTACATGGATGTTTTCCTGATCTCTATGGCAAGTACAGTGACTGCTGGAGCAGAAATCACAGCTTTCCAGACCTTTCGGCAACAGTATCTATGTGGAGGGAAAGGCATCCTTCAGGCATCTGAAGGAGTGGGATTATGATTTAGATGCACATATAGCAGGGTTTTATTTTTAAACCGTTTATGCTGAACTTTAAAGAACTGTTTTAAAACAGCTTTGAACGATGGGAGATGTACAGTTAAAGGCAGCCATGAGGGTGGGGAACAACAAGAAAGGCACGAGAGGAAAAATACCCCCAAAATGTCCAACTTCTAGTAACATTTAAAGCCATATGTAAATCAATGATTACTTTAAACTATTCTGAGAAATGTCTAACAAGATTTCAATTTCCTACTGTCTCCATGGCAAATGCTGTGTGCCTGACAAAAAGCAGCACAGCCGCCTGTTTTCTCTGTACAAAAGGGAGACAGCAAGTCCATTAGTGAAATGAGCAGGGATTTGGGGGCTCTCATCTCACCTTGGCTGCTAACTCCTTGTCTGGGTTGTCCTTGGGGAATTCAGCTGACTTTGACCAAGGGTCCTCTTCTTGAAGCTATGGTTCATTCCCCTTCTGAGCAGCTTTGCTAGGAGGTGCATTCAGCCCATCAGGACACTTCTTACCAAGGCTTGTTCCATCAGAACTTCCCCTGTTTAACTATTTTGAGGGGATTGTTTCACTTTGATTAAATGATAAAAATGAAGCAGGGCTGGAAAGAAAGATAATCTTGTTTCCTGTGAGTAATCCACAGCTCAGGCAGAGATAGGAGCCTGGAAACTCCAGGAATTCAAGCCCCAAGTAATACCAGTGCTCTGAGTTTATCTGTGGCCAAGAAGGTTTTTTTAGTAGCTCTGAAACCAAACCTGTGCCTCATCAGTGCAATTTCTTTTTTAAAGTCAAAACAAAAGAAGAAAGCAAAGCCAAGATGTCACACTGATTTCTGTGAGTGAAAAGCTGAAGTTCAACAGGAAATTCCTCAAATAGCAAGTTTTCATTTCCAGATGGAACGGGTATTTTAACATTTCAGAATTGCCTTGGAATGGGGAACTCTGGCTTCCATCCACCTGTATCTGTATGCATGTACTCATATGTCTCAACAGCTTTGTGGCTGTTGCATGCATCAAAGGGGTAATGAGAGTGTAAATTATGGCTGTGTTTTTTATCCACGTGTTGAATACCAGTGTCACAGTAAATACAGCACTCAACACTTGGGCTGGGTTAATACCACAAAGGTAGAACAAATACAGGCATTAAGGAAAGTCCAGCACATCCAGGCTTTCAGCTGCCATGCAGCCCCACAAAAGTCCACAGCAATGGACTGTGGGTTAATTATTGTGGTGATTCCTATTGTGTGCACAGATGAGTGCCAGGACTGGCCAGCATAGGATGCCCCAGCATCAGCGCACAGTGGGTGCATTTTCAAGGAGTCTGAGGGAGGACAGGGAGGAAAGCAAATCTCATGCAGGGTGCAAAGATGGGCTCATGTTCTTCTTGGCATCAGGATGAGAGGCAAGGGGCATGAGCAGAAATGCAGTGAATTCTGACTGAACAGTAAAAAATTAAAAATGATTGTGCCTTATCCATCCTTGGAGTTATTTAGAAACTGCCTGGGCATGGTTCTGGCCAAGCTGCTCTAGCTGCCTTTGCCTGAGCAGGGTTTGGACCAGATGATCCCCAGAGGCCCCTTCTGTGATTTGGTGCCCATGCAAGCCACTTGGTGCCTGGTGAACACCCACCCTCTGATCCAACAGGTACATCTCTGACCTGTGCAGCAATGGTGCTTCTCTCCAGCTGGCAACCTGAGCAGGACTGAAGGGGCAGGAATCTGAGTCTATTCAGTTGCAGGAAAAAATAAATGAGTGAGACACTAAAAATATGTGCAGCACACTAAAGCAATCCCAAATATTTATATTGTCTACTGAAGTCTTTTGTTCTTCTTTATATTATACAGTATAATGAAGCAAACTTAGGATATAATATCCTTGCTGTATGTTAGACTGTCAAAGAATGACAGTACTATTATGGGTCATGAAACCCCAGGATGTTTAGTGAATTTACATAGCTTAGTATTTTAAAGAGTGAGTCATCAGGCTCCTGTCACTGTAATTCTGCTCAAGGGCTGAGTTTCATCAGCCACAAAGAGGCTTCCTAGTGAATCCAGCCCAGGATGCAGCAAGTTACTCCCTTTGTTCATCCTGATGCTTGAATCCCACCTTGCCCTCGTCTTTCAGGCTGTTGGGCACACAGTTTCTTGGGGATTTACCCTTGAGGAGGAGGTAATGCTCCTGCTCTAACCTGAGAGCTCCCGTCTGTCCTTGGGAGTCAATGGCCTATTGCAAAATGTTCTCAGGAGTTTCTCTTCAGCTGCTTTATTTACAAGGGCACAAGGAAAACAAGTTAATACTGCTTGAAAGCCATGGTTCTGAAGCAGTAACTTTAAACTAGCCCATCACTTTAGAAAGTAGCTGGCAGTTTAGGCTAACAGATCTCGTATAAGTTATGGAGGTGTTTCAGTTCACTGGCTCCTATCCTCATGTCTCAGGCAAGGTTATAACCATTTGGGTGGGAGCCTTGTTCAGTTTTACGTGGTTGCTGCCTTCTCCACTCGGGCAGGGCCCTTGTGTCTCTGCATGTGAGCGTTAGAATTGCTTGAATGAGAGATGTCCAGTGCAGTCCTCATGTGGTGTTTGAGCAGGATTTCTCAGGGGCTGCAGCCCAGGAGCTGTGCACCCTGGTGAGGGCATCATCCTAGAAGGGGCTGTAGCTGCAGTAATGCTTAGATGAGAGTGAATTCCCTGTGTGGCAATAATCCTGTTCTTCTGCACTATACATACTACGTCTGTTGCTTTCAGCTCCTGTTGAAATGAGATAATTGATGGTTTTGCATTCTCCTTGCTAGCCCCCAGGGTAACCAGGGTACAGCCAAAACTCACAGCAAGAAGGTGGCAGAAAGACCCCTGCCATTGCTTTCTGCTCTGCTGGAGTGACAGCAAGCACTCTGAAGGGAGCAGTGACAGGTGACAGCAAGTGTTAGGCATGACAGGCCGGGTAGACTCCTGATTCCTGGAGTCCCTTGTGATTATTCTAGATTTCAACTCCTCTTAATAAAAAAAAAAAAAAAAAAAAAAAAAAGCTAAAGGGAAGAGAATTTGTTTCTAGCTTCCAGGATTTGGAAGAGAAGCCCAGATCGTGTAGGACACATATCATCTGCATTACAGCTGCTCCCTTTTCCCCATTCAAAGGTCAAGAAAATACATTTTTTGAATCTAGGATCAGAGACATTTGCCAAGAGAAACTCAGTATTCTAGAGGGAAAATTGTTATTACTTTTGCAAAACCTGAAATTTCTGTAACAAGTAAATGTAAAACAAATGTGACATAAGGAGTAGGAAGGAGTGGGTGGGGGAAAGCGAGGAGATGAAGTAGAAAGTCATATCAGGGTTTAGCCCAAAGTCCCAATGTCAGCTCTGCCCCTTTGCAGCACAGGATTTACAGCACCAAGCTCCCCAGCAGACACACAGGGAGGTCTGTGCAGGAGGGCTGCAAGGCACGGACCATGCCTTGGTCCAGCTTTGGGCACCAGCATGCATTTGGCTTCATTGTTGCATTTTTGCAGTAATAACTAGAAGCCACAATAAAAAATGTACTGGGAGTCAGCGTCGGATGAGGAGCTATTTCAGGTCAAAGTTCTCAAACTACGCTGAGTATCTAAATATACCAAGGACATTCACACGCTGTTTAGCAAGCAGACATGAGCTCACGCTGCTCATGTTCCAGATTGAGCCTGCCCCAATCCACAAATTAAGCAGCTACATTCAAAGGTGCTGAGCTCACACTAATATTCCTCATATGTGATTTCTGTTCTGCAAGCCATCTCAGGAAATGCTGTCATTGATATTTATAGAACTATCATTCCTTTTCCATTTTCTCCTGTTTGGAAATCAAATGTTTTGTGAACAGCTGAAAGGATCGTCTTGTATGATGCGAAACAGCTCCTTGTGTACCCATGCATACAGTCCACATGTGTAGTACACAGGTATTGAGCTGCTCTGAGCAGCTATCTGAGAGAAAAGAAATAAAAAACAGGCATTTAGGTGCAGCAAGGCAGACTCTGCATTGCTCCTTATTTGAGGAATTTGCCAGTAGCACCACTGGCCGGAACAAGCATGCAGCAAGAGAAGGTTGCTGGCAGAGCAGCTACTTGTGCAGGGTAGCAGCACTGCAGGGCTTGGGCTGGGCATGGTGCATGGTGCTCTCCTAGCTGTGCCCTTCATCCTGGTATTGCCTGTGCACCTGTACTAGGTTAGGAGTTGGCCATCCAGGTGAGATCCTGCAGGGTGGAAGCAGGAGCAGAGACACGCTTCTCTTTGCTCCCTGGGACCCGGATTCCAGAGCTGGGGCAGTCCTCTCCCCAAGGCAATGTGCTGAGTGCACTACAGCATTTTCCATTTTGTCACGTATCTCTCAATTGATTTTTTTCAGTGTTGTGCTTTGGGGTTGTCATTAGCTACAGATTGATGGGGTTTGAGCAGCAGCAGGGGGCTGCTTAATGGCGCGGGGCTGCTCCAGCTCACCAGCAGGCGCACGTGCTCCTCGGAGATGTTCAGGAATTTGCCTTCCCTGGCCTCTCTCGAGCTGGTTGTCACAACTTCCCTGGCAAAGAAGCCTGCGTTGGAGGTCTGTTGCTGAAGACAGCTGGTAGAGGTGCTTCAGGCAGGGCTGATGTGTGCATTCATGCTGATGAGCAGGCTGGGGGCTCCCTCCTGCAGCGGTTTGGGTGGCACAGCACCTGCTGCTGCGGCCTTGGATGCTCTCTCAGACAGGAGCTGAGCGAAGGGGCTGGGGTATATATATATATATATTTTTTTTTTTCTTACTGCGTATGGTAACAAAAGCTTCTGTCTGTGAAATTGATGTTTTTTAGGAATATGTCAATTCTGACAACATTTATATTTCACATGTACATAATTGAAGTAAAGTGTCTTAATGTCAAAACATCCTGTTGTGATGTTTTCACAGCAGCTGGTGGGGGGGGGTGTTAAAAATGAAATTCACTTTTTCAATACCAAAATCATTTGAAAAAAAATGAGTCTAGACTTTCACAATTTATTTAAAAAAAAAAAATAAATTATTTATTCTTATGGAATGCATTAAAATGTGAAACTTCCAATTTCTGCCACTTTAAGGAAATGGAAAATGAGTCTGCCTTACCTGCTCCTCCCCGGCCTGGACTTAACTTAATTAGAACAGTTTCTTCTGCCCATAACTGGCCAGATACCCTATACTAATAAAGACATTTTCCTCTCCACCTCCCAGCACAGACTACGCCATTTATGTGAACAAATTAATCTCCGGAACTTTCAAGATGCAAAGAAACATTTGGCAGCTGGGAACCAGGGAGATGAAGGCAGAGATTTTGTAACCTAAAGCAGGTAAGTGTGTGGTTTTGTTTACAAAATGCCAAGGTCAAGGAGTTTGCTTCTTCAGGGGTCTCTGACCTGCATCTCAGCCCATGGTAAGGCTGGACCCAGATCTAGGAGCATAGTTTTAACCAGCTGAACGTTCGTCTTCCTTGGCTCACGTGCAACAATAACTTTCAAGGCTGCAGATTAACAGAAAATGACACTTCTGTCTAATGAGACACCGAGGGAATCACACCAGCTCCCACCCTACTGGGAGCAATCTGCCTCACAGAAGTGCCATGGTGCTCTCACCCAGACATCCCTGCCTCCTGGTTCATTACTGCAGGAGCAGCAGGTGGTACGAGAGGTGCCTTTCATCCCTAGCAGGGGCAGCTGTGAAGCCTGCAGCGAGGATCAAGGGGCTGCATCCACCACTTGGCTTTGCTGGTGCTCAGGGAGGTGCAGGAGGTGGTCCTGGGGTGCACGGCGGGGCTGTGTCCACATGCAGACAGCTTGCTGCCTTCTGTCCGCAGCCCTTCCTCCTCTTATCTCCCCACAGCCTGGCCACACTCACGTGGATTCGGTTTTTAAACAACATACTAAAAAAATCCTCAGAGGTGAAATAGCGCCTGCTCGTTGCAGCTGCATAAAACGCTTTGCCCAGGCAATTGCACAGGTTGGTTAACTTTAAGTATGCCAAGCAGCACTAGAGCAGGGAGACCCCAGAACAAAACACACGACATCTGGCTGCTTTTACAAGGCTTCCAATACCCAGTTACTTGGCACACTTTGTCAAAGGCATTTTACGACACGCAAATATTTGCAATATAAAATCACAGCTTGAGTCCTTAACTTGTTTTATCACCACAGCTGAGGGAATTAGATGTTTAGTAAGATCCACTTGAGCTCAGTCACATTTATGAGCCCAGCACCCCCTATTCTCTGGATGGCCCGCATTGTCATGTTAAACTGACAGCTCTGCAGCATGGAGCAGCTAGATCATCTGGCTAGATCTTTCTGGTTTATTGCCCTTGGAAAGTCTGGGCAGGCTGCAGACCCAAAGAACGGCAATTGAAGACACACATGCACAAGGGAGAAGTCTGTAATCTTCTGGCTATACCTAATTTTCCTTGCCTTTTAGTGTTTTGAAGAAGTGTGATAGCCTTAGAGGTGCTATGTCTTTCAGTTTGCGAGGTTTCTCCAGGCTAGGACTAAAAAGCATCCTAGAAAGACACTGTCCTTGGAGGCAACGGTTGGTGGCAAATTTCCTGCATCTCTGTGGAGAAATCTGTTGAGACTTTGATCTGGGTGCCCCTGAGAGCAGCCTGGAGGTGCTCGGTCCATGCTGCCAGCAGAACAGCCTGTTTTCTGAGCAATGGCCAGAGCTGAGTCCTGAGAAGCTTTGTGGGGCATAACACTTTGATGTGAAGGGTTTCTGGAGAAGGAAACTGTAAAACAACAAAAAAATCCCATTAGGTTTCGGTGTTTTTGGTACAATAGCAATTCTTTAAAAAACGATTGACCGGGTGTAAGTGCAACGAAATTAATGGATGGTTTTAAGCAAGAAGTACAGGAGAGGTAATGCTCTGCCCCATAAACACTTCGTTTGGGCACAGAGAGACTATTAATTTTCATGATTCTTCATACCACGAGACAGAAAAGTAATAGTTCAAGTCGTGTATGATGAAATCTAATGTTATGGTATAATTTTTTCCCATTGATCGGGCCCTAGCCTATCTGGGGTGATTTATAGGAATAACTAGGGACAGGAACTAACTGCAGCATTGCAAGGGCCAGTTAAGTTTATGTGGTGTACTGATGTTCAGAGTTAATAGGTTTTAAATTATAGCCTATGTAGTGCTCCTACTGATGCAAGCTATCCTTGGGGGTCTGAACAGGAGGGGAAGGTGTTGCAGGAAGGGCTGGCAGAGCTGGTAGCCACCACGCCAGCTGCATCGGGATCACTTGGGTGTCACTGGCTGTCAGCAGGGAAACAGCAGGCAAAACAGCTTCTGGTCATAGCAAAAAAAAAAAAAAAAAAAAAAAAAAAGAAGGCCTTGTGCTCAAGGGTGTAAATCAGCTCTGTGTAGTCAACAATCAATGGAGCTTCCCTGATCTATGTGAGTGAGGGTCTGGATCAGGAATTCAAAGCCAAAAATCTTAATGCTCCTTTAACACGGGTGGAACAGAACCAGTTCTCTGGTGTCCAGGGCTCTAGAAATGCTCAAGGGATTGTAGGCATCTTTCCTTGCCCTTTTAATGCACAAAAGGCTCAAGGAAAGACTTCAAATTTGATTTTTTTTTTTTTTTTTTTTTTTTTTTTTCTTGCTGAGAATATCTGGGAGGCTCTTGCAGCTCTACACAAAAAGGATTAAGCACCCCAGCTTACCCAGTACTCCATCTTCCAGCCTTACTGGGCAGCCATCACATCATTGATTGCTCTGGCACTATGGTCACCTCTCCTGACACCTGTCTGTCTCTTCTTGAAGGAGAGATATTAGATTTCCTCAGTTCCCAAGGCAAAACCAGGGATCAGTGTTTCTTTCTAGCCTAGACGGAGTTGGCAAAGTAGCTTTTGTCTGCAAGTGGTGGCCTGGCCTCGTTCTCTCAAGACTTTTGAAGCCATAGAGAAGAGGTTGTCTGCCTCGTGGCCATTTCCCTGCTCAGAAACCAACACCCTCAGCCTGCTGCAACTGAATGCAGCCACTGGCAGCACAGAATTGCCTAGAAGAAACTAAGTTCCCCAGAAGCAGACATGAAAGATGGCATAGAAATTTTTACCAAGGCAACTGTCCATGCTGATATCAGACCCCATACCTCAATGGAGGTAGTCTTAGAGGTAAACATGGTCTTGCCTCTGTTCTATGGTTTTTGGTTCAGTAATGTTAAGATGTAATTCCAGGAGCTCAATATCATTCCATGACTCATATGCAGTTTCAAGATGGTGTAACCAAATTAAATAGTGCCCATTTTGTACTGGCAACTTGGTTTGGTTTTAGCCAAGTTGAATGCACAAATGTTTTTGAATAGAATAATTCCTTCTATGCAGTAGAAGCAAGGCAGGGTGTCTGTTTAAATGAAGATTAGGTGTGGAAGTTTTTTTTTTCCCAAATGCTTTGTTGAATTTTGAAAAGAAACAAGCAATTAAATCACTTCAAAAGAAATTTGAGGCAATTGAACACATGTGCCCTGAGCAGGAAGAAAAAAGCTTCCCTTCATGCACCATAATGAAGAGATGTGTTTATAAAAAAGTTCTAGTGACTCTGCCTGCTATAATTCTTGGATTTCTGTGAAAGGGTTTTTTCCTTAACTTAGGCATAGAGCTGAGTTTGCTCTAGACTTGCAAATCAGTGCAGAGAGATTTTTCTCTGGAGGCATTTTTTGTCTTTATCTCCATTGACAGGAGAGGGAAACTTAAGCAACTATGCTCCTAATGAAGGCGTTTGGGTCACGTCTCTGGCATCTGAACATTACTTATTCTAGATCAGTCATGAGGTTGTGTTGCTGTCAAGTTATGAGATCAGTCTAGAGCCGAGGCTAACTTTATTGCTTTTATGTCAGTCAGGACCGACAGACATTGATGTAGTGCAAGTCATTAATAAAAATAACAATAGAAATGCCAAAGGTGTCACAAGCTGTGCCTTGTGCTGCAGTAAATGATGGCACAAGATGCAGGGCGCAGGTGAGAGGGGTTATTTGGAGCTAGCTGGCTTCTGTACCTTGTGCATTCACCCATGTGGGGACATAAATTCTGTGTGTCCCTGGGCTTCAGGATGTGCTCTGAGATATGTCAGGCAACTTGGAAACAGCAACTGCAGTGTTGAGGCACTGAAAGACTGAGCTGAAAGCTAGGAAATATTCCTGCTCCCTTCAGCTCCTTCTTGATGACATCCAGGGAGGGTTTACACCTGCAGAACAAAAGGCCCTGATTTATTTGTTGTGGTAAGAAATACGGAAAATGTCTAAACTCTGATCGCCACCTAGCCCTGGTGCTTCTACCAACCAAAAGGCTACAAGTTCGAGAGAAAAGGAAAGGTTGGTGTTTTCTTATTCTTCCATTTTTTTGCCCCATTTTTCTCTGTCCCTATTTTTTGGTATAGCTTTTATCTTGATAGTTTCTTTGATGCCAAAGCCAGAATTTCAATTACTTTTGCTTTGCTTCCTCTCTGTTTTGCTATGTGTTGCTATGGGAACAGTACACATCCATTCAGAGACCTGATCCAAATGATTTTTTGAAACAAAATAAATACTTTTTTCATTAGTTGTCTGGTCTCAGCCCCTGCCTGTTCTAGTTTGGGCATCCAAATATATGATTTCCTGAAGAATAGTGTTCAAGAACCTGTGAAGAAGTTGTTCTTGGTCACAAAACAATGAGGATTTTGGCTTTATGGTTATTACTTCTCAAACAAGATATGTTTTCCACCAGAAAGACAGTGTGGAGATGTTATTTGCATGTACATAGAAGACTTGAATCTTCTTTGTTACAGTCCTATTAAGAACCTTTAAACTCGGCGCACAGTAAAAAGAAGAGCTCTTCTTACCCAGGGGTCTGAATACCCCACCTTCCTTCATCCCCAGTGCGACTTGGCTAATTCATTCCTCTAACCAAGCTTACAATTTCTCTCCCAGGTCTTGGTAGGAAAGGAGTGATGCAGCCTATCTCTAATCCCAGACCTGACCCTCCAGCTCCATGCATGCAGGGCAGTTTGGATCCCCACAGTTTGGTGGCTCTTTCTAACAAGCTTTCCTCAGGATCAATAGCTGCTGCTGAACTGTTTTTACCCTTAATGTCACTGTTTTTCAAAAGCTGTTTGCCTCTCCCCTACACACAGCCCACACATACGCAGATACCCCCTTACAGCCCCCATCTGTCAGACACAACCAGCTTTGCAGAAGGCTGTGGGTTTGCACTGGGGTTTCTTCCAGCACCGAGTCACTCTGACATGCTACAGAATCAGCAGCATTTTGCACAGAACAACGTACAAGGGAGAACAACATCTTTCCAGACAGCAAGTGAGGGCTGAGCAAGTTCAGCAACAACTCCTTCCCCCTGCAATAGCTCTGCTCTGAATCCTGGCTCTGCAGCTGTGCCTAATCTCTGCTTTGCTCTGATATACAGCACGCACCAGTGGTGCCTAGGGATGGGCAAAGGGGAGGACGAAGATCGATCTGCTGCTTCCTGCTTTTCTTTCTTCCCCAACTTCCACCTATTTTCCACCCCTTGGAACTTTTAGCCAGGCCTCCAGGCACACCTTGCAAGCCCTACTGGCTCCAAGGTCCATTTTTTTCCTGCTTTACAGCTGCTCTGATCTGTGAGACCAGACCTGGTCCTTCCCTTTCCTCAGCAGCCCATCAGCAGGAGGCGGGGAGATGCCAGGAAGCCAGCTGGAGGGGCAGCAGCAGGTTCTGTGTCCTTGGAGAGGCATCACCCATGGGGTGAGGCACCCAGGAGGGGGGCATCTGTCTGCTCTTCCAAAATCTGGAGGCATCAGCCTTGCTGCAGGGTTTATCCACTGAAATTACACCCAGGAACAGCTCTGTTCCTGCCTCTCTCTCATCCTTCTATGGAGATACAAAGGAGTTAACCTTTGCAGGGGGTAATGATTATTGCTTCTTGGTTGCCCTGTCAATGAAGCAACGCAGCAATTACAGCTCCTGGCTTTAGTTAGACCTCTGAAAGTTACAGCTGCTTCTCAAAGATCATGAGTGGCACTCATCTATCACTGGAGATGCAGTAAAGAGAGACAGGCCAATCTGTAGTAAGCAGGTTTATTTCATTTCTTCTGACAGCACCTATAGATTAGAGGGCTGCCATGAAGACACAATAAGGTGCTTCCCCCGGCGTCACTTTCTCAACTCACCAGGACTCGCTGATGGGAGCGGGATGTCCTGGAGCTGCTGCTGCCACAGCCCTGATGGCCACGTCCCTGTTTGACCTCAAGGCACTGACCTTGCTGTGCTGTCTGTGTAGAGTATAGAATGGAAGAAAAGGGGGAGAAACAAACCTTCTTCCAGAGGCACTGTGGCAAATATCCCATTAGGGTTTTCCACCCCTAGGGTGTGAGCTGCTATGCTTGTCCTAGCTCTGGTCCTAAGCCTCCTTGTACATTAGAGCACAGTAAAGAGATCAGGGGAATTCCTCTCTGAATAAGATCTTCTGAAGGTGCAGTTCTTCATGGGATGTCATGGCACAACATTCCAAGAAAGATGGGAAATGGAGAATATCTACCTTCAGTTCACCGTGTTGGTGGCTTACATACATGCTACAAAGTACCTAGAGGGGCACAAACTCACTTTTTTTTTTTTTTTTTTTTTTTTTCTGTTAGAAAACAATGGAGAAGGAGAGGGAAAACAAACAAAAAAACAACCACCAATTTCCCACAAGTCTGCATCACTTCACACAACCTAGCCCATCCAGGCACATGGTAACTTCACTGAAATTTGGGCTTAGAGCCTGGTATTTCTCTCTAACGCAAGTTTTGGAGTGGAGTCTCATGGCTATAGTAGGCTTCCTAAGGTCTCACCATCAAGCTGCCTCCCTGCCTCATCCTCTGCTAGAAAAATAATTTTATTGTGTGGTGCCTGATTGCCCAGAATCTCTAGATATAGAAATATTCAAACTGTCCCTAACTCCTGAATTCTTCAGTCAAAATGCCTGAGCTCTTGGTCTGGGTTTTTTCTCTCTAATGGGGATTACTGGAGGAATTTTGCAGTACCTTTGAGAAAAGCCTGTCTTTTTTATCTGTATTTTCATCTCTCAAATTAGGGGAAGGATATATAAAAAAAGTAATTAAAACAAATAAAGCCTGTTTGCTTGAAGAAATAGGATCAATTTCCAATATAATCCTGTACACAAACCAAATATGACAAAGGGTCTCTTACAGTTCAGTCGCATTCAAGTGACATTGATTAGTTTGATGCTCTGTGGCTTGCAAAGCAATTTTGACTGTGTTTGCTTCCATATGGTTTAATGGCAATTTTAGGTAACCTTGTTCCTTGTATTGCTGCTTTATGTCTAAAATATTTGCGGTACCTGCTGGCAACATGGTCTGACAGATGCCTAGAAACATTGCTTATTTCTGTTACAACATGTAGTGGCATTAAACAGGAGCAGAGTTCACTGGGGGAAAAAATGTAATTGTACTGCAGTTTGCAAAGGGAGTTGCAGAAGGGTTCGCTGGGCGAGGAGCTCTTTACAGGGAGATGTGGCTGGACAAGGCTGAGAGTATGCGTACAAGAATCAGCTCCCTTCACTGGCTCTGTGAGCTGCTCAGGAAATACGCTGTGCTTTGCCAGAGAGGTCAGGGAAAAAATAGAAATTAATGAAGGGAGAGCTGTGAGGGTTTCACTACAGGTGGAAGATGGGTTCCCAAGGAAACTCCACTGTGTGGCCACGTGATGGATCTCCTGCGACGTGCGTGGTACATGCAGTCTGTCTTCACTGTGAGCCTGGAGCATGGAGCACGAGGCCAGCACTTGCTGGAGCAGCTGCAGCCCAGCGGGAGCCGAGCCAAGCTGAGCTTCCCGGAGCTGCTTTCGGGCAGGCTGAGCTCCCTGGCCCTGTCTGTGAGAAAGCTTCATGGCTCAAGGAGGCAGTGTGCCTCGCCTGTCAGCACCAGAAGGATTCACGTGAGCGAAAAAGAAGCAGACTGTCCTGCCAAAGAGAGAGGAGAGAGCATGGAAATGGTTCGCACTTGGGGTTTTTGCAAGCGCGGGGAGAGCCACTCGCTGCTCTGCCCTGGAGCTGCTGCCAGAGCCGGGCCAGCAGCTGAAGCCCTGCCAATTAGCACACTGAGTCGAGCACAAAATATTTTTAAGCATCCTGTAAAGCTCTGCTCTGAAAGAAATGTTTTACTCTGATCTGTTGGATTGCCAGAGAGCTTTTTATGGATCTGCTCTGTGGTACTCCCAAGATCCCTGCGTGGTGATCGGCCTTGCAGGCTGCCGATGTGGCTCCAGGGGCTGCAGAGATGGTCGTGGGTGTAAAAGTACCCCCGGAGAGAGCTGCTGAGGAAGGAGGGGGTCACACGAGCCTTTGTTCTCAAGAACTGCTCGATGCTTTTCTGTTACAGTGTGCCACTTTAATATCAAACCCAGAATATTTCATGGGAAAGATGGAAATGGAGCTTCCAGTCAGGAAAAGTCGAGGTGAAGCAGGTCGGTGTTCTGCTGCTATTTCCATAAGGGTGGAAGCTGTGCTGCATGATACAGACATCATGCATTTCATATCAGCGTTATACTGCTATTGAAACACCTTTCAAGCAAAAACTCTTCAGTGGTCCCAAGTCTTCCTAATATGTGGGAAGTTATCAGAGGAATTCAGAATAAATTTTGTAGTGCTAATCTGGAACATCAATTTTAAAAAACAAGCGCCAACCAATTAAGTTCAAAATATTTGGATTTCCCCCACCCAGTGCTCCAGTTTGGATGAGCTCTATTGATTTCCTCTTGCGTAAGTCACTTTCTCGTAAGCATACCTCAGGAGAGAAATAAATGTGTTTGGATGCACTAGGAGGTCAAGCTGCGTTTAGATGGCACCACTCACACTTTGTCCAGACTGAGCATTTGGAAGAGCAACACAATTTATTACTGAATGAGAGGATGCAAAGAGCATCTAGGTTTAACCGCTCCATATTTTTTTGTTTTAAAATATTCCTGGCAAGCTGCTCCTTTCGGTTCCCAAAGCGCTATCAGAAGTTGGTGGAATAATGCTCTTCCATGGGTCCAGAAGAGGCCAGGATGGGGCTCCCCTGCAGAGGCAGTAGCTGATGTTTTGGATAAGGTGTCCTGCAGCACGGTTATGTGACACTTCTCGTGCAGCCCCAGCTACGTGAGACCGCTTGGAGAACTGCAGCATCCTCCTTTCTGGCTTGGGCACCAACCCCTGCCAGCAGCACGCAGACAACTTGGTGATGCTCATAGGAAGCTCCTGGGGGCAGAAGAGCTATCTGAAAGCTGGCCTGTACCCTCTGTGCCAGCTCCATCCCTGAAAACAGAGATTTCTGTCCTTTACGTGGATGGGGGTGGGAGCCTTGCTCAGTGTTGCAGTGTTGGTGCCATGCTCTGGGATCCTGATGGATGCCCGTGGCACCATGATTGTGGGCCAGGGCCTCAAGGAAAGAAACATGAAGGCAGTGATCAGAGAAAGTGTGCAGAATTCTCCTGCTCTTTTCTTTTTCTGTTTAATTGACATTCCTGACCTTTTCCCAGGGCAGTTTCCACTGAGAAGCAGCACCAAATATCCCTCTCTTCACCTCCCTGTGACACACCTTGGCTGTCTCCAGGGAGCCTGTCCTCTCCCCAGCACCCTGCAGCATCTGGGGAGCAGACGTGGCAGCAGCTCAAGCTCCAAAAGTAAGGATAAGCCTGCAACATGTGGGTTTACTCATTATTTCATGACTTGGGTAACAGCTTGGCGTTTTCAGGCATTGCTGAGAATGCAGTGGGTGCCTGATCACCCCTCTGGGAGTTGGAGGTGCACATTGTGGCATGTTTTTCTAACATCTTTGGGGTATAAATACAAGTGTGTGCATCACCCCATGGCTCCTAGGAGTGAGTAAGTGATAAGCTTGCAAACATCATCTAGGACAGGTGTGTTACTGAAGGCACAATATGAATTCAGAGAAGCAAGGGGGCATTTTGGCTACAGGTGTGTGAATAAGCCCCTTGCAGTGTGGTGCTGTGAGATCTTTCTCCCACAGTAGTCTTGAAGAGAAATGAGAAGATGGAGCTAGGATTTCATCTCAGAAAGGAAAGGTGTGATCCTACAGGTCTCCCTGCAGGGCTCAGCAGGTGGGAAGGCAGCACACAGTCTCTCTGTAGTGAGCAGAGCTGTGGTTTATCCTCTTTCCCTGCAGAGGGAGGTGCTGGTCCCCCTCCCTCTCCTTCCAGCCCGTCCTCCTCAGTAGCACACTGTAACCCATGACCCCTTGGATAACAGAAGGGAATACTAATTGCTTGGAAACACTCCACAGAAAGTGGACGTTAAGTGGACTAGTGCCGACCAGCAATGGAAATTACAGCACGGACACCACCAGAATCCATCACAACTAATGCGATTAGAGCGGATAGCACAGGAATTCATAATGATCTGCTCTGTGCCCTGAAGTTGTGTCAGTGTATCCGAGCCGGGCTTTGCTCTTCTCCTGCCCTCTACTTGCACACTTTGAAGAGTACAGACAAGGGAGGCCCCCCAGGAGACTTTCATCCCACCCTGTACCTCTCTCATAGCACCCTTGTTCCTAATTGTATGCAGAGACAACAGCAATGGCAATGACTTCATAACAAGCCCTCCTAATGAATAAATCATCCTAATTTCAAGGCGAAGTTAGCACAACCATCCACTGTGTCATTTCCATGAATCACAGTGATAAAGGGCTGTGCTTGTTGAGACATTGCTTATGCAAATGCAATAGAGCACTAATGAATGTAAGCAAAGTCCTGCAGTGCCAGGGCAAGGCTAGCTTGTGCCAAAACTCCCAGGAAGCGGCTGCTGCTTTGTCCAAGGGAGCAAGTGACGGGCTGGGGGGTGTGTGGGAGAGGCTATTCTTTAAGGATGTATTTTGGTGATATTTCTGGTTTATGAACAGTGTGATCTCTCTGAGTTGCTGGAAATTGTGTTAGAGGAGGGGGCATTTTGTATCAGGATGATCCAAAGACCAGCTCCTTTGTGCAGGGGGAGGGCACTGTAAGGTGCTGGTAAGGACCCCTGATACTTTGGATTTTCTTCATTATTCTCCAAAGCCTAATCTAATTTAACACCTCACAAAGCAGGGCTTCGCTGAGGAGGTATCTCTGTTCTCAAGCAGATCTCTTTGCTATTGTGTCTGTGCTGATGTTCAGTACCTTGATGTTATTGTTTGTATTCCCTGGAAGCCCATAAAAGAGGTCTAGAGCCAACCAAGGGTTAGCCCTGCGGAGCTAGATGATTTATGGGCAGCGAGCAAGAGAAGACCCTGCCACAAACAGCCAGAAGGGTGAAATAGCTGTGTGAGGGTCGGGCTGGCAGAGAAAGGAGGAGTGATTTCTGCAAGGTCACACAAGTCACAGCACAAAGCTGGGAACAGGCTTGATGATTCACAGCAAATGGCCATATATTGTCCTGCTGATGCAGAAGTCTCTGATATCCCTGACTAACACACCACGTCAAGAAATTATTTCATGCTGTGGAATCCTCTGGCACCAAGTATCAGCCAAAAAATGTCTAAAACGGTGATTGTAACTCAATATCCACCACCAAAGGTTTCCTGCTCACAATAGGTGCCAAGAACAATTGATTTTTCTTTTTTTTTTTTTTACAATTGCTTTCTTTGTTAGATGATGTCATGGATTATTTATCTCTGAAAGCATTAAATGATACAAAGCCCTTGATGAGTCACTGGGAAAAACAATCTTCAGGCCTAGCTGGTGCAAGAAGAAAGGACCAGTGGCAGTCCGCTTAATGGACCCGCTTTAGCAAAAGACGTGAGACCCATAAATCCCCCGGTCTCTGTGTTTCTAACACTTGAAAGCAATTGCATTTCTCTGTTCCTGAGTCCTGTAGTCGAGCACCAAGCAGCTCCCTGCCTGGCGTTTGGGTTTCAAAGCCAAGCATCATCGCTCCTTGGAGAGTTTGAGCCAGTGAGGTCGGCAGCATCACAGCACGTGCTGCTGTCCCCAGCGCGGCTCTGTCAAAGCATCCCAGGCGAACTGAGCAGTTACCAGGTTTTTATAAGGTCCCTGCAATCCCCCTTTGCAGCCTGAAAACAAAGGAAAAACATGCCTCAAGCACACTGATAAAGGGCTTTTGAATGGAGGCAGCTGAATCACACGCCATTTCACAATTAGCACTTTAATTTTGAACATTAATTAGGACGCTGGTGTTTGGAGAGTTTAGCTCTCCTCGACCCACTTACATTGTTCAGAGACTGGCTAAAGAGATACTGAAGTTTGCAAATAAATCAATGGGAAAAAAAAATTAAAAGTCAGGACCAGCTGGAGCCCATGAGCTGAATACCGGTGACCTGGGAAATGCTTCACAAAAAGGGACTTGCTTACTAGAGCATGGGAAGAAACAATATTTCAGGTACAATGCCATGACTCTAAAGAAATATAGGCACACAGAAGAAAGAGAATGGCTTCTTGTGCAAGGTGTAGAATAGGTTACAGCTGGGAATCCACAGCCCAGCTTTGGTTCACCAAATAGCTCTCTTAGGAACTCCTGCAGTTATCCTATCTAGCTCTAACATCTTCTGAAAACATTATTCTTGTGCAAGACGAAAAGATGTTGCTTATTTGGAGGTGTAAATGCAATAAATTAAAGCCAAAAGTCTGTGAAGAGGCTTGGATATGAATTCGTTATGAATACACCCTGATGAAATGAGATTTACTGTCTCTGCTTTGCATAAGGGAGTGGAATGAAAGCTGGAAATAAAGCCAGACGGAGATGAGCATATCCCAGCCGTAGCGTAAACAGGAGTGCTATTAAGGAGTAGCTACAGGTGAAGCAACAAATATATTTATCCTCAAGAATTAGAGACACTGAAAACACCTGCTGCTTTCCAGAAAGATGAAAGCCAAGAAAAGAGAATTCCTCTCAAGCCAGAAGAGAAGAAATTAAATAAGAAGTCAGCTGCAAAACACAGCCCCATTGCAGCACCAGCAGAGCAGCCTTGGTCACGTCCTCAGGGCCGCCTGGTGTAGCAGCCAGCAGAGCATCCATCCCTGCAGCAGGAGCATCGAAGCAGGGACTGGAATACAAACAGCACGTTCAGCTTGGCAGGGTAAATGGCAGTTTTAGGGAGCAGGGAGGACTTTACCTTGTCACGCAGTGCTCCAGCCTTCCTGGCAAGCACACAATGCATGCAGGAGGCAGTGTCTCACCTCCTCCCCTATTCCTGTCCCTGGCACAGAAGAGGCAAGAGCTCAGGCTCTCGCAATTTGCATCAGAGACCACTGCTGGAAAGCACACAGCAGATTGGTGAGTTGCATGAATGCCGTTTATTTTTCTTTATGGTGGAAAAAAAAGCTGCTGTGGAGATCAGGGTCCTATTACTCAGTGCTCTGCATGGTGTTCTGCTTGATTTAAGTGGCAGAAACCTTAATTAAACAGGCTTCTTAATACTGCAGTTCAAACTACTGGAAAAAAACATTTGTCTGGTCAAAGCAAACAGGGTTTGATGAGTTCCCCTGAGGGATCCAGGGCATGGAACGAGAATGGCACAGAGGAGATGCTAAGTCCAGCAGGATATGGCTGGATTATTCCTCTCATACCCTTTATATCTTTCAAACCATCTGTCCAGGCTGCAGTGAGCCTTGTAGCCCACAGATGCAACTGATAAACTGCAAGTTCAATCTGTAGAAGAAATCCAAATTACAGCCTAGGTTCTCCTTGGGCTCCTGATCTACCCAAGAGCAAATCCATCAGCTCCAAGGGGTAATTTCAGATTCATGAAGCTGTGAAAGAACTCAGAAGAAGACCCTAAGAGCCAAATTATCCTGGAGGATGGTCATCTATGGAGGCAAATCCTTGCAGTGTCACAGAGCTGCCCTGATCAAAGCACTGCATGGGAGGGCTTTTTGAGTGGAAAACAAGCAACTGGTGCTGAATCAGCTCAGTGGAGTGGTGGTGAGGCTGGTGTGAAATGGTTCACAGAAATAGCTGCCTTTAAAACATCATTTTTGCCTTTGATTTGCTTACTTCTTGCTGCTGCATTCCCCAAAGTGGAAATTTTATTGCCACAAGCACTCTTCACACGGAGGTGGCAGCTGAGGAAAGATTTGACTGATTAAATCTACCGTCGTCTCTGGCACAGGCAATGGCAGTTGCCTCATGTCTTTCCCAGCCCTGAAATACAGATCTGTTCTTTTTGGTTCAACTTCTATTCTCTTCCCCAAAGTTTTCCATGATCTTGCTCTGGAAGGGGAGAGGAGAGCAGAACAATGTATCTGACTCGCTGTCTGCAAGAGCCTGCATACCAGCGCAAACAGGTCTGTTTATTTTACAAGTGCCTGTACACATAATATTAAAATCAAATATTGGTTCTGGAGCAGGGACTCATAATGGGATAGTTTTTCACTTGATAAATAGCTGGGTCTGTGTGGGGATTCATATCAGGCTCACACAAACAAACCTAAAGTCAATATTTGCCACCTCGCCTGTGATCTGCCTGCTTCTGCAGCACCCCTTGCAGGGAGGCCGGGCAAGCGTCCTTCTGCGGCTTCACCTAGGGGCCAGGCGCTTCATTCCTGTGCTACATCAGTGATAAATCGAGGAACAAAAATAGGAAATGGGCAAGAAATCACCAGCTCAGCTGCCTGGGGTAGGGTTTTCCCAAACGCTCCAGTTCCCCTTGGAGGCAGGACCAAGATACGTTTGCTTTTCTCTTGCTGCTCTGCAGTTGTGTGTGTGTGTGTGTGTGTGTGTGTGTGAGCACCTCGGAGAAATTTCACCCTTCCTGACACTGCATGGCTTCCACTTCATCTGGATTCTCTGTACAAAAGGGAGCAGCCAAACAGTTTTGTAATTGTCCCAACTTACCAACTAGCTGAAAGCTGGGGACCTGCAGGTTAATAAAAAAATACATGTCTGAAAAGCCACTTGGCCTTTCTGTAAGTATCGCTGCGTTACTTGTTCTAAATTCAAAAGCAGTCCCAAGAAGAATCTAAGGTCTGCAAAGCAACGGGCTGGAAATAAATGACAGGAGGCTGTGAAGGGAGCCTGTTGCTGCCCTAAAACTGAATTTCAGCTTCTCCATTCCAGAAGATTGCATCCATTGAGCTCTCTCCTCCCACTCTGCATCTATTTTTCTATACACGGATGTATAAATACAGTTACTATTTTAACTGCCTTTTAAATACAAATGTTGCCAATTAGCCAATGTTTTGCACTATGCCTGGAAAATATAAAATCAAAGTGTTCATCCAAATCCACATATGGCCAGATCCTTAGTTGGTGTCAATGTTTGCAGCTCTGCTAATTTTTTTGGAGCTGGGCCATTTTATGCCTGCGAAGGATATGGCTCAGTAGAATCCAAGTGAAAGACGCTCTTTGGCTTCTCTAAGATACAGATCTGGACCATTGTTATTACAAACGCTTTAAAAAATCTGGAACATGTTGGATGTTGGGACTGCGGCTCTGGTAAACAATCATATGTTGGAAGATTTTCCCATTACCTCCAAGCCCATAAAGCAGAAAACGCAAAGCCTGTTCTCTCTTCTCCTGTTTATGCTGGGACCAATAATACTAATTTCCAAATTAAATTTCACATATGTCTGAAAGTTGCCTGGTTGCCCCAGACAGAAATTGCACTTGGCAGCTCTGGTTTGTGGTGTGGCTGAGCTTGGCGCAGGGCATCTCCGGGGGGCAGCACCGCTGGTGAGAGCTGCAGCATGGGCTGGTCCCTTGCAGGCACTCCAACCACAGCCAGGATCCTAAAGGTGTCAAGGGAGCATGTTTTTCTCCATATTTACTGGGAAATGATAAATCACCCTCAAGCATGTGTGATTACAGGACTGAATAAAAATAGGAGCCTAACCGAAGATTAAATCTGCAGAGGCCAAGATTTAAATGCATCAAACTTTAAAAATACTTGGTGAATTCAGATGTTGCACATTTCCTTACTGAGAATACTCTCAAGGCAGAGTAATTTGGAGAGAGCTCATTACCGGACTGTGAAGTGGAAGGAATCCTGCGTGGCGTTAAACACAGGGTTTTCACTTGTAGGAATAAATGAAGTCGAACACTCGCTGAACTCACCAAAGGGCATTTAAAAATCAAGATGGGGGGGAAATGAAGTATAAAACAACAAATAGAAGCACAAATAGTAATGGTCCCAATGAAGCGTGAGCAAGCACTTAATGGTAGGTGCTACACTGAAAAAAAAAATATTAAAAGTTTAAAACAAGAATGCAGGAAATAGCCTCCACTCCAGAGCTAATATTAGCAGACTGGGGGAGGATTGTACTTATTTATGAAATAAGTAAAGGAAGCCTGCCTAACACCATCTCTTGACTTTGTGCTTCCCACCTGTAGCTCCTGGAGGTCTCTGTGTGTTTGACGGGCTGCACAGGCTCTTTCCCTGGCAGTTCTGCCCCCAGCTGTGCTGCTCTGCAGCCACCAAGATGAGGGGCAGTAAGTGTCCTGGATGTCCTTCTGGTGAATTTTGCTCACTCTCCTGAGGTACTTCCACAACCCTTGAGGTATGTGAGATCTTCCACACTCTTAAATGGATGTGCCTGAGCTCCATCCCTGTAAATAGGGCTTGGTTGGGATTCGAGCTGGCTATAAGCATAGTGTCATTGGGAAAAGGGAGGAGAAAAGCCTGCAAGGCTTTCTCAGACAGGTACAGTGATCTCGAGGGGCTCTGGGTGTTCCTGTTTATCTTACCCAGGCCGTACCTGGACAGCAGGACTTGTCCTTCTCACTCCCAGGCCCCAGCAGGATCTCAGTGTGCTTGCATTTTCCTTACAAACACACTGGTTCAGCCAGGAGGAACCTTTCTGAGCCAGGCATCAAACCAAGAAGTGTTAAGTACTTTGTGAGTCACAAATCCTCCTTTTCTGTGGATTAGACATGACATGTATCAACTTCTTTATCTTTGGGTAGAGTCATCATTTGAAAACTGTTCAGGGAAAGGCAGAGCTGCCTGGGAAGAAAGGGTCATCTCTTCAGCGGGGGGAAATCAACAGAGCTCTCTGGAGTCAGGAGCCCATGTTGATTTCTGCCCACTGAGAATCAAGGCATAACTTCCTTCGATGCATGAATGCACTATTTGTAATCAGCAAATAAAACACCCTTTAAATAAGAGCCTAATTCCTACGAAGAAAGAATGCATGAGGCATTGAAAACTTAGTTTTTATGAAGTTCCAATCTCCATTATGTGGAACGCAGAAGAATGAGGTTGCACACAATGTATCGTTTATTAAAACAGTTTTACTGACGGTGCAGTTCAGTCTCAGGGACAATGCTGTTGGAGTGAGAGGTAATGGCAGCTTTTGGAGCAAGAAAATATACGAGTAAGAGGAAGAAGGCAGACAAGCAGAGCTTTCCCAGGGCCGTGGGACTGCTCCATCCCTCTCAGGGATGGGGTACTGGGGACAGCAGCCTGACACTGCAGGGAGCTCCCAGAGTAAGTGGTTTGTGAGGCTCTTTAATCAACTAATTTATAAAGTCAGCTTCTAGTGCCACTATTTAATGATGAAGCTAGTAGAAATCATTTGTTTTCCTATTGAAATTTTGTGATTGCTGCCACGGACTGGCACTGAGCAGGTTTCAGGATGAAGTATTCCACTGGAGTCTTCATTACAGGAAGACTCTCCTTCTCTGTCCCTTTTTTCCACTTTATGAGCTGATTTAATGTCTTACTAAAGCCCCTGAAACCCCATACAGACTTGGATCCCTGTTGTTCAATGTACCAAGCATGCACAGTGTAAAGGTGGCTGCAGCAGGAAGCAGCAGAAAATTTCTAATGCATTTCTGCTCCTGCCGCGCTGAGTCACCACAGTGACCCTACCTAGGTCTGACTGCATCCCATTTTGTCTGGGACATGAACAAGAGATCGACCATTTGCTTATTAAGTGGTGAAAGGAAACACCTACGCAGAACGTGTGTCAGAGTGGCTCTGTCAGGGACTTCAAGGCGCAGGATTCCCAGGAGGACGGCTGCTGCAGATGCCATAGGAGTTACACAACCCACCAGGCAGCCAACTTGGAGGCACTTCAAATAGCTGTAGTTGCAGACCCCGCTTTTACTTCCTTAAGGTTCTGGCTGGGAGCCTGAGCCAGGGACTGCGAAGTGGTGGATTCAGCCCCCGGCCCTCTGCAAGTGCTTGCAGACTGCAGGTGAAGCAGCAGCAGTGTGAAGAAGTCCAGGGCACAAGGCAGCAGCCTGGGAAGCCTCCACCTTGGGGAGAAAAAAAAGAAATAAATGGTCCCTGTAACATCCTGGTGCTGCAGAGGGGGTAGAGCTGCCTGGTGCACCTTCCCGAGGCCCATCTGGGGGATGCTTCAGAAGCAGCGTAGCAGAGGAGGAGGCTCCAGGAGATTTTTCGAGCCCCAGCACTGGAAGAAAAGGAGTTTCCACTGCATTTAGCAAAGTGCTGGCAGTTCCTATTTTGAGACAAGTGACACAAATAGGAGATGCCAAGCAGATCTGCAGCCAGAGCAGCTGATTGAACAGTGTGTGCTTGCCCCTCCTTTCCCTGGCGTTACCTCAGACTCATGCCGGTGATGTCAGTGCCTTTACTCCTCACTTAGAGCCGTGCTACGGAAAGAAAAACCAAGCAAGCTGATTTCAATAAATCAGCCCGGCCTCATTAGCTCTCATCAACTTGTTCTAACATGTCCAGAGAGTATTTGGCTTAGGAAGAAGGTGGCATTCACAATACGCAGAGCAGGGCTTGGCAGCGAGGATTTTCGGGAGATAACCAACATCAGGGCTCTGTTCCCACAGAAAAGAGCCCAGCACAGCACCGGCCTGTCCCCGCTGCCAGCTGCTGATGAGTGCTGTATTGCCATGGGCATTTGCTGTGGCTCCTCAGGTACTGCCTGCTCACAGATAATTGCAGTCATAGATGGGTGAGAGAAGGAAAGTGGTTTTTGCCTCCACTGCTTATAAATTAACTTCTTTTTAGGAAAAAAAAAAAAAAAGAAAATTGCTTAATTTTCCCAGCTCTTACAGTGAGAATGAAAACAAGCCCAGAGAGAAATTTGCCTATCACTGGAGAAAAAGGACAACAACAAAAAAGGAATATTTTAAAAGAGGCAAAATATATGTCAAAACAAAGGTCATCTCCCTTCAGTGAAGCATCTAACCTGCCTCCTTGGAGCAGCGAGGTTTCTGTAGGCATGCTGCCCGCCTGCCAAGGGCAAAGAGAGCTGACGGTGCCTAAAGAAATCCCTCTGGAGGCAGGCATGGGTGCTGACGGATAAAGAAATCTGTCTGATTCTGGAAGCCTGAGGAAAAGAAAGAACAAACAGCTTTATGGGATATCAGCCTTAAATCCAGTGGTTGTCTATAGGCAATTTCTCAGCTCTCTGTTTCGGGAGGCATGTAAAGCTGGAGGAGCCACTGCGGGAGGTCCAGGAACAGCCTGGGGGCAGAGGAGCAATGTTTTGGGGGGCTTTGCCCCATGCTGGGAGGATGGGAGGAGAAGGGCTGACGGCCAGGGAGCCAGTCCCTCCGTCATGGAAGGCAGCAGCTGGAGAATGGCTGAGAGGCAGTGACAGAGATCTGCCTTTCCTTTCTTAGAGAGCCCAAGCCTGTCATGCTGATTTAGATGAGAGGAAAACCCCGGTGGGATGCAGGATGCAGCTCTGCCTCTCAGGTCCCATGACTCAAGCTGTCCTAGGAATAGAAACCAGGACACGGCTCCCTCAGATCCCACAGTTGTCAGATGCCTGCCTCCGAAATGAATATCAAGGTATTTTTTCGCCAGTGACACGAGGGCTGCAACTCCCAGAGAGCTCCAACCTGGGAGGCCTGAATTCAGCCGAGGCCTGGGAGCCACAGACTTCCCCCGGAGCCCTGAGAAGGGCCCGCGGGTGAGCGGCATTACAGGCCCCACGTGTGAAGACACACAAAAATACTCAGACCCATGGGGAGGACATTGCATTGCTCCCAACCTGGTGCTGGGGAGGGCTGCAGAGAGCAGCTCGCTCCTGGGATCGGTCCCTTTTTCTCCCCCTGAGCAGCCAGCACCAGGATCCAGCTGGCAGCACAGCGGCTGGCTGCAGAGGCGAGTCGTGATGGGGCCACAGGAAAGCTAATTGTGTCCTCCACAAAACACAGGAGGCTCCAGCAGAAAGGTCAGGCTGTGAACGGCTCCAGCACGCCGGGAAGGTAGGAGCTATTTTTGGTCAGCTGCTGAGATTCCTGCGCATCTCCTCCCTTCTCCCTGTTTCTATAGCAATGCTGGGCCGGGCTGCAGGGACTCAGGCAGCGAATGGAGCCCCGGCCCCACGCAGATACAGCATCAGCCTCCAGCATCCCTGCCCCGGGGTGTGCTGAACACTGTGTGCAGAGGGCTGTGCTGAGGGAAAACAGATGCTCCGTTCACCTGCCTTCCTCTGTGCAGGAAAAAATGCCATAGTGTGAATAGGAGAAGGCAAGAAGGGGAAGCAGGAAGGGTCCTGTAATGGACCCTGTGTTGTTTTCCCAGCCAGAACTGCAGCCTCTATTCTCACACAGCTTTTCCACACCCTCACCACAGCTCGTTTTGAGGAGCTCCTGCAGCTCCCAGTGTTTCAGCAGGTGAAGGAATCCCTGCAGTGGCCCTGTTGTTCATTCTGACAACAGCCTGAAGCTGAAGACAGCTTGTCATCCTCCCTCCTAGCACTGCTGGCTTGTGGCAGTTTGTATGGGAAGCTATCTATTTGGGGGGACTCAAAGTAGAAGCCAATTGAAGCCACACAAACTTCTTCATCACACCTACAGAGAGGGCAGCAAAGCCAGCTGGGCATCTGCCTGTGGCCCCACCAGCTCCCAGTGCTCCCAGTCCAAGGGCAGGCTGGCTATGAGGTCTGCAGGTGTGCCGTGTTCCTCCTGCACCCTGAACTGGTAAATCATGTGAAAATAAAAAAAGTGAAAATGGAGATCGCAGACAAGTGGCAACTCCAAGTGATTTTAGCTTATTCCTAGCTGTGACTTTACTGCCTTTCCCAGGTTTTTATGGAATATTGTTATCCTCTATCCAAAAGTTGTCAGTGAATTTTAGTTCAGTGAAATGAGAAAGGAAAAAAAAATAGAGAAGGCATGTATG
The DNA here is from genome assembly GCF_009819795.1 of Aythya fuligula. NCBI lineage: Eukaryota > Metazoa > Chordata > Aves > Anseriformes > Anatidae > Aythya > Aythya fuligula. The sequence goes on along the minus strand of NC_045580.1, from coordinate 7,179,461 downwards.
AAGCAAGCTTTTGAAAAACATCTTCCTTTCCACCACTGTGCTAAATATAAGCGTTCTTAAACATCAGACAAGATAAAGAAGAAAGCAAGAAAGTGAGGATGACCTGGTGGAGCACCTCTCTGCTTCTGAGATGAACCAAACTGGGAAAGAGGCATCGAGCCCTTCAGGACCTGCTTTCTGTAGCAGAGAACATGCTAGAGAATGAAGCACAGCACTTTGGAGAAATTAAACACAGCACAGGCTTTCAGGCTTTGTTTTTGCCTTAGATATTATTCTTCTTTTCAATCTAGGTTTGACATCCCTCCATTTCAGATCTGCAGACAGCTTGGGAGCATCACCTGCCAGAACGCTGCTCCATGGGGCTGCTCCTCACTGAGCACAGCGCAGCATGCCTCTGGCCAGGCACTTCCCTGCTGCCGACCCTGGGGCATTGTGCTTCTTTGTGCCTGTTGTTATTACTGTGGCCATTTCTCAATCAGTCTTTTTTTTTCATCCACTTGAGAGAACAGCTCAGTTCTCAGTCCACAAGCTGTAATATTGGTTCTTGAGTCCTGGCCTGAGTTCCCATTAATCCTATCTCCATGCCATTAACCTTCAACCTGGGCCCTCAAATTCCCTAACAATGCCTTGCCAAAGTTAACAGCAACAGAGCGAGCTTTTCTTTTCTTCTGGGAGGAGAAAAACCCCGTGATGCTGAGTTTCTGCTCACTCCTTTCCTAATACATCCACAAAGCACAGTCATCATTAAGAGATAATTCAATTAGATAAGATCAGCTATCAGAGCTAATAAACTGATACAAAAATGAGCTTGTGCCAGCCAGATGAGGAGGTAGCTTCCGCTGTGTTAATTAGTTTAAGCAAACGTGCATCTGCGTGTCCCTGGTGTGACATCAACACCGGGCAACCCGTCCCCGAGCCAGGTGTCCCCTGCCAGGCCCTGGGGCCGTGCCCACAGCCGCTCGCCAGCTGCAGCCACTCCATGGCCCTGCCTTGCTGGGCTCCTCCATGCCTTTGTTCTGCTCCTAGCAGGTTATTTATGGCTGCTAAAGTGATATCGAGTCCACCAGGGGCTCAGCTCTGGCTCACGGAGAGGACTTGTAGGGATGCAGACAGGAAAGGTAAAAATGAGGAACGTTTGAGGCGTGCGCAGAGCCCGTATTTTAGCTTGGCAAAATAAACTCCAGGGTGGGGTCAGTCCCATGGCACTGGAGGGCAGCAGAGAAATGAAAGGATGTTAAAGCAGCATTTACGCTCCTGACCTACATTTAGACTTTGACATCTCCGTCCAGCTGCATATAAATACATCTGGCTGGGCTGCAGCGGGGTCTGGAAGAGGAAGCGTTCCCAGAAATATGAAACACTCGGATTGAGAAACAGCACAGCACAAAATGCCTTTTTTCATTGCTGTGGTTGCCTATGGTGTATCTGGAATGCTGTGCCAGTTCTGGGCTCCCCAGCAGAAAACAGATACTGGCTTACTGGGGAGAGTCCAGCAAAGGGACTGGAATGTCTTTTGTGGGAGGAGAGGCTGAGATGGCTGGGCTGTTAAAACTGGGAGAGAGGCCTCGGGTGGGATTTTAATCAATGTGTGGACATATGAGATCTTAATCAATGCATATCATGTGGGATCTTACTCAATGTGTATACATATGGGATTTTAATCAATGTGTATACCTACCTGACAGGAGGGTGGAAGAAGGAAGGCAGGCTTTTCTCGGTGGTTGCTGGTGGCAGGACAAGAAGCACGAGCCTTCCAGGTATGTCTCACAGTTCCCTCACCTCCTGGATCACTCCCAAATTCCTTTTTTTTTTTTGCTACCCCTTGTAAATACAGATTCATTCGTCACAGGCAGAGAAAAGATGAAAGGAAAACAGCGAGCTAGCGCTGAGATCAGGAGGTCCACTCTGACAATGTTTGACTTTAGAGAACAGGAGACGAGGAGCAAAGCCTTTAAAAGTTCCACAGAATTTCCCCAACTATTTTTAAAGGGTTTTCTGTGATTCAAAGCAACCTTGCAACACAGTCTCTGTGTGCACTATGTGGGAAAGCGATTTTCTCTGGTATTATGGGATCCTGAACAGTGCCTCTAGGCACTCATGTAATTACTTATTCACCATAACAACAGCTACCAAGCTGACAAGGGATGGGCACGTGGCAAGTTATAATTAACGTTCCTACTTGTCTGGGAACTGTGCAGATCCTTTTCTTGGCCTTGTGGCTGTTGGCTTGCTCTGGTCACATGCCTTGGCTCCAAGGTCTTTGGGCAGTGACTGTCACTGGCTCTCCTTTTGCCCTTTGTTTTTTCGGTTGTTTAGTTGGTTGGTTTTCCTTAATACTAATGTTAAAAGAAGCAACAGTGAACTGAATAAGTAATATGTCCACATTCGTGCCCTTGCTTACCTGCCTTGAAACAAAGAAGAGGAGTTTTCTGCCAAAATGCGGAATACATGAGATAGTGATTCCTGGGGCCAGATCCTATTTGGGCCCTCATCAGTTTCCTGTGTATCTAGCCCCAGGGACTGCCTGAAACCCCATGTGAGCACAGCAGGCAGGACGCTGGTCCCATGTAAACACCAGTCCTTGTGGTTAGTGGCTGGTGAGAAGGCTTCTCAGTTAAATGAACCTGGCACTGAAGAAGTACAGAGGAGACAACAGGGATGGAGCCATGCTTGATCTCAAGCTGTCATTTAGGAATCAATAGAGCTGCACCTGCCCTCCTGGTGAGCAGCCTTTGGGTCAGTTTCACTGACTGATGCCAGACCACCCTCACACACACCCAACCTGCTGTTCATTGCATCTAGAGATGTGTGCTGCCTCTGGAAACCTGTCTGGCAGGGACAGCAACCACCACAAAGCCACCTCCTGGCTCCTTCCAGTGCAGAGGGCACCGGCTACAGTAAGCATCCATGTCCATGTGCTAGGCTGAAGGGTTAAGCACCACATGAGGACCATGTTATTTCCTCTCTCACATCGCTTCTGCCAAAGGACCGTTATCTCAGCAGCTTCCCCTCTGTATGGAGTTTTCCTGAGCACAAGCCAAACCTGGGAGCAGAGGTTTCCCGAGGGCGATGTGAGGCACTTCATGGGCTGAGCAGCTGCTGTGTGGGGACGGAGCAGCTCCAGCAGGGCTGAAAGTTGCCGGTATTGGTCCACTTGAATTTCAATTTTGACCTGGAATAAACTGCCTTAGAATGGGTGAAAGCTGAATCCAAAGGAAATGCAAGACTCTTAGTTTCGTTCTATGCTTTTGCCACCATTTCAGCGTGCTATTGATACAATGCAGCTGGCTCCTCTGCTGGAAACAAGGACCACAGCTCTAACATCCAAGTGAAAGAAGAATGCCCTTATCAGCTGGGCTGTTCCTCAGTCACGGGCAGGGGAAATTGGCAACGTTGATTCATTTAGCTCAGGCACATCCAGGTCAAAATCAATCATGTCAAAAGTACATCACCGGAATTCAATAACTTTTTTTAAAAAATAAAGGAATATAGACTACGGGAATAAATCACAGCAGAATAGGGCTTAGTTTGAAACAAACCTATCATTTGCTTCAAAAGGATAAATACGTTGTTCACTTTGAACATTTTCCCCAATATTTAACAGCACACTTGGCAAACAGACTAGGCTTGGCTTGGAAATGGCTGTTTCCCAAGGTCAAAGAAATGGGATTGAGAAAAATAGGGGATAGGAGGGGGCCAGGATCAGAGCACCCTAATGTTGATACAGAGCTCCCTCCTACTGCTTCTCGAAGAGGTTTGCATGTCACCTTTCCCATGGGCAAGGCTTGAAGCCAGCAAGAAGGGGATTCTGTTCCCCCTAATGCTGCATGGGAAGGTTTGTAGGTGTGAGGACAGGGAAGGACCCCACATTTCTCCCAGGAATGCCGAGCCCCAGACTGCCTGTCCCGGTGATAACTCCCCTGGTGTCAGTGAGTGTCTCGCCACACAGATCACTTTTCAGGACTGCAGCCAAAATAACTGCGATGTGATTCACCTCTGCATGTCTCCATTACACAGCAGGCATGCTATCAGAAACTGAACCAAAATGTAACTAGCTGAAAGCACTCTTTTTTTTTTTTTTTCTTTCTTTCTTTCTTTTATTTATTTATTTATTTTTTATTCTCCTCCTTACAGTACCAATGGCTGCAAAACAATGGGTGAAAAATACTCCAGCAAATGTGAAACAATAAGCTAATGTAGATACTCGTGTTTGGTCAGAACCAAGATTATCATTAGATAAACACAACATTATGAAACCTCAAGAGGGAGAAAAGCAACTGAGCCAGGGCTAAGATAAAAACAACTATTCTGAGGCAGAAGTATTTAAGTTAAAAAATAAAAGGTGGAAACTGAGATAGGGATTGTCAGAGTACTCACTGAAGAATGAAGTCAGCTGTGAAATAAGAGATAAGGAAATGAGGACTGGGACTGGCTCTTCCCAAGACCAGTCCCTGAATTTTCAGTCATTTCTGGCTTATGGTTGTACATTCAGGGCTGAGACCAAGGCAAGGCAAAGGGTAGGGAGAACTGGGGCTGGAAAATTAGCTCTATTGTAGAGGACAGGTAAATTTTTCAAGGTCTCATCCTGAATTTTCAGCCAGCTACTGATTCCTGTCTTACTGGCTTCTACAAATCCACAGCCTTTATTTTTGCAACACTAAAAACCTTTTTGCAGCAGGCTGAAGGGTAGACTGGGCTCTCTCAAAATGAAGAGCAAAGATGTTCATTTACTAGTACAGGTGGTACACGAATTCCTATTATTCAAAACCTGATTCAAGGAGAGAGATCAGTGAAAAAAACCTGTAGTTCTTCACCTCTGCAAGTGCCCTACACCAAGAACCTGCCCTGATGCATAGAGGAGGTGGTATCCAAAGCAGAGGATCCCAACCAAGCCTCTTAACAGGTCTGTACCAAATAGTTTTTGCATTTTCCTGAAAGCTGTGGATCTGGGTACCATTCCCACCTTCTGATCAGATTTAGACTTTGTATACTAGAGTTGAAGCCATAGCCCAGGGCTGGCAAACGACAGTGAGCGAAAAACACCTGCTGAGCTGTTGTGAGGAGCGTTCTGCCTGTGAGCAAAGGAAGCTGCTTTGGCCTTGGGAGCTGTGAATTATAGCTGTGTGTGACATGGAGGCTTTCTTTCCCCTCTGCATGAAGAGAAGAGGCTGCGATCTCTCCGTGACTGCTGACATTTATCTCCTGCCCAATCCTTTGGGGTGTTTCTTTGCTGAAGCAAAACCTCTTTCTCAGTCACCGAATATTGTCACAGAATATTGTCACATTCCCTAGTTCTCTAGATTCGTCTCACTAAAACATTTTAGTGGCAAATCCTCTCGTTGCCTCAAAGAGACATTTCCTCATTTTTGTATCACTTGAATACTCGAATGGGCCCAGCCTCTGTTCAGGGGCCATCAAAGTGGCCTCTTGCAGCTTAAATGCACCCATCCAGTTCTTACCTGGCACCAACAAGAGCACCCCCATTCCTCTCTTACATGTGGCTTTGGTGGCATAGCCCAGCATGTGTAACCCGTGGTGAATGTGACCTTTACCTCTGGTCTGCTCCTGGGGCACGTCTTCCCATTAGCATCTGATATGCAGGTGCTGTTTTACCCAGAATATTTGGAAGCAAGATGCCTCTATGAAACAAGCAAACACTTCTTGCAAGGGTTAAATTTCCAGAGCAACAACTGATGGAGAACTGTGCTCCAGTTCAGGCATATGAGCCTAATTGTCAGGTAGAGTTTTCCACATGGATTCAATCAACAGGCTCTGGGAAGGAACATTTCCCACCTCAGCATTCCTCCAAGCTTAGGAAGCGTCAGGGAGCTCCGGTGAGAATACCTCTAATGTTCTTAATTTCACAGATGGCGGAGCAAGTATTGCACCAGAAGAGACGGTTTCTGCCACACAAGTGCTCTGTAAGAACTTGTTCTCCTTCCATCTAGTTCAATTGCAGGGAAGACTTTGGAATAAACAGTATGTGCAATTGCAGGAGAGAGATACAGTCTTTATAACCCACGCTCCACTTAGATTCCAGTTCTCATCTTTTCTGTTTAAGGGATATTTCTTTTGCTCAGATGCTGCCAGGTTTCTGTTTTTGACTAGTTTTCTCACTTCATAAATGAAAAATGAATCATGCAGGCTGAGCTAGCCTGGACTTCAGGTAGCTGACTTCAGCATCAGTCCAGAAGCCGAGCACTTGCAGGAACTAAGCCCCCACTTTCTGGTGTCCCGTGTGAGCAGCTGGCATTCAGCTCTTTGGAGATCTCACCGGTCCTTAGGGCAGGGGATGCTGGAGGCCTTTTTGGAACCACCCCTCGTAAAGCAGATACCATCCAGGGGGCATGCATGAAATATCACAGTGCTTCCATCTGCAGATAGATAGCCCTTGCAAAGAGTTGTAGCATTCATGGGAAGTGTCCCAGTTTCTAACATGCAGTCAAGAATTGGTTCATTGCTTTGTTTTGCAGTAATTGCTCGTGAATCAGCCAATGTTTCTGGCAATACGTGGATGAGCTGGCACAGATGATCCCTTTCAGGATAAAGAGGAGTTTTGTTGTGTGTGAGCAGTTCCTGGGTTTCGTGGAGCTAGCAAGTCACACCAGTAGAAGCAAATGGCCAAGTGATTCAAAATACATTCCTTCCAAAGCCCTTCTATAAAGCTGAGCTCGGGAAAGGGAAAAACAGGTGGTCATGACAGATGCTCGGTGGTTTAAAAACACTGAGAAGTACAGAGCACCACCACAATCCCACATTTGGTATATTCTCGAGGCCATACTCAGATAACCTAAATTCTACCTCGGCCATTGTGTTTACTGTAGTAAGTGCATTAACTTCTCACTTCTGAGCAGGAAATCAGAAGCACCGAGCAGGGTGTTATTTAAGCACAAGTCACACATGCTGTTAAAAATTCTCCTTCCCAGTTTAACATCCACAAAGGGGAAAGATAAATGGAAGAGGGCATTTTACAAGTTTCTAGCCAATTTTGAAAATAGTAGAAAAATCCGTTACTACCCTGGAGGCAAAGATACCCATGCGTTTTCTTCTTTTAGACTAATGGAGAGCTCACTGGTATTTGTAGTACAGCTCTCCAGTGTGTGTGGAAAACATCATTACACAGAACCTAATGAAAGTTGTTCCAGACCTAGATAATCTCCAAAGATGCTAAAACTGAAAATCTACATGGCTATCCCAAGATACAAACCATGACCTGGGAGCCGCAAGGCTCAAAGAGTCCTGCAGCCTTTATCCAGTGCTGATCAATGACGGCCTCCCTCCATCCCCAGAGCTGTCACTCGTGATGAAGTGACCAATATCGGCAGCACAGGCACCGAGGCATAGGTGTAAATACTTGGGTGTCATTTCCAGAAGGAGCAAAAAGTGAAACTGATGAACCAGAAAACATTATGATTGGGGATGTTCAACCCCGAGAGGAGTTCACCCTAGATATTAAAAAGATATATATTGGTTGCTTTGGGCCATGAAAAAAGATATCAAGAAGATACTCTCAAAATGGTAATTGGCCTGGCACACCATTTGTCAAAGGGACAAACGCGTAGGTTACCTTGTCAGAGAGATCTGCACCAGGTCCAGAGAACATGAACTGAATTAACATGCTTCTGGTGGTGAAGGCATCACCCCCACAAACAGTGTAAAGAAGTACCAGCGGTCACGGGAGGCCAAGTCATCCTTCTGTCTCTGCTGGCTGTAGGCTCCCTCTCCATCTGCAGAGCAGGAAGTTTGGTTGCATGGTCTGCTGACAATCCAGAACAACAGCCACGCAGAAGTTATCAGGAAGCAACTAAACAAGGAAAATAGCAACATTCCTGAAGGAAGCTAAAAACATTGGCATTTGGAGGTGGCAGCAGAAGGACACTTCTGTGACCAGGCTCATTCATCTACAGCTTTGCATGTCCCAGGAACCTAAACCTTTGCCTAGAGAATCTTCTTAAGCATTCTGGAGCTACTAAAGAGGAGAACGTCTATATTTTCTACTACCATGGTTCAATAAATGCAGATAATTAATTCAGTACATTTAATAAATATTTAATAATGCATGTCATTATCTGAGGCTAGTCATATCTTCGGATTACTAAAAGGATTTAGAAAGCAAGAGACATTCTGGAAAAGCTGGGAAAGGAACATCTCTGTAGCTTTTCTAATGTCTTGGATTAGGGGTGGGGGATTTGGGAGCGGCAAGAGCTGAAAACTCTGTCACCAGAGCGGCGTTTCTGTGCCTGGTGTAGTTGTTCACATCACACTGGGGAGGACAGCAGACCTGAAGGTGTCCAATTATTTCCAATGGTGGCTTTAACTGGCTTTCAGCTGCCATACAGAGTGCAATTCACTTTTGTCAAGGATGGGAATTAACCAGCTTGGTGCTCTGTATTGCAAAAAACAATCATGGAGAATTTGTTTCCCCAAAATAGTGCAGGTAGCCAAGATTACCTAGGTTATTTACACTAACAGTTACCCTGGAAAATTGTTGAACCTTGTCGGTCCACAACAAAGACACAAAGCTCTACCTCATGCTGAGCTGTAAAGGAAGGGGGAGGGACCCCAAAATCCTACTAAGTCATTCCATGGAGGGCAAGAGAGAGAGCAGCAATGCTTAGCAGTGAAGTGCTGCAATTAGTTCAGAGCTTAGCTCCTGGACTCTCGGGGAATAGTAAAAATTGTCACCCAGTGCTGTTAAACTGCTAAGATCATCCAGCAGAAAATAAACTCAGTGGTTTGCAAGAATCAGCATAACCCATTCATTTCATGGGAGCAGCCCTCGGAGAGCACAGTACGTGACTCACTGGGGATGAGAGTTTGTAAGTGGCAGACCTACTAAATACATGCAGATAGTCCCAAGCACAGAGACGATATGGTGAGAATCTAAGCCAAAAACTGTATTTCAAGGTAAGGCTGGAAAAAGCAGGAAGTGGGTTTTTTCACCTTATTCATTAGGGAAAGTGAATGTGAATGTAGTACAAGACGTAAGGCACCTGTGTTGTGAGTAAAAGGGCTGGGAGCAGAGCTGAGTGCGAGGGAAATCCAGGCAGGAGGTGAGAAGCATCTGAACAAGATCCACTTGAGATCTATGCAGCTTGTCTCCAGACTCCAAATATTTCCAAATCATAAGAGCACTTGCATGGCAGATGGCAGCTGGGGCTCATTTTTGCTTTGACTGTGTGAAAGTGAAACGCGTCCCTCCCCATCAAACAGCAGAACAGAGCTCTTGTAACAATGGCACAGGTGACTAATAAGAAAGAAGGATGCCTGCACCTCAGTGCAACAAAAAGAAGGGTGTCCCAGTGCAGTTCCTCAGTGGGATTCAGATGCCCTGCATGGGGAAGGACTGCAGGAAGGGGTCACGGACTAGTCTGCTGCCAGGCAAGGATGAAGCAGGCACAAGGAGCCACATCTTACTCAGCATCTGCAGGACCGTGTCTGGTGTGTAAACGAGAACAGCACCCATCTGCCAAAACAGCCTGGCCTCTTGCTTCGGGGCAGGAGACAGACAGCTGTGTCCTGGGTTTCACTGCCAGCAGTGCCTGTTACAGAATGTTGTATTTATTCTTTTCAAATTTTTTGTAAAGTCATGAAAAAACAAAAGAAAAAAGAGAGGGTGGTGGGAGCTGAGGGGGAGCATAGGCTATGCTGTACTTCCATGCACAGAGCACCAAGGAGTTATTCTGTTACATAAGGTTGAGCATACATCAAATATGTCTTGTTGGGGTTTCATATTTACTAGTTATTTGTAGGGAGTGAGGAGCAGACTTGGGACCTTGGGCAGAAAAAAAAGGCAGAGATAACTCTGGGAACTGTCTGTATTTTTTTTTCCCTATGTTCACCCCTAATTCAAACTAAATTTTGAGTAGGGAATTTTTAGTAAGGGGTCCATGTTTTTCCTTTAAGTACCTCTGAATGTCATCTGGTTGATTTGTTTGGCAGTCCAGCTGCAGTGCTCTGCCACCTCCACAGTATTGTGGTTATAAATGCTCACACACCTCCGTAACTTTGTCCATAATTTACACAGTATGAAGGAGAACACTGCGGCTGAATGATGGGTTCCGTGCTCTGCTCCACAAATCTAAGAAACTGCGCAGGAATGTGGGTACACCTCTTCACAAAGAGTAGCAAGGGTGTTTTGGAGAATATAACATTTCCCTAATGCCACAAAAAATGCGTCAATTTCAGTTTTCTTCCATGGAATTAATTACTTTTTACAGTCAAATGAAGGAACTTGAAAAAGAAAAAAGGAATAATCCCAATATTTGTTTCTTGTCAGGGAAAGCATATGGCCTTCTCATGAGAGTCCATTAAAAAATCAGTGGAGAGACTGCATGCAGGGCTTCTGTACATGCAGAGAGGATATTTGCTAGCATAGGGTAAGGTGGTTACTGCTCCTCACCGAAATAAAGCCACCCAAGTCCCAACTTCAGACACTGTAACCTTTTCTAAGGACTTACCTGAAAAGACACCGTGCTTAGCTTAGGGAGTGACTCCATAAGCAAGCTGATCTCGCTTATTTGCTATTGATAAACTTTTTGTTTATACATCAAGTGGCTGAGAGAAATAATAGAAACTATGTGGCTTAATTTGGGCATAAATTAACTGCGATTTCCACAGCATGCATTTACTAAAAGTAATTAGCAGCACAGTAGTGGCTGTGAGGAATGTTGATCATCTGCTTTCTGTCCTAGGGGCTGTGATGCTCACATCCCTGTGTGCAGATCCCATGCAGAGGCAGCACCAGGCAGTTCAGAGGGGACCCCGGTGCTTTTTGAAGAGCTGCTGCCCTGCTCCTTGGCTGGTTTTAGCCTCAACACCTATATCAAGACTGTCACAGCCATGCCCCTTTCTCCCCACGACAAGGGGAGGTAGTTATCCCCATTTTACTGATCTAGGGTGCAGACACACAAAATAACTTGCCCTGACTCGTACAGAAAAGTTGCGAGAGATACACAAAAAGAAGAAAGCTTTCCTAAAACCCTGCCCAAAACCTAGCCAGACACCAGCCCTCTGATAACCCGGGGAAAACAAAATAAAGGTAGGCTGCTACATGACTAAATGACTCTAACCTGGGGAACTATCTCAGCTGCAGCCATCTGAGAGCAGACACCCCAGGCAGCAAGGACAGGGTGCTGGCTTTACTGATTCCCTTCTAGTCTTTAAGGAACCTTTTTGGCAGATTTTCAGTTTTTAAATGCTCTCAGTGATACAAACCCAGTCCTTCCCCCTCCTACACTCTTCACTTGGGCTGCAGTGTATTTAATATTATTTTGCCCTGACCTGATTAGGAAGAGCAGAGGTTTGGGATAACAAAACACCTGCAGAAAGACCCCAGCAGCTTTAACGCTGCAGCTCTCAGGTGCATCGTGACCCTGGTCCCAAGGGGGGGCTCTTCGTCCTCAGTTTCCTTTCACAAAAACCCCTGCTGTGGGAAGTGAAGTGGCCTGGCTGCCTGCATGATGCTTTTTGGATGATGCAATGAGCATTGCCACACATCTTCTTCCCTAGGGACCAATTTGTCTCCTTCCAGCTTCAAAGTGCTGTTTCATTTCCATGAGCAGGGGCATTAATTAGCAACAGGGCTCACCTGAAGCCACCTATACCTGCAGTTAAAGCAGTTAATGGAAAGGCCACTGCAAGGCTCCTCAGGTGCTGGCAAGCTGCAGCTGGGTTCTACTTATATCCTGACATGACTTTCTGAAATGTTACAAGCCAAAAAAAAAAATCCCTAAATGGCTCTGGTAATCTAGAAAAGCTGTGCTCATGCCCTACCCTTTGGTATAGCCTTTCTTGGAAATACCTCCCTCTTCCTCTTCATATATATATACACACACATACATACATCAGGTGAATTTTTTTCATGTTCTTGTCAGCTTCAAGCAGTGCTCCTGAAAGAAAACAGAGGCAAAACAAAACTGTGGAAAAGTTGCATCAACGATGAGCAAAAATAATACAGGTTCTTTGCAGCCACGTTTTGTTTTTTGATTTTTTTTTTTTTTTTATCAGCACTTCAGCCAGTCTCTTTTCTAGAAATGTTGATCATTTTAACTTAGCAGTACCTATGAAAGTTCCTAATGTCCTTTTGGAGCATGTTTTGTTCTTGTATGTAATAATGCTACTGTACTTGAAGGTCCGTAGGTTTACAGAACTTGTGCCAGAAATAATGTGCAGTGGTTTTGATTCCTGGTCTTTTGTTTCAGCTGTGAGCTTCTTCCTTTATTCCTAGGAGGGCTCTTCTTTGCTGTTATCAATTAGGAAGTATCCAGATGTGTTTGTGAAGTCCTGCCTCCTGCTTCAGACTGAATCACTTTGGTTGTATCATTCGTATGATCTATTTCTCATTAGTATAGTAAGTCTGTTAGCTGCAAGTCAGAGACAGGCTCCCCAGGGTACCAGGCACACATAACAAGTATCCCTAAAGAAATTGAGAGACTGAGCCTTATTTCTCCTTTCAAATCTCTAACAAAAATGGGAAATAAAAAGAAAAAAAAATTTTCTTCCACGAACCTATAGAGTATGTGATTCACAGATACACGTGGCTGCCGTGTATTCATGCTTCCTTGAAGATTCAATGGGCTATGAAACCTTCATGATTTGTTCATCAGCCTCATTTGAAGCTGGGTTGTTGTCTTTTTCCATATTTAAAGCTCAACTTCTGAATATAAGCTACAGTAGTTCACTGTGGCCAAAAATACCTTAAAATCTCCCCGAAGCAGCCCTCTAATTTAGCCCATTCTGGATGCTGGCTCTGTAAGTGGAGCATGTCTGGAGGTCTCCAGCAAGCTGGAACACAATAAAGAATAGAAAGCAGACCTTTACCAGCTCAGGTCATTCCCAATAAAGCATCCAGCCACGTACAACATGTACCTCCCTCTGCAAAGCAAGCTTTTCCCCTTCCTTTCTTCTGATGGAAGTACCCTTCCACCCAAACAAAACCCACCGCTGCCCTGGAGGGAGTGACCCCTCTGCCTGCTTGGGCTGGACCTGCATGATGGGGAGTGCAGGGGAGGACTGGGGCAGGACAGAGCCATCCAGGCTTCTATTTCTAGACGAGAGGGCTCTCAGTGTGCCCACCAGCAGACATGAAGCTGGTGGGGCTTTGTCTGGGTCCACAGAGAGCTGGACCTGTGCAAAATAGGGCTGGTCTGCTGCTCATGTGCACCCTCCAACCCTGGTTTTCCTGAGGCCTGAGCACTGGGGAGAGGCTGCATGGTGAAATCCAGGGCAGGATCCTGCTTTAAAAAAAGCAGGATGCTACTGAAAGGCCTGGCGTGGAGACGGGTGCTAAGCCAAGTGTCCAAAGTCAGCCTGGGAATGGCGGTGATGTCTGCAGGAACATCGAGGTGGGTTGGACCTCTATTTGCTTGTTCATCCATTACATGAACGCTTCAGGATGAAAGGAAGACCAAAGGTGATAGCAGAGCTAATGTGAACTGCAACTGCTGGAATAGCTGTCTTTCTGTTCACTCAGAGAAAAGAACAAATGTTATTGAACCTTAAAATCAAGCCTGACCATTTCTAAAGACAGAATGTGACTGGAGTACCAGCATGCAGCCCTGCTCAGCCACCAACCAGCAGGCTGTCAAGCTGATTAGAGTTTCAGGAAAAAGCAGCTGTGTAAAAGATCCTAAAGCATAGGAAAGAAGATGCTTGAGCAATAAATCTTTCCTTGCAGCTACATGCTGATAATGGCCTTTCCTACCATCCATCCGAGTTTGCCTCTCTCCATAGCAGCCACGCCAGAGCCCTCCAGCCCTGATGGAGCAGCCGCTGAGCTTAATGGTGCTGCAGGACCAGTGCAGGGGGGTGCTGAGCTCCTGGCAGGGTGGGAAAAGGGCTGCAGGGTGTGCAGGAACGTTGTGAAGGAACCTTCCCCAGCCCTCTCATCCCTCCAGGGCAGGAAGCAAAATAGCTGGCTTGCTGGCACCTGCTCTGCTGCTGGCCTGGCAAATGTTCTGTGGTTTTTATTGCTCCTGCGTCAGGGAACTGACCAGAGAGCTACAGGGAATGTAGGGCTGCTTTCACCCCTTGAGGCAGTTCGTGTTGTGTCCATCCTCTTCTGGACGATGTGGGTACAAAGCAAAATCCTTCCACAACATAGGAGCAAGCAGGGATCCTTCTGGCCTGGGCTAAGTGGAAAATGCTGCCCTTGCTATGTGGAGCCCTGCAAAGGTAGCCTGAGCTAATGGAGCTTCAATGCCAGCTGCATTCAGCTCCTGTTCTCAGCTCGGACCCATTACCAACTGGAAAAGCTGGTTCAGATCAGTGGGAGAACAGGAAAGAAAAACAAGCTATAGCTGCGGAGCTGGGCTGTGCCCAGAGCTGCACCATGCAGCGTGCGTGCAGAAGTCCCGTCTGTCTGTTGATGTATCCACACCGTGTGCGTGCAGCCCCCCCGCGCACATATGTTTTGATCTTAGCTTCCTGACGATCAGCTCCAGGAGTTGGTCCAACAAGCTCTGGCTGTGTTTCCATTCAAATGCTGTGTAAGAAGCATGCTCATACAAAGGTTGCGTTTGCAACAGGAGGATGAAAAGCCAGGGGTAGTCTTTGTCTCTTTTCTGCCTGTCAGTAACATAGCTAATTTGGGCTCTCATTTTAAATAATCCCCCTAATCTATCAAATCTGATTGCAAAACATGAAATTGATGAGCCTGAAGATACTCAGCAGCAAATCAATGCCTGGGCTGAAGAGAACTCTGGAGTTCAAGACAAGGAGAAACTGAGGGATGGGGGATATGCTGGGGCTAACCACATTGTTGGAAGGGCTGGAAGTGAGGGCCAGCAGGCAGTTTGTGCCATGTTTTTTCCCCACCTAAGAGAAGGAAGGGGTTTTTTGCTCTCTGCAGCAGAGCCATGAGCCCACAAATGCTGAAGAACTGGGGAAGGGCTGAAGCAAGAGCCTGACTTGGCAGTGCTGCTGTGAGCAGAGCTGCTCGGTTACTGCAGTCAGGGGTTGACTTGGTATCCCTGTAGTTACACAGCAGCCATCAGACAACTTATTATCAGAACCAGGAGCTTAATGAGTCCGTGATACAGGGGGAACCTCTGCAGGACCACAAAGGTGTGGGAACAGCTTGGAGACAGATGGACGCTCTGCAGAGCCTGAGCTGCCACCTACACCCTGCTCCCCGTGACGTGCTGCAGCTCGCTGCTCTCGAGTGAGACCCAGAAGGAAATATCTTTGTTTCCTCGCTAGCAGAAGGATTAGCCAAGAGGCTTCTCTCCACACAGCTGCTGAGGCAGATCAGGTGTAATCCTCAGCAGGTGCAATGCCTTGGCCCTGCTGGTGCTCAGGGAGCGGAGCTGAGCCGTGCCTGCAAAGGACCTGGCCAGGCACAGCCGGTGCAGGTCCCTGGGCTTGGTGGTGGCTCCAAGCTGTTCTCTAGCAGGAGAGACTTCCCACAGCTCTCTGGCTCATTTTCCATCCTGCTTTCATATCCGTGTATTTAGCACTCTGTGCTGCATGTGATTTTAAGCTTGGGTTTTGATGAACAAGTTTGCTTAAGGGAAATGGGTGCCAGGAAGGCTGATGTCTGTGTCCTAGGGACAAAGTTGGAGCTAGGTGGAAATGCCTCTTCAGGCCCATGGTTATTCCAGTGAAAACAAATTCTTTCTTTGCTCATTCAGAGATTTTCAAGGACTGACAGGCATATATTTTTAATTACTGTTAAAATACCACAAATTCAAGTGCTCCAGTTGTCCTGAAGAGACAGACCTGATTTAAGTTTCTCCCTTTGAAAGAAGCCATCGAAACTTTCTGGGCTTTCTTCTGTCTTGAGGGATGTTCTGGGATGTTGCATGCAAACAATGCTGCTCTGCTTTCAAGATGCAGCAAAAGGTTTTCTAGGCACCTGAGGCACACGTTCAGCTGCTCTTATTTATTTTCCTTCCCAGGTCTGCCTGCTGGGTGCTTGCTTCTCTGGGTGATGCACCCGTCCTGCCCAACATCTCCAGGGCAGCAGGGTCCTGCCTGGCCTTGGCTTTGAGCAGGAGGTAGCTCTGTGGCATCGGCCATTTCACCTGCCCTGAACCCGGTGCTGCTGCACTTCCAAGGCCTTTCAAGCTGCCTTTAGTCCAGATAAGGCTTGGAGGGTGAAGAGGCAACAAAAGCACTTAATCCATTTAACTGTCAGTGGAAACCTCGGCAGAGAAGAGAGCAAACCATTGGGGGAAGACTTCTCTGCAGTTGTATACTGGGGATTTCCTACAGCTGCAGCCCTCCCTGCCTGTGTGTTCTGGTAATGAATACTAACGATCCTTCACTTCTATTTTAATTGCCTGCCTATCAAGCTTTGTTAATCTTCCCCATTTTCCTTAATCTTTCATCGAGTGTCACTTTTTTGTGTGTTTCTTCTGTGGTGACAAGGCATTTAAACATTTCACTAAATAGCAAAAAAGTTTTTTTTAAAGGGAAGAAAGAAAACCTCCCCTTTGCATCTGGAATGTTCATTTTCCAGATTAGAAGATAAGTGGCTGTGGTATCTAATTATAATGAATAGGTTAATTAAAGAATATTTAGATCCCATCCTTCCAAAGCAGCTCCTGTAGACTGTTTCAAAGTCAGACTGTTCATAACCTAAGCAATACTTGCAGCTAAAACAGGGTTTCTTCCCAAACACCAGAGAGATGCTAACAGCATTTTAGCCAGCAGCTCAGCAAGTGTTTGATCTCTACTTTGCTGAATGAGGAAGGCTCTGACCAGCAGGAAGCCAGAATCATCGCTGTAGTAAATGTTGTCTACTCATCTTTACTTCCAGAATTCGTACTGACCCTACAGCCAGAAGGAGCATACATCCCCAGCTATAACAACGAGTGAAGAAATGCCAGTCCAGGAGCTCGGACCACATGGATCCAGGCCTTTAAATGCCAGAACTCCAGCAGGCTGCCAACAGAGGCTGGGAATCTGACAGTGTTATTACCAGAATCTGAAAGGACTTAGTGGGTCCCAGCTAATTCATCACCCCAGTCAGCCCTGCTTTACCTCCCCTAAAAGCCATTTTTTGAGTGACTGTAAAGGTCTTGAGAAATGAGACCCCTCCAAGATCTACACTATGTCTCAAACTCTGCAGTGGGTGATGTGAGTGTGATGGTGTCTTTTTTGTTGTTCTGGGGATGCACCACTACACTCATTCCAAAGCTTGCCAAGCACCTGAGGCCCCCACCAGTCCTGGCCAGAGCTGCAAGCTTTGCAAGAAGTAAAATTTTTTTATTTATTTGTTTACATGCAAATTTAGTTAGTTAAAAAGGAGTTAGTGCTCCTTATGGAGAGAGCAGTTTTTCCCTTGTTGATTTACTGTTCTAATGGGAGCATCCTTAGGTAGCACATGTGAAGGTCAACTCAATTTGTTTAAACCCAATAAAGAACAAATTACTGTAGAAAAAAAAAAAAAGCCCATTAAACTGAGCATACCTGGCTGCTTTCATATGATGATTGCTGCATCTCTTCCATCTGTGAATGCAGGAGCCGGAAACTATTTATGTAAGGTGGGAGCCTTCTGGATCCAGCCCATGTGGGGATTTGTCATTGCATTTGTCTTTGGCTTCAAGTCTCTTTCTTTTGCCCTTGAGTGTTTCTTCATATAAGCAGTTTTACCAATGATGTTCCCTCCTGCCCTGCTTAAGAGATGGCTCATTGTTTACCAGGACATATTTAGACACTGAAAATATGCTTTTCTTTCAAGAGAGCTTCTGATGCGTGTTGATTTGAGGTCTGCATCAGCAAATGAGATTGGGAGAGAGAAAAAACAAACAGGGCTAAGGGGAAAAAATAGCTTGATGTTCAACATCTACTAATGAAGGCTGTCCAATTATGGAAATCTGCTTTCAAAATCTTAAGTTTGTTGGGAACAATGGGATCTTTCTTCTCAGATCTCTTATGGCAGTCTCAGTGGCTGGGCTTTGACAACTTTGACACTGGCTTGTGCTGTCACCCAACAGAAACTTATGTGAAGTTTGGGATGACCTCTCATCATGCTGCAGGAGCTTTTCAGTACATCCTCACCTTGCTCTTCCCAGAACTGCTGTCCATCAGATGTTTTTTAAAGCTCAAGGTATACTGCTACAACTGCTTCCTTGGTCTCATTGGGAATTTCCCAGGCCACAGGCTGTCCTGATAAAACTGTAGGGAGACACAAAGAGCACAGACCCTGCACAGCATGGAAATTTGAGAGTGAAAGAATAGCATCGTCCCACATTTTATTTCTGTGATTGAAATCATAGTAATGTGCTTACACAAGTGATGAACGCAGCTGGTCTTTGTGGTCCTGGAGCCTGGTTCTCTGCTCTTCTTTCATAGCACTTGGGTTGTGTCAGCTTCCCACTGCTAGGAAATGGGATTCTTTGCTCACAGTGGGATAAATCAGGCATGACTGCATTGAAAATCATGGTGCTGCTGGTGTGACAGGTTAATTGATCCCTAAACGTCATCTTTCAGCAAGGCTTTGCAGAGCGTTCATCACTGCTCTTGCAGGCCATGCCACCAGTGTGGTTTTCTTTCCTACAAAAACATAACATTATCTGAAGAAGTAGTAGATTTTTGTTTGAGGGGGAAGGTGGAGGAGTTTCCAACAAAAGAGCCACTGAAGCAGCCCAGCCCACATCCTCTGCATACTCCAGAGGGAAGCAGAAGAATATCCAGTGTAGAAGGGTGTGCGATAGCAGATGCTGTGCACACAGTCTGTGCAGAGCTGCTATAAGGAGTTAGATGACGTTTTTAAATAGGACACCAAAGGCCCCTCCTGATATGCGGGGTTATTTCTGACAGTCCTTATTCTGCTTCTTTGCCAAATATTGCCATGCTCTGGACCTGCTGTGAGGGGTTCCAAAGCTAATCTGTGCATTACATGAAAACAGCGTTTCCTTCTATGGCTTCGTTTTGAATTTCTTCATGGGGCTCTTCCAAAAACCAAGGAACAAAAATTCCTGGGACTGTCAGGCTGAGGTGCTGCCTCACCAGCCAAGAAACCTCAATTTTGAGCCATGTAGAACTGGAGGGTTACTTTGGAGACAGACGTTCGATAGCAATAACTAGGTAGATGCTGGCAAGAATTAGTTACAAACCCTGGCTGCAACTGACCCTTCCTCACCAAGGGGACTTGCTGAAATGACCTTGCAGGGAAAGCAGCAGGCAAGGAATGAGCTGAAGGACACGCACCACGCACCCCCCTGCCAGGGCTTGCTGCAAAAATTAAAATAGGCTGTCCCTTCCCTCCTCCTATCCTTTGCCTCTTGCTGCATTTGAACTTGCTACAGCAACCCTTGCAGCTGATGAACTGCGTTTTGGTAAGAGCCGAGCTCTCCAGCACCAAATCATCTGCTGCCTTGGTGTTTACATTGCACTTAGATATGTTGCATCAACAGTCAGCCTTGGCTCCTGCTGTGCGCTCACATGGATGTGCTCCCTCCTCTGCGAAGCGCTGCAGAGAGCTCGCTTTCCCACTTCTTGAGGCACTGGGAATGCTTCCCTGTGAATTAACCCAAGGAGGGAGGCTCGCAGAGGAAGTGGGTCAGCAGGCTCCGTGTTGGCAGCAGCCAGGAGAGGAGCGAACAAGCACAAAGAGGAGTTGTGGGCGACTGCTATTAAGGACTCTCCACAGAGGAATTTGTTGAATGCTGCTAGCAAGGCTGCTGGGGAAGTTCGCACAGTCCCTCCCCACGCTGGCAGCGGAGGCAAGGAAGCAGCCGTGAGAAGCAGGCACTCAGTGCACAAGTGAGAAAGAGGAGACGTGAAAATCCCTCAGCTGAACACTTGGGCGGTGATTCAGCACCCCCACCCTCCAAGATGTGAAGGAGTGTTTGTAGGCAAGCCCTTCAGCTGTGGGATCCAAGCACAGGCAGGCAGGCTCGCTGCGTGCTGATGCAGCCTGGGCTGGGTGTGATGCTGGCGAGCTGCTGGCTTCTGCTTGCAAGGAGCACTCGGTGGGAGTGAAGTGTACAGAAAAATCACTACGGATCCTGCAAGAAGGTGGCCTGTAGGGAGCAGTGGCTTGTTTATGCACATGCTCTTAAAGGCCCTAAGGCACTGCAGGTACCAGGGATGCACTCCTGTGAAATCCTGCTGCTCGCTGCCAACTCTGGGAGCCCTTCCGTAGACAGGTGGTTGCTGTTTTAATTAAACCTGCTTTGACCAGCTATGTAGAGAGGAGTTTAAAGCAACAGCAATTATAAGCTCTTAATCCATTGCAACGTGGGAGTGGAAGACGGTTTGCTAACCAAAATAGTTCTGCAAACTGGGCCACAAAGCAGTAAAATGCAAGTCCTGGGAAGACTGAAGAGGACAAGCAGCTGATAAGGATGGGGACAGGGTGAGGAGACTTTGTGGAAAGGCAGAGCAGAGCCTTCATCTTGTGGTGCAGAGGCAGTGGTAACAGCTGGCTTGTTTCTTCAGCTGGTGTAGATCAGTCTCAGCCAGTCCAGAAAACGAGCTGTAATCATCTATCAATGAAAGCCTCTGTTTGTAGCAAGCTGGTAAACAGTCACAATTTGGGATCCCCCTGAAGAAAGGACTGAATATTTACATGAAAGGAGTGGCCATTGAATTAACTCTTTGTGCCCATTTCCTCCCTTATATTTTGGCAGTCGGGTTTATCTTGTCTTCTTCCACCTTCCTATCATGCAGGCATGAATACACCAACCTGATGCCAAGCACTGACGGGATTCTTGTGTCCAGGGCACACAACGCGTGATAGCAACTAGAAGCTTTTGTGAGGCTGTGAAGGCAGAACAAATTTTCTGCTCTCCAGTTTGTACAACTTGTCCTTAGGACTGCAAAATGCAAAGACAAATTCATCTGTCAAATGCCAACCGCACACAATGCTGTAGCAGGGACTGGGGCTGAGCTGTCAGCAGCAGGGACAGTATTTGGGAGCCACTTGTTAGATCTGAAAACAAAGGGGGGAGAGGAAAAGTTTACCCTGTTTTAAGGCTTTTCTGGAGCTGTAGCAAGGTGTAAATGGTACAGGGCAGCAAGAAGAGGACACAGTAAGTCTGAAAAATTGCCCACTGTGCAAGGAAAGCATCCTGACTTGGCTATTTGTCCACCTTTCATCCAGCGCCTGGACCAGAGGGAGACAATACCCTCACCTCAGACCCCCTTTCAAAATGTAGGGAAATGTCCAGTCTCCAGAAACTAACAGAAAAGAAAAGCCCAAAACCCAGCCAGGGTTTGCATCTTCCGTAGTCTCAGGTGTTCTGCATCATCCAGGAGTCCTTACTCCCTGGCCACCAAGCAAAAGGAAATGAAATACACTAAAGAGGCAAAAACATGAAAGAGGCAGGATGAGGATTATGTGATCAGGAGCTTCCTCTTGTCTGGGACAAGCAAACCCAGACCTGCACTTCCACCCGCTGCCTGTGTCGCCCACACAAGCTCTCCTGGCATGGGAGCGAGGAGCACAAACCCACCTCCTCCTTTTGTGGTACTTCCTTCTGCCACTCCCCGGCCACTGTTCCAGCAGACTGTGGGTGGTCGTGGCTCTGGTTTTTGGGTCTCCCCTGCCTTTAGGGATAGTGCTGGTGCCACCTGCGCAGCCCACCCTGTTTGTTGCAAGAGGGAATCATGATATTTCATCTCCTGTAATGCAGGGACAGAAGATCCTTTTTTTCCTTCTGTATATCCCTGGGACGTGGGCCACCAAGCAGCAAAGCAATAACACACGTGCTTAATTTGACAGGGAAGTTTTAAGTCCCAGTGACTTTGCCTCATTCTCATTGTCTCCCTGAGAATGGGATGAGGGATCTGACAATTTCTCTGGCTTATTAAATCACTCTCTCTATTCTCTTAAGGTTGCTTCACTCGAACATACACACCATGGATTTCTCTGCTGGCTTGTCATCTGGATGATAGCTCTGACTTTATTTCTTTAAGATAGATATCACCTGCAGCAGCAAGAAGCATTTCCCTAACTAGAGCTGCTCGGTGACTATTAATCTCTGGCTGAGCCCTTGTGTCAAGTACCTCCTTCACAAAATTGAGTCAACGTAACATTCAGCAGGTAAAGTGGGTTAGTTCCTGGGGGAGGCTAGAAATTCTGAGCAGTCCGTGATTTGTTTGTTTGGTAGGTATCTGGAAAACATCTAGGATGTGTTTGTACCAATATTTGCAGTTTCTACTGACCTCTCCAAAGAGGGAGGGGGAGAAAAGAGGATTTGACTGCATGTTTACCTTTCCTTGCTATAAAAAAGTAAACATTTTGGGAGCAGTAATTGGTGTTTCTTTTTATCTCCCTGATACACTGCATTTTAATAGGGCAATGCACTCAAATAAAAAATGTGAAGCCAGTTCTTATAAGAACTTAATTGATGGGTCTCTGCTGCACCCATCTCGAGAAATACGAAAAAGTCAATGGTCTTAAATCAGAAAGCCCTGTCATTTGCCACCATCTAATCATCTAAAAGGAGTGGCACATGAAATACTGGCCATCCATATTGCCTTGCTATTTTCAGCTCAGTATATAAGCCAACACCTGAGCTTAATTTGCAACAGGGACCGAGTAGTGACTGTGAGTACAACTTCCGTATTAGTCGTGTCTCCTTGGTTTTATTGTTCCAAAGAGTGATTCTGCCACTTCTGTTCAACAGTAAAATACAAAGCAAACATTACAAAAAATAAGCAGGTGCCCTGCTATGTGGCATGTTTCATTTAACTCCCCTAACACTGCTCCGGTGCAGCCTCACCCAGGTCCGCTCTGTGAGCACACATGGATGCAGGAGGAGCCTGGACACGGGCTGGAGGCTTGCTCTTGGGAATAGCCTGCATGAGAGACATCCTTTCAACTTACCCGTGTCTCTATTTAATTCCTTAACATTTGTATCCAGTTGCAGTCTATGAGGTGTTTAACAAGCTGCCAGACTCCTGTCCTTGTACCTGGCATTGTTTCTGCTCTGCTGTGCTTGTTTTGGTGATTTGTGGTGTCAGCTCGTCCCCTGAATGTGTTGCCCACACTCTCTACCTCAAACCCATGGGATCTGACCATTTAAAGCTGGCAGAACTGCACCAGCAGTGTTAGACCATGGTTTGCATTCTGCAAAACTGAAACCAGAAACAATCCATCGCAGGCAAACCCTACCAGGCATTTTTATGTCCTGTCCAGCAGGGACGTTGTTTTATAGGATAGGATTTAGGGAATTGGTGTGACCATCAGTGCCTGACTGATGCTGAAGGTGTCACATCTCTGCAGTGAAGCCGTTTATGGCTCGTTCCCCAGGGATCACGGAGAATACAGCAATATGGAGATCTTCTGAAGTGCTGCTATCACTTCTGAGGGGACGTTCATTAATTCCCTGCAAGCTGAGCTCAACTTGTGTCACCAGCACAATCCGAAAGCTTTATGCTTTTAATGCGATGGGTACCTTAAGGTTAAAACTCTGCCACAAAATCCAGAGCTCAGAACAGTGAAGGTTAGACCTGAAAGCCAAAAAGTCACCTTCCTATTTTACAATTATCCTCACAACAGCTGAACGTCAGCAAAGGTCTTGCAACAATGCAATAGTCCCACTGCTAACCTGCTCCACTTCAGTTCCTGATGTTCTACATCAGATAAATTACTTAGTGTCACAATTAAATCCTTATTGGCCCCGGTGGGGCCTGTGTCACAGCCACTTTAGGAAAAAGGAAGGTTACTTTGAGCTCTTCTTTAAAAACTAAATTATGCTAGGAAGTAATTGCAACTGATTATTATTATTATTTATGACTTGCATAACAGCTGAGGTGTGCGTGATTTGAACGCTTCCAAATCTTCCCTGCCCCAAATGATGAATTCATGCAGGCCAGTGTATTGCCAGTAGTCACAAGAAGTCTCCAAGAGGCAGAAGACATTAGAAGATGCCAATTTCATTGCTAGACCTTTGTTATTGGCAGAGGTGGTTTTGTTATTTTTTTCCAAGGAGGGATTCTCTTAGCTTTACTGACCTAAGCAGCTCCTTTCTCTGTGATGCTTCTGATTCAGAAGAACTCACAAGGCCCACGACTGGGGGACTTGGTTCTGATTTGCACTAATATCTGAGCCCCTTAACCCAAAAAGAATGGGACATGGCTGTCACAGCCAGCCAGCAGATGAATGACTGGGCTTACAGCAAGGATTTGGATCCAGAACAAGAATTTCCAATTAAGGTCTCCAAGATGAAATCTACTGGCTCATCCCTGCCTCCGAGGAAG
Source organism: Aythya fuligula (assembly GCF_009819795.1). Lineage (NCBI taxonomy): Eukaryota > Metazoa > Chordata > Aves > Anseriformes > Anatidae > Aythya > Aythya fuligula. The sequence goes on along the minus strand of NC_045580.1, from coordinate 7,155,302 downwards.
GGCCTGATTATTTGTAATAAATTCAGCATTCAGGAGTATTGCTACATGAGCCCACAGAGATCCCAGCTGAGCTTAATGCCCATTGTGCTTGCTACTGCGGCATCACAGAAGATGCATTCTCCACCCTAAATACCGGAAAACATGAAAGGCAAACCGGGACTCAGGGCTTTGAGTCAGGACGTGCAGAAAAAGAGCTCTGCGTTCACATGCCAGTGCAGCCAGGTAGCACTGAGTGATTTCCAGCTATTTGTCCGTGTGGAAAAACAGGAATGTGAGTGCTATGCACAGATGGTATCAGAATGTATCCTCCCCTATGAAAAACTAACATGAAGTCTCACTCTCATATATCACAACCCAAATGTGAAATTAACATATTAAGCTGAGACTATCTGATAAAATAAAGCACATCCCTTCTCAGTGGAAGAGATGCTCTACAACGCTTATTTGTAGCTCAGAATGAAAAAACATGGAAATTACTCCCACCCTCGTGTTTATTTTTGGGAAGAAACTTCCTACCCCCAGCCCCTGTCCGATGAGGTTTTAACTGGTTTCGATTACAAACATGTGCCAGGGAGGCGTCTCTGCAGCCACCGAGTCTCGCTGCGGCAGGGAATCGCCTCCTGTGATCCCCGCTTGTGAATTTGTGAGCTCTGCACTATGGCACACCACAAAATAACTCAAGAAACAATGCTGAAGTATTGTTGCTGAGTCCCTGATGACTTCACTTGTATCATGGAGATAAATTAAAGCACGGTAGGGAACAGCTTCCTGGCTGCCTGATGGCATGCACGCAACATATTTTAAGAGAGATACAGGGCTTTGAATTACTCATGAAACTGCATTTGCTTCATAAATCCATGCCAGAAGATGGACTAAAGAGAATTTCTAATTGTGCAAGCCACCTGGAGACACTGGTACTTCACTCAATAAGTGCCCCTTTCATTAAAGTTCCAGTGCCCTGTATTTATCACGACCATAGTTCCCAGGTACAAATTGGGAAAGGATTGACTGTGGCCAGTAGGAGCTCTATCCACTCCATCACTTACCTTGGTCGAAAGTGCTCTCACCTTTGTTTTTAACGCTAAAGACACTTTCTGGGAAAAACAAAAGCAGAGTTGCTTAGTGATAGGATAATTCCCACCCAGCTGGGCTAACATGACTCTTTCCCCATTCTGCAAGATGAAGATTGGACTTAGGAGTCCTCCAGTGCTTTCTTATAATGACTACAAGAAGCTATGGCTCTATTTTTTTTTTTGCTGAGGCAGATAATGCAGAAAGCAGTAAGCATCACAGCACTGGCATTGCTGATAGCTGGGTGCACAGAAAGCTACCAAATACTGTCACGGTTTGGAAACCCATCTCAACTTGCAAAAGACAGCTATACTATTTTCCCTTTATAACCGTTCTCCAGACAAAAGAAAACACAGCTTTATCTCATCAGCATCTCTGTGCAGATGTAAAAACCCCAAGCAGGAAAGCTGTGCAGAGTCACACATCAAATATTTGAAATGTTTAGGGTGTGGAGGGTTAATTGGGTCATCAACACAAGGCTGAGCACTCCCACCCTTCTGCCTTCCCCACTGATCTTTGCCCTTTTTCACAGCTATTTCTCATGGAGGCTGGCAGTAGTAAGCATCTTCCAGGTCCCTCCTGTCCATTCCAGCATCTACAGCTTTAGAGACAGCATCCAAGAAGCTATTCTCTGACAGGGCACAAGTGGGAGATATATACAGCTCTGCAAGTTATTTCTATTTATTTGCTTGTAAACAGAGTTGCATGCCTCTGATTCTTTAAAGCTGAAGTCACTTCCAACCTCCCAGTTCGCCAGCAGCACTGTTCTCACTGCTCTGAAACTCCCAGAACCCTTCCTGCCTCCCCTATTGCTCCTGCAGCTGTTGCAGAGCTCGAACTGGCATTTCAGCTCTGACTCAGGCAGGTTTTTGATGTGCCGGCAGATTCTGGCATGTGGGCTCCTCATTGCAATACCTACAGTGAGGAGCTCATCGTCTGAGACTTCACAGAAAGTTAAACCCACAGCCTGACAGCAAGGGCTCTGCAACCCAGGGTGAGAGCAGAGGTGAAACTTTTCAACACCTCTCATCTCCTCACAGGTGTCTGCCAACAGTGTGCCTTGGGAGCTGTATCTCCTTGTCTGTGCGCTGTAGCTTCTTACCCAAGCCCTGCCATTTTCCTTGCTCCAAAACAGCAAATACTTTTCATTTCCTCTGTGTTTCACTTTAAAATGTGCTCGGCCCATTCTCATTGCAGCGGATGCATCGTTTCCGAGGGTACCTGGCTCTTCTTGGCCCTGTCAAAGGGGAAGCCCCTTCCCCAGAGCAGACCCGGGAGCTGCTCCTCAGGGACCCAGTGTCCCCAGCACACCACAAAAGCACCCTGGAGCTGGCAGGAGGGAGCAGCAATCAGTCCTAACCTCGTGTGGTTGTGTCAACACAGTGCTGGTGCTCTCAGACTTGTTTTTAAAGGCCTCGTGTAAGGACATAAGCACCTTCCACGTGCTGTGATGTTCTAGGAGCTTCTGCTGCTTTTCTGATCAGATTTTGGGTAAAGGATGTGGCTCCTCTGCGTCTCGGTCCCCTTTGCAGCATGGCACCACTCCATCCCCTGCCTCCTGGCACTCAGGACAGGGCCCTCACCCTGGGGATGTCCCCGCAGAAGGGGCCCGACCTCTGCTGTGGCTGCTGAGGGTGATATGGGAAATAGTAATGAGGCTGCCTTTCTCCCCCGCCTGGGAACTAGGTGAGGGACATCATCCCACTTGACATATCAAAAAGGAAAAGCAGGCACAGAGAGGAGATGGGATTCGCTCCAGGTCACACAGCCGGTCAGTGGCCAGGAACAGGAGCCAGCTCCCACTTCCCTTCTCAGACCCCTCTTCCCCCCCGCTCCCCGCGGATCTCCTCGATGTGCTTTAATCGCCAGACCGTGTTTGTTTTCATGGTCACGCATTCCTCCTGCACAGCACACCCCCGCGACATTGGATCCTCGTTGCCTTGGCCGTGCAGGTGGGTGGATAACAAGGAGAAAACGTTCAGATCCCCAAGCCCCTTCCAAGTCAGGAATTCTGCTCGCCTCTGGCACCGAGAATCTCCTGGGGCGCCTCGAGACTTTCTGACTCCGTGTCCCACCAGCGCTGCCTTGCCCTCGAGGAAAGCAAGCAGACAGCCAGCTTTAAACCTGAACTGGCAGGCAGGAAACTCAGTGCGTTGCCTGAAGAAGACTCAAAGTGAAAAGGGGCTGAAATGTGCAGAGTCCCGAAGGGAGGGAGGAGAGCAAAAACCTCTTTGCGGCGTGAGGACGTGGCTGCATGTCACTGTGATTCAGCAGGACGCCGGCTGGAAAGGCCCCGGCACTTGTTTGTTAGCCCGTGTTTGAACTCTGGTGAAAAACGAGTTGACAGCCTCCCCGCACCTCTCGCTGGGCTCCAAGCATAACTTTCTGCAGAAAATATAGTGCCCTGTGCAAACAGGCATCCTTTACCTCCAGCGTGGGGGAGTGCAGGGGATCGTGTTTTATTTTGACACAGCAGCTTGCGGTGCCAAAAGGCTCGGGAGAACAGACTACCAGAAACAGCTGGCTTCAGCCAAAAAAAAGGGAATTATATTGCAGAAGCAGGAGGCGTGGGGACAGCTACGTTCCGTGGTAGAGGTAACAGAGGAGGGCAATAAAGTTTGTCTGGTGACAGAAGCTCTGCTGCTCCCTCTTGAAGGGGAGAAGCGGTGGGACCCCCACAAGCTGCAAGGCTGCATGAGAAGGGGTGCAGGGAGGGTCCCCAGCTCCAGACACCCTCTCACCACCTTCCCTGGGCAGGCACTGCGGGAAGGAGCAGCGCTGCTTCCAGGCACCGTGGCTGCATCTGCTTGGTGGCTCTGCCCACAGGAATTGGGAGTTTGGTGATCCAAAGGGCAGTGTGATGTGGCATCATCCATTTGTCAGAAAAAAAGACACATAAAATAGTTCTGTTTCATGGAGGAGAATCTTGGGTCCTGGTTTCATCTGCATACCAACTTGGCTCCATGCTTGGGACGTCTCAGCTTGGTCTCCGCATTGCAGCAGATCCTTCTGCTCTACCCACCGAGCTCCAAGAGGGTGAGAGAGCCTGCAGGGAAACATCTGATCAAGACTGTTCCCTGAAAAGAAAGACCTCAAGAAGGGGCAGGAAATGCCCTAAGCATTGCTGACAGATTCCCCAAAGGTGCTTTCAGGCCATGCTTACTAAAGCATTGCTAGCATTGCACACGTTACAGCCACCACCCAGCACCAAAACTGCGGCAAGGTGCGATGCTGCTGGCAGCATTCTGCCTTGCCTAAAGCCAACCTTAAAATGTCCTTCATAACCCAAGAAAAGATAATATAAGAGCAATATTTCACAGAGCACACTTGTTCACTGTGTCACTGGCCGATCAGAAGCTGTGGTCAATCTGAAATTTGGCGCGGAGCTGCTCTTTAGCAATATAGAGGCTACAAATTTTCCTGAGACGCACATTAAAAAACCCCTCCAGTCACCATGACATCAGACCCTGTAAATTTTGATCTGTCTCTTGGATGCTAATGCCAGCAAGCCATTGCGGTTAATTGCAAGTGTTACTTGCAGACTGTAAATGGTGAAATCACTCTATTTTTAAAAGAGACTTCTGATGTAGGGTACCATGTAAATATTTATGTTATCTCTGTGAAGGAATGCCTTGCAATCAGACAACCCACACAAAGGCAAATGAACTCATCAAAAGAAACCACAACTGAAATGTGAACAGTAAGAAAAATGTCAAAGCTTTCCTTCTGAGCAAACCTCGGCCCAGGTGGCAGCGGGGTGTTTGCCTCACGAGAGAAGAGATTTTCTAGTTCACAGATGCTTCCAGATTAGGAACAAGCTGGGAAATCTGTCCCAGTCCATCCTGGGACTCAGGAACTCAATTCTCATGGAAGCACAGGGCATTGGGTGGCTGAATTTACTGGGATGTTGTTAGAAGGTGACTGGGACACTGCCACCACTCAGACCCAAACACAGGCTTCAGCTGCTGTCTTTTGTAACACCTGGACCTGCTCTGAACCGAATGTTTTCTCTCCTGGTCACAGTCCCCTTTCTTAATTCGGTAGCAGCAGAAAGAGAAAGTCTGTGTTTTATCAGTGTGGCTTCCCTTGGTTAACTTCATATTTTATATCAAATATGTCCAGCACCAAAACAACATGAAAACTTTGTAGGAAGATCGCTGCTATCAAGAAATCCAGTTACATTTCTATACCCAGGGGAAAATAGAGATTTAACATATGTTACAGGCCTGGAGTGGGCTTCTCGCTCTTGGGGAAATCTGTTTGAAGGAGCGATGAATTGAATCTGTTTAGGAAACTTGTCTTCTAGCCCTTGGTAATTCACCTAGGCAAAGAAAGCCAAAGTGCTTTATAACAGTGACTTTGTTTTGGTTTTTGTTTGTGTTTGTCTAAGAGCTCCTAAACTAACAGAGCCAGCCGTGCCTTCCCAAAACAACACACTTGCTAGATCACAACCAAGGGTCCTGCTTTCAATTTAAACTACCTGGCACGTGAAGAAAGTTGCTACTGACATCCGGACTTGCTAGCAGATGTTCTAAGGAACAGCAAAGGAGAAAAAAAGAAAAAAAAGTCTTGAGTATCTCCAGCAGGAGCTTAAAGTAGAAGAGATGACAGGCAGCATGCAGAAGAACCAGATCTCTGAGCAGCACTGAGACCCACAGAGATGCCGACAAACAGCCTTTGCCATCTGCTTTTTTGTGGAAAGATGCTCCCAGAACCTTAGCCCATGATATTCATTAATTATAGAATCATTACGGTTGGACAGGACCTCCAAGATCACCTGGTCCAACCCCCCCCCTACCACCAATGTCACCACTGAGCCGTGTCCCCAAGCACCACGTCCTACCTTTCCTTGAGCACCCCCAGGGACGGTGACTCCACCACCTCCCTGGGCAACCCGTCCCAATGCCCGACTGCTCTTTCTGAGCAGAAACATTTCCTAATTCCCAACCTGAAATTCTGTGACTCTAATTAGGATTAGGGTTTGGAGGGAGAGAAAGTGCAGAGTCCTGCTGTGTGTGTAAAGGCTGCCAAAGGACTTTCAGGTCTCCCCAAAGGCCTCTGTTGTGAGCACTAATTCCTGGGAGACTTAGGTGGGGTCAGTGTAGCTAACACATTGTCTTCGTGTTTGACTCCAGCCCGCGCACTGGGTATGGATGTGGGCTGTCTGCCAGGCACAGAATTCCCCAGGGCGTTTGCTTATCCCAGTAACAGACTCATCAGCACCAGCAATCGATATCCAGCGGGTCACCAGCTGACCTGACCGCCTGCAGTGTCCTGTACTGCTCTCAGCCTGGGGTCTCTGGTTTGGCAAAACTCCTCAGCAGCCAAACACTGCAAAGAAACAGAGCTCTTCACTGCTGGAGAAGTAATGGGAGAGGAGGACAGCTCTAGCACAGAAAAACAGCTTTGAGAACACAGCTTAGGGTCTGTCAGTGCATTCCCTTCACCAAAATGACTGATCTGTTCTCAAACCAGAGAATCACCCAGAACAGAACAGCTTCCACCCAAATATTTTTTCTGAATGCATTAATGTACTCTTTAACTAGACACCCCCCACCTTTTTGTGTGTGTGTGTGTCCGTGCAAGGCTGTGACACATCTCAGGATCCCTGCACTGACAGATGAGCCTATGCTTGTGTTAAGGTGAAATTGAGCGTGTCAGACTGGGCAGAAATGTGCCATAATGGCTCCATTACTTCCTGGGGAAATGGCAAGAAATGCCCTTGGGTTTGTGCGGAAAGGTTGGGAGCATAGAAGGTGGGGGACCAAAAAGGAGCAGCAGGCAGAAGATGGTGCTGTGGCTCTCCAGGGAGCCAAAAGCAGGGAACAATCAATCCTCAGAAACACTCCCAAAGAACACAAAGCAGCACCGGCGTGTTTGGCAACACCAAAAAGAAAATGTCATCACCTTGCCAAGACAGCAGAGAGAGGCACGGTGTGTGAACAAAGTAATGAACCTGGCTTCCAGCACCGTGTCCTGGGCACAGTCTGGGAGGGGAGCAAGGCACTGCCCTGCTAAGCCCCCACGCAGCCTGCAGCTCTTCCTCCCCCATTGCAGTTTCCACTACTGGGCTCTCAGAGGCTCAGTGGGTTAAAGTAAAGGTGATGCAGGCAGGTGATGGAAGGGCTTCCAAGCACTGTGCCTGGCTGTATTCACCTCAAAGTGGACTTCTATGCATCCGATGAGTGCAGACAAGCAGCCCTGAGCACCTCTAGATCATTACAGGGCGTCTGTCACCGTCACAGGAACCCTGCCTCTCACAGATGGGGTCAGTGGGAGACTAAAACAAGAATGGGGAAGAAAAGCAGAGCAAAGACACAGGCAGAGCTTCGGGCTCCAGAAGCAATTTGTGCTCTTACTGTGGCCATCAGTGTGCTTCAGCCACAGAAAACTGCTGAGGGTCAGAACACTCTGGCCACAATGCTTCAGCTCCTGGCGATGTTTCAGCACGCTCGGCAGTGACCTCCTTTCACAGCGACTGTGGGCACTGCTAGCTAATGCCACAGTCAGGAGGTTCCCTTAGCCCATGCAGCATCTGTGAGCCAGCAAGCACCTTTTCTTCAGTTTCCCAACTGTTGCTGAAGCAGTTTTCTCATTGCCTTTCATGGAGTCACAGTTTCCCATCCTGTATGCAGAGGAAGCCGGAGTCCCTGACACCTGTGCCAGATCGCCCCTGGCTATGTTGTTTCATGTGCAGGGTCACCAACAGAGGATGAATCTCATTTCTACTTTTAAGATGTTATAGCTAGTGGCAGAGAGATATCAGTGAGATGCTTCTGAAAGCAGAGGTACAAACACCAGGCAGTTTTTCTCACCAGTTGAGAACCAAATTGGAAAATCACAGCCACAGGAGAGACTCTGAGCTTTCCAGCAGTACTCGTTCAGCCTCCAAGCAAATCTTACTCAAGAACAGAAGCAAAATTTATACCGCATTTACAATTTTGCCTTTCGCCATTTCTCAGCTGTTGCATTTAAAACAAGCTCAGTATCTTATAAGCTCTGGCCTCAGACCTTCAGAGCCCGCAGACGACCTGAGGCTGAGAAGCTTTCTTGCCTGCACGGCATGCAAGGCTTGGGGAGCTGCTGGCAGGCAGCCCCACCTGGCATTGTGCGCGGGATCTCAAGTAGAAGAGCCCAATGTCATGCTCTGGTTAGTCCTCCCCCGAGAATGACATAAGCTAATGTGTACAGGGATGCTTATGCCAAAGGGCTTCAAGCTATTTCCCAGGAGAAAGCACCTGTTCAGGGATGCTCAGAAAAGCCAAAGGAAAAAAAAAAAAGTATATATATATATATACTTTTTTTTTTTTTTTTTTTTTTTAAACTCCAGAGAGAAACAGCAATATAGACAAGGCAAATTATGACTCCTAAAAATGTCTCTTTAGCAAACAGGAAGGAAGGACAGTTATTTCAGTACTTGCATGGGAAGTTTTCATAAGCAGTGTCAGATAACTTAGGGTATATCCCAATGAAGTTTAGAGTGTTATGGAAAATCTTGCAAAGTTGCAAGAAGCTGAAGTAATGAAAATTGGAAGCCATTATCTTTCCAAAACCAGAAGATGTGTCATCTGAATTAAAGGCTGATTTCAGTGATCCATGCATTAATGCAATACATCATTAATGATATGCTAAATTACTAGCAATATTCCTGTTCCTTATTAAACACTTTGGATGATTAGAATGGGAACATTTCTCAGGCAGAAGCACTGTGAGGTACTGCAGAGGGTCACAGCAGAAGAAGATGAGCAAACACCGGAGCTCAGCAGGGCTCTTCAGCTCAGCCACAAGATCACGGTGCTTCCAGAGCCCAGAAACTTGAGCTTCCTGAGCTCTCTAGTGCCTTTTTTCTACCTGTAAGTACAGAAAATAAAAGTGAAATCTCTAACTTTATGATAGTGATGAAGACCATGACAATTGTTGCTTCTGCTAGTCATGCCTGGTAGCCACCTGCATTAGATGCTGTGAAGATGCAAAGCAAAACACGCTCCATAAATACCCTGGGGCAAACGAACAAAGCGATTGGAAAATGCAGCTACGAAATACAGGTCTTCTTCTTCCTTGCCTCATCTGCAATAATCATACAGTGTTTGTACAAGTCAAGACGTGGCCTGAAGGTGGAGGTTGGGCAGGGAGAGCTGTTGTTCCCCCCAGCAGCACATCCCTGTGCGGGGCAGGGGGCTCAGAGCTGCTTGGTGCCATGGCACAGCCAGTTCCCGCAGCCACCATTGCTATTCACACCGCATCCCGCTTTATTTTCCTTTCTGTAATGGACTTAATGCAGGAAACGAATGCCACAGCTAGCCCACTTGAAGGGCTCTGCTTTATACGGATCTGAATGTCACAAGTTTACTGTGAAGAATTCATACTAGCCGGCCGCCGAGGCAGTGAATGCTACTGGCAGCATCCTAGATGTGCAGTGAGACAGAGAGAGAGACAGGCAGCCCACACAGCAACCTCCTTCCTTCAGAAAGCTGGTGGGAATAATATGTTAATCAGTGCACAGAGTGAGCTTGCTTTCCCCAGCAGCACAGGCTCAGAGCACTGCTGTCTGTGGGGAGTGGTGTGCTTAGAGCTGTGGCCCTGCTGGTTCCTGCAGGTCGAGCCGTCAGAAGGTCATGCAGGACAAGGGGATCTTTCTCGGGCTGGTGGAAGTATCCTGGTAGTGATGTGAAGGACACATCCTGCTGCCCCATGCTGAGCCACCGTCACACGGATAGGCAACAGGTGCGAGCCTGTACAAGCCCTGTGTCCTTATCTGAATAACCAACTGTAATAAATTAATCCCATTAAAGACCCTATAATGTTATACATGACAAGTAGAGTGTTGATACAATTCTCCTGGCAGAGGTCCAAGCCAGGTAATTATGCTCTGCCTCACTTAATTCGCTCTCCATCAGCAGTGGCTCGAACATTTCTTCTGTGGCAATGTTTTTAGGGTCCTCGCAAATGACCTGAATGGCAACCAAGCTGCCGTTAAGGTTTGTTCTCTTTCCCTGTTTATAAAGACGTGTTCGATTTCAAATGGCATCTTTGCTTGAAGATCAGCATTCAAGGGAGACAGGCGCCGAGGCACTCATCTGTGATTGTTTACATCGAGCCCTGACCAGCAGCTGACAAGTGCGCTTTGTGCCGCCCGCCGTGGGGGACGGCAGCTGGAAAGTGATGTCTCCATTCCTGCGTAAGCACCCTACAAAACCAGGAGAGGACTAAAATAACTGCAAAGACATCCCAAAATAAAATGTGCTTTCTTTTCTGAGGTCAATTAAGAAGGTTAAACTCAGCCTAGGTATTAAATAGATCATAAACCATGCAAAAAAGATGTCCATAAAGTTCCTATCAGTAAACCATGTTATTAAATGCTCCAAATACCAGCCAAAATTTAGTTCTTATCCTGAAAATCTCTGGTGTAAATATACTGTAAGACTAAATCACATAAGCACAAGGTAAGAGTGATAATCACAAGCGGAGTGAAAAAGACACCCCAGAGGCTGACATCACCTCTGAATTTCCCATGGTGAGCTCTTCTGTAGTCCATTAATACTGCTTTACAGATTATGCTGTAGTCTCATGCTCTGAGTGTAAAAGAGACCGGGGACAAAGCAGTACATCAACAACAGGACCCGGTACTTACAGCAACATCCTTCCAAAAATAACTTTTGGAGGGCATGCTAGCTCGGAGGTAGAAAACTCTTATCTTCCATGAATTACTATTTATTGAAATTTTAATAAATGTTCATCTCACTGGATACAAGAGAATCTCACATGGCAAGAAAGTAAAGCTTATCTTGAAGGAAAAGTCTGCTTATCTTGTGCTGTTCATCCTCAACAGATTTGTTGAAAACACAGGCTAAGAACTTCTGCATGATCAACTTTAATTTCATTTTATGAGTTTAGTTTTTGAAGTTAATGCCGTTTGTGATGAGCACTATAGCACATAAAGTCATCTGTAAATAAAATCCCACCAGGATCAGAAGCACACAAACAACAAGAATTTGACCATGTGCAGGGGATCTATGTGCTAGGCTGCAAGTGTGGCATCAGCCTTGTTTTCAGACTGAAGAACTGTGAACTGGAACCAGACTACTGAAATGAGAAACAGAATCCTCTGCTATTGTATTTTTCTTTTATTTGTTCAATTTGCTCCGTGATTTATATGGAGAACACAATTTGGAAGATTGTATTGTTATGCTAGCCATAAGACCACACAATGTTCTTTGACTCTTATACCGAGACTTATTATTTTGCAACTCTGTGCTGTTAAATCATGAACTGGGGCAGTGGGTAGAAAATGGATCTGTGATGAAACTAGATTTTCTGTTTTGTGTGGGTTTTCAAAGTTTTATTATTTTTTTTTTATTACATAATAAAATGTACTTTGGGAAAAAGCAATAATTTACTACAAAAATATATTTTTTTTGGAAAAAATCTGATTTTAGGAGGCATAAATTCTCATTTGAAGTACCTCTCTCCCTCCATTCAGGGAGACAGAGATAAGAGCCGAACTTTACTGCCTCAGTTAATTACATAAACTTTGATGAGCTGAATCCAGGCTACAGACCATGAATGATAGTATTCACCTTCTCTAAATACCATTTGTCTTGATAAAGAACAGAAATTAATTGCATAAGGAAGCTGAAAATATATTTCTACTGATGAGAATTCTCTGGATACTTTACCAGAATACAGTCATGGCCCATTTTCTAAAATAACAATTTCTAGATTACCTACATGGTGAAGCCAAGCCATACCCAAAAACTCACACTGGAGGGATCCCAAATTTAAAGCTCTACAGTGCAGATATCCACACCTGCGCTGCTTCCCCTCATCTCCTCTGCCAGGTGTCTGTGATCTATTGTTGGAACCTGCTGTAGGACAGGATTAACCCAGATGAAATTAATCTCACCCTTAGTGTGCTCCCTTGAGGATGTCTCTTCCCCTATTTAAACCTCAGCTTTCACTCCTGCTCTTTTCTTTATGCTGTCTGGCAGTAGTTGTCCATATGAAGAATTTATGCAAAGCAGTGCAACTGTTTTAGCCTTTGCTTTGATACTCATCTTGGGTGAGATATGAAGAGTAGTAGTGGAGGAGTATCTGTAAAGGTAGTTTATGAGCAATGCTGATTACGGGGAGTGAGCAAGAACCTGAGGTGAGCCTTGTGCTGTGGAGAGTTTTAGAGGACCACCAGGCTCTTGAGTTTCTACCCAACACCTTGAGTTGGGATCAGAGCACAGTGAATGAGGCAATGTCAAATTCTGGGCTGCTGCTCTTCAAATTTATTGGTAGTAAGCTTATGGCTGTCACAAAACTCTGTTGTCCCCTGTTCCTCAGAGCACCTCTGCAAAGTGTTTTCCTGCCACCCTAAGGGAAGGGCTTCCTCTGAGCATTTGGCTGTGCTGCAGCAGGAAGAAGTTTTTTGGTGAGTCAGGGAGGCTTTAAAATCCACCTTGTTTCTGGAGTACTCAGGGCTGCTGTCTACAGCAAAGGTGCAAATGTAACACTCCTTGATCTCTGTTGATGAGCTATTTCTTAACAAAACAACCACAGGCAGACTATTTCTTGCTTGCTGTGACTCAATCATCCTCATGTATATTCCCTAAATAAGATGTGCTGGTGGGAAGAGGGGCTATGGCGATGGACAAGCAGACAGACAGGGTAGGAGTCAGCAGCATTCCCTTCAAGCCAGCCAGACAAGCACAAACACAAGGCTCAGGCAGATTTGACAGTTTCTGAGCCACAGCACGCTGCTGAAGCTGTGCTGAGAAAGGCGACTGTGCTGCAGAACAGAGCACAACGCATTGCAGGAGGATTTGTATGGCAGGTAAAACAGGCGAGAGCCTGGATGGGTTGAAGTCCTCCCGATGAAAAAGGCTTGTCAGCTTGGACAGCCTGGCAAGCTGCTGACACCAAACAAAGAGTCTAATGTATGCTACAAGGGGTGAGAGGCAGCAGTAATCCCTTTCTGACTTCAAAGATATTTTTGAACCTCTGTGCCTTTCTCTGGATTTTTATCTTGAGGCTATGATAGTGATGCAAATAACTTAGTATATGTTACCATGAGTTCCAGAGTGGAAGACATGAATTACAGGTTAAATGTGCAACATATTCCCAAGGAATAAGCATGTTATATAAGTCATGTTAAAGGTGCTATAAATGAACAATTAGAAACAATTCTGCTCCCTCTGAGTACTCTGACCTTTCCTTTGCAGCAAAAAATAGGAGCTGGCGCTTAGACCAGGCTGGGTGTGTTGCTTAGCAATGGGGAAGGGTCAGCTCCTGCTCTGTCCAGAAAAACAAGGCAAAGCTCTCCTTTAATTCCTGAGGCAATGCACAGGAGCATGAGGAAGAGGTTTGGGAACCTTTATGTTTCTATCTGAAAGACACTGATAACAGCAGAAATAGAGTGACACAGAAGCAGGAAAGAATGAGGGTGAAGTCACCATGTCACTAACACTGATGGGATTTTTTGTAGACCAAAATGGCACACAGATATGACCCTGGGAGTAGGGTTGTGAATACCTGGCATTTACCTTGTCCATCCCTTTAATGGGGCTATCACTCAGCCATTAGTGAATCACGGCCATGAAGTCTGCAAGGGGAGTTGGGATAAGCGACTTTGGAAAGATTCTGTGAACCTATTATTCCCGCAACATCTTGTATGTACTGTAACACCATGGGTGCAACTGCAACATTTTGAAAATCTGGTAAAATTTACCAATGGCTTTTATTTTACATAGGTCCCCAGTTACACCTAAAGAGCAACTCAGAGGACCTATGTCAAGTGGTAAGTGCCCCAGAGAATGCTGGCTTAGCTGGAATTGTGGTTGTGTGAATGTGGCCCTTTGGTGTTCCTTTTTAACAAGTGGCTGCTTTCTTAACACTTTCAGCATGCACATGTACATTGAAGTATTATCCCACTAAGGAAATACCAACCAGACCTCAAGCAGATAGTCCTTCGGCTGTCATCAGAGCTGGAAGACAGTTTTGGAGTAGGATTATTTCAGAAACCATGCTTGGTCAGAGACAGAAGCTTACAAAATTAGCCCTGTGATTTCCTTTCATGACAACTTTCATAACCATTTTAGCATCTATAAAGTAAATGCTGACAACAAACTTAAGCTCATTACAAATGGCTATATTTAATGGCCTGATTATATGGACATATCTGACTCTCAGTAATACCATGAAAGAAATGCATTGCAGATATTGATTGCTGGAGTAATTATGAGTCATTTCCTCTGATGGAGTGCTTGTGCCAATGGAGGTTAGGATGCCCAAGGGGCTGTTTTAGGTTAAAAAATGGAAACAGAAAGGGAGGGTGCCTGTAGTGTGGCAATGATTTCCATTCAGAAAACATCTTCACAAGGTATCTTGTCTTTGAATAGAAAAGGAGTCGCATCCTTTTTACTGCAGAACTTGGAGGATAAGAAATCAAGGTTAAAAATATCTAAAGAGGGCAAGATACTACACATCTGAAGGCTTCGTAACGTTATATATACTTGAAAGAACAAATCCTGGATTAGATTTAACTGTTGCAAGAAATATGACATGTAATAGCCTTTAAATATGGTTTGATCTGGGACCACCAAAATGATGTGAATGTTCTGTGCTGCTTTCCTCTCAAGAAGTGATTTTCACAGGTAAATAACACATTTGGGACCTGCTTTCTCATATGGAGTTTCACAGATCTGTTCTAATTGTTGTGTCAATTAAAGCCGAACTTTTGAATTGGTGCATGAGAAAATAAAGCAGGGTGGAAAACTGCCCGGCAGATGCTGTCACAGAAATCAGCTCGATTCTGGGTCTTTCAAGGATGCTGAAAACAAGTAGCGAAGCTTCAAGTGGTGATCCAATAAGCACTTGAGAACAAAGCAGCTCCTCGATCTAGACCAGAGGACAGAGATTTTGTTGTTAACCAAGCCCTGCTGCTGAAGTTGCAGGATGAGCTCGCAGCGCAAAGCGGTGCGGTGGGTAGCAGGAGGTCAGCGATGCCACGTGCCCGTAGGAGAAGGCTAAGCTGCACGAGCCCCCAGTTGTACTGCTGTCAGCCTCTTAATTACCAACATTATGGCAACAGGGCTTTCTGCGGAGTGGGCAAGGGGGAGGGGAAGTCATCTTTTGTTGTTCCTGAAAGCAGGAGGATGGAATTAAATGCAAGGCTGGCCTTTTGGTTAATGGTTTCAACTGAGGCCCAGGAGATCGGTTTTCATTTCCTATTGGCCACGGATCTCCTAGGTGGAAGCACAAGGCACATCACTAAAGCTGATTTCTGAATGTGTTCGGCCAAGTTGCCTTTCTTTGCCTCACCTATTTAGGCAGGATGCTGCCCTGAGCAGGGGCTGCCTTTCACTGTGCTTTTATCAAGCACTCAGTTTGGTTCTCCTGAGTGCTCCACTAAAACAACAACTTTAGAAAACACAAATTTTATATTGGTAATCCTCAGCAAGAGTAAAAATAGACAGAAATATGTAATAATAGAAAGGAAGATGCTGAATCACACTGTTTGGCCAATACTGCTAATGGAGTGCAGTGACATCCCCACAAAGTAACTTGCATTTAGGTGTTAGGGGATGTTTATCCTCTTCATGAGAATTAACAAAATATCTTATCCCCAAGGGACAAACTGACTGCTAAAAAATATTATATGCAAAATCAATTTCCATTCTGGGTAGAAACGTGTTCTTTTTGTCTTTAAGCACAGCGAGTGGAATATTGCAAACACAGTAACAAGGATTTCTTGCAGACGAAAGGAACAAACAGTGTATGCCATAGATCTGAACACCTTGTTATCCAGCCCAAGACAATCATCTCTTAGCAGGATGAACTGTTTTACAGAGGCACAGACTCCTAGGTTTGATGTGAAGGAGTTAAAGGAAATAACACGGAAGTAAAGTTGTCAGTGCATGCAAAGCTTTGGCACTCTGGATTGTGCACTTGCTTTCTCTAAGTTATCAAGAAGGTAAATCATCCCAGTTAAAAGGAAGTAACCTTTTCTGTTTGGCTTTTTATTTTTTAATGAAGTTGGTGAGGACACGTCCAAAGCTCTAAATAGAAGCTCTCGGATATTTGTCAGGATTTTTGAGGGCAACACATGACTAGAGAGGTACCAGGTCTCTCTCAGGTCATGTAATATGTTGAGATGGCTTGCATGCATCTTATAACCTCTGGCTTGTATCCAATTGTCTTATGCCTTTCTATTTAGAAATCCATTTATATAGGGGAAAAAGAAGCCACCCCTGCAGAGGCTAGCATAACTCTGCTAAATGCAGGCTCTTTCTCCGTTTATCCCACCTGACTAGGATCTCCAAGTTATCAGAGAAGATCCTGACTGCTAGGAAGTATTCCTTTCTTTCCCCTCTGATAATAAGCACGGCCCTTCTCCAAGAAGAGCCAGTGCCGCTGTGCAGATGGTAGACATCTGCAGAAGAAATGCATCATCCTCCATCATCTGCTATTACTCATGTTACTACTATCGGCACAGAGCCATTTATGTGTTACCTAACAACCACCTCATTAGGGATGAAACTTCCTTCTGCGAAAAGAACTAGCACCGCACATCCAAGACATGGCTCTAATCCTATTTTGGGGCCTTGATTAGCATTTATGCTAGCCTAAGCCCTTTCACTTCGAGGTATAGAGATATCAGCTGCCACAGCTATTAATGTGAAATGCTTCATAAAACAGACAATGCCCTCCAAAGGAATGAAGTGCCTGTCAACATCCTTCCAACCAGGTGATTATTTAATATTATGTTAACTTGGATCCAAGATTTACATTACAAGAAGAGCGGTGATAAAAACTGGCTTTGAAAAGCAAGTGAAGATTCATCAGACCAACCTTTGGAAGTCATAATCTGGGTTGAATATGCAACAGCTGCAGTGGCATCACTGGTGATTCTCTAAGTGGTTTTGGCCCCTGCACATCCCACCAGGCTGATTATAGCAAGGACTGCAATACTAATGGGGTACTGAAGGGTTTCATTGTTGGACTTCGTCATTCTGCATGGGCAATTACCTAAATGTGCCTATCAAAAACAGTCAGATGTGAATCCAGGATGTCTTGATCCTGTCTTTATTACTGAAGAGGAGGATAAATTCAGTTCAAGAACAATGATCCTGCCTTGCCAGCAAGGGTTTCTTAGGATGTTTTATTTCTCACTGCATTTCAGCACCATCTTAAGACCATTATGCAAAAATAGAAACATTGCTATTGTCATTTTTAACTTCCCTACAATATTTTTAGGGCAACGTAAGGCTGCAATAATACAGCATCAGAGACTGAAATTCTATTACCAATGCTATTCTTCTGTGCCTTAAACCTAGCTGTAACTGAAGATGTTGAGGAAACAGAAGGCATAACCCTGAAAGACAGGGGGAAGATGTTGCATGGCTGCATGTTGCCTTAAGCTGTGCTCTGGGCCAATTTCTAAATGGAATTCTTCCTTTTTCTGTTTGAGTAACTGCCTACCCGTGTGTTTTGATGCTGTCAGCACAACCCTGTTCCCTTGCCTTGCAGGTAGAGGAAAGCTTCGAGCACAGGGCTGCACGAACTGATTGAGAGGTGGGCGCAGTTCTTTAGCTGCTGATGCAACTTGTACGTTGTCACGTTGCTTGTATCTGAATCAAAGGACAAAGACTCCTGAATACTGTTTAAGAGCAGGGTGTAAGTAAGAGAAACTTGCAGGAACAGTGAAGACTCCCCATAGGAAGCAGAAGACCTCCTTTCACGCAGGACAGAGGGATTATGAGAACAAAACAGCTTAGCAGTCAATTTTCAAAGTGCAAAAATCCCCAATAATTGTCAGTCTTAACAGACTACAGTGCAGATGGGTCTTCTCCAAAAGGTTTAAGTATGTATCGTGTGCCAGTTATGCAGCAGTATGAAAACTGTTTGCAGGGCTGGTACTGCTTCTTTAGTTTTTTCATTACAGAATCACATTTTGAAATTCCTTTTCTGTTCTTTTACTTTCTCCATCTCACAAAGGTTAATGTTTGTATTTTATTTATGACTTGCATCCCCTACCGACCATTGCATAATTTTCTTTCCTGCTACATCTCCTTGCACAACTTATTCTGCAGAAGTGGAAAGACTTGCATTTTTCAGTGCAGTATGGGGAAGACAAGCAACTCTTCTTTCTTGGACATAGCAGCAATTAGGGAGAGAACTTAATTGGTGGACCTCATGACCTGTGATTGTTCAGACCATCATAAATTCCAATGCTTTCTTTAAGGGTTTTATTTACTCACAGAACAACCCAGTCACCGATCCTCATTTTAACAGTAAGTCCAAGTGTAATTTCTTTGCCTTCTGTCACCGCACAAAATTATTTGCTCTCATAAAAGTCTGAGCCTTATGTCCAAGCAACACATGACCATCCAGTAATATCCCAACAGAAGGATCTGAAGGCACATGAAGGAAAAATAAAAGCTGCCTGTGATATACCAGCAACATTGCCTAAGAACAAATAAATTAATTTCCTTAGCCATAAGGTCATCTGGAGCCCTCTCTGAGCAACTTAGTTTTAGGGGGATTTAGAAAAGTCTTTTGATAATTATAGTGATAAACTTTTTTGTATTACTATTTGCTTAACAATATGTGGAAAACAACAACAACAACAACAAAAAAACAGCTATTTGCTACATAGCTGCATAAAATTTGACCTTGTTTCATGTTGTAACTACAGAAGAGAAAAATCTCTTGAATTTCCCTTGTGTGGCAAGGGACTGGTTATAACAAGGGCCAAGCTACCATTGTTAGTGTTAGAAAAAGCAAACGAAAAAGCTCTTGAGCAAATGATTGGATTTCCTTCACACTGGGATTGTGGATAAGAGCAATGGTGTTTTTTGGTGGTGTTTGTTTTGTGTGATGTTTTTTTCTTTGAGTGAAAGCTGATGGCTTTAAGTAGATTGGTAGAGGAGAACAAGCTCTGACGGGCAAGCCACCATTAGCTGCCTATCCCTCCTCCATGGCTTATCGATCACAGAATGCCTTGGAGACATGAAATCTGTCTCGAAAGATTTTGGAACTCCTCAGGCACTGCTGGGAAGTAGCAATCAAGGAATCGAGGGTTGATGAATGGGATCTTGGACTGCTGGGTTCTCGTCCTACCTCTGCTGAGGATTCTGGAAGTAACATGAATCAGAACATGGGTTGGGTACGCTAGGATTGTATGTCCCTGAGTGTCAGCACACTCAGCATCTCTGCCCTCTTCCAAGAGGAGCAGGAACCACTGTTGCAGTAGGGGAGGAGAAGGGTGAAGGGTCATAAAGGGCCCTTTATGCTGCCTCTTGCAAAACCTTTTTTTAAAAATTATTACCATACGGGGGCGGGAGTACTGTCATTAAGTTGTTAAGTAGAGCCCACCAGTCATTTATATGTTTCAGATCCACTTGTATGAAAAAAATCTGTTTATTCTGGGTCTAAATCTGAAACGGAGCTCTGTGTTGCTAGAATGTGGTTTCTCATAACTTTCATATGTCCTTGAAAATTCCTGTCAGATGTATTTATACTTTATAAATAAAAGCAGGTTGAGGGATGCATTTTTCCAATTAAGATAACCATTTCTTACTTGCTACCAAATGTTTAGCTAGGGACACCCTAATGCTTTAGTCTCTTCTGTTCTAATTTTGCACGTACTGGTTTTACACATGTATTGCTCCATATAATATGATGATGGTGAGTCTTCTAATTAAAGTTAGTATAAATAACAGCAGAACTAGGACAGCTGTTCTTCTAAAACAGGTAGGTATTGGTGCTGGTTATACCGCTATCATTTTGAAGCACTGGGTGATGCCCTGTTAATTGCAATGCTCCAATTAAAACAGATTCTAGTGAAGGCATGGGAGGAGTGTGAAAAAACAGGCAGCTCATCCTGATGCACTCTTCACAGCCCCGTTATCTTCTGTGATTCTGATCAGCTGGGAGTCTTTCTCTTTTCTGAACTGAAACATCTGAGTGACTGTACAGATTAAAACAAATTAGGAATAATAAGATGAGAAATGTACTGCATGCTATAAGTATAATAGTTTTCTGCACAGAATTGTGCACATTACATTTCAAATTTTAACTCCAAGAGTGAAAGTTTTGGAAATAAGAAATGTGGCAGATAACTACCAGATATTTTCTAAGAATGCTGTTAGTTTCACAATGACATTTCCATTGTGAGTCAGACTGACAGGTTATTTTCATGAGGTTTCTTTCCCATGATATTTTCACGAGTAGGTTAACAGCAGGCATGCACATATTTCTTCGTTCTGTGCATGGAACTATTACCTGCTCATACAGCTGTGGCAAGCAAAATCCCAGAGCAGGACAAATGTTGAGATCAATGTCAGAGTTTGTGCCAGGTATGTAGATAAGACACAGGTTTTTAATGCCAAGATTCTGAATTTCTGATCGTAACTTTCTCTCCCAGTTCTGATGACTTCACCTTCATTCTTGTGGTTAATGACATCACCAGAAGAGCCTTAACAGTTAGGTTTGTATGTCATATTGCTTGCAGGAGGAAGGGAAGATGCTGTTTTTTTCCCTTTATTAAAACTTTCTTAAAAAAAAAAAAAAAAAAAAAAAAAAACAGTTACAAACAGAAGTGCATTTGAAGGGACGATCTCTGCTTGCTTTGTTTATCTGTGAAGAGGAGCATTGATCTGAGGTGTGTTCTGCACAGTGTTGTGTGTCACAATAAATATGTGCACAGACGGGAATAATGCTTTGACCAGAGAGACTATTACAGCGTGTCTCCTTAGTGTGCCTACAAATAAGTAATAAGTCTTTTTTGTGGTGTATATACCTGGGTCTAACATTTCACACAGAAAAATGCAAGTAATTTTTTTGTAGATTACCTCTGCTTAATGATGCTAGCATAAGGGACGGGTTGATGAAAAGGATCAGCAACATACCCACCTGCCCATAGAGCACTGCTCATTACTGTCCTATTGCATCAGGTCTGAATCTCGGGACTTGACCTCAGCAGTGATTTTAGATGGTACACTTTCCTTCACAAAGACCGACTATGAAGTATTACTGTCTCTTCTGTTATTTTTTCAGCTTGACAGCTGAAGTCCTCTCTTCACCCCACACAATGCTTTGATGGCAGAGAGGATTTCCAGTGCATCCTGTAACAACCCTGCCTCAAACGGCAACCAGTGAGCAGTCACGTCAAGAAAAGGGGAACGCTGGCTTTTGAGTCCTTTTGCAGTCTCATGATGCTGTGAAATGCCTGCATAGCTACAACTCCGCTTCACTTCTTCTCCCACTTGCAGAGCAGAGGTAGCAGTAGTTCGACAGACACAATTGCTGCTGGTTTTAACCCAGGGAGAGAACTCAATCCAAATTTTCCATTCACTTTTGTTTATGCCCAGAACCCAATGAAGTCAAAAATCGAACCCTGACTGTGTAATTTGCCCCTTTTATTTTACAGATTAAGGAAAAAAATGCATGGGCATGGCCCATAGGCTCCTTTAAACTGATTTAACATTCTCTACAAGATGATACTTCAACACATGCAAGTAATACTTTTTTGCAGGTATACTCTGACTTTTGTGGAGATGACTCAAATTTCATGGAAAAGACTGACACGAACAGTTGCAGCTTCCAAAGTATCATTATAGCCTCATCATTCAATATATAATGACCTGTGCACTCCCAAGATCTCTTATGAATGCTATAAATGTAATTTTTATGAGGTTGCTACCTACATAGATGCTCTTTGTAGTGAATGGAAAGAAACAGACACTTGTGCAAGGCCTCTGGGAACTAGAACTAACTGCAAACTGGTTCTGACAGTGCTAATAAAAGTACGACAGCTCTGTCTCTTCTCTTTAGGAAATGATCGGGCTCTCGTGCTGCTGAATGGCGAGGAGTTTACCGAACTGCTCAGGGCAGAGGCAGACATCCCCCAGTGCCAGGAATCCAGCTGGTGTCCAAAGACCACCACATCTCACAAAACCACATTTTGTTGCCTTCTGGAGGGACTTCTACAGGACAAGCTCATCACAAGAGTTGATGGCAGAGTTGAGGGAGCAGCAGATGGTTTGCCACTATGTTTTCCCACATTTGTCAACCAGCAGTTGAAAGGCTGGAGAAACAAAGTGGGAGTCTTGCAAGATGTTTTGGCGTGACGGATGGCAGAGATCCTGCCTCTCTGCTCTACAGCCACCAGTTCATTTAATCCACTACAGGTGTGTAATAATTGATGTATGCTCTGTATGCTCTTCATTATGAGAGAAGTACTTTGTAGGTACCAACATTGGCTTACTTAGGACAGAAGGCACTATTTCTTTGGAGGGTTTTTCAACCCAGATGCTGAGATGTTGGCTCTCTGTTACCAACATATATGACCTGAAAAATGTTCAATGGCCGCTGGGACCCATCCAAATGAGTGACCTCATGTTATGAGGGGGGACGTTGAGCCCAGGACTGTGGGGTGCGAGGGGCTGGGGGGTTTGGAGGAGCAGGGGGTGGCGAGGCACCGCACATGGCATGGCGCAGCAAGGTTGCTCTGCAGATAATCATTGCAATATGAGGCCGTGGGCTAGGCAGGCCGAGGCAGCAGAGCAGGCATGTTTTCAATCAGATCGCAATAAGTAATTTTGTTGTTTCTTCTAGGGAAGCATTTTTATAAAAGGGGAAGGGGGAAGGGATCTGTCGAGCAGAAAAGAGTTAAACCCAGAGAGCAGGCTCTGGCCTGGATTGATCCTTCAGGCCTGGGGTAGGGATGTGCTGGAATGGATTGACGGTATTAAAATAGCGTTGAAATACTGATGATGTATAACCGTGCTTAGAGGATATTGTCTTTATGTGGGGTGTCTTCGGCCTGCATGGTTTATAGCTGTCACTTTTCTGTCAAAGCCTGTGCCGGTGGGAGTCCTTCTCTATTCAGAACTGCCCATTCAGGGCGCTTCAAACTTCATTTTAAGACAGAAATTACAACCCATTAAGCCTCCCCATTTATTCTACGTGTTACCACCACAGCCCCCTTCACGGGGGGGCTGTGCTCAGCCCGGGGCCGGCCGCTCCGGCTCCGGGCTCCTCGCTCCGCGCCGGGTTTTGCAGGCGGCCGGCAGCGCCCACCGGTCCCCCCGCGGCGCACTATTTGAGGCGGGCGCGCGCGGAAGGACACGGCGGCGCGGTGCCACCCGCCGCGCGGGGCCGGTGGGCGGAGGGATCCGGGCGGCGGTGCTGCGGCCGCCTGTCAGTCACGGCGGCGGCGGCGCCGGGAGGCGGCCGGGGCGCAGCCGGCAGAAGGCGGTGCGGGGACGAGGCGCGGAGCGGAGCCCGTTGAGGAGCGGCCGGGGGAAGACGCGAATTGAGAAGGGAGGGCGGAAAGGAGGAAAAAATAAAATAAAAGCCGCGCTAAAAACCCGGGGGGAGAGCGGAGAGGCGAGCCGCGTTTCTCCCGACTTGCAGGAAAAGGTGCAACGGCCGCCGTCCCTCAGCCGGCTGCGATGCTGCCAGCCACCGCGCTGCCCTGGACCTTGTTTCTCCTCAGAGCCGCAGGTACGGCGGGGCGAACAATGGGGCGGCCGGGCGGTGGTCGTGGCCGTGTGGTGATGGAGCTGCTGCTGCTGCTGGTGGTCGTGCGGTGCCGGTGCTGGTGCTGAGGCAGCCCGGGAGGGGCTCCCGGTGCCCGTGAGGTGGGGGCTTTGTGGGGGGGGGGGGCTCAGACAATGAGGGGGGGTGTGAGGGGCCAGGGGGTGCAGCGCCGCCGGGTCCCCCCCCCCCACTCTCTTGCAGAAAGGAGAAGGGATGCGGCTGCAATTAACGAGCAGCTGCGAGGAATTAATAATTAAAAAAATAAATAAAATAGGGCGGGGGGGAGAGGGATGGGGGCGAGGGGAGCGCGCAGCGGCCGCGGAGGGAGCGGCGCCGTGCACGAGCCCCCCCCCAGCCCCCGCCCCTCTCTCCGGGGGGGCTGCACCTGCCCCAAATCCAGGCTCTGTGCCCCCAAATCTGGGCTGTGTGTCCCCAAATCCAGGCGCTGTGCCCTTCCCAGACCCAGGCTGTGCACCCCAAAATCCAGGCTCTGTGTTCCCACCCGTGCCGCCGCCCCCCGTCCTGCACCCACCGTGTGCCCCCCCCCCCAGCCCCTCGATGCCTCCTTTCAAGCATCAGTGGTCGAAGCCCCCCAGAACTGCCGTCGCCTGTGGTTCTTCCAGCCCCTTCCCAGCTTGTCACCTCTTGGAGCTGTTGCCCCGGCATTGCCAGTGCCCAGTGCAGCGCTCCCCGGCTGCTCGCTCGGGTGCCTCCAGCCCCCAGCGTCGTGTCCCTGCTCCCGGCTCGTGCCTGTCGCTGCTCTTGCACATCCCGGCTCCTTTTCACCCATCACTTCAGTGACTCCTCGCTGCCTCATCCGTGTGCGGGTGGCTCCTGATCTCCTCAAGCAATTGCCGGTGCTGTAGCTGGCCAAGAACCATTGTACGTACCGACCATCGCTATCTTGTGGCTCAATTCCAACTCCCTTCGTGCCGGACCATTGCCACCAGTGTGCCTGAGCCTGTTGCCAAGTTAACCCACCTGTTTAACATCAGCGCAACGCCCAATCTTAATGATACACGGCTCTCCTGTGACATAAGCACTATTATATACTTTATTATAGTTTTAAAAATCAGGATGACTGCTGATTAGGGAGCACGTATCACCAAACAAGGGGGATTGTCTTCCCATTTCCAGCACGGCTCCAGCTAGCTCTGCATCTGGCTCGGCCACGCCCTCCGATCACCATCTCTGCATACATTCTTCATCTCGACCCTTCCGAGATGCCAGACTGCTGTCTGTGATTCCTTAGCTGCCACCTCTCTGACACATTCACACAGGCTTTCTCAGCTGTGGGAGGAGAGAATGAAGTAGGTTTTCAGGGAAAATAGATGGGAGTAGGCAAAGAAAAACGATCTCTAGATCATCTAGTGCCCCGCTCAAATACATGCTCATGCAATAATAATAATTACGAATGCAGAGTGCCTGCAGAGCTGCACAACTGGAGCAGGACTGTTAAAGCAGCACAAAATGGAGAATGCAAAACCCAAATAAAATATTAAAAAGCCAGAACAAAGCAGTAGCACTGCTTATGGTAAAAGCAGCGTATCAGTTATGTTCTCCATGTTAAAGGATGCTTTGGTCTCCTAAAGCTTGCACCTCCTCCCTTTCTGCTGACTTGACCACGTCCTGGGGTGGAGGGCAGAGCGGGGCTGTCGCTTTGGGCTTTGGCAGCTGGGATGTTGAAGGCAGCGAAGGGGAGGGGCGCAGCTGTGATGATGCTAATAAAGAAACCCTCACCATGGTTTTCCAGTAGCTAATATGTAGGTGGGGGCAAGAGAGAGACGTTTTAGTGAAGAATACCTTATCAGAGCGTTGTCTGAGAAGTGGCTATGCGACAGATTGAGAACAAAAGCAAACATTTACATCTTTTAGAATAATTCTGTATTTTGTATGTATTCTTCTGGCTGGGACAGCGATGATTTAATTTACTGTTAAATGAAAAGTGCATTCTCCTGTAACTTAGAACTGGATTTATAGATACAGCAGATGGCTCATCTCCTTTCATTTACATCCTGAGAACTATGCTTTCTTAAATAATACAGTGTTCGACATAAACTTCATCCTCTTGGCATATGAAATTGAGAAGTCCCGATGTGAGTGTTGGTTTTTCTTCTTTTTTTTTTTTTAAAAGGACATTTAATATAATAGTAGTTGAATGAATACCCTGTTTTTAAGCGTTAAAAGATTGTGGCTGCTCTCCAGACTGAAAGTGCCTTCCCTTTTCTCGGCTCATCTCCAGAAACGTTTTACGGATAGACCTGCTTGCACTGGGAAGAAGTGATGGGTTTCTTGTTGGAACAGAGTGGCCTGGCTGTTTGTTTTTAATGTTTTTGGTGGTGGTTGTGGAAGTGTGTTTTAGGCTTTTTGGGGGTTGTTTTTTTGGTAGCCATGGGTTTGCCTTGGCTGGCTGACAGCAGAGCAGAACCAATCGATGGGGGCAGGAGGAAGGAGCAGTGCATCTGTTGCCATCAGTCTGCAAGGAACAGAGGAAAGCATTAGCAAGAGACAAAAGTACGTTTTATTTTCTCGTTTAAAAGGCTGTGCTGCGTTTTGCTCATTATTTCGCACATCTGTTGAGATCATTTCTGTAGAGAATGCTTGGTTTTGGTGTTGGTTTTTTTCTTTGTGCGTTCGTGTGTAGCTTTTGAAGTACTGGATTTGCAGGGCAATGCACTTCCGAATGAATTTGATCTGTCAATCACAATTCTGTTGTACTCACAACTCGCAGATTGTGAGGTGGATGTTACAACTCAACCATGCTGGGGAGGAGCTGTGTCCTCTGGAAGCGTGTACCACAGCTTTTACCCAGGGAGCCATCAGGTCCATTACAGCATTTTTGAGGTGAAGTGAAAAATGGTGTCTTTGTTTTCCTCATTTTATATCTTCACAAAGATCTGAAAAGTGGGATGGATTAAGTAGCAGAACTCAATTGTAAATATGAAAGTTTGAAAACAGCTGGGACAAAATTGTGTCTTCTGTCTTTCTGCACTGGCTTTCTGTAATGTGGAGGAGATCGGGGAGGCACCTGGCTGAGGGTGTGTCCGCAGCTCCCAGGCACCTTCATTGTTCTGAGCGCTGTCCTGCGCGTGTTTCCATGGGGCTGGGTGTGTTGGTTTTCATCCGTGTTCTCCAATTCTCAAGGGGGAAAAAAGAGCCGCTGGACAGACTTTTGTTAGACATGAAAATCACAGAAGCAAATTTGAAGGTCAGACCTACGCTGGCTCTGGCTTCTTTTGTTTAGGAAAACACATCACCGAAGTTTAAAGCCCTGGCTCATGCAAAGGGATGTAAATGAGGTGGGCTGGGGCAGTGCCATTATGCCCTTTCAGTTCATGGGGTTGAAATGCAGCTTCCCAGTGCAGCTGCTCATTTGGAGCGTGTTCTTTTGAAGTTCCCCCCAGCCACACGGTGCCGTTGGGGCCTTCCCAATACCCTGGCCTCGTGTGTCTGAGCTCCTGCTAAGTGCTGGCATGAGATGTGCTTTGTGGGGTTAAGTGTACAGTACAGGCCCCAAAAGCTAGTGGAACAGATAGAAAGCTACAGGTTAGAATACTTTTTTTCACTTACGGTTCAAATCTGATGGTTTTCATTGTATCTGTCTAAGAGAAAGATGAGACAGCAGGTAATTGCTATCCACAGTGAGTCACACCTGTGGCTTCGGGACCTTCCAAGGAGAGATGAAAGAAAAGCATGTGTCAAAACGTGTTGGGGTGCACAGGGGAGATGATGATGTGTTTGAAAATGACCCAAACTAGCCGACAGGTTTGGTTTTGGCCTTCTCATCTGAGATTGCTTTTGTTTTATCACATGATTTATCCGTATGAAAGATTCTTCTGAGAAACTATGGTTTGGACAGAGAAATCTGGTGGCCTTAGGCCTGGTAACTTCAGATCTTCAGGCAGCTGCTGATGGAAAAGCTTATTTTTTTTGGAATAGCTCTTAATGGAAGGTTTTGCCCAATTAAGCACGTGCAAATTACTTTAGAACAGCAGAGTTGTAATTTGCCAAGTTTGGTCCACAGATAGTTCACTTTCTGCATGGTAGGGATGTTTTTATTTGCAGTGTGGAGGCAAATCTGGGGATGAAAGTGGCTTTGGATGCAGTGATGGAGCTCCTTCCTCTGCATGGCGGTGTCGGGAGATTCTGAGCTTCATTCTTGTAGTTGGTGACCGCCAACACATGTTTTGAGGAAATGCTGAGCTCTGCCAGACTGTTTTGGAAAGTGGAGTGAGTCAAATTCTAGGTTGTAGGAGCACTTTTTGGAAGCAGATAGAGTGGAACGTCTGTAGGTTGCTTTCAAGAATGACTTATGTTATGAGGTTTGAAAATACATAGTTGTTGTAGACCCTGAGATAGGAGCAAATGAAATGAACACACAGCAGGCATTGGAATGATCATCTTTGCAGTAACACGTCATTCAGCTTCCTAGGCAGCCATCCTTCTCCAACAAGAAGAGGGGTGTCATGAAACCATGCCTCAGTAGCTACTCCAAGGAAGGAGCCGTGAGGAACATTCACATAGCACTGTACTTCTGAGCTGGATGAGTTGCCCAAATTCTTAAGCCATCACACTGAAAAAGTGAATAGTTGGTATGGATATTTAGGACGCTTGCCATTGAGATTTGTAAGTCAACTGTGACTTGCATCAGAAGGAAGGCGGTCCTGCTACATTTGAAGAAACAAGGTGTTTGCTCCTGAAGATGAATGTGCCTTGACTTCCTACAGGATATTCCAAATTAGACCTCGGATTTAGAAATGGGAGAGAGAAGTGTTCCACCTAAGTCCGTGATAGTTCAGCTTTTCTGCAGGACAGGTTCTGTGTTTCTTCCCTGTCCAGATTCCTGAGGTACTGAAGGTCTGTAGAGGATACATCTGCCCCCAGAAATATGTAGCAAATGTGCCCTCATTTGGCCTGAAGTCAGGCCCCCGAGGGACCCAAAACCAGGGGATGACAGAAGCTGACCCTACGGCTATTTCCGCCAGCGATTCGTAACAGCCCGGATGGAGTCCTGTGCCGGTAAATCTGATGCAAGAAAATTAAGTTTAGTCTAGAGACAGTAACGTGATACGTGTTGTGGTTGATCCTCCAGTTATTTCCATCCCATGTCTTATGGCAAGACAGCTGTAGAGATCCGCGGGATGTGTTGTGAAAACTGGGAGTTGCTTGATTTAGTACAAACGTGGTAGAAGGATGCGAGGGAAAAATTGGAAAAGGCACTTGAATTCTGAACAGAACATATTTGAGATTTGTTTCATAGACCAAGGAATAGATGTTTCAGAAGCTGTATCGTCTGCTCCCCGCTCTGGGAACCAGGGCTCTGGGGAGTATTTTGAGAGGGCAATGGGCAAAGTGCCATGTGAGGTTTCAAAATGCAGAAGTAGTAAAGCCTTGGGAGAGAGTTACTTGCGATGAGTGAATGTAGTCCTGATTACCTCCTGATAGTCCTGTAATCCTGAGTTAAATATCCATCACCTTCTCATCTTATTGTTTGCTAGGACAGAACACACATAAGGAAACTCTTCAACGTCTTAAGTGTTCCAGAGTCATCAGTCTCATAATTTATTGAATCTAAATTATTTTGTTCTCTTTACAGTCTACTCTTGAGACCTTTAGAACAAATGGATCGTTGTCAATGAAGAGAGATAGTTCTCAGTATTCTTCATTGCTTTTAAAAGTCTGAAGGTCTGGTGATTCCTTAAAATCTGCCTATAGAGCCTAGCACTGGTGAGGACACATTTGGAGTGCTGTGCCCAGTTTGGGCTCCCCAGCAGCAAACAGATACGGGCTTCCTGGGGAGAGTCCAGTGAGGGGGCTGGAACATTGTCTGCAAGGAGAGGCTGAGAAGGCTGGGAGAAGAATCTGTGGATCTGAATGGGTGTAAATACCTGATGGGAGGGAGGGAAGAAGGAAGGCAGGCTTTTCTCAGTGATGCCCAGCAGCAGAACAGGAATCATGGAGCAGAGATTGTTCCGACATGACTTCCTGCATCCCCACAATGGGACCCAGCATGGTGTCTGCACCCTGGGTGCCTCTGTCGTAGCACCAGCACCCAGCTGCACCCAGTCCTGGGCAAGCTGCTGGGGCTCCGGCTGCCTCTGCCTGCTTGGGCCTTGGCCCAGAGCCCCCCCAGCCCGGCGGCTCTGTGATTTACATGCAGGTACTGCTGTAAAAGGGCTGCAGGAGGCACTTGTTGAAAGATTTCATCTACTTTGATTTTTTGTTGTTTGTATTACTGCTACCTATCAACGTTGAAATCTTTAAGGTAAACAGGAACGTTAATTATTGGTTACTTTAATAATAGTTTACAACACTCACTAACTTGAAATGCCTTTCCAAGGAGGGGGAAGGGAGTGTTTAAAGCTGGGCAAAATGATTGGGAAGTGTGTGAAGTGACGGGCAAGAATAAGAAATAGGATACTTAATGTGTTTAGACTGCCTTTTGACCTGATTTTGTATGCTGTATTGGCACTCGAGGTGCAGGGTTCTTGCCGTAGGAGATTCCAGGCTGAATTGTACAGAGGTGATGTAGTTGAGCTGCTGCTAAGTGATGACAAATTGTGATGAAAATTTTAACCAATGGAAATAGAAAATTGGTGTCTTCAACTCTGAATGGGCTTTTCAGATGGCTCCTGGAAAAATGTTTTGAAAAGTTACTGGAATTGTAACATATTGGGACAGAAATTAGTTTTGCAAAATTTTCTTGCTTTATTTTAACAAATACATGCACATTTCTTTACAAAAAAAAGGTGCAACTATTTACACTGGATTTATAAATGAGATCTTTTTAACAAGAAGACTGAGACATAGGATGCACTCAAATTTAAATCCTACTTTTTTTGATGCCTCCCTAGCTAGTATATCCAAGGCTGCATTTAAATATGATACAAAAGATGAGCAGTCAGTTCGGTATTGTTTACATAATATTGGCAAATTGGTCTTAATGTGTGGTATTATTGCATAATCTGATGTTTAAAATAAACAGAGGAAATAATTGAAGAAACCTCGGAATTTGGAAATGCTTGTTGGTGGTTCTTCACATCCCACTAAAAAGCAGGCTGTCTTTGCATATTAATCACTCTTTCAAAGGAAGTTTGCCTTATTTGCATTGTGCATGCACTGAGGAGTCCCATAGTGTGCCTGAGAAAAAAAAAGGGAGGGGGGGGAATTGGAATTGTTGTTCTGAAAAGGGTTTTTATTCCATTCAAGTGGAAAGACTGAATGCAGGAGAATTAGTGCAGTGTTTTGTGGAAGAACAGTCCCATTTGGTCATCGCGTTTCATGTGGAGCAGTCCTGGCTTGTAAGGAGGCTGAGCGCTGGGGGTAGGGTTAAGAGGGGAGTGACTCATCGTCCTATGATGTAATCTACAGGATGCAAGATCCTCTCCTCTAAATCTGTAAGTACTCCTTCCATTTTCAGACCATTAGGATTTAAATTAAAATATTAGCAAAATATTTAGTGCCTTCCTTTTATGAATACAGTGACCTAAACACCAGGCCTCTGAGACCTTTGGAAAATAAATGGGAGATGTGAGGACGGGGGTCATCTTCAGGTTGCATGTTCTGGCGTAACAAGATTTCTTAGGGCTCGTCTACTCCGTTGGTAATGTGGTTTTACACTACCGCAGCTGTTACTGTGGAGAAAAGTGGGGTGACACATTAATGAGTCTTGTTCTCTTTGCACTTTTTGTCTTCTGGCTGCAAATTTAGGGAAGGTGAGCTTTTCTTTTGCGTTAGATGTCCTCATTTAAGCAGGGAAAATGTCTGACAGTCTCAAAAAACAAACCCAAAGAGTAAGAGCAAGCCAAAACAAAAGCACACACATGCACCATTTTTACTTTGAGATTTTGAAACTTGAATTTGGGGATGGTAGAATTGTAGAATCAGAGAACATCTGGAATTGGTAGGGACCCACAAAGATCGAATCCAACTTCTGGCTCCACAGACTACCTACAAATGAAACTGTGTCTGAAGAGACGTGCTGGAGATGTTTCACTGAGTGATAGTCCTCAGACTGTTTCGCTTGGTATCCTAAATGGGAAGATGTACAGATAAAACGTGCGTGTACGTAAATATACATCTTTTCCACTGCAGTGGGAACTCGATTTTGAAAGGAGCTGCTGCACAATGAGTAAGAACATTGGTGTGCCAATTGAGTCTGTGATTGTGGTGGTTATGAGTAGTATCATCAACAGCCTCTGCTTTTGAAGTACAGGTGAATTGAAATCAATTCCTGTGTTGCTGATGTTTATGCTGATGGCAATGAGGAAATACAGACATCTGTTGAAGGGACAAATTGTAGCTGGGCTAACTAATATAATTGCTCTACTTTCCAGATCCAAAGATGTTATCATGTGCTTGTGTTTAATCAATAATATTGAGCTCTACTGTTGCTGAAGTCTTTGGTGTCTCCTTTCTTTTGCTTATCCTTGAATTATGAACTACTTGGGCATATTTTCTTACACTGAAATTAATTTTGTTTAGCTAGAAAAATACCAGGTAGTTTCCTTTTAATGGCATTGACAAGGTGCTGAATGAAGTAGTGTAAACCAGGGGAGGTTTAGAAACAGTTCTCCTCCTCTGAAGTAAAGACAGGAGAAAAATCTCGTGTTGGTATTCTGGCTGGGGTCAAGTTGCTTTATCTGTAAAAATCTTTCCAGAAATTAATTGCAAGAATGGAGTTTTGGGTGGTTTTGCTGCCTTCTGTAATACAAAATGATCTTTTTAGCTGAACAGATGGTTATTTTTTGTTGTTGTTTTGCTTCTTAATTGTTTTTGTGACCATGAGGATTTAAGCGTCAATTTGCTAATGCTATTACAGCAAGAAGACAGGAAGAACACTTCTCTGATTTGCTTTCACAGCTTTTGTATTTTAGTGAGAAGGACAGATTTACAGTGTGCATGCACAAGCACAGAGATTCCAAGATAGAGATGGAAAGATTTTTGTGACGTATGTAATCAAAAGTTTTGCTTGTATTGTGTTGCCGTTACCTCAGCTATAGTTAGAAGAAAAACAAAAAACCCCAGGTGATAGCTTTCCATTGCTTTGTTCATTTATTTTCTTTGTATGTTTACATACAGCACTTAGCACTTGCAGCGTTCACGGGTTAAGTGTAGCAGCAAATAATATATACAACTAATCTTAATGCTACTTTTATCTGTGATATCTTTTAATTAGAGTGATTTTAGAGTTACTGGATGGTTGTGCAAGGTGTGGCATTGTTATGATAAAACCGCATTTATACAGTCAACCTCTGTGTACTTTGAAAGCTTTTTAAATAATCCATTTAAAATCTTTCTCTGTTGCTGGGTGTTGAAATAGCACTTATCAATGTGCTTAAAACATTCATTTTGTGCAGTTCATGATCTAGAATGCAAAATGCATGCTGACAGTATTGGCTAATTATGATTTTTCAAGAACTTGATTTTCTGTTTTTGAATATGTTAATACTGGGAGAAACAGTCATCAGACACTTGTGTATACCATTTTAGAAAATATAATCAACAGCTGCTTGTCCAAGTAACTTATTAAATTATTATAAGCCTGCAAAATTCAAAAGAACAGACTACTGTAAACATATTTCAATTGTGGTGTTTTCAAAAGATAATCTCTTAGAAGTATAACATGCTTTTAGGGATTGTGAACAGACATAAAGAATTACTGCACAATTCCCCAAATCCTTTTGGAGTTTAATCTGTTCGTGATCTGTGGGATGTGACTTGAAGGTGTTCAGCATCTATGACGTGCTCCCTGGCGGTTTGGTGTTTGTTAGAGGAAAACAGTCATCGTGGAATACTGTTACGAATGTGTATGTGTATTTCTTACTGACACTTAGTTCACAAGATCGAGTGGATACTAAGGAAGTCATTGTAAGGGGAAAATCTATAACCTTACTGAATTTTACGGAGAGATATGAATCCTGTTCAGTTTTTCTTCCTGTTGTCACTAGCAGGATTTTTCAGCCTTGGTCTGTAAGCTGAGTTGTGCTTAAGAAAACTCATTGACCTCTAAGAAGAGGTTTGGCATATGGAGTAGAGATTTAATTTAACATGGATTCACTCCCATGCTTTGCCATTGCTTTTTGCAGATTCCCTTTTGCTGGTTAGCTCTATCATTTTTCTCTTTTTCCACCAAAATGAGTATTTAATAAAATACTTAATTACTACAAGCAAATTTAGAGCAGTTTGTGCTTTATGGAAAAAGTACTGCAAAGAATGCTACAAACTTCTCTGTTTGCTTGTATTTATAGCTAGGAAAAGGCTGCCATTCTATGCTTCAGATTATCATGAATTGCACATTAAGGATATGTGGTGACATGTTTCTGTTTAATAGAATAAAAGTCACTTTGTCTAATCCTTGAAAATAGAATAAACCAGTTCAATTGGAAGGGACCTACAAAGATCACCGAGTCCAACGGCCCAACTACTTCAGGGCTAAGCAGAAGTTACAACACTAGTAAGGGCATGTAAACCTGCAGGCTGGCCAAGGACTGCATTTCCACTACGTGGGCATTCCTGTGAGCTGCAGTGGGTTGAGGTGATCTTTTCTACACCTGCTGAAAAAACAGATTTTTCTTCAATGGAAAGGGAGGTAAAAATAGCCTAATGAAGAAGCATTTTTTCCACACCAAACTTGCCTTAACTGCTCACACTACAATTCGCTGGGCCTGCTGTGTGCAATAATGATTTGCTGTGGATTCTCAGGAAGAAGTATAGGGCATTGACTTATATAATGATCTTTTCCTACTCAGAAATATTAGATGGTAGCAGTGTAAGTAATGAAAACACTTAGGCTGCCAACATTTTATGGTATTTCACACGTTCTGTTCTGCTGTAGGAATGATAATCTTTCTCTTCACTTATGATCAGCAAATCTGAACATCATCAAGTAATTCATTAACCAAACTAACACGTGTCACATCTGTCACATCCCATATTCTTTCATTTGGTGTCTCTGCCAGAAGACAATTTGCAGCATACTGAAGTGTTTTGGTTTGGTTAACTTTTTTAAAAAATACACCTTTATTCTCTGTTTTGGTTGTTGTTATCAGTGAACTTAAGATTCTGTCTTGTGTCTTTGTAGCTACAGTCACAGCATCAGGTTTAGAGAAGAACTAGGACCTTATTCCTGAGGTTTTGTGTATTCGTGGTAGTGCTTCTCAGGAAGCTCGATCAGTGCATGCAAATAAGACTTGAGATACAAGTAGCAAATTCCACACTAAATTATTTTGCATAGTTCATGTGTTTTTGTAATGCCTTGCATGTGAGTGCAGTTGGTTTATTGTTTACTGGGACATACAGAAGTACCTGCAAACATTATTTAAAAAAAAAAGAAAAATAAGATATTTTCTCATC
Source organism: Aythya fuligula (assembly GCF_009819795.1). NCBI lineage: Eukaryota > Metazoa > Chordata > Aves > Anseriformes > Anatidae > Aythya > Aythya fuligula. The sequence goes on along the minus strand of NC_045580.1, from coordinate 7,120,346 downwards.
AGGTGGATGGTTTTATCTTATCTCCTCCTCCTTAAAGACTGCGGTGAATTCAGTTGAAGTGGTGAGTGAAAGCAATGCTGCTTATTCCTGTGGAATTTAGCACTTTAAATGGATTAGAACTAAAAATATCTCTGCCTGACAGTGTGTCAGATCCAGAAGCATTTTAAAGTATCTGCATTTACATATTTGATGTAAACTTAACAAGATTTCCCCATTTGAGCTAACTGATGACGTAAATGCAAGCTCTTTCGGAGTCAGTAGTCTTATTAGAACATCTGAATATTGGGAAGAATTGCGACGTGAACGAATACTTGGTTCAAATGCAAGCCTATACAGCAGTATCCAAAAGAAAATGTAATATTTGTTACGTATAGGAAGTACAATTCACTCCCTAATTATGTGAGATGCTGATCAAGTAAGGGCACGTGTCAGGCTTCAATTGCTGTTTCTGCAGATTCCTGGAAGTTGTGGAAGACTTAAATGCGTGTTACACTGGTACATTTGGTTAGCTGTGTGTGCTGCAGGGAAGACCTGTTGTTATTTCTGCTTTTATTTTACTGTGGTATTTATAGAGGTCATAAATTACAGACGGTGCAGTAGAAGACAGGTAGGATTTGAAAGCTGGTCCAGGTTAACATTCTGAACTCCACTAGGTGGCACTAATTTATTGTTCTGTTTATCAAGTTGCTTTCTCCAGAAAAGAAGGAAATGCACTTTGTGAATTATGGGGGGAGGTTTTTGATTCGGGAATAGCACAGTACAACTAAAACATTGATGATAATGAACAGTTATCTGTTCACCTTGTCTATACAACTAACGTATCCTTCAAGGCCCTGTGAATTGTGCATCTCTAATTGTTGATGATTTTTGTGGGCACAGCTTGCAGATGTTTTCTAGCGTGATAGGGTCATTTCTCTGAGGTAAAATAACGCATCCTCCCCAAAGTGCAACGTGAAGTTGCACTGCAGATTGTTCACAAAATATCTTTGAAATATACTTGACTACCTGAAGAGAGAGGTGTCCAAAGGAAGTTCAGTATAATCTGGTATTGTGTGAGTGTTTGGAAAAATGTTTCTCAGAAAAAGAGGGAGGGATGGGATTTCACAGTGGGATTGAATATGCATCATCAACATTCAGGTGAGAGAGAAGGGGGTGGCTCTAACAGTGATAGCAAGAACCCAGGTAGATGGATCTTTCCTCCTGAATAGATGGATAATGCGTTTGGCTGCATGTGGTTTTGACATCTTGCCTTACAGCATATCAAAAGCATTTGATGAGCAGATAAGTTTTCCATGGCTGTCTCAAAACAAGTCAGTATTCAGAAGCTCGATCTGACGAGCAGAAGGCACGAGTATTCCACTGGGTTATCATCATCCAAGTTCTCTATCTTTTGGTTAGTGTCAGAATGATTTAAACATGATCCTGTTTAAGGGCATTGGGTATGACATGAGCGTATTTTATTCCGACACCAGGGGTAGAAAGGGCCACGACAGCTATTTCTGTGCACTTGATACAAAGAGGGTGCTCGGCAGAGCTCCTGCCTCACGCAGAGCCAGCTCTTCAGGCGCTGTGCAAAGGCAACAGCCTGCTCAGAGGAGCCAGACTGCAGTGGTCCCGTGCCACCCATGACAATGTGGTGCTGAGAAGGACGTTTGTGGCACGTAGAAAATCAGCAAGTGTGCTCAATAGAGCTGGGGTAGGAGGAGGACATGCAGGAACTTCATTTCTCTCTCATCTTTCTCCTGCAATGTCAGTCCTACCAAGTAGTGCCTCTAATGGCGTTATAAATACATGACCCTCATATGGGCCTTGGTTTCAAGCCAGTAGGGGAGATTTTTAGGATGCTAGTTGAGAATAAATGTTGAATAAAGCTTTGTTCTACCAAACAGTGACTTATTTTCTTCATTTAATCTAGTTTTCAGCGAAGCTGAGGAGGAGCTATGGGCAGGGTTGTAGTTTTGCCTCTGTTGGTTTAGAATCCAGAACTGGTGGGCATTTTAATCTGCTGCTACGCAAGAGAAATGAGCTTCTCATATGATTTTTATCTGAGCTGAAGAGCTCTTGTCCTTGTGTTTGCAGAGTATGTATAGTTCCATCTCCAATCTCCTTCTCGTGCTAAATAAATACGAGGTATTCCCTTTACCTTCTTGGCAAGCAGTTTTTGCAACTAAGTGCCTCTTTCACAGAAAACACTTCTCTTTTTGCTGTTGAAAATGCCTGTCTTTTGTCCAGCCTGTATTTGAAGGCATGAAGTCTTTCAGAAGAACTTGGAGACTCAGAGAAGTATAAATGTGACAGCAAATCCCCATCCATTTATTGGTATTGGAAACGTTGAACAACTTAGGCCTAAACGCCTCTGATCCTTCAGCTGTGCCTTGGTTTCACTTCTTGGAGTTGTGCAAAGCCATTTGCACAACCAACATCTGACACCAGTTTTCAAGATTTCAAATCTAACCTGTGCCAGCCAGCTCCTTGATTGAAGTTATTCATGAAACAGGGCAAGGGCAGCTAGAAACCCAAATGACAAGGCTGTAATCCTTGAAAATCTCTATCGAGGTGTTTATGCTGATAATGGCTTCATCAGACACACCACGGTGATGCGCATGAGGGAGTTAAAATACATTTTAGTTCAGTTGGCAATCTGCCTTCTGGCATTTCTGTTGCAAGTACCATGAAACAGTTTGATTTATGTGTTGACATTCTTTGTCGCTTTTAGTTGTGTGGTTCCCCACCCTCTGGAGCTGTAGATTCATTTGTTAGTCTGGCTTCTAATATGTAATTATAGTTATCCTTCACCAGGCACAGCACACTGCGATCTGCACAGACTCCTTCCAGTCAAAATGACAGTTGTTTTTTTTTTTAAATTATTATTATTTTTTTTTTCCATCATGATGCTATTATTTTGTACGTAAATGTATGTCCCTTCAGAATGTAACCCTTTGTGAGGAGGCACTTGGTAATATTATTCATGGCTTTTGAATTTCATGCCAAGGGATTCAGCTTTTTTTAATCTTAGTGTAGTTTTGTAATAGTGCTGCAAAGATTTTCCTATTAATTAGAAATGCTTGCAGGTAAACACTGTAAAAATCTTACAGTGTATATGGAGTTTTCAGACATTATATAAAATGTGTGAGCTGGTAAAATGTTTGTTATTTGAACCTTATTCAGGCATATGCTACCAAACAAAGGTTTTATGGAGTTGGTGAAAATGGATTACCCTTCCAGGTTATAATCATTATTTCCCAATGGCTTTTTCTGCTGCCATTTTCTCTGTTTTTACCTTTTTTTCTTCTAGCTTGCAGCATACTGTTTACCAGTTTGCATTTGGGATATTACTGTTCAAGACAGGAATGAATGTGTTGGTAGTGACTTTATCATGTCAGTGCGGTGTCAAGCATTTGGGAGTAGCCTCTTGTGTGAGGCTGATGGGGATCGGATGCCTGCTGTTCTTCAGACAACCACAAATCTCATTGGAAATTAAGTTAAAAAGAGGAAATTTATTGAAGCGTATCTCAGCCTGTTTGGTTTGTTCTTCTGGGATAATCGGTCAGGACTGCTGGCTGATGTGGGTGGAGACATGGTGGGGGCCGAGTACAAGGTCTGCTTTCCAGAACAGAAGGTGGAACGGTAATTTATTATCTGACGTTCTTTGAAAACAGATGGAAAACACTATGCTTATAAATTTGCAAGGGAAAGAATTTTGGAAGCAGGCTTTGCACATGTCCTCCCCCCACCCCCCTTGCACCCTTTTGCATGCTTAGAAAAACAGAAGAGTTGAGTCCGTCCTTGTTACGGGAAGCAAGCTTCTGTGGCGTGAAGGTGAGTCTTGCTGGTGAGATAGCATGTTTAAAAAGTCCCCAAATGATCCAACAGGAACACGTTAAATAGATGGCAAATGCATGAATAAAATAATAAGAAGACCAAGGGAGGTGTGGAATCAGATGGATGCTTAACCAGAGCGGTATCTTTGAGCACACCTGCCCTGCTCCACCTTGTGGGAGGTCTGAGGAGTCTTGCTATGTGGTTGGACGTGCTGTGACTGTAGTCTTAGCTGTGCAGCTTAGCAGAGCAGGCCCTCATAACACACAGAGCGAGGAAATAACTGCTCACCAGATCAGCTGGGTTTGGAGGAGATAGTGTTGAGAATCCCATAATACCTGGACACGTTGATGTGCATTACAGATGTGTTTGACTTGGAGACTGAGATTCACAACTGTGCAGGTGACTCAAGTTAATAATTTAGTTTGATTGTTGGTTTTGGATTTTTTTTCCTTCTAACACAAAAATATAGCATGAACATCAATAATAAAGTGAAGCAGGGAAGTCGTGTCTTCACGCATCTCCAGTGAATTTTCATTTTAATGGAAGGCTTGGATATCAGCCACTTGTACTCTGTCGTTCTTGTTTACAGTGTATTTTCATAATTTGATGAAATAATTAATTGTAACCTCTGATGCTTTGACTTGCTTTTTCCATTTTCTGTCATGAGGTTATTCTTTTCCCCTTTAACTTGGAATAAATAAGAAAGGAGAAAATTATAATGCAGTTATTTCTGGTTTAAAGCTAAGCAGGTCCCACATGAGCCTTGTCTAATTTGTTATAGATTACTGCTTTAGCATTAGAAAATTGTGTTATAAATCATGATGTCATTTCCAACTAATCAAATTCATGCACAAGCTCTTGTGTTCCCTTGAGTGCTTGCCCATTATGAGCAGCTGCATCATGTGCTTTGATGTCTTGGAGAGACAGGTGGATCGCTGCTCCAACTTCGAACTGCTTTTCGTTGCTCTTTTCTTTGTTCAGTGTTGAGTTCATAATGCTGAGTAAGATGCCAGGGAGAACACTTGATACAAGTCTTTGGCTGTAAATTGCTTAGAAATTTTAACTCCAGTACTATGTCAGAATTTTGGTTGAGTTGCATTTTACAAGCAGCAGGCTTTTCATGCTAAGATGAGAAGAGAAAAAATGTCCTTCTTGAAGGGGAAGAAATCCAAGTTAATTCAGAGGGAATTGCACTTTAAAGGGGAAATATTTCTAGTACAGCTGGGGAGAGCTGAGAGAGAAGCTTCAGGAAAAAAAAGCTGTGATTGAAGTGACCTTGCTTGTGCATTGCCAAAATCTTGCTGTTTCTGTTTGGAATTTCAGAGCTTATGAACACACTTTCCTGTGGCGTTTGGTGAAGTGGACAGGCCATGTGAGAGAGCTGGGGAATTCGTTCCGATCTGTTCAAGTGATCAGGATCTCAGACTGGAAGGGGTTGATGAGAGAAGTACCATCACAAGAGTGGCTTGGGTTAAGATTTAGAGCTGGTGTAAAACAGCAATAAAATAAGACTTCCTTCTCTAACTAAGTGGTCTCCTTCCTCATCTTAAAGTCTCCAAAAGTTGTGTCAGATGTTGTTTCAAGCTGGACTCAGCAGCTCCAGAGCCTAAAAGAGGAGGTATCGTGTTGGGGTGTTCAGCTAGGCAGCCTGTTGTGGTGTAACAGCAGCTCTCAACTTAAGAAACGGTGACTTGAAGCAGCATCCTGTAAATGTTTGCGAAGATTAATCCTCTATTTAAAAAACATAGTGGAATGCCTAGATACTAGGTGGGGATTGCTTCTGTATTGTGTACCAATGTACAGGGAAGTGATGGTGGTGGTGGTGTTCAGGTACTGCAGTCAGCCAGAGACTGCCTGAATCCCATAAAGAATTAAATAAAAATGGGTGTGAACATGGAATGTAAAACAAGCAAGGAGGAGCTTCACACATAGTGATCACCCTGTGGTTATCTTCTTACCTAGGGATCAGAAGTGCTGTTACTTTATAACCCACAGAACATACTTGGATTTATACTCAGAGATTTCTGTATGGGATTGAGCAGTTGTTTCTGACTTTTTATCAGGTTTCAGGGAAGCTTAGTAATGTAGTCACATTGATATTTTTCAATTGCAATAATTTTTGTTTCAGAACCACAGTGAGTCATGTTCTCACAGGTTTTTTGTTGTTGTTGTTTAACAAAATGACAGAACTGACTAAATTAATGCTTTATTCATATATCAGATACCACATTCTCATACCATCTGTTAACAAACTTTGAGATTTTGTTTGTTACCAGTTTGCAGCAATTTTAGGAAAAATAGGGGAAATAGAGAAGGTCATTAAGAGTAAAACTCTGGTGGGGTTTCAGTGATGGCAAAGCATGGTATGTATTGCACTGTTAGTGTAATGGTAGGAAAAGTATCTGTGTTGGGTTTTTCGTCTGATCGTTTGCCTTTCACAGAAGAATTTTCCTTTAAAATAAATAAATAAATAATCTGGCAAACTGCAGATCACTTACTGTGCATGCCCTGTTATTAACTAGTAACTGTTTTTTCTGTAAAAGTGTTTATTGTTGTAACTGCAGCTCATTATCTCTGACAAAGTAAAGGCTGTCCCAGGAGGAAATGGCTGATAACAAAATCACCTTGCCTGTTTGTTCCAATTCCGAAAGCATTCCCCTGAGTGCAGCATTTAATGAGCACCCCACCAGCATGAGACTCTACGAACAAGTCATGGTTTCGCCTGGTTTGGAGCTCCCTGGCTGGACGGTGGTTTTTGCTTGCTATGGTAGTTGTCATTTGCTTGTTGGCTTTCCTTGCAGCAGTAGCTGCAAAAGGGAGACTGAAATACACATTTTAATTATTTGTGTGTTGGTGGTGTAAAGCTTCCAGTTTACTGTTTGCTACAGATACTCTTTGAAACAGATGTTTGAGGAAATGGAATCAGCGCAAGAGTCAACGAGGCTTAGTGTTTTACCATCAAGAGAAGAAATGCTTCTCAACAAAACCCAAAGAACCCTGTCATCTACGAGTCGGTAGTGATTTTAGGAATGTTTGATATAGACATAAGTACATAGATACTGCCACAGAGTTTAAATTATCGTTGGTTACCACGGATATTTATAGCTGTGCAGCTGCATTGTGTGTTACAGTGCATGATTGCAAGCAGAAGTGTTGAAAACTCAACATTTACTATATGTCCAGTTTCTCTTGCAACTATCTATAGTTCTTACGTTTTCTGTAATCACAGAGAAACAATTTCTGGCATTGCTTTCAATGAAAGTATGCAATCCCTTGAAAAAGGAGGCCTATTTACTGAAGGAATGCGGTCAGGAGATGAGTGCCCTGTTCGTACAGATGTCAGTGCTTTGATGTTGCCTGGTGTCTCACCAAGGGGTTTTGGAGGCAGGGCTTTACTTGGAGGACAGCTGCTGGCCTGCTTGCCCTCACCTGTGCCTTGCCTTCACTGGCATAAGGAGTCTTCTGAGGAGAAACAGACCTGGAAGGTACCGTGAGTAAGGGGTGACGTAGGAGTTTGTGTCGGTGTGTCAAGCATGGTGCTGTCAGCTGAGAATTGCGCCTAAGGTTCGTACATCTGAAGAGCCAATTTTGTCTTCAGTTATAATGGAAGACTGAATTACAGGAGTTGAGAATGCCAGTATTCTTTTCCCCATTTAGAGAGCTTCCTTTGTATATATATATATTATTTTTTTTTCCTGTTATGATGTCCTGTGATGTTTGTCTTCAGCAGATGTGGTTCCTTACAGGAGGTTCTCTGATGCTACTGACATAGCCTGTGAATTGTTTGTAACCCTTTTTGGCAACTTAAGCACTTGTGCATTAAAGAGAACTCATCCCTAGAAGTTAAGGTTGGGTGTTAAGTAGATTTATTTGTGCTTCCATGGTACAGGTTCGTGTTTCTGTCTGTATTGGCATTTGTCCCTGTTCTTGGATGGCTCCAGATGGAGCAGGGTGCAGGTGGTAAGCAGTAGATGGAGCTGAGCTGAATAACGCTGCTCGTGTGGGTTGATCAGCCTCAGCTTCCCATGTGTGTTTCTCACATACCGTTGGATAAAACAATGGCATGGTAGAGCAAAACCCAATTATTTTATTTTCTTTTTGTCCTGCTTGGGTACAAAAAGGGGAGGGGAGAGGCCAAGGAGCCTTGTGTGGTGTGTGTGTTCCCCTTGCAGCCGTGCTTTAACTGCTTCCAGGTTTGTAATGCTAACGAAGGATTTATGTACGTTTTATGTGCGTTAGTTGTATTCCTTCAGTGTCTTTGATATTCTTAATGAGTTGGGTTGTTTGTCATGGTGCTGGTGCCGTGGGAGGTATTTTGTGACGAGGAGTGGCACAGATGGGCTGCAGTCTGCCGTTGGACTTAACCTCCCTCTCGTCACGTGCTGGAACCAATGTGTGCGTGGTGCCAGCCCACTGCAAGTCTTCAGGAGGTTCCAGCGCTACTCAGGAGTGGTGTCTCAGCAGCAGCCAGCAGAAAGTGTGGGTGGAAGCTGAACAGTTAGGAGGCCAGCTGGCTTTACTGCAGGAAGTGACAGCTACGCCCCGAGTAGAGGTAATGTGGAAAGCAAGGCAGAACTTCGCTTCCCTCATCGTACTGCGACAGCTTGATGCTTGTCTCAGTGTGACGACCATCGCTTCTGCTGACAAATTGCTGCTCTGTGCAGAGACAGAAACGTGGGCATCTCGGCAAGAGGTTGGCGCTTAGTCCTAGCCCACCGAGTGATCTACAAACGTCCATGGCTGAGGTGCAGTTTTGCTTTGTGCCCTCACACCCATGGCTGTTGAGCTGGGGGTGTGAGCAGCGCTGACATGCACCTTGCAATACCAGGTAGTTGTGTCCCAGACCTGCTGTTGAGGTTTCTGTCAGGACTTAAGTGCCTGTTGTCCTTAGAGGTGAAGTCCTGGTCCCCACTAGTACTGCACTACTGTATCCAGCACATGAACTGAAGACTGAAAAAGCTTTTGTACGCACCCAGCTGAACACAGAGCACAAAACATTTCCAGTGCTGAATTTTCCTGCTCCTGAGATAGTGCCTTTTATCTACTTTAGTTCTTGTTTTTGCTATTTTTACAGCTACTGTTTACTCTCTTTAGCACAGTGCAAAACACATAGCTACAAATTAGCCCTGTGTGAGTGGTTATGGCTGCTGGCGAATGTGGAGGTCAGAAAGTTGGCTCAGAATCTCCTGAGGTATCTTCTTATGACTTGCGTTTGTAAGTTCTGGAAAACTTAGAAAGTTTCTACTGCAGTCTGGTGAAAATAGCCCTGGCTGGTAGCAATATGTTCAAGGCTAAGTAACTGAGCATTATTAAAGAGCAGGAGATGATGTGTAAGGCATTGGTCAAAAGCAAGTAATGAACTTTGTGTGTTGTGTTTTTTAATTAGAGTTTGTCACTGGGTGATCTCAGAACTGAATTATTATAATGTGGAATTTTATTATCTGCTGACAATGGAAAGACAAATAAAAGCTGTTGAGTTGGATCGTTCCCTTGCGGTTTCTGTAGGAGATGCCTTTGTGTACTTTGCTGATATGCTCATAAGAAAAATTCTTCATCAAACAGCTGTGAAATACTTGATTCTCTGTTAGCTTTCCTGGGTGCCTGCAGTGGCAGCGTAGTGAGGATCTGATCCTGGAAGGCGTGCGGCTTCCTGGGCTCCTGCTGGCCTCCTGGTGCGTTAGTGGTCTAAGTGTGTCACAGTGGCTGTACATGAAAGAGTTCTTCAAGGTAACCCTTTTTAAAGGTGTGAAAATACACCGTTGCCTCAGCCTGTGCTGATTTATGCAGTAAGTAGTAGTAGCTTTTTTGGCACCTACGAATCACTGTGCCTAACTAGATCTGTTGACCACCTAGCCCACCTTCCTGCCTCTGGCAGCAGCTGATTGCAGGTGTCTTGCCCTGGATGCTAAAAACATGATTGCCCAGGAGGGGCGGTTTCCACCTGTTCTTTTTCTTGATAAATTTTCTCCTCCGGAAAATAACATATGACATCTGGAAGAATCTCACGGAGGATGTCTTTAGTATCACGGTGAAGGCAGAACTCTGTTCCACAGCTACTAAGCATTCTGGGCCACCATTAGGTTTTCTGCAAAGGCTGATATTGAAACGCTAACAGTGCTTATGAGATGTCTTTCTCTGTCCTTTGAAATTTTTATTGATCATTAGACACAGCTTTAAACCTGCTTTTATAACATTTTCCTTATACTGTATGTTATTCAGTATTGTTCTGCTTATCTTCACCATAAAACAAATAATTGTAGTCTTGTCAGACAACATTTTTGTCAGCCTCTAGCCATTTCTATTTCTAAACCCTGTTATTTCTTATCTGTTTATTTGACAGAAGAAGATTTATTTAATTTGTTCTATACCTAAATGTCTAAAACCAGAAGTCTTGCTATTGCTTCAGAAAGCTATAGCAGGAACTATCATGGGTTTTATTGCATACTCATTTCACTAGAGAAAGAAGCTAGGGGAAAAGCTCAACTACTCACAGAAACAAAATAAAAGCTGTGTCAGATGATGCAAAATTTGGTGCAGGTATAGTAGAAACAAGCAACTCCCAGTACGGATAAAGGAGATAAAATATTGGCAGGATTTTAACAGCAGCCTTCTAACCAGCGGTATGCTTGTAAGAGGAGTACTGTGTTTGATTCTTATCAGTCTCCTCTATGCCATGGAGTTTTTGCAATTTTTTAAAACTTCCTACTGAAAAGTCTTAATTTCACATTGTTTTGTATTGACTGTTCATAATTTAGCAGAAAGCTCTAGATAACTGGCATTCAGACAATTGATTGCATATCTTTGAGCTTGAGCATTTCTCTCCATATAAAATGAACATTAAAACACTGCTTAGTAGAGATGCCCTTTTACAGAGCTGACACTTCTTGTACAAGCAAAACTATCATACGCAGCCAAAGAACAGAAAAACGGAAATAATTAGATGCCAGCAGCACAAGTTGTATAGCGATCCATTCAGCTGTCTACCCACAAAGCACTTCCAGAGAAAAAGTTAGAGCCAAGACTTAACTTGGCAGCAGTTGCTTGATTTTTAATTCATTTAAATGATCACCCTCCCCTAGAAAACACTCGACTAAATTTATGTTTAAAGGCCTGTCAAAATTATGCACGTAAGTTGTATTCCATTCGATAGGAACAGCTTAAAACCCCACTAAGTCTCAATTGCAGGTAGGATTTTGTCAGTGCTGTAATTTACCCAGCAGGGTGATGATGCTGGGTTTCGCCACAAGTGGGGAAGCCGGTCCTCGTGTCTCCTTATGGAGTGAAGGGACCGGGAAAATACGGCACTGTCAAAATAACTGGCAAATGCTGATGGTTTCGCTGTGATGAATACAAAGGGGAGGCAAGTGCTGGGGTGGGGATAGCCCTCCCAGCTGCCCTGGGGTGCTGGAAAGGACCACGGCAGCAGAGTGGGTTCATAGCTTGCTCCCAAGGAGCTTGCGGAGGCCTCTGTTGTGGCCATGCGGAGACTTGGATTGACAATTGGAGGAGCAGCTGATTTTATCCAGGTTGCTTTGCCGAAAGGCACGTTCCTGAGTGATTGCAGCCGTGCAAAGTAGCGTTACTGGACGCAGCATCTTCTGTGCTGGGCGCAGCCTCCCGGCAGCGAGGGGCACAACACGGCCTCCCGGCTGCCTGCCATGGCCACGTGTGTAACGGGCGTGCAAAAGGATGGGCACAGGAACAGGAGAACGATTGACCTCTGCAAGAAGGAAGGATTCTGCGTAAGGAACATCGCGAGCCTCTTCTGAGCAGGATAATGGGTGTGTTGGGAGGTCTGTTTGATTTCTGCCTGCTCTAGCTGGTGCCCTGTATACCTGTATGAAGAACCTTAGGGATTTTATTGTATTTCAAGTAACCTTACCACGTTTTTTCGTGTCCAGTTGATTTCTTTGCTCTTATTTAAATTAGTGTCATGAAACAGAAAATTTCCTTTCTTTTATAAGGAATATAGTACCGTTAGTGCAGCATTTCATTGGGATGGGTACTGAAGGGAGTTCTTGTCATTGACAGAAGTGTCACTGAGATCTCTCGTTATCTCTGTCTCATACTTTAGGAAGCACAGACTGTTTTATTTATGTATGAAATATAATCTGCAAGGCATTCAAACTAATCTGGATGTGGTTTCTTTTTGATAATTGTTGCTGTACAGAATGTTCTTGTGAACTCTTTGCACATCTGCTCTGAAGGAAACTCCTTTGGGTTTCTTCTTTTTTTCACTGAGGAGTTAATAGACTTGCAATTAGTGGCAGTATTGTGGCTGTGACTCTAATGAAGGGGGCAGTGTGATGCAGAGAAAAACCCCGTTTCTGTGTTGTTCATCCTCAATTGAAGCTAACATAGCTCGGTGAAGGATTTGGCTAGACACTTGCGCTTCGTGGTGCCACAGGGCAAACAAGAGAGCTATTCATCATGAAAACGTCTTTGCAGAAACAAATATGGAAGGTTACAGTATCACTTCTTGTTTGAAAATGTATTTGATGGGCTTGACTTTTTCTTAATTGATAATCCAGGAAGGAGGGAAGGACTCTTTGCTGGTCACTCCCGAGATATGCATAACATAAATTTAAAGAATGTAATGTTTGTGTTTTGAAGACTTTGGGGTTGCAAAAAGCTCAGAACGGTGCTAGTGCCGTCAGCCTGCACTGACCCCAGCTCTCTATGGAAGCGGAGGGGTGAGGAGCTGGAGCTGGTTGTTTCTGGGACGTGTCACAGGTTCTCTTGCTGTGGCTCTCGGGAACCAGTCTCTGTTTTTTGGAAGGAGTGTAGCTCTCAGGACTGATCAATAAAAAGGCCGTGCCCTAGCAATGCTGTGCATGGTACCTTGTGGTGTTCTCTGTGCGCATGGAGGCAGCTGGGTGTCGGGCTGGCTTTCCTGCGTGGAAAGCAGCCTGGGAAGCATATGTTCCCGGGAGCTCGTGCAGAGCTGTGCTTGCAGCCATCAGGAGCAGTTCTGCCTGGGAGCTCCTTCAGTGATGAGTGGGAGACGCGTGCTGTTGGCCAAACAAGGCTTTGTTTTCCGCTGTTGTCATCGTTCAGCTGCGTGTGTTTAGCATGGAGTCGGTAAGGCAGGTGACACTCCTGTGGCACTCGGAGGCACCTTGTCTGCTGCCTGGGGAGGGATGGAAGTTACACAGAGATTCACAAACGCAGCCGGGGAAGATGCACTTGGCCAGTCTTCGAGCCATACGAGGAAGGAAGCCGAAAGTTTTGCAACATATGCATGGCTTTTCCAAATTAGCTGCCTTTTGCTAACCGTGTTTCTATCGAGATATTAAAAAAGAAAAGTAATTTTAGGTCCTGATTTGATTACTGAGACAGTCCTGCCGGTTAGATGCCTAAAGGTATAACCAGCTGAACTGTAATATTACTGCTTCCCTGAAAAAGCTGCTTTCTGGAATGAGTTTTTAATGGGACTCATTAGAAAACAAACAACTGCATGCTATTATTTACTCTAAAATGTAAATAAGCAAAACTAAAAGCAATTCAAAGCAAACAACAGAGCTTTTCCTGGAAAAAAAATAGGAAATGTCTTAAGATTCTCGCCCAGTGTTCAAGACTGATGGTTTTAGGTATTAACAGCCCCAAATCCAGATAGAAAACTTCCTTTTAGCATGAGCTTGAGGAATATGCATTGATTTTTACTTATTTTTTCCTACAAAGTAGCCACGAGATGTGCTTTGCCACACTGCATAGCTGCCTGGTTGGGATAGATGCCGGTGAAGATCTCTGCCATAGTTGGCAGTTGGGTGAATACACCGAGTGTGTCCTACCAAGAAGTAAGCACTGTAGATGGTCTTTTCTCTTGGAACTTGAAAGCAATTTAATGTAGTTAGTCTCTGTCTTCCTATGTTTGTTTTCCTTTTTTTCCCTTTTGCTTTTTTGCTGTGTGTGTGGGGTGGTTTATTTTATTTGTTTTGGTGTTTTTCTTTTTTGTTTGTTTTGGAAGACATAGCAAGATGCAGATGTTAGTTAGAAGTTCTGAATTGGGAACACACTTGTAGGATCTGAAAGAATCAGATTTTATCAGCAACTGAAAGCAGAAGCCCATGTGATATCCTTGCCTATGTAGAGCGTGGTTATTTCTGCTTTTCATTTTATTACAGCCCATTTTTTTCCTTAGTATCTCATTCTTTGTTATTGCTTCCTATTCAAAACAAATAAAGAATGAAGCATATGATTTACTGCAATTATTTTACCCAATAGAGGAAAAAAATATTATTTGTCTAGTTTCTATGTTGTTTGTTGCTGAATTGATAAACAGTACCAGTTTCTAGATACAGTCATCTTTTAATTTTTTTCAAGAGCATCTGATGAGATGGTGAACAAAAGACTAATGGAATTTATCGCCGCATTTTTTCCCTCTCTTCCATTGATGACCTGTCAGAAATGCATAAAGGTGGTTTAGTTCTTGTGGTTCCATTTCCATGATCACGGCCATGTACAGAGATGCAGCTGTAAGCAGGACGACGTAGGATTCTTCATGGCACTGGGGGATCTCTCCTGTTTTTGGAATCACTACAATTAGTTGTATCGTAGTGATCGTCAATATCCTGGCCAGACTGGAGCGTTATTGAACCTGTCACAAAATTAGAGGCTATCCATCATACAACAGTTACTTGAGTGACAGACTTCTGCAGACTCCTGGTGCTTCTCTGGATATGCAGGACGAGCAAAGGGATCACTGGAGTCTGAGACAGTAAGCGGTGGAATCGTGACGTTTGCTATTCTTACTTTTGGATTTGTGTCCTTGAGTCACTTCTTACCAGTTAGGTGAACTAGTTCAAAACTGGTTTGTGTCATATGAGAGAATTTGGGAAACTATGTCAGGGCTCGGAGGAGGTGTAGTAGAACTCTGACTTGCCTTGAAATCCGCGCTGGCGTGATGGCATGTTGGATCTGTCAGTCATCTTTTGTTTCCTTTGGAACTGTGTAGCTAACATTATTTCCTCTTGCAGTAGGAAGTGCAGGTCTCCCTTACTCGTCTTTTTCTCTTGGCAGGCAACTAGTAATGTGAGTACTACAAATTCAGTGCAAAATCACTGCCGAAGTCTGTGTGTGAATGGCTGTTTGTATGGAAATTGCCATCTCTGCTCACGTTCATTAGCTAAGCTTATTTCATGACTTGTATTTCAAACACCCTTTCTGGCTTTGTGAAATTTGCCACTTCTGAAGTGATTCCATTTAGAAGATTAGTTTATGTAACTGCATATTGCTTTTCATTAAAATTTCATGGGGCTTTTATTTAACATGCATTCTAGCCTTGTTTATATGGGACCTGCTGAAATAAAGTGGATTAGACTGTTTAAGCCATGTATAATCCATTCCCTGTGGACTTCAGAAAGACCGTTCCCTGCAGTATGTCTAGTCTTATTTATTTTTTTCAGACTGTCTGTCCCGCTATCCGTTCATTGCTCCTCTGGGTTAGCAGGAAGAGGATCTTTGCATTTTCTTTAAAGCAAATGAGCTGTTCCCTGATAACCAACTTGCTCCAGATCTCTCTCCAGCATAGTCGATAGCTGAGTTCCAGTTTTGCTCCTTACTGAAAGCACGGTTTTATAAATGGAAGTATCACTGTTCTAGTTCTCTTGCTTCCAAGGGTTGGTTGCCATTAACACATAGATTTCTTTTTCACTACTTTTATGTGACTGAGGTTACGTCTTAAGTTTTGAGATGCATTTAATGGTTTGCCCACTGCGTGACAGCCAGGAACGGTGGGTCTGTACAGCAGTATCTGTGTTGTGCAGATTGGTTTCTGACTTCTCATTGATAATGCTGTTTGTTCGGTGGTTATTGTTCATGTAGTCCAGGCTTTCATTTCCCATTCTCTCCTACTTCTGCCACATTGCTGTGTTCACATTCAGGTAATGTCTGGGTTTTAGTTCTAGCTCTTCCTAAGGGTCTATAGTGCTTACTAAACGATGGTTCATAGGCCAAGACTTCACGTCACCGAATTTGCTTTTAGAGGGATTTTGACCATTTATGGGTTCCGCAAGTTTGCGAGGCCTTATTAAGAGGACAGCCAACTGTTGCTTCACGTGACAGCTAAAAATGATTCTGGATCCACTGAACTGTTTTGTAATACAGCAGTCTTCATCTGTCTGTACTAAAAACCATTAACATTCTTTGCAGCCTCAAATAGGGACTGTAGTCAGTTGCGTCATATCCCATAAACTGCGAGCTGTTTATAATACATACATTTAATGTGCATTGTTGAGACATCAGAATTAAGCTTTTCATTATGCTTGATTCTGAGTTAACATCTTCAAAGGCTAGTTTGAGCATGAAAATCAAGTTATTAGGCTATTACGAAATGCAGTTGTTGATAATTCAGCACTAATGTCACGATTCACTCTTTATTATGTCTTATGCTCTAGCTTTGATTAACTTTGACAGAGCTAATCACGAATGGGGTAAGAACGATGAGTATGGAACAGCCGCTCCTTGGGGCTGGAAGGGACACGGCACAGTGGTTTTGATTCAAGCTGGGAAACTGTATGCAACTCTGTGCTCCACGCTTGCAGATAGGAGGCCACTGCCCCGTCCTGCTTTATTGGCTAAATGGATGAATGAAGCTCATTGTGACAGCAGGAGGTCTTACATCCTCTTCCATACTAAGGGCACCGCTCTGTAAGTGTTTGGATAGATGTATGCAGTTGAGGCACTCGGGCAATGACTTGCTCTTGGTCTGAAGTCTGTTCCACTAGGGTAATGTAACTGGCAGAAGGAAAAAGAAACGTAAGGCAGTTGAAGGAAGGACTACCACCAATTGATTTGATTGATGCTCTTTTTTTAATATCAGCCATACACTCGTAGACTTAGCATACAATTACCATACTGATTTGCACATGCTGTCTGATAAAACGTTGGTAAGTAAACAGAAACTGTCTGAACTTTAATGGGCAACTGATGAAATGCTTACTTTAAAGCCAGTGAGTGCAATATCGATATGCTGTTCTGTGTGCTGCGTGTAAGCGTTTCTTTTGATCAGATAAAGAAAGCATTCACTTAGAGGAGCCCTATAAAGAACGACTGATTTCTCCAGGCAAAAAGTTTTTATAAGGATTAGCTGAGTTTACATTCATTGGGACCTCGTTTTCCTGTGGTTATGGTGTTTCTGGTTTGGTGTTGTAGAAGGGGCTGGTAAGGCATGGAGAGGCCTTGGGCAGGAGATGCGAACAGCTGACTCGCAGCTGTGAGTGAAGTCTGCAAGTTCAGGTATCTTGGGCTTCTCTTTTCAGAAACTAAACTGCAAAAGAAGTGAAAGTGTTATTCTTTAGAAAATTTGTGTCAATTTTACTGTTATTTGTGGAAAATCAGGTTCTCTGCGAGAGACTTGGCAAGCCTGGAAAGGTTCTGACCGGACAGAGTTTTTTTCCTTAGCTTGCTGGCCAGGTGTAGCAATGTAAGTTAGGCCTCTGGAGTTGATGGCAAGAAACTCGGACTTGGGACCCTTACTGGCATCTGTCTGCTGTGAGGAGTTCACCCTGGATTGGAGGTGGCTTTGTAGGACTGAGGCAGAAGGTGCTCCTTGATTCCTTGGAGATAACTACTGTGCTGTAGTATTTCCTATATGAAAACTTAGTAGTGGTGTTTTTGTTAAGAGGAGGTATAAGAAAAGGGCCCGTGTACATCTGAGGTTATTAAAACAAACAGACATGAAAACCTTAGATGCCGTTTTACTCAATGCTTTTGTTTCTGGTCTTTAAGCAAATAGAGAAATGGTGGAAATTCGTGAGGCTGCCCTTTTAATGGAGCAAACATTTGTTGTATTTTACGGTACAAGTCTGAAGGCCTGACAGTGTAACTGGTTCCTGAAGCTGCAGGTGGTTACGCTGGCTGAAGGCTTCCGAGGGACAACCAGGTCACAGCTGGAAAGGGGCTGCTCTATCCGACTGCTACCGGTAGCATTGGGCAACGGATCTGCTGAAGGGTGGCTGAGCATGTCCTCAGTGCCTGACTTGTGCTCCGGTACATGTGCTGGCAAGCAAGCTAAGCCTGCAGTGAGGTGATGTTGGACTGCTGGCTACCAGCTGAGCGCTCTCTATTCCTTTGAGAAGAAGCAGAGAGGACGTGCCTATGCAAACCAAGTTCAGCTACTTTATTCCTGCACAATTTAATGACCAGTCACATCATGTGCTGGTAACTGTTCCATTTATAACGCCTAACAATGCCAGATCATCTCGGGAGGGTATAATTAATGTGGGATTCGGCTTTAGAAAATGGCTGCATCCATTTTGAAGATCTTTAATTATAGACACCAGCATGTTGTGTCAGAGAATAGGCTAATTCATTGCGTGTTACAAATGTTCCCATTCCCACACAAATCCTCATTTTTAGGGAAAAAGAAAGAAAAAAAAATGGTCAGATGTGAAATCTGCTTTGGAAGAGCGTGGTGGAGATGGCGCGCGTTGCTCTGTCGGTTGTTAGTGCAAGTGGAGCACGTGCCGGTTGTGCGTGTGCATGGTCACTGCGCAGGGAATTGCTTTCCTCTCTCAACTGCGTACGTTAATCAGCTGTAAAAATACATTGCGCCCTTTAATGGTCCATCCACTAATTGCTGATGTGGCGTTTTGCTGCGGGGTTTTAAATCATGTCTTTCAGCTCCATTCTGATGCCCTTGGCTTTTTGGCTGTTTTTATCTGAAAGCTTTCTTCTAGCTTATTTCAGTGCCCGTGGAGAACACAGGGCTAGTCTTGGGGGAAATCCAGCTGCGGTGCTTGGGTTACCCTTTGGCCAAGCATGACCTTTGGGACCTTCTCAGTTAAGTGATGGAAGCCCATGATCAAGTGTCAAGGGAGACGTCCCTTTCCACGCACAGTGCTGGCTGAACATCCCTGGTAGCATTCCCCAATTTGCCACAGCCATGGAAATTTCAGACCTGGTCTTACTAAGAGGAGTAGGCAATACAAGGTCTGTACTGCTAAAAAAATACAATAAGACACCAGAAGAGAGGTAGGGGAGCGGGAGGAGGGCGTGAGTTCACAACCTAAGCTAACACAGAGGTGTGGGATACAACAGTTGTCCCCGATTACGAATTCGGCTGGTGGAACAGCATGGCAGGGATTTGTAGTTGTACCCACCGTATCACTGGTGATGGTATAATCTGCTGTGGTAATGAAGGCAATGCCATCGTTTTTCTGCTTTTATTCTGCTGCTTCTGTGCTCTGGGGACATTAAAGATGCAGTAGGGCTGTTTGGAGGAGCTCTTTGCTGCTGAAACAGGGCAAGTGGTTACACATGTGTGCTAGGTGAAGGTCAATTGTCGGGTTTATCTCTGCTTGATTATTTTCAGCTGCTTTACTCTCTGAAAGGTGATAAAATAAAGTGTAAAAAAATCTAGAGGCATTTTCTTTTCTAAACCTCCTTTCTCCAGGCTTCTGAAACCTATTTATGTGCAAGCCTCCACCCTAACAAAGGGCTCTTTGAGGGCCCCGTGTTAGTGTAACGCTCCCTTCTTTCACATGAAATTAAGGGCTGTGATTTACTGCAGTGACCTGCGTGCTCCCGTTTACAAATCCGTAAATTAATAAATTAAAGGACCTTGCACAACAAAAAGAATTCTGCCTGGAAGAAAAAGCCCAAAGCCGAGAGGGAGTGGAAGCAATTTATTCATTTTTTTCTCTCCTTTACCCGTGATCAAGTTTATATTCAGTCTAGCTCCAAACCTTGGCCGTTACATTATTTTTCTGAAATTTTACCCAACCTTCAGCTAGATTAATTTCAAAATAAACCATGAAAAAACAGGATACATTTTTTTTGGCGTATTGTTGTAAAATGGTGTGCTTGTGCAGCACAGACAGCAGGGAAGGTCTGACTGAAAATGTCTTTTTCTGGCTTGCCTGCTCTTATTTATTATGCTTGGCATATAGTAAAACTTGACTGCACTGAGAAGTAGTGGAATTGCCCTTGGCAATGTAATCCTTTTGTGTGGTGCTCCGTTGTTTTAAGCGTTTCCACTCCAACCTACAGCGTGATGCTCCCTTCAGTGCAACGTTGCAGGCGCATTGCTTTGTCATCTTTTTTTCCCCTCTTATTTTTCTCTGTCCTTGTCAGTCTGTCCTGTCCTTCGGTTTTACCAGAAACAAAACATCCCTTTGTGTTGTAAACGCGGTATGCCAAATACTTTGAATAACTGTAGCACCCAGAGCGAATGTAAAACATAAAAGCGACAGTAAATTCCTATTCGTGTCATCCTGTAACAACAAGAATTCCCCCTTTAATAATTGGGGCAGTTGAATGATTGACCTTGTTTGATGCAAGCATTAGCTTGCTTGGCTTGGTTCAAAGTCTGCTTACATTCGGTGCTTAACTTTGCAGCCAGTCATTTGGTGTTAATGATGCTGCATTCATTAACATCCCAATGAGACCTTGCTTTTTCATGCTTTTCTTCATAGGGCAGCTCATTCAGTTACCTGCTCTCTGCCTTAATACACGCCCGCATGGAGCACAGATTATTTTACTGCCTTTGTTGTGCGCTCAGAAGGGAAGGGCCCCAAAACCACACCAGTTTGTCCTTTTTGTGGGTGCACTTTGCATTAACACTCAATGCACACTCAGGTCACGAAATAACTGGATGCTACAGTATCAATGAGAACGCGAGTTAGGGCTGTCCTTAAGATGATGCTGTAACGGTTCGGTTTTGTTCTCCTCAGACACGTTTCCCCTAAGCTCCTAATTGGTGGCTCTTTGCAGATTTCCTCTTCTCCCTTCACTTGTTGGCAGGCTGGTTTGTTATTTTGAGGTGATCTAGTCGTCTTGTGAGCACTGGCTGATTAACAGCTCACTTTGCACTACCCCTTGTCATTAGAGATGGAAGAGCATAGGAAGATAGGCAAGAACAGAAAAGGAGGGCAAAAAAAAAAGAAGATTCTGTTGGTATTTCCGAAATCTGCTGGAGTGCAGTGAGGTTGAATCTGGTGTCTCGCAGCATTTCTGGATCCTAGGGGAGAGCTGCAGTGAGTATGAGACAGCCCAGCTTTCACAGCACATGGATAATTTACACCGTCTGTAGCGTTCGGAGCATAATTGCGTTGTCAGCTGCATGTTGGAGTCCTGCAGGATGCCAGGTAATTGCCAGGGGCTCCGGCAAAGCATTATTTCATATCTCAGTTCCTATTGGGGCAAGGAGGGAGACGGCGTGAGCAAGCTCCAGGGCCTTAGGTTAATAATTTATGTGTATGGAAACATGCTGCACACCAACATAGGCGAGCACGGTTAGTCCTGGAGATCAAAATGTGCTCTCCTGCCAGGGAAGCAGGGGCCCTGCGGGCACCGGGCACCCTGCTGGTGGAGACCCGCTGGGCCCCTGGCTGCGCTCAGCACCAGCTGGGGGAGCTGCCCGCAGAGCCTGCTGCTGTGGGTGAGTCCCATCCGTGTGCTGGAGGTGAACCAGGGGCAGAGGGGAAGACATTTGTTTCCTTGTGATTTTTTTTTCTTCCCATATCACAGGACAGAAGCCTTAGTGAAGTGTGCTGGGACGTGCCACTAGGAGACGCACCCAGGCGTCTGTGTCATTAAAAATAAAAACCAAAAGATTGGAGAGATTGATTAAGAGCAGCCTGATTAAGAGCAGAGCCACATAAGTTGAATGCGTGGGAACGTGGTACCCACTGAACCTGGCTGTAACACCCCTTGTGGCACGGTAGCCAAGCAGAAGCAACAATCGAAGAGTTAAGATCTGAATCACTGTGATTAAGGAAAATCTTTTAAGGAACCTTACTGGCATGGATAAAATCCAAGTATTTCTCCATTGTAACACAAGGAATTGTTTTTCTTTTGCTCCTTGAAGTGTCAGACAAAATGGAGCAATGATGTGCTGGATTATCAGCGGCTCAGTTTGACCTCTGTTCTTGATTGCTCTCTATGCTAATTCCTGTGCCACAGCTCTTTGTATGTTCTCTGAGAAGGCAGCATTTCGGCTGCAAATGGCATCGTGGAAATTAATTTGAAGAGGGAAAGGCGATGATTAAAATCTTGAACATCAGTCTGAGAGAGCTCAGTTGGGAACATCCCAGTTATTTGGCTAAGCCTTAATGCAATACGTGCAGCATGTGGTTTATGCAGGACAAAGGAGAATTGGCTGTAATTCTTTCAGTGAGACGTTCATTTAAAAATAAAGGACTCACCTGTGCCAAAGGGAAATGCTAATTTCCTAGATCAGCTTAGGACTGACTGGGGAGTGAGTAGAACTGCATTTCTGGACAATTTCACCGACAGCAGTCAAGATTCTTGCTGCCATTGCTGTTCACCTCCCGGTTAGTCAGGAGAACTCGACATTGTTCTGGTTCAGAGTCACCCATGTAAAATTTGTATAGAATTTACCATTTATGTATAATTCTTTTTCACTCCTTTGGTCTTTCTAGCCTTGTTTCCTACAGAAGCAATGCACTTTGATGCATATACCTCTTTCCTTCTAGCACTTTTTAACACGCTAAACTATTTTAACCAGTTCTGGTAAAGGCGTAAATATCTTAAGCTTTGGGAAGGGAAAAGCTTTCATTTCTCATTGAGAGAAAGCCTGCAGCTCATTGCTTGTTTCAGGCATCAGAGAATCCATATAGGATTGAAATTGCTTGATCTGCTGACAACCAGGCTTTTTTGTTTTGCTCCTCACAAAACTGCTTGTTTTGTCCTATATTTTCACATTCCTGCGCCAAATTTCAGCGTCAGCTTCAGTTTGGTTTGGTTCTTGTGTTGCAAATGCAAATCTTTGTTTCCAGGCTTTGGCAAAGATCTGCTCTGGCTTTATGGGGATTGCTGAGCCCAAGGTTCAGCCCCTGTGCTTGCTGCTTAGCTTTGAATGCCCACTGCTGTTGTTTCACTGCAGCTTCACTCCTGCTCTGGAAACTTCTGGTTTGGGTGTAGGCTTCTTTCGGGATTGATCCAAGCAGAGCAGAAGCAATTTAGGATTAGTTGACGTGTCTTTCTCTTCTGTCAAGTGACAGTGGGTAAGAAATGCTTATTATTTGACTCCTATGGTCTGTTGTGGGCCCATGGGCTTCATACTTCTTCCAGACCGTACTAGCTGCTTTTGGGGGCTGGGAGGGGTGGGAGGAGGAGGATTTTTGGCATATGTTCTTAGAATTCAATTGTGGAATACAGAAATGCGTTGTGGCTCAAAATAAACCCATCCGTGGCTCCTGACACTGGAAGAACGCTTTCCAGACCCGCTATGGTCGGCATCGCAGCAAAGAAGCAGTTGTTAGGAGCAGGAGAGATGTATTCAGGAGATTGCTATTCCTGCAATTTCGGAGTTGCGCAGCTGTGTAGGGAGACTTGATAATATAATAGCCAGGAGCCCCATCTGTTCCTAATAAAACATGCAGGAAAAAAATGCCGAAGTGGCAGGCAGGAGCAGTTGTATCGTGCGCGCTGGGAGGCGAGTCCCAGCAGTTGCCTGCCGCCAGCTTCCCCTCCCTCGCTTTCTGCCTTCTCATCACGAGAGGGGAGCATCGAGGAGGGATGAGAGATGCAGCAGTTTTCCCTCTCCTTTTCTTATTTCTGCTAAGAATGCTCATTGTTATTTATGCCCTGAGTGCTGCTGGCAGAGGAGCTGTAGGATGTACGGTGCATGGCTGCAGTCCGGGGAAACCAAGCGGCAAGGGATCTCTGGAAGCCCACGCAGCACTGAGCACAGGAACCCCCAGCACACGCTGGATCCCGTTTCTGCAGATAAACAGTACGGGTCAGGTCTCTGCTGCTGAACTTTTTGCAATGCCTGGTGATTGTTGTTATTAGAGACAAGCAGATCAGGTGGGAATTCTAATGGAACTCTTTTCACCTCTGCAGCAGTTAAAAATAAAGCAGTATAATTTAAGGACAATGAGATTAATTTAGTAAGGAGGTGTTCAGAACTCATTTGCCTCGCTTTCATGTGAAAGTCACAGACTGGAGGCAGTGGTATACTAGCTATAAATTATTATTATCTGTTAATTCTTCCAGATTGGTAGCAATCTATAATACAACTGTGACGAATTGTAGGCAAACAAGTCACAGGAAGGATGAGAAGGGACGGGTGGCTAGGAAGCCCATGCTTGGTTCATCATTAGAAAGGTTAGAGGAATCCTAAATATAACTTACTTTCTAAATGAGAGCTGGTGACACAGAGGAGAAGGTTTTGTAACGCATGCATCTTGATAGCCCCATGAGCTCCAAAATTCATTAGCTGGATCCCAAATGTCCCAAGCCAATTAGTTTGCAACAGATTCAATATTAACATGAATCCTGCGTTCCTGTGTTCTCTTTATTCTTCCATCATTGTTGTAGAATAAAATCGGTTCATGTTGTTAAGTTTATTCCAAATCATGAAGGACAAAAATGTGTGTAGGGGAGCAGGGGTGGCTTTGTTTATTTGTTTGTTTGTTTTCTGTGGTGTTTTTGTTCTTGATTGTTTGTTTTTAACTTCATCACTGTATTCCAGAGGTAAGCGCAGCCATCCAGGACTCGCAGGTTCAACACTTACTCTGAGGAGTAGAGGGAGGAGGGGTATTAATGGATCTCATAGAAGAACAGTTTTCAAACTGAAGTCCACGAATGATCTGCCATCTTCTTGTTGGAATCATAATAAACACTCGAATTCGCAGCAAAGATTGAAAAATAACTTTTGGCACTTCGCACTATATTTGAGGTTTGGCAGAGGCAGCTGAGTGAGCAAGTTTGGGGATGCAAATATCCTCCGGTCTGAATTGGTAAGGCATTCTGATGGAACCAGGCATCTCAAACCTGCTGCTTCTGCTGGGAGTAGCTCGATATTACTTCTCCATTATACTGAGTTAGCTTTGATGTCAGGTCTTCCTTCCACATGACGGCATCTTGAGACAGTGGAAAATGGGAACATAAGGTCAGTGTTTGCCTTTCGTGGCTGTTGATCTCCTGTTGTCTCCCTGAGCCAAACCGCTGTCTGAATTACAGTGGAATGTACGCTTGTCCTTGACCACGGTGATAATGCCTTGATGTCCTGGTAATGGATGGTATGCATTGTGCTTGGGCTCCCAGGAGATGGATACTTTCAAGTCTGTTTTCATCCCGAGCTTTGATTCTGCTTTAAGATGTCGTGCAAGGTTTAGGGTCTGAATTTACTAAGTGTTGTGTGAATATGATAGGAATAACAGGTGATACTTCTGGATAACTTAATCCATCTTGAAGGATAAATTGGCAGGAGTGGAATGGATTGAGAAGTGAAAAGAGAATGAGGAATGGAGTGGTGCAGAAAAAGCCTGGAAGGTGAAGACTTTGCATTTCCTTATTCTAGAGGAGTATGCAGAAAGGCAATCCAGCCATGTGCCCTTCCTGAAGGGGCAGGTAGTCCAAATGACAGATGGGTGCCAATATTGCTGTTGGAGAACACCACAGCAGGCTCGTACTCATCACACATGAACTTGTGATGCGAGGTTTCATTACAGAAATGAAGTGTACCAGGCAGAACCTACCTTAGCTACTGCAGCAGGTCACCTCAGGAGCAGTAAGTACCAGAAGTGCTCACGAGTCCTTTCAGCAGAAGGAGCCGTGCAGGCTTTGCTCTCGGTGAAGGTTACCGGTGTGGCTGGATGAAGCCCTGAGGGACAGAGCTGAAAGCTGCTGCTGCTGGTTGTGTGGCACTGACGGTGAGGAATGGTACCTGGGAGACTGCCCTGGTGCTCACGGTGTGCTGTGAGCACCGTGCAGCTTCCCACCATGCAGATATTTAAGGAAATGCCTTATTGTTTTTGCTTTTACAGTCTGTGTTGCGTCAACTCTGATCCTAGCTCCAAGGACATGGAAATGCGATGGCAGAATTGTGAATGAGATCCCTTTGTAACGTGGACAGCAAGCTGGTCCATCTGCAGTGGCTGCGTGTCACAAATTGGTGGCTGGCAGAACAGCAGAGCTCACTGGAGGCACAAGAAAATTAGGTTAGAATTCATTGAAATTAGGGCACTTTCTTAATCTGTCAGGCAATATCTGAATGGCCCGATCTGTGAGCAGGTGGCTTCTGTGCAAAATTGAAATGGAGGGAAGGCTGCTATTGTTTGCACGATTTATGGGATGTTCCCCAGGTGTCTGTGTCTGAAGAAATCAGGGATGTGCTGGAGAAGCAGCTGGCGGAGGCACCGCTCGTGCTCGCTCTCTCCCTGCTGGAAAGCAGAAGCAGCCATTTGGGGAACTGACAGTCAGTGTGCGCCTCTCCAATGAAGTGTTTGTGCCTTCTAATAACCAAGGGGATGTGCTGATTTATTGATCCGGTCATTTCCCCTGTTTGGCTTAGAAGTACCAAGTACTTGGACTAGTAGGACCCAAACTGCTTTACCTGTATACGTTAGGGCCCAAACTAACCACAATTAATGATGTTTCGACTCGGCTAAACCACTGCTGACAGATTTCACCTTTCCTCCTCAGATCCTTCAAAGCAGGAGATAAGCTCAGTGATTCTTTCTGGCCTTAAAATCTATGGGCTTAAGAGGAAAAAAAATGTGTATTTACAATTTGTCTTGGTGCCATCTGGGACGTTTTTATGGGCAGTGACAAAGGATTATTTTGTGTGCTTGCTTGGCAAGGGATGAGGGGAGGAGGCATAAATACACTTTTTCCTTTCCTGGAAGATCCTTTGCAGGATTTCTTTTCTTGTTAACAGTTACTGGCACTGATGTTTTTGGTTGTTTTTTTTTTGTTGTTGTTGTTGTTTTTTTTTTGCCAAGTCCCTGAAAAGCTATTCTTTATGACTGACGTTAATTACAAATACTTCACGGGAAGCATGAAATACAGAAGCGCGTTGCCATGCTGAATGAGTTGAATCCCAGTCCTAGACTGGGATCGGCGCACGTTTCATGCTCTTGATCCAAATGTAACAAGGACTTTTTTTCAGTATGGTCTGTGGAGCTTGCTCCACCTCCGCTGTGACAGGCCGTGCGTTGCGGTGCTGGTGCCTCGCTGTGAACCAGAAGTCCAGGCACGAGGCATTGGAGTTACCTGAGAGCTGGAGGGGATGCATCATGCGGACGGGACCGTGGCTGTCAGGGCTGAGAGACGTTCACTGTGGCTGAAGCCCTCTGTTCAAGGAACAGGCCGCCTGCACAGGGGTGGATTGCAATTGATTTTGGGGGTACTGCCCGAGCAGCAGGATGAATGGGGCCTTGCTGTGCTGAACGTTGTTTCTGCCCATTTGCTGCTGCTAAAAAACTGCTGGGGCATAGCTCATCCCGTCACAACCTGGGATTCTCCTGCCCCCTTTTCTCCTCTCTAGCTCCTTTCTTGCCGTGCCCCAAGTTTCCCCAGCCTTGAGCTGTACGAGGCCACCCCTGGCTGTCAGAGCAGCGCACGCAGCAGCTGTCCTGTGCCGTGGGTTATACGCTCCCTCTCGTGGCTTGCTCAGGATGGTGCCGCAGAGCACAGGTACGTGGCAGAATACCAGCCCTTGCACCAACATCTCCTTCGGAGCTCCCAGCATTTCGGTGACAGATACAAACATGAAAGCAATTACTCTGTCCTCACAGCTCCCTCCATAAACTAGGTCCCTTTTCTCTCCGGATCAGTGGAGGTGTCTGTGGAGGAGTGTGGGTTGGATGAAATAGTTTCTGTGTGGGAAGCGGAAGCTGCCTGGACCCAAAGACCTGGCTTTATTGCAGGAGGGCTCAGTTTGCTGCCCGGAGCTGTTAACTGCTGCTGCTGGGGCTTTCAAAGTAGATTGGTAATGGAAATTATTGATCACCCTTGACAACTTTATTGTATCCACTTAGTTTTTATGTAATGCATCATCCTCAGTGCTTTCTGAGAGCTGGCTGATAGCCTTCATCCCTGTAGTGCCTGGCTTTGTGCACGTTACAGCTCTGCTGTTTCTCAGTCTGAACTGAACGCACGAGGCAGATCGGTAGAGACTGACCTGTGTTCGTCTGTGACTCACATTGCTGGTGATTATTTGCATAGCTCTGGTTCTGGGTAAGCTTAGGAAATGAAATACTGAAACTCTGTCTATGAAAACAAACATTGGCTTTTGATGATGGAGATAAAAGGCAGGATATTGGATCTGGGAGAGTCAGACCTTTGCGCATCTCACTAGTCCCTGGGGACTTTTATAGTAAAGAGCAATTAATAATGGTAACAATTATTATAAAAGCCTTTTTTAGTGGTACATTATCTTCTGCTACTTGAATCACGGAAGCGCAATGATGCTTAGGTTTATTCCTTCAGCAAGACCTTATGTTGATTACTCTTTCTTTTCAGTGTGCATGATTTTCCTCTGTTTGAAGGCAGCTGCATTCTTCTTGTACTCCCAGAGGACATTTGTCTTATTTCTTCAGAGCTTTCTGTTCTGCTGTTAGATATCAAGTAACATTGGTGTTTTTCTTAGGCTTTTATTTCATGCCCTGGAAAGCAGTGGCGGGGGGGGAAAGCTCTTCAGGGGGCAACCCTCAAGTGGCCCCAAAGGTCTTTGCCCTGACAGATCACTGCATAAGCTTGGACAGAGCACTTGAGCCCAGCTTTTTCCTTCAGCCCTCCCTCCCCTGCTTGCCTTCACTGCAGTTCCTACACTACAGCTGCAATACCAACATCGTTAAGTAGTAGCAAAACATGGTGGACTGAAATCTAACTGCAGTAGGTGCTGTGTGCAAAGTGCTTTTCTGTGTATGGGCAGACCGGCTCCAGTTTACATTCTAGATGAGTGAGACAAGATAAGAAGACAGCACAGTCCCCGTTTTACAGTCAGAGAATTGAAACAGTTCGGAAGTGAGCTGAGTCTGTACAGCGCTGGTGTCTGACTTCAGTGAGGTGTGATGAAGAGTTAATTTGGGGGTGAGTGAGTAGCTCAGAGATGCACATGTGGAGGTAGGAAGGAGTTAGAGGAGAGCTGGGGATGGGGTCAGTGTGCCAGGTAGGAGTACATCCTAGGGCAGCACGATGAGTAGTCAGGTACTGTCCATGCACCGGGGGCACACATCTCTGCTCTGTACTAGTCAGAAAGAGATTTCCTTCCCCTCTTAAATTTCTGGTTATGAAACACAAGGTGAATACTGAATTGATGCCATTCCCTCCAGAAGTGTTAGCTCTGCCTCCGATGGTATCTGGCCAGTCGCATGCCGGGACAAAAAGTCAGTGAGCAGCTCGTTGGTGTGGTTGCTGGTTGTGCCGGGTTTTAAAGGAAAAGAGAAAGCTGGGACACTTTGCTCTATTAAGACTAATACGAGAGTTAAGCCTGGTAGCAAAGTAATAGTTTATATCGTACAGATTGAAATTAATTCTTCACTTGGGATTCATTTGGTTGACATTTTCTTTCCTGAGCTGGCTAAGCAGACAGGAAATCTGTTCTCTTAAAAATTCTTCTAGGCAAATGTTAGTGGGTCCAAAGAGTTGTTTCAGCCTGCCCCCCTCAAAACTCCCTATAAAGCACTGTTTTAATGCGTTAGCCATAAACAGTATTTTATTAATGTCAGCATTGAGATTTACAATCTAACAATATGTTTGTTGTGCTCTGTACTCCAGGACTGGTTGTGCTAGTATTCCTTCACGTCTTTGATGATGAAAAGCCTAATTATGACAGAGGGTGGCAGGAAGGACAGCTGAATTATGGAGCTGTTACATTTAGGAAGCATTTTAATTTGCTCTGCTGGATTTGAGGATTCCTTAGACCGTATTGTGTCACAAATGATTGGAAATGTCCAGTTGCCTGAAGTTGTCGTGCATTGTTTTTCCAAGTCCAAACCCTGCTGCGTGGTTGTTGTTTTGAACGAGATACATCGGTGTTCACCAGTGATACTCTTTTGCTAAGTGCTCTTTAAATCATGAGCAAAACAACAGGCCCTGCCCTAAAGAGCTTAGCTGCAGTTCTGGTCTGTATAATCCCTTGTGCCAGTCCCTATTTCCCATTTAAGGAACACATCTCCCTAAAAAGATGAGGTTTTTCTGAAAGCGCAGAGCAGGCACCAAACACCTGTTGGCATCAGGAGTTCTGTGCAGAACGTTGGGCTGCTTGGTGAACCCAAAACGGTTCCGGGTCTGAGATGGTTCATGGAACCTGCAGGAGAAAAGCTTCTTGAACTCAGGACCAACTTCTGTGACCCTTACATTAAGACCTGCTGTTCTGAAAACCTTGGTTACCACTCCAGTATGTTAGTTGTTTGCATTTTATTATATTACCTCTAATTTAAGCTTTTGCCATCAGGCTGATGAGCAGCTGTTACCGAGAGCCAAATGGATGTTCACCAGTTCTCAGAGGGTATTTGAGGAGCATTCTTGCCTTTCCTGCAAGTAAGAAACCGCTTTGAAAAAGCAAATGCTGTGTTTTATAAAAGCTTGAAGCTGGATTCTTGCTGCCTTTATTCAGATGCAGTAATTTAGTCTAGCCACTAAATAAATCTACGAGCCAGTTTCATTAAGAACGCTGCAGGCCCCTCGCATTATTGCAGTAATCAAGACACTTGCAGCCTCGCTTCTCGTGCTGATTTTATTATACTGAGGAGATGAAGTTCAGCCAAGACAGAGCCATTCCTTGGTCAAAATCAATGAAGGAGGGTAAGCAAGTGACATTGCTATGGAAACAAATGCTGCATCCTAGAACAGACTGGGAGCGGTGCAGGGAATACCAACAGCCTGCTTCAGAGAGAACAGGCCGGGAAGTCTGCTGGCGTGCTGTGAGGTTTTGCAGAATGCAGAAGACGTGGCTGCTTCTGGCAGGCAGCGAGCTGCACAGGCCGAGGTGATGGGATGTTACCCTCCTGTGGAGAGAGGTTCTAGGGGGTTCAGGGTGAGCTGGAACAAAAAATGTGAGCGTAGCCAAGTGCTACGCTAGAAGAAATAAGAGGTTGGTGCGTGCAGCCTGGCTGTGCTGATTTTGCTTCTCTAGGATTAAAGATTTGTGCTTCAATTTTGATCAGCAGTTTCAGTACAGTTGCAGTGGTTTTAGGACAGATTAGATATGTCCTGGTTTTGTTCTGCCTTTACGGCTTTAATACAAGGCTGCCTCTCTGTAATCTTGGTGATTAGCTATGGCTTAGGCTGAGTTCTCGTAATTTACAACCTTCACCTGTTATTTTCCATTCCATCAAAAGTGCTGTAGCAGAGCGATCATCTTTATGGGCCATTTTGTGCGCAGAATAAATTACACACGCCGAATGCTCGATGCCTGAGGCCACTGCACTGACTTATGTTGCTCTAACTCTGCGCAGAGACTAACGTACTGGTTACTTGGATCCCCTCAGCTGCAGCTGATGCTATAGAAAGTTTGGGTAGACCTGGGGGAAGGAGACAAGTTTGGTTCTTTTTGGCAGTTCTGGTCTTTTTGGCAGTTTCCTGGGACTGCTCCTTTTTGAGCTTCATAGCTGTAAACAACTTCTAATTTTGAGTTCGTGTAGACTATTCCTCTTCTGAATGTTGTAGTGCTTGAATGAGGACAACCACTCATTTTTTGCCTGTAACTTGAGCGAGATGGTTCTGATAACAGCGTAGTTGAACAAGCAGCACAGCAGCAGAGAGAAGAGGCAGTAAACAAGCTCGTTTCACTCTTGCCTAAAGGCATTTTAAGTTCCTGTGCTTGTTAAGCAAATAGGCCAGTGTATTAGCATATTATTGTCTAATCTTCTGACTTGTGTTTTCATTATATTAATGCTTTAGGTTTTACTCAACGAAAAGATGCCTTGATAATGCTAATAGCCCTAATGGTTTGCTAAAATCCTGGAGATTATATAAATGTGGTAGTCGCAAAAGGTCTCTCAGTTAACACACGCTGCTTTAAATGTTACTGCAGCATACCCACAAATTACAGTGGTATTTCAAGAGACAGTGGTGTGTTTAGCAAGCCATCAGATTTCCAGCAACATCGACTTTTCCACCCCATGGCAGTGCTTTGTCTCTGGGCTGTAGGTGACTGGGCTGGCTTTGCTCATCATCATTGAAGGCTTGTCCAGAAGGTTGTTGAACCTGAGTCTTTGGGCCAGCCATGTCCAGGCTCAGTCGGTTGAAGGAAGGGATTGTCCCACGCTGCCCCCCCCTGCTGCAGCCTCACCTCGAGCTCTGGGTGCAGGCTGGGGCTCTGTGGTGTAAGAAGGACGTAAAATAGTAGTTAGCACCCAAAGGGGGGCTGCGAGGATGGTGAAGGGTCTGGAGGGGAAGATGTCAGAGGAACAGCTGAGTGGTCTGCTTCTGAAAAATAGGCCTTCTTTGTCTTCTCCCTTTAATGATCAGATTTTCTTTGTCTTCCCCTGAGCTGCCAAAGGACAGGTTCATAGATAATAAATTCGTGACCTGTGGGTTAGGAGTGGCTGCGCGTGCAGCTGGTCTTCGATGCTGCTGTCAGCAAATCAGCGCTGCTGCATTACGGCCTCGCTGGATTTATGGCCAGGTAGCAATGCTGCCCAAGTGACAGGATTGATTTTTGACGTGATCTTTTGCGTACCGTTACAGCCACTGCTCTCATTAATTTTGAACGGGAGCAGGGAGCCGGATGAAAAACAGATATTGTCTGTGACAGAAAGGATGCCCGCCGTGGCAGGTGTATCGATGAGGACTGATTCCTGTTGCCTAGGTATAAGCGCTTTAGGAAAAGTATAGTGCTAGGCAGAAGGTGAGAAACTTGGGAGCAAGCAGGAAAAGATGTTGCCTGTTTTCTTTGCTCTTCCTTTTAACCAAAGTGACCAAAAAGAGATGTTTGTTTTCCTCTCGAGGAATTCCAGCACCAACCTGTGATAGGTCAGGCAAACAGAGGAATTGCTACACAGAGTGGGAGCTGCTGCCCGTCCACAGAAAGAGTGAGCCAGACCTAGAATGCAGCTTCCTCGAGTCAATTGGATGACTGCAGTGACAGGAAGGTCATGGTGAAATTAATCATTTCTGTGCAATTAAGACAAGACTTAATTTCAAACTTCGCAGCTCAGCTAGTCCAGTGTTAATCGTTGCTAAAAATGTGCTCCAAAACTAGATTGCCATTTAAAAAAGGTGGTAAAAGAGGTTTTTTTAAGACTTGAAAATCGTATCTCATGCTCTAATGCTACTACAGTTGGAGGAAGGTGAACTTGGAGTAGGCTGTAGTGGAAGTGGATGCACATCACGGGGACTGTTTCTTTTTCAGAATGACACTGCCAGCCCAGGGGTTCTTCCAGGGTCGTTCGCTCCTTCTGCATTGGAAGCAAAGCAGTAATTCTGCTCCGGAGAGGACTGCAGCTTCCTGATGAGTAATGAATGTGTACGTGGTGCTCAGCAGAGCTGCTAAGACAAACTAGCTGCAAGAAGATGAGAATCCTGAGCTTTTTTTTTTTTTTTTTTTTATGAGAATCCTGTTTTCATTTTCTTCCTTAACATACCCATAACGCAATGGCACTCATCCATCCTGCTTCCGTTCAGCAGAAGATTGTAACTTCCTTACTTTACAATTACTTTTGTCCATTCGATGATTTAATGGATCCATAAAACATCCTGGCTTACTTTGGTAAATGAAAATATTTACTGTGGCAAATAGGGCTATTTAGCAATAAAACGTTTTTATCAGGAACATCAACAGAAGAGGCATAAAACCATCCCTCATAAAGGTACTGATATGTTTGAGAAGCTTTATTTTGCTTTTGCAGGAGAAGGTATTAACGATACCAGTTTTTGTGTATCTTGTATCAGAAATTAAAAGCACTCCTGGGCAATATTTGAAAACATCACTTGACTTTTGAAGGATCGGGTCCCAGCCTGGACAAGGGATGGGCAGAATCTGCATTGTTCCTTTTCTCTGCCCCACGTTGCCTGTATCACCTTAAGTATATCACTTTGTCCAGAATCAAAACAATTTTGACCTAAATTAAGCTTTGAAGCAATCTTCCTGAATTCCCTGGCAGTGTTTTCACGGCTACACGGGCTGCCTGGCTCGCTGGTAGCAGCTGCTTCGGCAGCACATCGTCCTTTGGCAGGGTGCAGTTGAACTAATGGGGCTGCTTGCAGGGTGGCAGATGGGCTGGGCTGCTGCGTGAGGCTTTCAGCTCGGGCTTTGTCCCTCCTGGGGTGCATCATGGGCCTGTGCCCAGCCCCACAGGCAGCTAGGTTTTTGCTCGGGTGGGTTACACTGTGTTAGGAGGCATATTAAGACGTTTTTGCCTTGGGAAAGCAGACGGGTTTCTTAAAGCAACAAGTGAGTGAGTTTTCTCCCACTGCCAGCAGCCAAAAGGCATTTTGGAAGGGGGATTTTGCTCCTATCAAATCACCGTGGACCTACTTCAGGTGCAGTATTATCCTGCGGAGGCTGGAGGAAAGTCAAGAGAAGATCCTGGTGGCTTTGTTTTCTTCCATTTCTGGGTGTTGCTGTGGCCACGTCCTTCTCTTTGCATTTTGTCACGGCGCAGTGGTAAGCTGCTGTTCGCTTCCCCTGTGAATCTTTGTTTTGCTATTCCCCAAAGGTATCGACAGTCCCCTCCTCCGATTCGTGTCAGAATTACTGAGCAGTTACCATGGTGACTGGGGAAGAAGGAATTGGATCAGCAGACCAGCTGAGATCAATCCCGGCTGCCCGCCTCCTATTCCTGAGCAGCCAGTGCATTTTTAATAACACGGCACTGTACAGCAGGCACGGCTTTGTCTTGCGAAGCCTTTGTTGTATCTTAAATCTTGAATGCTTTCACCATCATCTGCCAAACTCGCAAGCTTTACAAATTCTGCCCTTACTCACAAAGCTGTATACATTAGGCTGGGTACATACTACTTTATTTTCTAGTCAATTTTGTTTATTTCTAGAATTCTGGATGCGCTTCACAGTTCAATGGAGGAAATGTAGCTAGAAATGAGCCAAATTAAAGGTACAGTCTTTAAGTGAACCTGCCACTAAAACTCACTCAAACCTTCCTGCTTCTCATTTGGCAAACACTAACACATTTTCTCTTAGTTTCACTTGCGTGTTGCAAAGAAACGTAATGCAAAGGAAAAGCAACGGGGACGCAACTGGAAGTTGGTGCTGTGAGCTGGTTGGCTTCCAGACTTCAACTTTCAGCCTGCATTTCTTTCCAGAAATTTCCATAAAACCCATTTGTTTCCAGGTGTCAAAGATGGTGTCAGCAGGCAGGGTGAGCTCTTTGAAAAGCCAGAGCCTACACATGGATGCTGAGTCCCTCCCCAGCTGGTTCTGGCTGCCCGTATTTAGAGCTGCCTTAGAGCAACAGAAGCGAGGTGCATAATTCAGACTCCACAAGCCTGCTGACAGAAGGTAGTGCAGTCTGGCCCCAGGCCCCTAAATTCGCTTTGTTCTTCTGTGCTGAGGCCATAAACCAAGGCTCCCTGCAGGTGCTGTTCCAGTCAGGCTTTTGTGAGCACTTCTGTTACAGGGTGGATGCGGAGCTGCATCAGTGAAATCAGAAAGCTGGGAATAATCTTGGGCTGGCTGTTATTTATTGCTCTGCACTTCATTTTCTTTGCCCATAGTTCCTTCTCAAAAGAATAATTTGTTTTGTTTTGTTTTAAGACTGTGTTTGGAAAACCTAAGAGACAGTAAGGACGGTGTTGTGGGAAATATTTTGGTATTCTTTCTACATGAAGTTATTTTCTTCAAAGCAGTGAGAGCAGTCAACTCACCTGCTTAGCAAAGCCCGCTAGGGACTGGAGGACCTGAAGAAACGTCTGACCTCCTGTGAGAGAGCAGCACTGGTGAGTTCCTGCAAATGGCACTGCTGTTTGTGTCACAGCTGCACAGTTCCAGGCTTGTTCTTTGCAGTCCTGCCTGCTGTGTTGGTATAAACAGATGAGTGCAGCTTTCTTTATCTCCTTTTCTCTACCTGCTTGGGGCATTGTGCTTGCTGAGGCCACAGCAGCTCTTTTCTTCTGAACACAAAGTGCTCAGTCAGTTCGCTTACCAGGCTATTATTAGAACCACTGCAGCAAGGCAGATGAGCATCCCGAGCTTTTTGCAAATGGTTCCATCAAACTGGAAGGTGCTGAAAGCTGCTTAGATCCAGTCGATCCCAACAACTCTTCATATGGCAGAATAAAAGCAGGATGTAGACGAGGAGCTGCTGGTGTACCAGGGCTCCTGTAAACATGCTGAACAGAAGAGGAGCTGGAGTGTGGTAGCCCAGGAGTTGGAATAATCTGAATTTGTTCCTGAATATATTACCTGTATGCTTAGGGGAACAACCCTGCCTTGTTTTTCTCTTTTTTTTTTTTTTTTTAAAGACTGTAGGCTGTTGCAGACAGGGTAGTGAGGTACCAACCTCACAAGGATTCTCCGAAGGCTACTTAGTTTTTTCTTCACTGATATGTTTGCCATTTTGGTATTAGTCGAAGCTTGTTCATACTGTGAATTCATAGCATGCTAACTGCTGTCTGTAGAGAGCCTGCACTTGCAGAGGGTCGCTTCAGTAATACTCAGTGACAGGAACAGCACAGAAGAGCTTGAGGAAGCGACACACATGCATAGGTCATAAATCTGTTGGCGGGAGCTAGAAAATGTGAGCTGAGCTGGCTGTAGGCACAAGTAGAGTTTTATTGTTCAAGATTTATTTTTATTTATGTATTTATTTATTTTTCAGCTTGCACAGTATTTTTCTCAGTGGTTGAGAGACTGAAAATCCGACCTTATTTAGGGTGAGCTTTTGGATGAGTGGGAGTGTGTCTCTGCACCATCACTGAGACTTGGAGCGTTAATAAGAGACGTTTCAGATGAGGTTAAAAAGAAGCGTGGGTCAGTAAAAGTTTCAGTTTGTAATATTATTATACTGAGAGAAAGTTAAGAGTTCATACGGAGAGGGACGCTGATCCCTTCCCTCATTTTTTCCACCACCCTGAAGGTGATTTATGTGGCAGCTGTTGATGTAGGGTAATTAGAGGAAAGGCAGAAAATCCATGGAGAATCTGCCAGCATTTGTTCCAAAGATTAGTTGTCTACAGTACCCGTAGAAGAATGAACACCCAGTTGGTTCTTCCCAAACGGATTGACAAATTCTTGTGTAGCAAAGGCAACAGGTGGGTAAAGCAGCGTGGCAACATCTTCTTTGGTCTTCAACCCGGAGCCGTGCCTAGAGGACACACAAACAAATGGGCAGAGAAGGGAGAAAAGGTCTGCTCATGCTGGCTTAGCCAGGTCCCAGGTTAGCACTGGTGCCTCCTGCCTCTGGAAGCGGAGGGCCTTGCATCCATCCCAGGAGTTACTCAGGGTCCTGGGACACTCATGGGGTCTCTGAGGGCAGTGTGTGCATTAAGGTATGCGTTAAGGTGTGCTTCTGGCCTGGGGCTGGGACCACAGATCTCTGCACTCCTCTACTCTGCTGCTCTGAGTCCTTGTGGGTTGAGCCATGCAGAACCATGACCCAGCAATTAGCAGGCTCACCTCTGCTCCACCTGGCACGTTATTTGCTTCACAGGTACAGCCTGCTGTGCGAGCCTTAGTCTTAGCCCAGCGGGAGGATGTCCTCCCTGCCTCTTACCGAAATCACATCTTAATTTGAGCTCATTTCTTTTGTTGAAATGCAAAGCTAATTATATTTAACTCCAGACGAACACGAAGCTGCATTAACGGGGTTTTTCGAATCAAAGCGGAGTTATTCAGCGTTTCTGGGGGGCTAGGGAACTTTGTAACCAGATAAAAGATGTGGGGGAGGGCAGACCTATAAAAAGTGTTATTGTGTGATTATGAAGAGGCCTTTTAATGCAGTTTTTATGTGTTGCTAAAAAGGCCTTTATTGCTTGAAGTTGGAAGCAGAATACAAATGGGCTTACAGTGTCTATTAAATGAAGAGTGGAGAAAAAAATAGTCTCTGTTTCTCTTAACTGCAAAGTAAAAATAATAATTAGTGATTACAATCCATGTCAGTGCTGGATTCGTGAGCCTGATCATGTACTAAGCAGTAAAGTAGCAGGTAGGGAACAATTGTTTGTGTCATTTAAGACATGGTTCATTGTTATGATGAACCCGTTCATCCAGGTTATGATGTCAGCAAATTGTTTCGGCCTGCCTTTATCAGTAGAACAATTAGGTTTGAATTCTCCCTGGAGTAAAATGAAGAGTATGGATGAGCTTGACATGAATAATTCAGGGGAACGTTGCTTCTCAGATAATACCTCATTTCCAGGTCTGTTTTTCAGTTTCCTTG
Source organism: Aythya fuligula (assembly GCF_009819795.1). Classification (NCBI taxonomy): domain Eukaryota; kingdom Metazoa; phylum Chordata; class Aves; order Anseriformes; family Anatidae; genus Aythya; species Aythya fuligula. The sequence continues at coordinate 7,082,487 of NC_045580.1, read as the reverse complement.
ACTGAAAGCTTCTGGACGCGCAGCCGTCCCCTTCCTTAATCACTTTTAACAAAGTTGATTTTGCAAAACTGCTTCGACAAAAAAGCATGCTCCACCCAGTGCAAGCAAGGAGGCCAGATGTATGCTTCACCATTCAAAAAAAGTGATAAAAACCCAAAATATCTTACTGTATTTGAAATCAAGGGGTCTGATTAGTTTGGCTGGGATGTAACGAACCCCATTCTGGCTGTCACTGATTTTACTAGGTATCCACAATCCTACTGAAAACCTAAGCTTTACATTACTGGCTTCAGCCGGGGCTCCAAGGCAGGGGTGCAGGACGAGGTGGTGAGGCCAGCACCAGAGCCCGCCGCAACAGAAAGCTCTTCCCTTGAGAGGTGTCCCAATGTCATAGCTGTTCCTTGGCAGCACAGATGGATTTATGGTGCTTGTCTCTGCCTCGTCCTTGCTGTTCCCATCACCAAAGCTGCAAGCTGGCACTTCATTTGAGTCATGTGGGGAGGTTCTCAGAATGTCCTTGCGCCGACAGGGCCGTGTGTGTGTGCACGCGGAACCTGCTTCTGTTCAGTGCTGACATCTTACAAGAACGGGTGCTGACGTTTGGGAAACCGAAACCCATTGACAGCGATGAAGGTCTTTTCAGAAGTGTCTGTGGTGTGTTTTGTTTAGTCAGTGCAGGAATACCGACATTGCTGTGTGTTACTGCAGAGCATAGCTACCTTTGCCAAGCACAGTAGCCACAACATCTCTTTTGAGTTGTGTTCTCTGAGAGTTTAAAGCTCCAGTTCTGCAAGAAGTTAAATTGCTTATTCCAGTGCGACAGGTGGGAAAGCACTTGAACACCTCAACTCCTCGAAGCTGGGACTGCACTAGTCAGAAGGTAAAGAGACCTGGATTCCTAGTGCCAGCAATGCTCGTCTATCAGGTTTCTTTAGCATGTTAGTTGCTTACAGAAATGATTCTGCAGCAGAACCTGGGTAGGTATTTGGCAAATAGGAGTAGGAGCTTTGCTAACACCAATGCATTAGTGGTTTCCTTAAAGCTCGTGCAAAAGAGCAGCAGACAGTGGGCCAAGAGCTGTATTAGGAACTACAATGTTGTGAGTAATGTTGGCATTTGTTAGTTTTGTCTTCTGAAGTTCCAGGGAACTCGAGCCCTGGTGTCTAGTTCTGTATCTGCAGACAAGAGAAAAGACCAGAATAACAGACGGGTTTAGTTCCCTTACTGTGCTGCAGGGTGTCACTGAAACACAGGGGCAGTCTGGATGTCTGGCACAAAAATACACCTGGGCAATGAGGTACGTGGTAGTGGCCACTGATCCAGGTGTCTGGCTTGGTAATGAAACAGGGAAGGGCAGGAAGCTGATGGGTTTCCTTTGGTCGCGTTTTGCAGCAGTTTAGAGCAGCTGGTGGTGGCTGAGAAGAGAAAGGTAGGTAGGAAATTGCAGGCTCTGGATGTTATGGGGTTATTTGTAAGGCTGAAGTGTGCCAGAACAAGGACAAGTAGCACAGAACCAGGCCGGACGAGTGCTACAGCTCTTCTGCACCATGTCTCCAGCCAGCTTACTACTACAGCACTGTCTGCCACTGATTTTGTAGTCACATTGTCACTGTTTAATGGCAACATTCAACAAGACACTGACAATTTGAGAAGATAAATCAGTGCTTCTGACAGCGGCAGTTTGTTGAATGACACTGGTGTTACTCAGTTTTTCTGGGGTAAGGTAAATCAAGTGTAAAGGGCATGGATTCAAGTGTGTCAGCACTTCCTTACAATAAGCATTTGAGGGGGGGCCTTTTCTGCGTGTTTTTTTTTCTTGTTCTTTTTTTCTTTTTACACAGCTTGTCCTTTGAGGGAAGTCAGTGTATGCTAGAGGAGAGATGAAAGCAGGGAGAGCATCTTAGAATAGAAGCACCCGGGTTGTCCCAGCAGTGTGACCCAGAACCACGGCCACGTGAGCTAAGTGCCACTGGGATAGGAGCCTGCAGAGCGTCATCTGTCACACAGCCACCTTCTAAACCCATCCCTTCTCCTACTGTGCGGCAGAGCCCTGAGTTCAGACACCTTATCAGAAAATCTTATTACTTGTGTCCTTTTTTTAATGGTAGCAGACAGAGGTCCTTAATTCTGCATAAGGCTGTATACGTGCTGTCTAAAGCCCACAGTTTGTGGGCCAAATTATTTCCCAGGTCCTATAAGGAATGTTACTACTGGTTCATAATCTGAAAACACTGGGAAGAGGTCCCAACGGGGGTTTGTATTTATTAAAACGTGTCTGTCTTCTGCTCATGCCTCTGGCTGCTACAGTGTTTGAACTGCAAACTTTTGTAACGTCATTCTGGGTGTCTGCATGGCTGCGCACTGCTGCAGCTGCTGTCCCAAGCCATTTGTTGAGTTTGTAATGATGCCTTTGCTCAAATCTAGTAGTAGTGCCATAGTAGTGCAGAAGGTCAAGCCCAAATCTATAATAGTGCAGCAGAGTAAGTCTTTCTAGATGGTCTTTTTAGCAGTGCAAAGCAGAAATCTGCTCTAGAGGAATTCAGCTGTCTGGATGTGATGCTAAGATCTTTGCGGTACCTTTGCAGTTATTCCACATGGCAGAGATCTTCCTAGGAAGAGCACCTGAGAACGTGATTCCAGATGTAATATTCAGATGTCAAAAGGATTTATAGAACAACAAGAACAAAAAAATAAGCCTACAGAAGGAGGCTATTTAGTTCTTGTTGCAGTGAATCTAATAAACCTTTAGCCTTTTATTATATTTGGTTCTTTGTATTTGCAGTTCTGTCTGGGAGTGAATTATATTGAAGTAGTATAGTTGAGAGGAATTAGATTACCCAGAAATAAAACAGGCTGAATGCAAGAGCTAAAAGGGCAATGTGTACTTCATTGAAAACAGGAAAGAGAGAGAGTACCCACAGACAAGACATGTGAATTAAATAAAGATGTCCAAAGGGAGACCTAAAAGGTCTAGGAATAATTTTGATTTCTTTCAGCAACAGTATCCTCAAATATTTTGTCTGGATTGTTATCTAACTTAGATTATTTTAAATGATTCTTTTGAGATTGGTCTGCGTTGAGCTGCAGGGATCTCAGGAGGTGCATCATCTTTCACCGACTCCAGGCTCCCTCGGTTCCAGACAGGCGTGTAATGGATACTTCACCCACAGGGGTCAACAGAACACCTCCTGTGTCTCTGCTGTGAAAACACCTTCCATCTCTTATTTAAAACAAATAAACAAAAGCCCGCTTCTAACATAAAAGCCAAAGGATCGATGATATTCTGTGAGAAGACAGCAGAATACACCCAAGTATACTGCTGGTGCTTTTCAGTGCTAGGGACCTGGGTGAAATTTGCCTGGATGAACTTGGAAGCAAGTCTCAGTCACTACCATGAAGGCAGAAATCACAAACTACCAGCAGTCCTCATCAATATGGCCTGGAGAAGGTTGCCTTCCTCTCCCAGGTATGCTCTGGCTGCTGTGGGCATCCTGGATTCACTGGCTGCATGGGCTTAGACTGGAAGATACTGCCAAGGAACCACAGGCTCCCATCTGTGGTGGTTGGTGACTGGGACTGGCACGAGTATCTTACAGAGCAGGAAGCCATCTCCAAAGTGAAGATAACCTGTATGCAGTGCTGCCTGAATAGGTCGTGGAGCTAGTTCCAGCTACCACTCAGAGGTGCCCCAAAAAGCCACTTGATGTTCTGGTGTGCACCCCATTCCCACAGCCTGGTTTTACAGCGTGGTGCTGATTTGAAGGTCAATCACTCTGTGTTATTCTGTGCAGTTTTATGATGGACTGGAAGTGACTGAATGTTAGCAAGTTCTCTTGGATTCTCGGGGACCCCTGGCGCTGTAAGCTCAGACAAATACTGATAAAGAGCAATGATGATGAAGCCAAGCACCATCCACCCTATGCTCCTTCATTGGATATGTAGAGCTGGCACAAGGGTCAGAAGCCTGGCCAAGCTTTTCTGCTGTAGACAACTCAGATTGTCTAACCCTATCCTGCATGCTCCTTTCTTTTCCAGCATCACTACAAGTGGATATTGTTCCAAGCCAGGGGGAGATCAGCGTTGGAGAATCCAAATTCTTCTTATGTCAAGGTGAGTGATGGCTTATGGTGTCGGGTGTCTGCATCTGGGTTTGCTGGGAAGGTTGATCAAGGTATTAAGTCAGGTAAAGCTCTGTTGTTGGAGCAAGATTGTTTGCTCTTGCTTTCTTATATGCCCTTATATTTTTATGAGACTGAGTAGCAGAGGCAAGACATGCTGTTTACCAGGAACAATAAATGCACTCTCCCTTGAGAGCTGGCAACAGAAAGCAGCTCCAGCAAACAGCTTTAAAAATGGAAAAACAAAAGAAGCAGCAACTGAAATGTTGTCTCTAAGCTTGAGCAATAGCCACAATGATGGCATCTTGCATCTTTCCGCAGCCATTTGATCTTTTGAAATTAGAATTAAGCTTGGTTTTGTTGGGTACCTCTTCTTCCAAAATTTTTATTCTAATGAATTGCTAAGAGCACTAGTAGGAGTGCTGGGTCACTTCAGAATCGTCACCTCTGCAACTAAGGATTTTAATGCTGCTGAAAATCTGTAGTTTTGTTTTTCATCTTCTTTCTGACAAAACCCAGTTTTTGTTTAGCTTCCTGACTGCCTCGGGCTGTTCTCCTGCACCGTGAGATGCAGTGCTGACATGTTCCATGTCTCCCAGAGTGGGTTCTACAATTTTGTGGTGTTACCTGAATTAGTATCTACGTGTCCTCTTCAAAGCAGCTAGTCTGGTTTCTAGTGGGAGGAATTGGTACACTGGCACACCAATCGTCACATCATGGAGCTTGGCATAGATCAGATGGGTGATGTTGTGAGCTCCGGGTGCAGAATGCTGTCAGAAGCCCACACCTCCTTAGGAGCATACCAGCTGGGACAAGTAACAATGTTGTCTGATCCAGGGATGCTCTAATTTGTTAATGTTGCAGTTTTGAAACTGGGAGTGTTCTCTAAGTGCTGTTTTGATGACACTTGCATGCAGAAAACTTGGAGATCAGTTAAAGCCTCCCCAATAGTAGGAGCTTGTCCCAAAGAACAAAGCAGCACAAGAATGCAGAGGTGGGAGCTGCAGGAGAGACGCAGCCTGGAACCCGTTAGTAGCAATATTTATTTGCATTCAATGTGGCAGGAGGTTTAAGCTGATCAATGCCAGAGCTGTGGCTACAGCAGTGTCACCATTTTGGTACACAAAGTAGCCCAGCCAGCAAATACAAGCATTTATTGATAACATTGTGGAGCTGAAGCAGGAAGTTGTATTTATTTTTCCCCTCAAACTGCATATGTGGTGGAGGGGCCAGGACAGGGGACCCCAGGATGCATGGAAGGCCATTCTGAGCTGAAATGAAATTGTTCCCCTTTAATTATATGAAAAACAAGCAAACAACTAATACCGTTTTTGCAGGACAGCAGCTGACCATTCGCAGTGGTGTAAGATAATTTTCTTTGCTTGCTTCTCAGGTACGATAAGCCCTTCCCTTGGTTCAGTCTTCCACATAGTGCTCCTGGTTGTCTTTAATGCCCTGTATATTTGCTGGGAACTCATTCCAATTTGCTTTTTTTTTGTTATTGTCCCTAGTGGCAGGGGAAGCCAAATACAAAGACATTTCCTGGTTTTCTCCTAATGGTGAGAAGCTGACGCCCAACCAACAGCGCATCTCGGTGGTGCGAAATGACGACTTCTCCTCCACCCTCACCATCTACAATGCCAACATTGATGATGCTGGCATCTATAAATGTGTTGTCAGCAGCGTGGAGGAGGGAGACTCCGAGGCCACAGTCAATGTCAAAATTTTCCGTAAGAGAGCAATTCTGAGGCTATTTTCTGGTCTGTTTTGCACGTGTGTGAGGTGTGATTGGGGAGGGGGAAACACCTTACCTTCCTAAAAAAGGCTATTGCTACAGGGGAGAAAGGAGAGTGTTAAGAAGATTCTTCTCCTTGGTTTTGAGGGGAAAATGGGTATGGAGACCTTTGCTTGTCAAGTGTTTAACAGCTTGTCTGCTGCTTAAATTACTCCAAAAGACAAGAGAGCAGAAGGAAAAGATTCTGGTGCAGCATAAATGTCCAGGAGGAACAAGCAGACAGAGCAGCTTCTGTGGATGACAAACATGCTGTGAGATAAGACTAATGTTAGTAAAGTGCTTCACACGTTTAGAAGGCTTATAATTAGCTATTGGCATGTTGTCCAACAGAGCCAAGATAGCAGCTCCTCCACTTCCTGCTGGGGAGCTGGGCAGCGGCTTCTAAGCTGACGTTTTCTTTTCACCTTGTGGGCAAATCTGTGAGCTAAGCAGAGCGTTGATTTGGCCCTCTGATAAGCATGGGATGCAGGGCTGGAAAACGGAGTTCCTGGGTCGCAGTGCAGTGTATTGGGTCAGGTTATCCTGCGTATCCTTCCCTCTGGGGCAAGTAGATTTCTAGAAAATATGCCCTTCCAGTTTTCTTTTTCTTTTTCCTTTTTTTTCCCCCCAAGCTTGAGCTGAAACCACAGCTTGAGGTGTGTTGAAAAAGCTGCAGTGACTTTCTCCTTCCATTGCTTTCAGAAAAGCTGATGTTCAAGAACGCTCCCACTCCTCAGGAATTCAAGGAAGGGGATGATGCTGTGATTGTGTGTGATGTGGTCAGCTCGCTGCCTCCTACCATCATTTGGAAACACAAAGGAAGGGATGTTATCCTAAAAAAAGATGGTAAGGCGCAAGGTGTATTGGTGCTTGTCTGTTTAGGGGTCAAATCTCCATGTCCCATCAGGGCTCAAGATGATTTCTGGAAAACAAAATGGTTGCAGTCACAAGGGAGAAAGAATTCATTTGCATGTAACACTAGGTTTTAGGATGTGAATATGGCTTTTCAAGGTGCTGTGATTTGGCAGAGGCAGGACTGTAATGTTCCCACAGAGATCGACGGTCATCAGGCTTTGACACTGGCTTAGGCTAGGGAATGCTGGAAGCATTTTTCAGATTAACAGAAAATGTCATCAGACAGAAAAGCTGCGTGTTGTGACGCTTTATAGTAGTAGTCCTGAGGAAAAATGGCTAAATGCTCCTGGTGAGAGCTTTTCCTTTTAATTCACGATGCTACAGACTGTCTTGCCCAGAGTGGCATCTCACTGGCAGGGAGGATTCCAGAGCCCAACTTCCAGCCGAGCATTAGTGCCTCGACTGTTTCTGACATCTTGTTGCAGGCACAAGGGAACTGTAGTAAGACTTGAATTCGGCCATCCTTGGGCAAGAGGGTCAAGTTTGAAATTTGTTTCCTCTCTGATACTACTGAAATGTAAATGTGTTTGTGTATTTATCTTCTCATAGCTGCGTGCATGCTAGAATATAAAGCACCAGAGCGATTTGTCTGCTATCCCTGTCTGGTTTTCTTTTTTGACAATGTCAGATCTGATTACTGCAGTATCTCCATTTTAATGTGATGTGAAGGGAAGTTTCATTACATTAAGCCTCATCTCCAACTCAGAAAGGGCAAGGAGAGGTGAAGAACCTGTTAACTGCTCTGAGCTTTCCTGAGGATCCTTGGATGAACTTTGCTTTTTTCTCTTCTAGTTCGATTTATAGTCCTGTCCAACAACTACCTGCAGATTCGGGGAATTAAGAAAACAGATGAAGGGACGTACCGCTGTGAGGGCCGGATATTGGCTCGTGGGGAGATCAACTTCAAAGATATTCAGGTCATTGTAAATGGTGAGTAGCGCAGAGTTAGGACTAGTAAGTGGTAAAGGCCTCTAGTACCTGCACTCCAAGCTGCTGATGGAAATGTTACCTTAGGTTCACACTCAGGAGTTACCAACAGCTTACTAATCTTTCTCTGCTGTGTCAAGTAAAAACATCCATGAGTGTTTACCAGCTGCTTACAGGATATCGTCATATCAAGAGAAAGCTTAAGCTTAATGACTGAGTGAGGTATTGATCTGTTTGAGACTCACAAGTGTTTTTGTCCATGGTACCAAGTTTCCGTGCATCTCTCCATCCCTGCTTTTCCTTCCCTAAGCTGATTGGAGAGCTCACGCATCAAACCTGCTGGTAGAAACATGCAAGTGACAGTTCAAGGGTTTATGTCACTCGTGGCATCTGTCTGTATTGTAGAAATTTACAGTGAGCCTTCCAGGGCTTTTTCTTGCTCACATCTTCTGCCTCCCCTTGCTAACTTCAGCGTGATTTCCTTCTCTTCCAGTACCTCCTTCTGTGCGTGCCAGGCAGAGCACTATGAACGCCACTGCCAACCTCAGCCAGTCTGTCACCTTAGCGTGTGATGCTGACGGCTTTCCTGAGCCAACCATGACGTGGACAAAGTAAGATACTGAATACAGTTTGCTGATTCTGTGTGATCGTGGATGTTTTCACTAAGGTGGTGTTTATAAACTCAGTGGTGTATATAGCTCTTCTATGTAGACTATGATGTGTGTTTCAGTGTAATAATACAGTTCTCATTAACATAAAACCTCAAACAAATAGCTTTTGACTGCTTCTCCCCAACACAGCCAGTGTGCTTTGTGCTCTGCAGGGATGGAGAGCCAATAGAACCAGAGGATGACGAAGAGAAATACAGTTTTAACTATGATGGGTCCGAGCTAATCATCAAGAAGGTGGATAAGAGTGATGAAGCAGAGTACATCTGCATCGCTGAGAACAAGGCTGGCGAGCAGGATGCCACCATTCATCTCAAAGTCTTTGGTAAGCATGGTCTTATCCTCCCTTTCCAAGCCCATTGCCTATTGGTAGCTTACTAGTAGAAGCTGGGAGTAGCCTCCTTGTCCCAAATACTGCCTGATGTGGCTTATCCAACACTGCTTCTTTCCCTAGCATTGCTGTGCACCTCTGTTCCATCATGATAGGCAAAACAATTTCTGAGCTTGTGTCTGAAACATATGCCCACTCCATTCTGCTTCTTCATAGATAAAAATAAATAAAGTCCTGTGCATGGGGATGGTGTGAGGTTCATAGGCTTCTTGAAATATCTTCCAGGCCCAGAAGGCTGAATCCAAATCCAAAAAAGCTGTAAGCTGAGATAGAAAAGGTCTTCTAGTTTTGCAAGGAGACATTGCCATCCTGGGCCTCACTCACACATCACTCTTTGTCCTTCTCCATATGGCAGTAAACTTTTGCCAGTTTAAAAGCGTTTTTCCCCCATGTTACTTGTTTCAGACATTGCTGTTTACAGTCAAGCTTTGTTCTGAGCAGCCACTGAATGAGTGTTGTTTTTCCTTCTTTTCAGCAAAACCCAAAATCACATATGTGGAGAATAAAACAGCTATGGAGCTGGAGGATCAGATCACGCTGACCTGTGAGGCATCTGGGGACCCAATCCCTTCCATCACTTGGAGAACCTCAACCCGGAATATCAGCAATGAAGAGAAGGTATCACCACTCCCCAAAACATGGTCTCACTGGCAGGGATCAGTTATGCTCTTACCTTCCTGCCTTTGCTGATATACACTGCATGATGGTAACAGCCAGATGCACGTGGAAATCATGGTGATTCCCTGCCTCCATAGAGAGAACACTTGTAGTCCTGTACAGACTGTCTACTGAAGGGCCAGCTCCACAGCAGAAGTAATGCAATAGGTGTCCTTTTGTGCAAAGAGCTGTCTCAGCTGACAACATGCTTTTTAATTCTTGCTTGTATTGGTCCAAGCTGAAATCATTTACAAAGCACTAGGTCCTGGCCCCTTTTCAGAGGAGTTTGCCAAGGGACGTGCAGTCGCAGGAGACTTGTGAATGGGGTTTCTGTCTTCTGTTTGCAAGCTGAGAGGTGGGAATGAGTACCCTGATTCCAGCGTTGCCCATGCTGTCATCATGATAATGATATCATCTGGGAGTATGGCAGTTGAAGAGGCGTGGGGTATTCTCTCCAAGATGCAGTGGACCAAAATGAACCTGTTAATTCATTCTTGCCCTTCTGTATGCTAACTCTGCATGTACTAGAAGCACAAAAACCTCACTGCCTTTGTGTTCACCTGTTCTGTGGATCACATCATTTTGTTCTTACAAGGCAAAAATAATTAGCAGTTTTTTTCTTTTGAAAAAAGTGCTGGGTTTTTTACTGGACAGAATTCCCCTTTACCAGACAAGATGAGGATGGGCTTTATTACTCTGAATATTGCATAATGGTTGTGTAGTACGTTGACTAGGAGGCGTAGTTTAGAGCTGAAGAAAACTTAGACCAAAGTTGGAATAAGGAATTACTGCTCATTAATAATCTTCTAGTGAAAGGATCCTTCAAGGCAGAGCTACCTTGTGAATATGAGGGGTTCTGACTCACTCATGAAGGTAGCATCTGAAAGACATGTCAGGTCTTAGAGGTAACCACTGTCAGCCATCCACGTAGCTACCATTCTGCACTACAGCCTCCTAAATGAGCTTTTTATATTCCCTCCATGGTGTCAGCTCTTCACCATGTCAGTAATGTGTAACTTTTTTTATCAGGGTTGCCAAAGATTTTTAGCTTTAATTTCCCCTCACCAGATAAATCTTCACGTCTTCTGGATTCAAAGGTTTGTGTCAATCTCTGCAAAGTTTAGGGAGAAATTCCCATTGCCTTTGAAAGCTGTGTGCTTGGGCTTTGACTACAGTATGATTGGCGGACCTGTTTTTCTGTGGTAAGGATATTTGTGGTCTTGTCTCAGTCTAGGAGTGTGATGGGAGGAGTTAAATGCTCCAGCACTTCTAGCACTAGAATTTGGAATCCAGCCAGGGAACAGAGCTTTGACAGAGAAGAATATTAGAACCGAAATAAGACTAAATCAAGCAGAAGTCTGTAGGAGAGCCTGTTTACAGAGAGTCCTGTCTGTCCAGCCCAATTAAACTAATGAGATCTCAGTGGCAAAACTGCTAAGCATTTTTGAGACTCTCACATGTCCTCTTTAATGCAGTGATGGATATTAAGGAATGATGTTACATATTCTGGTAGTTTCTTAGTAGAGGAGGAGAAAATCAGAGGTTTGAGGTACCATCATGTTCATTGTGTACTGGTTCAAACCTTTGCAACAAAGGTGTGCTATCATATGCCATTCACTTTGGAGGCAGGATTTTCTTCTCTCTCTCTTTGCTTTTTCTCATTCTCAATCTCGTGTTGCAAGTTCAGGTGAATGGTACAGACCTCCAGAAAATCCCCAGGTCAGAATAGCTCTGATGACATGCTATGATGTGTACCTTCAGTTTACCATCCACTTACTGTCTCTGGGACAGCACAGGTAAATGGATGGTGTGGGAGAGACAGAACAGTTTCTAAAAATACTGAGCCCTAATTCTGAACATGCGTTAGAAACTCGGATGCATCTGTCTTGCTACAGGTTGTTTACTCCTGTAACCATACGCCAGTCCTTATTTTTCAAGGTGTACAGGTGCCTTAACTCCCATGAGTTAGGTACTTCTTGGTACTTTAAGAGGAGGGAAAAAAAAGTGGTTTACTTTGGTTGCTAATGTAGAAACATGTTATTAAGGAAAAACTTGGAGAATTTTTTTTTTGTTGTTACCTCTTGTAATGCTGATTTAGGCCAGTATGCTGTATTCCTCATCGCCTTTGCTAGACATTATTCCCTTTAATAGAGACACATTTCTTCTACCTCTCTTGCAGAATATCAACTCCACTTCAGTGTCTATGTAGTTTTAATCTATTGTATATTGGTGTGTGCGGGTTTTATGATTTCATTGCAGACACAGTTATACTTCCTGACAGATTTTTGGATGAAGCAATAACTGGCTACTCTCACATGAACTTCCTTGAAACAGTTGCTGAGACAGTCTTGCGTTTCTTGCCCAGCAGTGTAGCTCAGTGTGTGAGGAAAGGGCTGGGGAACAGGTAATGCTTTTCTGCAGGTCTTCTAACATCTTGCCATTGCAGGCAGCAGGTATATGTTCAGTGATGCAGAGACAATGTCAGATCCCCGGAACTCCCTTGTAATCGAAGATGCTCCTATTTAACTCCTTGCTCCCTAGTTGAAGGGAAGGTGCTGGCGTGCATATGAGAGGGAATGTGCCTCCTACAGACGTGAGGTTGTGTATCTGTTGCTCTCAGTGAGGAAGAGCTAAGCTGAAGCTCTCCAGGATGGAGGTGGTGGTTCTGCTGTTCCCCCACGCCCGCCAGCCCCAGTACAAAGAAGCAGCAAGCTCAAGGAATGTGGGAACAGGCTTTTTCCCTCCCTCTTCCTTTAGGTTGGCAGGTGGTGAACACCACTGGATAAAGGCACATCTGATTTTCCATCCCTCTGTGCTGATGCTATAGAAACTCATTGGAGAGGATTGAAATGGGTGATACAAATGAGGCAGTCCCCTGGCTAGCTCAGGTAGAGAGAACTTGTACATGAAAAAGGGATTATGCTGAATTCTGATGACGCTTGCCTGCTCGGTTTTCAGGAACTTGTGCACAAGAGATCTAGATCTATAGACATGATGAGGTTATGGGAGTGCAGGGCAGCCCATGCGTGTGCTGGTGAGTTTTCTCTTTAGGTGGGTCCACCTGAGGCCTCAAGTTAGAAGTAAATAGCCAGCTTTTATCTAAGATGGTATAAAATGAGGCTGTCTGTACCATTTGTTAATACTTCAGTCTCGTATTTTTCACTGGAAGCACTGTGGAAACAATACTGTGCTTTTTATTCTCATTTCTTTAACTTTCATCTCCATTTCTGTAATGTCACTTTTGTGTATGCTGTTGTATCCACGTGCAAGCAATGCTTGTGCCCCACGTTCAAAAATGCTATCATAGCTGTGATATTAGCAGGTGATTTTTGCCTACTAAATTTGAAATGGATCAAATTGAGATGGAAATAGACATCAGAAGAAAAACACGTGAAATTCATAGGGGGAAAAGGGGAACTCAGCGACTTTGGTCTTTGCAAACCAGAGTGAATATGGTCCACGCTGTTGCTGTCTCTCTCTGAATGGGAAATGTATGTTTATCAGTACGGTTTGTGCATGTTCCACTGATGCCTGTAGTTTGGTTGTCCCGAGCCCAGTAAGGATTGGGTGTGCACATCCCTAACCCTAATGACTGGATGTGGTCAGCTGGAGGTCCGTGGTTCTGCCCTGGTGCGTCCTGTGCAGGGGTCAGAGTGTTTCAGTGCTCTGCAGCTTGATGACCTCCTACTCCTGGCACAGTTTGCATGTAAAAACCTGTACAAATGCATGATCAGTTCAATGCTGTAAGCATTAATAGTAATTAGCATGCCTGGGTGGCCAACAAACTGGTGGAGAACTTTGCAATTAAGTGACTTAGGTCATCAGAATCATTTACCTTGGGTGCTGGGGGCCTGTTTGTAGAACTGGTGAGATCTGACAGAGGAAATAGTCATCCAATTTAAGAACAGAAGTCTTTAGGTATGATTAGCCCTTGTTTAGTCACTTGAAGATCAGTTTTTAGGATATTGTATTCTGAATGCAAATGGAAATTGAGGTTGGGAAATGGAAATTGCGATCACCCCCAGCACAAGATACACAACTTGGAGCCTGCATGTACAAAGAAAGTAGTGTGGTACATACACTATGATACCTAAAAGCAACCTTTGATAAACTTTTATTGCCTTTTTTTTTTTTCCTGTTGTTGTTGTGTTCTATATCTGTTCTCTCCAGGCTTCATGGACCCGGCCCGAGAAGCAAGAGGTATAAGATCACCAGAGCTTTAGCAAACTTCTTAGGTTTTCTATTGTTCTTTTTAAGTATTACAGATTAACAAATCTCTAGTCCAGCTCTAGTCCAGCAACCACGCCAACTAAACCAGCATTAATATTATGAATAAATTAAATATTAATACATAAAAGAAACAGCTAATAGTTAGACGTTGCTTGGCATGTAGTGATGTGCTTCTGAATGAGCAAACTAGCTGTGTTGGAAGTGAGTAATCCTGGTTGACACTTCAAAAAAAAATGGGGGGGGAAGGTAGGGAAGACCAATGCGATACCTGACAAATACTGCTTTCATGATTTCCTTGTATGCTACAAGTGTGGATCATGTTTTCTTTCTAGAGTTTCAAGAATTAGCCCCAGCATGCATTCTGGGATGGTATTTTTTTTTTTCTAAGCATAGCCTGTTGCTCCAGCCAACTCATCTGTTTGCTCATGGCACTTCTTGAGTTTTGACCTTCTTTTAAAGGACAACTGCATCATGTTGCATTTCAAAATCAATGCAGTTAAATCTTTCACAAGTTATATTTAAAAAAAAAAAAATGTTCCCAATTCCCAAATTATTGTTATTTGACTTGAATTTGCAAGGGTCAGTGAAAGGGTGCAGGATAACACAGTGAGTGTTTGATGCAAGTCTGGTTTGTTTTCTTTCACACTCAGTGCTATATTTTAAACATAATAATGATCGTTATACATCTATATGTGTACTCTATACACATTAATACACCATTACGTTCCCCTGATCTGTAGAAATGCTTGCTTCAAAATGGACCAGAAACTGTTTCCAAGCAAATAAATAGAGGTCAGGTGGAGAACCAAATGAGCTACCAGGACCAGATAACTCCAATCTGTATGTTTAGAATCAGCTTTGTGGAGGCTCTGACTATCTTGAATTCTTTTTTGTTTGTTTGTTTTTTGTCTGTCTCAAGGGTGATGTGGCCTAAACAAAGTGAAATGGAAGCTCTAACTTAAGCCCCACCAATCTTTCTCTTACCTGGGGCTGAGAACATGCTGTCCATTCTTACTTTGAAATAATCTCTTGAAACAGATGAATTGTACACAGTGAAAGCATCAGAGATTCCGATTAGATTGTGTTTGAGAATTTGGAGTTTGAGTAGTTGCATCTCAAGTTAATTCCTTCTTCCTGTTAATTCCTGTTACAATTGTCTATCCCTTCCCCCCTTGGTGTATTCAGCATACTCTCTGTCTCAAGCTTTTTATTAATGTGAACACTAAGATTATTAAGCTTGCTGTCTCTGAATTCCTTATTTTCTCTGTCTTAAAGTATCTGACTTGTCAGCGAGAACTTCTTGAAGCGTATTGCAGCTTGTGTAGACTTATCTTGACAATAAGTGGCTAATGCAAAAACTCAATGGCTAATGCAAAAACTCAATGACTAATACAAAAACTCAGTTACAAGCAAAATTGCACCTCTGTTGCATCACAGGCTGGTAACTAGGAGTTAGCCCAACTTTACAGATGGGAGGAGGATCAAGCACGGAGCTAGGAGCACTCATCTTCCTTCACTGGAGTTAGTGCTGTGGTCAGGATTTTCAGGTGCTGCTTTATAATGATATCTCCTGGGTGGAAAATGGGTGAGGAGCCTGTGTGAAGCTGTCATGGGCACTTGACGAAAGGACTAAAAAATCCTTCAGTTGAAGGGAAAGGTGGTAAATGGATTTCCCTCCTGTCTTAACGCTAGGGTGTTAAAATCTTTACCAGCTGTTTACGGGGTGACTGTATGCCACAGGGTTGTCAGAGTTTGGAGAAAAACACCTGTGTGCACCTCAGGATAAGCTGTAGCAGTCAGCAGCGTGGAGCACCATCGTGCCCTTTTCTGTGGAGCTGGCTGTTGGTATGGCGTGAGTTCTTCCTTGTCTCTCTTAGGGGGTTTCACCACTGCTAAGACGCTGTGGGGTGCAAAATAACTGAGCCAGGGAGGCTAGGTAAAGGGCTTACAGCTGTCCACATCTCTGCCTCACAAGTTTCAACCTATCCTGTGCCTCTTAATAGTCAGGAATTGTTAGCACCTGCTGGGCTGAAATATCAATTAAGAAAACTGATGGTGTGCTTTTTTTTTTTGGTGTGGATATTGTTCTCTTGAATGTTTTTCCTGATCTTTCTTTCTCTTTACATGTGCCTTTTATAAGAAATATAGCTTCATCTTCAGGATTAGGTTGTATTATTGCTAAAGGTTTTGTTTTATCTGAACTGCCTGGCACTGTTTTGTTCGTATGGCATCTTGGCGCTGGGGAGAAAGGAGGTGACACGATGTACACTTCAGTTGTGTAAGATACCACAGTGGAGCAATGTCACGTTAAGGGACCCTTAGCCATTTCCAGGAAACAGTGCACACCAAGTCGTGTGTTCATGGAATACGTAACGGGTTCCAGCAACACCAGGGACCAAGTGCAGGAGAGGCAGGAGAGTTTGTGGCATTGGTCTGCAGCAGCAGGCACAGCAGTGAGAGCATCTAATTTGTTCACATATACTGATGTCATGTTGGAAACAAGATGAGAAAGTTTGTCCTTTAAAGCTTCCAAGCTGATCACAAGCACCAGTGTGGAGAAAGGAGTCCAGAGCCACTTGTGCTTGTGCATTAAGAGAGCACTTGGGCTTGGTCCCAGGCCAAAGAGGCTGCAATCCAATTTCAAGGGGGGGGGAGGGAATGATATATGGGTTGGGACCCCTGGGTGGTTGCAGTCCCTTGGAACGGATGGTAGCCTGGATTTTACATTCCTTGTTTTTCTGTCATTGATGGCCCTACACTGCTTGTGGGAGCAGTTTCTGAACTGGCATGTAACCAGTGGAGTTTGCTTTAGAGTTTTCTTGAAGCATCAGAACACCTTGAAGCAGGTTGTGTTTAGAGGGGTCGTGTAGTTTTCTTGCCCTGCTCACTGTTCAGTGCCACATTCGCGTGAAAACTGAGCTTTTATCCTGCCTGATTTAGCTCTGAGGGCTGGGTCTGCGTTCTCAGCAGTGCCATTTCAAGGATGTTGAAACAAAGCAAGTAGCAGTGAGAGAAGAGTAAGTCTTGAGTTCTCTCAGAGTGAAAACACAGAACCAGTTGGGGAGGGTTTCTGCAAGAGCATGCTAGCAAAAATGTTTTAACCAGAGCTGGATCTCTACAGTTGTTATTCTGAGAAGCAGATTGATGTTATCCAGCTGTCCTCAGACACATGGTAGCATTTGGTACTTTGGTCTTTCATTTGAATTTTTTTTCCCATTACCTGAGTCCTTCTAAGCACTCACTGCACTTGGTCCTGTGCAACAAGGCTGAGTGGCTTTTGGAAATGCTGCTCCATGCTCGTGATTTCACCTGCCAGGTGATCACTTCTGAAATACTGAGCACTGGAGGGCTGGTGCAAGGTAGACTTTCATTTCTGCTTTTCCCTGTAGTCTGCGCTGTAGGCTCAGAGCTGAGCCTCTGACTCTTTCTTCCTTTTCTGCCAGACCCTGGATGGGCGCATCGTAGTGCGGAGCCACGCTCGGGTGTCATCCCTGACTCTGAAAGAAATTCAGTACACAGATGCCGGAGAGTATGTATGCACAGCCAGCAACACCATCGGGCAGGACTCCCAAGCCATGTACCTCGAAGTGCAGTGTAAGAAGGGAGAGGGGTGGTTCATATATTTAGATGGTGGGGAGGGAGCTGCCTCTGATTTCCTCGTCTTCTGACGAGACAAAGGCACGTACAACTAGGGAAATGGATATTATCTAGGTAGAGGGCATGAGAAGCAGCTCAGTCTGAAATAATGTTCCTGTTGGAGTCACATTTTGCAGTGTGCTCACACACAAATGGTTGCACTGGTTAACTCCGGCTGAAATGCTGGTTGCACCCCAGGAAGACTATGGGCCATGAATCTGCCACAGCCTCGTTCATGGGATATGTCAGTATTGCACTTCCTCAGATGCGTAGCATGCTCTCCGTTTATCCTCCCACACTGCGTTAGGAACAGCCTTTGGGACTGAGTGGATTTCTTCCTTATGTCCTTCAGCAAAAGACCAGCACCACCACCAACCATGGGATGAGAAGGCTGTCCTCTTCCTACATTAGTTTCCCTTTCCCACATCAGACTGGGCCCCAGACAAGGAATATTTACAGTCAATTTGACTGGGCTACTTCTAGAGTTTTTCTGGCTCATATTGCCTTCACGAATATGTTTCTTTCAGATGCCCCAAAGCTTCAGGGCCCTGTGGCTGTCTACACCTGGGAAGGGAATCAAGTGAATATCACTTGCGAGGTATTTGCTTACCCCAGTGCTGTCATCTCCTGGTTCCGGGATGGACAGCTGCTTCCCAGCTCCAACTACAGCAACATCAAGATCTACAACACTCCATCAGCAAGCTACCTGGAGGTGAGGATAAGCATGGAGGGGAGAAGGGATGTGCAGCCAGGAAGGCTCGGTGCTATCAAGCAATTTGTTTCTGATGTTGATGAAGTTCAGTCTTTCATCAGGACACGCTGTTAGTGGGCAGGAAGTTGTGTGGTGTTTCTGACAAAGAAATGCAAAGGGCATCATGTAATGGGAAACGCCACTCCCTCCTTGCTTTCAGTTTTCTGCCCACTGTAGTTCAACCCTTTGTGGACAGCCCTCAGTGTGTCAGCACATGTACTATATTGTTGCTTCTTCCCCCGGCAAAATGCAAATGTAAATAGCAGAGTGAAACGTGTTTTCTGATCCGAGCATGCACCTTCATTCCTTCTACAGGTGACACCAGACTCTGAGAATGACTTTGGAAACTACAACTGCACTGCTGTGAACCGCATTGGCCAGGAGTCCTCAGAATTCATTCTTGTGCAGGCGGGTGAGCATCCCAGACAGGGAGATACGGAAAGGCAAAGGCAGCCTTTGAGCTGGGGTGACAGAGTGACAATTTTTTTTTCTAGTTTGGATTAACAGGACAGCCAGCTTCCACTTCGAAAGAGATTGCTCATAGGTTTTTGAGTTGGGATGGGTTACAGATGACAAGATCTTTGCCATCTGTTGCCTTGTTTTTGAAGGGTCTCATTCTTTTCAGAGTTTTCAGTACGTTTTGACAGAACTATGATCTTTGATTTCTGATAGACATTGTCGAAGTGCACGTGCATGTGGGTGTGCATCTCAAATGTGCCTAGTAATATAGGTAATGCAAGACAGAAACCACTAAGTACCAAATGAAAAGGCCCACTGTCTGACTGCACAGCAGACCTGAAGGGCCTCTGGTGTCCCTAAATCATCAACTCTGTGGGGTGCCTTAGAGACAGGTGCAGGAGTGGTCACACTGTGTATTGGAATGCTCTGTGGAAGAGACTGTGTAGGGATAGAACCGCATCCAGGATGCTCTTGTTGCTCCGTTCAGGCCATCCTTTTTTCTTAGAGAAAATATGTGATTTTGGAGAACGTATTTTGAGGCTCTGACATCTTAGAGGAGGCACAAGAATAAAGGTCTCTACACTAATTAGCATTCTTAAAAGCGCTTTGAGGGGACCCTCAGGCCTGCCCTTCTCTCCTTTATGAAGCCATGACAAGGGTGTTTTTGGTATTTCGAGTTTTCTGCTTACTCTGCCACTGGAGCTGGGGACCCTTTCTTCCCACTGTCTTACGTATCACTGGTTGTTTCCCCTTCCTCCCCCAGATACTCCGTCCTCTCCTTCTATTGACAGAGTGGAGCCGTACTCTAGTACTGCCCGGGTGGAGTTTGATGAACCTGAAGCTACTGGTGGGGTGCCCATCCTCAAGTACAAGGCAGAGTGGAGAGCACTGGGCGAGGGAGAATGGCATTCGAGGCTGTATGATGCAAAAGAAGGTAGGATGATAAAAGTTACCTCCTCCATCTGCGTCTCATGACTGTGAGCTTGGACCCAGAAGGAGGCTTTGTTACGTGGCGTAAACATAGCATGAGTACAGTAGGAACATGGCATTTATTGTTGTCTCAGGCCTGAGCCTTTCTTTGCTTATCCTCTTTTGTTTCTGTAACAGCAAATATGGAGGGCACGATCACTATCAGTGGCCTGAAGCCTGAGACAACCTACTCTGTGAGACTGTCTGCAGTGAACGGCAAGGGTGTGGGTGAGATCAGCCTGCCATCCGACTTCAAGACGCAGCCAGTTCGTAAGTAAAACTGAGACCTCCCTCTGCTTCTCTGGTTCTCTTTCCTTGCATCTTTCCAGGGAATCTCTGTCATGCATGGACAACACCCTCTTCTCTTGCAGACCTTGCTGCACCCGTTGTTTTTGTGGTACTTTTTGATCGTAATGAGTTCTTTCACTAATTAAAAATCTTCATTGAAGGTGGGAGGCAAAGAAGCTATTCACACTAGTCTGTGCCTTGGGTTACTAGTATAAACTGCATACTGTCAAAGAAAAGGGGTTATGCAATGGAGAGTTCAATGATGTTTTAAGAAGAACAAGCAGTGGGTTGAGAAGCGCATGCTCTTAAGGAAAGTAATGTTTCTTCGTTGTAGCAAGACAAGGGTTTTTTTTTGCAAATTAGAAATTAATAAGTTCAGCAAAGGATTAGCCATGAACTGTGGCGGGAGGAAGGAGGATTTCTCTCTTCTGCAAATTACTGCTTTAAGACCTCCATGCAGCATGTGAGCAATTACCACAGCCTCTCTTCTGCTTTACTTGGGCAATCTTCCACTCTGATGGCAGGATGCTCTTCTGTGGCAGAGTGTAGAGTGGGTAGGGGACATGTGACAAAAGCAGGAAGGGAAGAGGTCATCTTTTATCCTTGTCCACAGCCTTACCCAAATATTAGGATCTGCAATCAATCCCTTGCACCTCCTGGGATTTTCTTCCCTGCTCTCCTTGCATTTAGATCTAGAGCCTGTTCTTCTTCCCGCCATCACACACATACCTGTGTACCTATTTCATAGCTCTTCTGAAACCACTGTCCAGGACTGTCTTCTGAACTCAGAGCTAGCATTATTCCTATCCCATGTATGTGCATGCTGGGAGGTCCCAAGATCTGTGCATGGTCTTGATTTGCTCTGCCAACTTCAGCCTCACCAGAGCTGCTGAGCATAACGGAACAGTGCGCGTCTTGCTGCTTAGAAATCCAGGCCCTGTGCAGTCAGCCAGCCCTCCCAATAAATATCCAGTTGGTTGCAATAACTCCTGTTGCCTACCCCACTCCCTAGGGTTGGATTTGGGACAGCTGATGGTGTTTTGAATTTCCAGCTCCATTTTCATTGTCTCCTTTTCTCACTTCTTCTACATTTTTTTTTCTATCTGTCTTCTTTTTGTTTGTGTTCCATCCATGGAAAAACTGCAGGTATCCCTCACTCACGTAAGTGCCTCTCTGCATTTGTTTCACTTTTTCTGTTCCTAACATACATAGCACTAGCTTTTAATCTAGTGCCTTTTTCCTTCTAGGGTGGTTAGAAATGAAGTATCTGGTACTGTCTGTTTCCTAACAAAACTGACACTAGAGTAGTCGTCCTGTTCTGGTTGATACTTGTCGTTTATAGAACAGAACTATGGGCTTAACATCTTAGTCTTTATTGTACAGCATGTGATTCAAATATTTAACTTAAAGTGCTTGCCTAATAATAAAGATTAGCTCATTGATGAGAGTGGAGTAGTAGAAGGCTTCATGCTTAGGACTTGATCAAAATTTTTCAAAAATTAAGGCAAAAGCTTTGGCTGGATTTCATGTGTTTTTTACCAATTAAGAGCCAATTGAAAACCTCAGAATTGTGAATATTTACAGAATTTTGAAAGAAGCAAATAAATTCAAGAAAAAAAACACATCACTTTTTTCCCTTCTTCTCCCTAGTATTCTTCACATGTAGTACTCTTTGAACAGTCTTCCTGTAATTGTGTAGATCGTATACTAAACTAATTGAATAAATGAATTGAACCCCACTTGCACTGTTTTTCCTTGAAGATTGTGTTATAAAAAGCTTACTTAGCAGACTACTAATAAGACAGACAGGCAGTCAAGGTGGGGAACTGAATGGACAGATGGACAGGCAAAACTGCAAATTTTAATAGCTGCAAAGAGTCAGCTGGGAGGCGTGGTTCTGAACTGCATGCACAAAATGCTGCCTAAAATTGTTCAGAGCCTGTTAATTTCAGCAGAAGTAACTCAGCCCTTAAATGAAGTTATTCATGGTTGGTATTATAGCCACCGGGCAAACCGTTTGGTGTAGGCCCTTCTGAATTTGAACATCGTCAACGATACACAAGGGAGATAAGACCATAGGCATATAGCCTCTGTGCAGATCAGTACCATGGGAAAAGATCCAACAGCAGAGAGGAAAAAGAGTATTTTAAAGCCTTGTTTCAGGCACATCCACAGACCTGTCTGCCAAAGCTCGTGTTCACCACTTGGGGACAGGTAGGTGCCTTTGAAGGAGAATATTAAATCACACTTCTTGTACAGTGGTTTGTTTTTTTTCAATTGTTTTTTGCTATTGTTTTTTAATGTGGCAATCAGCCATCAATTAGTCTGTAATCCCTGACTCTACACCCTTTTATGGGAAGTTCTAATTCCTTTTCCCTTCCTTATGAAGTATAGCATTTTTTTATTTCCAAATTCAATTCTGTTGTTGCTCTTTCAAGCACCCTTCTGCCCTGCAGCTGTGTTCCACCTGAGCATTTGGTTCTCTAATTCTTCTGTGCTCTGTGAGGCTCTCAAATCCCAAACTGAGTTGCAGCAGTGGTGAAAAGATCACTGGCATAGCAAAAATTCATTTTTTCATCTGTGTTTGAATTATGGCCACACGATATTACCGGTTTATGGGTCAAGTCAAAACCAGAGAAAATATCCAATTTTTTCTACTTCAAATAGTCTAAAAACTGAGGGCATTTTGTAAAACCTGCTGAGATGTCTCTGTAGTTACCCTTTCCATCTCCCCCAAGCACATTCCAGAAGCACAAAGTAGTTTCTCCCTATCTTAGAGGCACATGAAGGCCCCGTGGTATGTGTTCAGTGATCCTGTGGTACGAGAAAATTGCTTTAAAGCAAGAATTCAGTGTCCAAAATACAGGTTTGGCAAAGTGCCGAGTCTGGAGTTGGAGACAGCACTTGCTTTGCTTGTGCTTTGTGTCCAGAGACGTTCGATCTGACAAAAGTTTAACGCTTTACTCTTCAGTTGTCCTTCTTTTGGCAGCATTGAACAGGAGTCAACTCCCCTCCTCACTTTCCTTTCTCTTCCTTTAGCAAGCACTGCTGCCCCCACCTCGCGCTTAGCAGAGAGTGAGTATGATGGAAGAGGCTGTCTTGTTGCGCCTTGCTCTGCATGCAGCTCCTCACTGAGTGTGGTGTGGTCTGCCTAACAACCTTGGGTGTTTTCTTTCTTTTCCCTTTCTATATATATTTCCTCCCTGAGTAAAAACTGAGTCTCTTGGTAGAGGAGCTTCCAGAACAGAGAAAAGCCGCAGACAGCTCCCAGGTGTGCTGGTGGAGGGAAAAGGATCGAGAGAAGGTTGCAGAGTGAAAGCCTGCCCACATGAAAGCTGGTACAAGTGTTGTCACTGACCTTTGATTTTAAGATTTCTGATCAGTTTGTGTTCCGTTTTGTGAAACATTTTATGAGATGTGCTCAGCTTTTGTGATGTGAGGTTAAATTGCTTGAAACCATCTTAGCCCAGCAAACAAGAGTCTAGTTTTAGAGCCAAAGAGAGAACTGTGTAAGGAAACTCATTTCTTTATATTCTGCTTTTTTTTTTTTTTTTTTTTTTTTTTAAATCTGCATAATCAGATTTAGGCTGCAAACCACACAAAGGTCCATCCTGTTCACCCCTCATGCCAGTAGGGCTGGTGCCGTGATGGGTAAGGAAAAGAAATGAACCCCAGAGATCAGAATTTACCTCATTCTGTAGCTATAGTTGTAATCTGCTCTGTCACAAGGACATGCCAATGACGATTTTTTTGTTTTTCAAGATGTTCTATAGTAGAGAAATCATCACATCTCGTGTCTCTCGTGCTCCATTCTCTCGAGGGCTTTTGGAATTAGAGACATCCTTTTTTGTCCTTTCCCTCTAATCCTTGTATTTGGTGCTTGTACAGCCTGCCTTAGCTCCTGGAAGTGGAGTGCTTACCAACAATCCTAGGGGGCTTTCGGTCTGCCATCTTCTCTCAATAAATGCCTGATTTCTCTTCATTTCAGTATTTCCCCTTTTTTTTTCTTTTTTTTTTTTTTGTTTGAGAAAGCAGTGGAGCAGTCATCTATCATTCTATCGTATCCTGCTTTATTTTTCCTTCTTTGCAAGAGCACTAGCTAACAAGTGAGGAAGAGAAGTTACCAATGCACAGTGCAGAGAAGATAAGCAGAATGCAGTGGCTGTGTACGAGCAGCAAAGCGGAGGGTGTTCTCCCTTAAAGCTAGCTGGGTGGATGTAGTGCTGATCTTTGGAGAACTGAGCTCTCAGTGGCCATCCTGTGAATAGAAAGAGAAGCTCAGGGCAGTTCTTCTGAGGCTGTTAGACATGGTGTTTCCTCCTTTTTTCTGCCTGTACCCTGGCCACAGCACATGAAGGTCAGAAAGGTCTCTCTATCACGAGGGTAACTTCTCGGGAATCTTGGCTCCTTTGTCTTTTATAGCTGGGCCTGGAGAAAGCTAGCAATGAGGTGCTGTTCTGGAGGGCCTCTGGAAATCAGTAGTTAGCAGATGACGGGATGTGAACCTAGATTGCTATTTGGGTCAGAATTAGTCAGAAACACCGTAGCTACCTCTGAAATCAGATTCAGAGGGGTTGGAAAACAGCAGCGGTACGGCCCAATTTTGCAGGCTCTTCAGGTAACAAACATCTGCCGCAAGGATTCAGTCTCATTCTCTCTTCATTAGGCCTTCTCTCTTTGCTCTCTCTCACCCCTGCTCCCTGCCTTTCATAGTTTCCTTTCATGCTATGCTTCACCTTTACATGTCCTATCTATCCTTCATGTTTCCATAGCAACTCGGCCTCTTACTGAATCTGAGAGCACAGAGCTGCCAAGTGAGTAGATGGGAACTGCTCCCCTTTGGTCCGGAGTGCTGTTTGTTATGCTGCAACCCTTCCATCGAGGGAATTAAAGTGCTGTGCTTTGTTGTTTTGATGTCTGCTAACCAACAATCTGGCATTAAAGTGTTATGCGAGCATGTAGTTGTTAAGAGCCCAGCACGGTACCGCTCTGACTCCTCTTCGTGCTGTCATCCTACCAAGCATGTGGTAAAAAATTGAAATAGAGGATTTAGAAGACACCCAGAGGAAAAGAAAAGACAGAAATTTAGATGGTTATTTCAAAAAGGAATGTTTTCTTTTCATGCTTCCCTTTAGTGAATTTTAGAGTTAAAGCTGCCCTCAGAAAAGGGACATGGACTGGGTAATCTTCCTCATATCCTGCATTGCCTATTTTCTGTCAATTCAGAGACAGAGAGGTAATATTGCAACTTCTGATACTGGCTGTTGAAAGAAGATGCATATGAGGAGATAGAGTATCTTACAGGAGAGGGCACTGCAGGGAGAGGGAGCATTGCTCCCATCTTGCCAGTGATCCCCTGCCAGCATTAAGAGGTCCAAGACTTCACAAGAAGTCTTCATCTCAACTTGGGATGGACTTCGGATTCCCTCAGTTCTTGCTCAGTACCTGGTTAGTACCAAGCCGTTCCTTGGGAGATTGAGTCAGGTAAGCAGACACTTCCATTTCACTTCTGTAGAACATTCCTTGTTTGTTTGTTTTTGTTTTGTTTTGTTTAAAAAAAAAAAAGGCAGGTCTTTTTATCCAGAAAAGATACCAGGATCTAGTTCATGATAGACATTTTCCATGTGATTTGTTCGGTTTTGCTTGTTTGCTGTCATAGGGTTTTTTGGGGGTCTTTTTTTGTTTGTTTTTCTGAGTTTTTTTTTTGTGGGTTTGGTGGTCGTCTTTTTTTTTTATTTTTATTTTTTTTCCTTTTAAGGGTAAAAGTTTGCATTTACACCTACACTGAAGTTCATGCTCTTACATTGAGCAGAAGCAGATGCGGCCTCTCACTGTGTCATTGTCATTTGTGTACATCGTTGATTTATGCAAATAGGCACATTTGTTTTCCACGCTAAGCTGTTCTGCAGTACATGAATATGCTATACACAACAGCATAAAGGGGCATTTGCACAAGGCAGATGCTCCTAGAACTTCGGTTCATTTAATTATTGATGACACTGCTGAATGAGCTTGTGTCTTGCTCTGAGATAACCTCAGTGGGTAAATGAATCAAAGTGAGAGCAATTAGAAATGGAAGCTCCTGAACAGCATCGTGAAGTCAGTAAAATGAACAATGAGTATAACTGAAACCTAATGGAGCTGAAGAGAGCTTCTTAGCTGACTTCAGTGAGTTTTTTACTTCAATGTGTGATCAGTAATGTATGGGAAGAGATGTCTAGAGCCTAGTAAGGGATTTAGGAACATGTACCTCATTTAAACAGTTTTGTATCACAGACAGTGATGAAGATGGCTTTCTTGCAGCTGTTTCCACTGTAGAATCTGTTTTGCATAGCAAAATGTTTGAGGTCACATTAGAAGGTTGTTGTTTTTTTCCTCTTTTCTTCCAATAGAGGTGGTGAATTGGGTCTTTCCTCTGTCTAGTCTCCTGTTTTTCCAGAAGCTATGGGAACTTCTGTCATATCTTCTAGATACTGGTGAATGGATTCCAAAGTTGCAGGATAAGGGAGGTGGGGAGGTTCAGGACACTGAGCAAGTGACATGCAGGTAGCAAGCCAAGTGCAGTTTTCTATAAAATCTTTGTTATCATGCACAGTGCGTCCAGTCAGTTCAAAATAGGTTGCAGTCTTGGGGAAAAAGGTCGCGTTGGCATCCCATAGAGCTGGTGACTCTTTTTTGCTTTGGAATTTCTTTCCTCAAGAAATGGGGCTGGCCACTAGGTATCATAAGATAAAAATGGCAGGGAAGGGAGCGTAGTTATATATAAAATGGAAGTTCAATAGCATTTGTGCGTTAAGTAATTTGTCTTTCATATTACTTTTTTTTTTTTTCCTTTCACTCATTTCAGATTTGCCAGGCAGTAAGTACAGAGGTATATTCTCTGCTAGAATACTACCAGAAAGAGCTACCCTGGGTCGCTGCACCAAAGGAATGTAATGTTCACAGACAACTGCAATCTAAGGTCTAGTTGGCTAGCAAAGCTAGGGAGTGAGGGAAAAGCATTCTCACAGGGCAGACACAACGGCATCTCCCCTTTTTATGCTTCATTTAAATATGGTCTGCAAGTAAGCTGGTCAATGGTCCATATCTCTCAACAAGCCACGATAATAACAGTAGCTGTAAATGACATTTTTATCATGTTCCTTGGACTGGTAATCCTGAGAGACAGGTCTGATTATGAAGGCCCTTGTATTTCCAAACTCACACGGTAAGTACTGTCTGGGAGTAGCAGCCTGTGCGTACCAGGGCCTCGTTTCTCTTGAATGCTCCGAGGGAATCGGTGCTCTGACTTTCTGGCTTCAGCCTATGACAATAGGATGAATTTCAAGGTGTTAAGCTAACTAATATTTTCAGAAGTCTTGTGTTTCTTAGAAGCCTCATCCAAATTAGCTTTCAGTCATATTTATACTGCTAATTTGCCCTTGATCTTTAACTAAATCTCTCCCTCGAGAGGAAGTGATTTTTAAAGGCAACCTCTCTCGTCTATTTTTAAACCTACTCATGTAGTTGTGGAATGTGAAGATTGATAGTGCACTTAGTGGGGATTTGGCAGTATGTTTCCTCGTGAGCAGAAGACGCTGAATGCCCTTCCAGGCACTCTAACTTGTAAACCTCCCTCCATCATTGTGCTCCTGCCTGGAGTTCCATGAGTCTACCTTTATAATCAGAAACAATGGCTTGAAAGCTCAGATAAACTGATTTTACATTTTATATTATCAGTTTTTTCCCCAGTAATGCCAGGCCCTTAATCTTGTCAGACAGGAGCAGGTGAAAGATTAAGGATTTCATTCTCGTTTGCACGAAATTACGGGGGAAGTGCCGGAGCACTGTGAAGTAGCCTCATTTTAATTAGGCGAGTTAAAAATCAGATCATGATTTAGGAAGAGAAACTGGGTATGGAGGTAGTAACGTGCTCCTGTCTAACACTTGATTGTTTTTACCCTTGCCGTACAGTCTGTTGGCTTCTTCGTCTCTGCCAGCAGTAGCTGTCTTCCTCGTGTCACCTCTGTCATTAACTTCCAGTGCAGAGCGCTTCATTCCTCCTTGTCAAAGAACGCCCTCGCAGACATGAAATCATCAGTGTAAAGCATTGCACGGGACTCGTTCAGTGTTGTTGAATCATCAGGCTCAGGTTTTGGGTTGAACTGGGGCACTCAGTGGTAATTGGCAGTCTGACCAAACCCGGGTTGCAGCTGAGACAAAAAGCCCTTTCCTTGGAAATATATGCACATAGTAGGGTTGTAAGTATTGTTGTTAATATTTAGGAAGGCATTTCTTTCAGCAGAAGGGAGAACACCTCAATGTGCAGTGCTGAGGTTTGTCTTCACTGAACTGCGAGCTACGATTTTGACTATTTCACCTCTGATGCGTGGAGTGTTTCTGAATAATGATGTGTTCCCTTTTTCTTTCCAACAGTCGTGTGGAGTCCTTCAGCTGCCCAAGCTGTGGGGTGCAGTCCTCCTCTTGCAGTTTTTGTTTCTTCCTTGACTTGGTATTTGTCACTGAGCAGTGTGCCCAGCATACCCTAACTCCGCGCTTCCCTTGGGTTAATGTTCTCTATTTGCAGGCGTTGTTACTGTCTCCCCAGTGTTTGAGATATACTGGCTAATTTAATTTGGTTCCTGTTTTATTTAGTCTGTAATTCTGTTGTTGATTTTTTTCCCTTGCCCATTGTTTACATCAGTTTTTTAATTTTTTTGTATTTTCCATGTGACCTACTCCACTTTCCTTTCAACCCATCATGTGCGTGCGTATCATGTGACTTTGTCATGTGCCTTGCATGGTGCTGCTGATGTCGTCCTCGCTGGTGAACAGAAGGTAAAACGCTTTGTTCTGACGGGTTGCCTAGCTCTGGGGGAGGAGTCCCTCGGTCAGCAGCCAGGGCCCTCCAACTTGCATCGCTCCAAAATCCTCCCGCAGGCCTTTTGGAGAAGCTGCCCAGCACTGTCCGCATGCGAAGAACTAAATTTCGGTCTTCTGTGCTGAGCTTGAAGCTAGCTGGGGGACAGGACGACAAAACTCATGCGGCTCAGTCATTTGCTTCTTTCCCTGGCAGAATCCCCCAGTCAGCATCCAAGCCTGTGTCTGCCATTAATACCGATGGCAAAAATCCTTTTGTATTTTAAATGATCAGTGTGCCAACTACAGGCTCTTGGAGAAACTGGGGGGTGAGATGCTCAGGTGATGCAAACCACTGTATTTGTGGTTGTTTCAGCAACACTTAGACCCTGTGCTATATGTTTATGTACATATCTTCATGCTATACATATTTAGTCGCTTATCAAAAGGATTAGAAATTCCTCATCTCTCAAAGTCAGTTACTGGTAAGCATGTCACATTATGATTTAAGAAAGAAATCTTTCAAGTGTAGAACTTAACATAGCTAGAGCAGGAAATAAGCTTTTATAACGAAGGGTATGTATAGGCACACCCAGAGTAGATGATGGGAACTGCTATATGCATGAGAAGTACTATTGCACTGCTCTTGCCAGAGCACCTCATTCCTCCCACACAGTGTCTCAGTGCCAGGCAAGGGAGTTAATCCAGGTCTGAACTCATTTAACAGGAACACTTAGAGTGGCTGGTGATTTCCATGAAATGAAGAAGCAAATGATTGACCCTTGCAGCTTGTGGAGATGAAATTAGTCTCCAAGTAAGACATATGGTAGCACAAACATTTTCTGTAACCTTTTGCTTTTTGCAAGTTCACTTGATACTATGTGCATAATTTAAAGAGAGGTGGGAAAACAGTGGTTCTCTGCTTCCCCAAGTAAATAAACCATTTTGAAACCCAGGAAGCAATTTTTTTTCCATCCATGAATTTTGAAATGATCTTATTGTTTTGGACCACCACCAGGAAAGGATTTGAGCTGGGGTTTGCCAGGAAAACAGAACTAACACCAGTAACCTTCCCACATGACTGCATGAGTGGAAGCAGCCCCTCTTCCCCTGCTCTGTTCCCTCTCTGGGTGAAATCCAGGAGGGTGAAAGGCTTGGTTGTCTCGTTTTTGCATGTTCTGTTTTTGTTCCTTATCTCTTACTGTTGGTGTTCGTTTCTCTCATGTACACTGTGAAGACTCCCTACCTACTCTTCTTCACCCTTGTGTATTTACCACTTGTGGAGACTTTGCATAACTGTGGCTGATGTTAGTTTCAAATGGTGAAACTGTAGATCACAGTCTAATCCCATTTACATGGCGGTCAAAAATGCAGGAATCAGCTGCTTCCTCATTCATGCAGTGCAGAAATTACCATAGACAGATTGCAGTTGTATTCTCTGCACAAGGCAAGGATGCAGGATTGTTCCCGGGTGCCAGCTGGACGAGGATTTAGGCTCATAGACTCAGTGGTGCATTTGTCTAGTGCTACATTTGACCCACTTTTCAATGAATGGGCAAAAGGAAAATGTGGTGGGAGAAGAGAGGTGACAGTCTGTCATTGCACCACTGCCACTTCTGGGGTCCAGAACAAATTTAGTGCCCTGTGACCAGGGAATAGTTTGTACTGCACTTTCATGGCTCTCTACTCCCTGCATCAAAAGCTGAGCTGTCTTGAATTCAGCTTCATAGAGGGTTTGCTCAAATACAGTTTCAGCTGGGAGAGAAGCAGACTATAAAACATGGTTTGGTTTACTCTTTTCTGAAAAATGTTCTGTGGGTGAAGTTGAATCAGTGGAAGTTGTCAAGCTCTACCAAAGTCTACAGGGTTGCTGAAACCTGTAAGCTTTACATCTCTGAACAAAACCACGCCACTTCCCAAGCAAAGTATGGGAAGATTTTAGTTACTTGCCTTATCCTGCCCTCCAGTGGGCTCTGCTTGTACGATTTGGTGCTGTGACTGTGGGGCTGAGCGTGGGGCAGTGCAGTCACAGAGGCGAGCAGGGTGCTCTATGGCTCAGACGTAACTGCTCAGCGTCAGCACCCCACACAGTGAAAGCATGAGATCCTGCATCCCTTGCTCTGCAGCAGAGCAAATTCGAAGTGGAGCAAGTGTGGCGTGTTTGGAGCCATGCTCTCAGTACGCTAAGCAGTGTCATAACAAGGAGGATTCTGTAAGGATCCCACCAAGTGCAGCTGGAACAGGCTGTTTTCTGCAGTGTGTCCAGTGGGCCCAGTGTAAATGGGAGACCCCAGGCATGTAGCACACCCTCATGATGCACTTTTGTTTTTCAGCCCCTCTTCCCATAGGGAGGATGCATGTTCCATGTGCATGAGTTTTTTTCTCTAACCTTCTTACGACAACCTTTTCTCTTCAGCTACTGACACTGACTTACTATAGAGATGCTGATTCTGCTGGACTAAACTTCTCCCACTAAACCTCTTCCTCTTTTGTTTGGAACTACACACTAACCCATTTTTAATTTTTCAGCTCTGTATCTGGATTGTATCTGCCTGATTAAGATCAATTAAATTCTATGTATTCGTGGGGAAAGAAATGCCAAATATTCTTTATGAGGTGTTGCACCTCTACATCTGTTGGGTTTCAGCCCTAGGACTGGTCCGTGTTCTCTTATCCAAAGGGAATGTTTCTTGGAGCAGGAACATATCTAAACAACTGGGAAAAGAAAGAACTGCGATGTGGAAACTAGGCAATTTAAAATGAAGAAAGGTTTCATCAGGGAGGGTAATTAGTCACTGGAATGGCTGTGTATAAAGTACAGCTGCAAATCTAGCTTTTAAAATCTTCGTATCAGAAATGAGCATCTTTACAAGGGATGGTCATTCACATTTTAGTCTTGGTACTCAATCACGGGAAAAAAAAATCTAGGCTATATTAGATAAGAGGTCTGATTCTTTATTTACAGTATTCCCTTATCACTTAAGCATCTGTTTGCCTGGTAATAATTCTATTTCTGAGATGAGGATGGGAAAGAGTACCAAGGAGATGTTGATCTTGTACTGTCTAGTTATCAGTGAAGCCATTCATCAAGTCTGTTACAAACAAGGCAAGCATGGCTGCTCACGAATGTTTCAGCTGTGTGAGGTGTCTCAGTATCTAGCAGAGCACGTGGCCATGAACAGCCCAGTTGGTACTGGGAGTTAGTTTGCTTGTGTGGGGAAAAAAACATAGAACGGGACATTTGTTCCTGCTTTCATGTAACTGTTGGCTAGTAGGCTTGACGGTTATTTTAGGAATAGCTTCTTCAACTCAGTATTCAAAATCAAAACCTTTGCAGTGATGTTTTCTTTCAGGATTGGGGAAAGATAACAGTTTGGTTAACCTGGTATTTGCAGTACGCCTGGGTGAGGTACCTCTGCTCACCAAGAACTCACCTATCCACATTGAACTTTCACTGTTACACATTCCCTGATTTCAGCATTCATAACTCCAGGAAAAACATGGGCTGGGAAGGGATTCTCAAATATACAGCTTCAGTAAGCTGGCAGCAGAGACAAAAATCCATCCCTTTGTCTATACAGTAGACGGCAAATGTGCACATCGGTTAATCACTAAATTCTCATGTCCTTCCTGAGGACGTGACTGAGTTGGCCCTGTACTGTGTGAACCCAGACAGCTCCAGAGGAGCACGTAGCACCTCCCGTAAGATAAATAGGGCACACAGGAAGAGAACTTGATCTGCTTCAAACTGCACTAGAGGTCCATGCAGCGGCAGCTCCACACTTACCTTGAGAGCACTGCGTTTGTGCTTTCAACGTACAGTCGCAGAGAGACCTGCTACGTGTTGGGATGCGGAGCTTTTGTGTCCCCTCCTCCTGCTGTGGAAGCCTTGTCATGGGGACGTAGGCAGAAGAGAGGATTTTGAAAAGAGAAATAGAGCATGGAAAACAGGAGCATTCCATCTTTGCATCTTGAAGAAAAGCTATGACTCTGTGAAACACAAATGTATGCATTTTGCATGAAAGAACTGTGGATTGTAATTACCTTCTTGGAACAGTTGGTGTGTTATCCTGCAAGGAAATGGAATTAATATAAAATTACTGTTTCAGTCTAGGTCTTGGTTTTTTTTTCATTGATATTTCACCCAAAAAAAAAAAAATCCCCTTGATTTCTTGCTTTGGAGGTGGAAGGCTTCAAATTACTTCTGAAGATGAACTTTGAAAGTTATTGGAACATTAGCCTTGCTCTTGCCAGTCAAAACTGCATGTGCTTTCCATTAAGAGCTGAATACAAATCCAGACAAAAGAGATTTAGAGTTGAGAATGGTTTTTGGGCTGAAATACAGAAGCTCCTGTAAGTTTGCGTAGCTGTTGTTGCCTGCCAAAGTTAATACAACTGCTGACTTACTATTTATTTCCACTTTTAGTATAATACAGCAGAACTAAATTTTAAAAGTTTTGTTTCAGGCAATGGGCTGAACTCAAAGGTCACAAATGTTATTTCAGAGTCCTGGTTTTGTTCCCATTTGTTCAGGCTCCTAAGTCACAAACGTTACAAAGTATTTGGTCTTGTTCTCCTTGGGGGATACATTCAGAATTGGGCGTGTTTTAGTTGTGCATTTCACCACACTTTGGGGCACATGTCAGCGTGTCTTTAAGAAAGCCTCCTGTCCAAATCCCAAGCAGCACTACGAGTAAAACAAGAGTGCTTTAGCAGAACCATAGCCACTTGAAGCTAGAATGGTGAAGTCTGTGCTCAGCATTAGCAGATCTGTACGGACTGTGGCTGAATGGAGGTGTAGGAGGTTTTTTGCTCTTTAACGCCCAGCCACTTTAATAGATGTATAAAATACTGGTAAGAATTAGGAGCCTGTAATGAGACCAGCCAATGTAGCACAATTAATTTCAGGAGTTTGTTGGAAGTGCCAACTGCAGCTGATTTGTAAGCTTTAATTTGCAAATAATTGCAGTGTTGCTTTTGCTCAAATTACCCATAAAGAAATTGGGTAGATTAGCCTTTAGGGAATAACAGCTGAAATGGTCAGAAGTTCCTAAACAGCTTTTAAGCCCAGAATTCATGAGTGAAACACTGAGACTACAGCACAGAGCCGATAGTAAAGAAGGCAGTAAGTACTATAAAACAACCTGGCAAGCTTCAGCAAGATTTATGATAATTTTTCTCAAATCTTACAGACTTTCAGTAGCGTTTAAGCTCCTGGGACATTTCAGAGCTGTAGAAATAATAGCTCCAAGTCCATTCTGAGATGAGCAGTGGTGTAGAGGAGCCTTTGACTCTATCTTGCATAAAATGGAGCAAAGCCAGCATCCAGGCAATGACAAAGTTAGCAGGAGCTGAGCTCTCCGGTGGTCCCTGTCATTTTTAAAAGGAGACCAAGGCTCTTAGGCTCTTTTATCGTTTAAGTACTTCTGCTAATTTGATGCTTATGTCGTTGGGTTGTTTGGTTGCTTGGTTCTTTTTCCATAAAAACAAATAAGCAGGTAGTAATGTCTCTGGCACAGTGAGTTCACGGGCTATCAGAGCACTTGAGAAACAATTGATCCCTGGGGTAGTAAGAAAATGGAAGGAGGAAGAATGCCTCTTTATCAGTCTGCTGCGGTATTTCTGAAGTGGGATGTTGTGAATATACAATCAACCTGTGGATTTTACTTTTGATAGAGGTGATACAGGATGATTGCATGCGGGAGAGAGAAACCATCCTCTGCAGGTTGCTTGTGACAGTTAAGGAGAAACTGGCTAGGAAAAGGCACTTATTAGAGACATGGGTGTGAAAGGGTGTTGTAAATCACCATGCCCTGAAGAGGAGAATGAAATTTCACTTTTTTCTGCTGATGTCAGGGATACAGATTGGGAAGCGATGGCTTTTTTCTTTTTTAAAAACATACAGAAGAAGAGCGAAAGGATTCTAGTTCTCTCCAGCCTGTGTTCATTATTGCAATTAGATGCACCAGTGCAAACAGACTGAAAACAGAAACTGTTGCAATGCAGTACCACTTTTTCACACCCGCTTAAGCGGCCACAAACAGTGAGTCTCTGGTCCAGGGACTGTAAAATCTCAACAGTATTCTAAGTACAAACACAGGTCTGTATGACAGCTGCGGTGCTTCCTTTTTCCATGCTGCCTGTTTGCCACATTCTCTAACTTGATTTTTCCAGGTTGTTTCACACAAGCGTTTTTGAACAGAAAAAGTGAAAAACTGGGGTTTGTTCCAGGGTATCCTTGCAGAACGATCCTGCCTTTTTCACTTAGCCTCTGACTCGATTTAGGCACACACAGAAATGGTAAAGTGCATCAGTGGAAACAAACTACCAAATTCAAGAAGTACTTGAGTCTGAATATTTGTGTCTCTAGACAAGCAGCATCCTATGTGGCTGAGCCAGGGTAAGGCCAACACCCTGGCAGCTTAGTGTAGTGAAGTGTTTTTCTGATTTTTGAGTGCTCTTTTCCTAATGAATTTTTCACAAATGTAAATCCACCATTGTTTCAGGGGAACCCAGTGCACCCAAACTGGAAGGTCAGATGGGAGAAGACGGAAACTCCATTAAAGTGAATGTTATCAAGCAGGATGATGGTGGCTCCCCGATTAGACATTACCTGATCAAATATAGAGCCGTAAGTATGACTGATACTCAAGCCTGATTTATATGTAGCCTGTTCAGTGCTCAGGCTTTACAATGCAAGCAGATACCTTGGCAGACAACCCTGAAGCTAAGATCTTGCAGGTAGTCCAATACAGAAGTACGTGCTGAGCAGGTGTAGTGGAAGTGGGCAGGATACGAGACATGATATGCACAGGAGCAACTTAAAATATTTTGTCTCATTTTCTTTCCTTTCACTTCAATTATAAAAGATTATTTCTCCATTCTATCTTCTATAGAATTGTCAGCATATGATAATTACATACACTTAGGGTTTTTTTCCATTACATATATTTCTGAGACAGGATTGCCAGCAGCAACTGGAATGAGACCAGAGGCTCATAGTGTAGAGCATTGCCCACATTCAGATGTGTATCTAACCACAGCTTTCAATTGGTCATTAAAACTGCCACATATTATTGAGTAACAGGTGCTTCAATAACAAATTTTTCTCCAGATCATGGAATAAAACATTCAGCATCATCAGTTTAGACCCAAATAGTAAAGTAAGAGAAGCTATTGGAAGCAACTTCCCTTTAGGGCTAACGAAATCAGATCTCATTCGTAATTGACCCACAATGTGGTTCTTTACAACCATCATTTTGTGCTTTTTGGGTTACCAAGAGCTTCTTAGAATGGAGAGTATCACAAGGATTACTTAATGTCACAGAACCGTAAATTCCAGCAGAGGTGAAGCAGCTTGTTAGTCCCCTCCACTTGCCCCAAAACTACCTATGACTACCATGGAAATAGCTTTTTCAAATAAGCGCAAGCAAAGTGGACATCTGGATTCCCTGAAAATTTGGAGTACAAATGAACAAAGTTGATAGTTTCATATGCTCCTTTTAAAAATTTTCTTAAACAGTGCAGAGTAGAAGGGTCATGATAAGCTGGGCCAGCCCCTGGTAAGAGGTCAGTCTTTCCTGCAGATGATAAAAATTTGGTACTCAAAGACGTGTAAGAACATGCTTGAAGCGCTTTGCGGAGCAGAGGTGTACAGAAGTTGCAGCTTTTCTCCTCTGAAATGGAAGTCTTACGATGTGACAAAGACGAGAGGGAGAACTGACAGATTCAGCCATGGTGATACTGCAGAAAGCAGGTTTCTGAGCAGGAAAGAGACTGCTTCAGTATCTCTTGTCCTGTCCACTTGGAGCCATCAGCAAATGTCGTTTTGCACCTCTGAATTACCTGAGAAGCATGTGCCTTCTGTAGAAGCCTCCCCACTTTTCCATTTGTTTGTTAGCTGTTACCTTGTTCACAAAGCTGGCTACTAACATTGTGCTGTATGTTTTGCATCTCTGCCTGCCTTGTTGCTGTTCTGCAGAAGCACTCCTCAGAATGGAAACCAGAGATCAGACTTCCTTCTGGCAGCGACCACGTCATGCTGAAGTCTCTGGACTGGAATGCAGAGTACGAGGTTTATGTGATAGCTGAAAACCAGCAAGGGAAGTCCAAACCAGCTCACTACGCCTTCCGAACGTCTGCTCAGCCCACTGTCATCCCAGGTACGGCGGTCATAAGCTTTACCATTGTTTTCTGCTTCCAATTAATGCAACAGTGCTGCATCTTTTAATGTGCCTGAGTAACCCTGACAACTTGCTTGCTTAAAGCCATTATCATAATTGGTTACCCATCCAAAGCTTAGTTTTTGCCGCGTACATACCTGTACTGTAGTCCCTGTTACAGTATGTACAGCCCTAGCAGTACACGGGCAGGACTGCTGCACAACCACCCTGTCCAACTGTTCACAGGGGACGCTGGCTTTTTGTATCAGGGTAACGGGATTACCAGATGAGAAAAGCAGTGGACAGAAAATGCTTTCTGAAAACAGGATCCCCAGCTCAAGCTGAAGCAGAAGAGCTCTCTGACGCAATGCTTTTCACAATACAGATTTCCCTTCCAAACCTGCTTTGTGCTTGCTTACTGCCCGTTTGTGCATCCAGTTCATCCTTCTTTTATTTATTTCTGCGCAGGTGTAGTAATGTACAATTTAAAAATACAAAACAAAACAAAAAAACACCTTCAAGGATGAAATTACTGGACCACCTGTAAATTGAAGTTCTGATTGCTTTAAGGCAGATGGATGAACTTCAGCTGGACTGAAGCTGATGCATCAGTCACCTGCCTGCGCAGCCCAATTTAAGCACATTCGTGCCAAGATTGGTGCTGACAGTCTGTGCTGAAGGGAGTGATTTGATTTCACTCTGTCCTCTAGAGTCTTAACTCAGTCTCGTGTTTTT
The DNA here is from genome assembly GCF_009819795.1 of Aythya fuligula. Classification (NCBI taxonomy): domain Eukaryota; kingdom Metazoa; phylum Chordata; class Aves; order Anseriformes; family Anatidae; genus Aythya; species Aythya fuligula. The sequence goes on along the minus strand of NC_045580.1, from coordinate 7,044,969 downwards.
CGTAGAACAATCAAAAAGTTTTAATCAGTGTTCACCTTGCACTGAGACTTTAGTCCTAAATATGCCCCTATTCCTGTCCTGTCAGAAGTAAACAGCTGAGAGCTCGTGCAGTTGCATGCCGAAACTCCACTGGATTAAGTCAGATAGTGTTGTTGGACATAAAAAGGAGTGAGCTGGGTGGTTGGGGCTCGAAAATGTTTGTGGCAGGGAAGATAAGGGTAGGGAGAGAGAGGGAAACGGGGCAAAAGGGACTGAGACGTGTGTTGGAAGAATACTCAGTAACTCATTAAGCAACTTACCCTCTGATTCTCATTTTCAGCAGCACTACTACTTACTACTCACATATTTGAAGGACAACTGTGACTAATGTGGCAGGGGAAGGTGGGGAATATTTGGCAAAGTGTGCTTCAGTGGTTTTTCAGACCAGAACAGTCACATGCAGTAGGCTGGAACAGCGAATAGATGGTTCCTTTACACTCTTGTGTATCTCCTCAGGGAAAAGTTACAAGCACTGATAAACATTTTTGTTCTTCCACACTCCTTGGGTGCAGCCAGTGATGCTTTCTGGTGCTGGTATTTTCTCTTAGACTTTGTTATATGCTCCAGTGGGATGCCAAGAGGTACCTGGGACAGCTGGGATGATTTGCACAGGTGTAATAGCAATCTGGGAGAACTCTGTTTCCTTTGCAATATACAGTTCGTGCTGTAGTCTGTGCAATGTGAGGAACAATGAGCACAGTTGTCACTGAGCCCTTTAAATGCAGCAGAAACATGGGCAAGGACTCCTTAAAAGGATGGGAATTTTTTTAGTATCCATTTTGTTTTCATGGGTGTAATTTGTTTGGCCTCTCTGGAATTACGATGTGAAGCACAGGAGGAATCAGGATTTGAGTTTGCTGTTTCCAGTGTCGCGCTTGGAAATGTTGGAAGCACGTTGACAAGCAGTTGTTCTCAGACTGCATCTTGCTGCAGGGTTGACCCAGCAGATGGACGCAGTTGATACGTAGGAAGAATGTGCCTCGGTTCAGGATCAAGTAGAGCACTGTGCAGTGATGTGGGTACTGCTGCCTGTGCTGGAGTGCTGACTGGGTTTCTCTAGCTTTTTTGTCTTCATTCTGTACAGAACTTTGGCTTACATTAGGCCTTTCAAGGTATTTCCAGATCCTTTGGTTCCGAGCTGTTCTCCAAACTAGTCATGTTTGGCACAATACTTGGGGAGGGCAGGGTGGCTTTTTCTGACATGGTCTCTCCGCAAATGAAGGCAGCTGTGCCCAGTTGCACTAGGGAAGAAGCTCTACCTACTACTGTGCTTTAGCATCTCTTATTTTCATAGAGTTTAGCTTGTGTTTTGATTTCCAAAAGAGCTAGATAAGCAAAGCCAGGGCCAAGACCTTTAAAATAGCATTGCTGTGCTTGACAGTAAGAGGCAGATATTTCATGCAGACTAAATGTACGTTTATTGAGTAGAGTCCTTTGTAGGACCATCATCTGTAGAATTTTCACAGCGTTCCTAAAGCGGCTGGAAAGATAAGAGTATTGCTGAAAGGAATAATAATTGCATTACAGTAGTTTGCAGGCAACTAGAAGGCTGAATGGAAGTCAGCCCTGTATTCTTGAGTCCATCTTGCCTCTGAGGCTGTGCTCACCTGGATCTGTTATCCAAATTCTTGGTACAGCGGGCTTTGGGGGAAGAACTTGGACAGGCAGGTGGATGGTCTGCTCCACAAAAGCTTTTGTTTTCTTTATTTGTAAAAGGCAGTGTTGTCCTTTCAAATACCAGCCAGCCATTTTCTTGTGTTGATCACTGAGCCTTCTGTTCCATCATTTTTAATCTCATTTGCTTGCTAACCCCATAAGCCCTGACCCGGACGCTGCTCTGCGGCTTTGGACATTGCTGAGCTTCTGAACCTGACCCTTTTGTCGGTGTGAATGTGCTAATGCTATCCTCTAACCTTTAGCCATTTTAATTTACTAAATTAAATAAACCTTTGATTCTTATGTTTTCTATATTTATGACCTAATTTTTTTTATCTATTTTTCTCTTTCTTTCTTTCTTTCTTTCTTCCTCGTCCTTTCTTCCCTCCCCCCTTTCCCCCTTATTCCTTTCCTATGTCTGTCGTCATACATGTCACCTTGGATCTCACGGGACACATCCACGCTTGCCACATGCACCAAATTTGCTTTTTAAACAACCATATTTTCCCCTCCTGGGAACCATTGTCTGGCACCTGCAGCGACCTTGGGAAGTCCATCAACGTCGTCTTCCTTTGTTTCATTGCTTCTTTCTGCAGTGACTCTGCTTTTGCTCTGTTAGAAACTTAAAATAAAGCAATATTTGCTTGAAAAGGCCTGGGTCCTGCCAAGGTGTGAAAGCAGATAACTTTGTTTCAGAGGATCCTGTCAGTTCAGGAGGAAACAAGAATCTTTAATTTGAAAGAGTTAATAATTTTGTAATGAGGAAAAATGGTCTAAGCCAAGTGTTTTAACAATCTTTTGTTACTTGTAATGAATTTGTCCTTTTTAATGGATGTAAAGGAAGATATTTTTGTTTGCTTGCTTTTTTTTTCTCATAAGAAGGTACAATATTGAAAGCCTTTTAAAAACAAAAAAACCCCCATGCAAACTGATCTTTACTGATCTGTCCACACATCTGGTGCTGATCACCACTGTGTTGTGCAAAACTTCTTTAAAGCCTCACCCACAAATGTAACCTGGCAGACAGAAAAAGGGAAGAAAACTTGCCAGAGGGAATCCTATTGCTGGCCCGTATTTCTCTGCGGGCTTCTGCATGTGGGTTCAAATTGATGGCTGTCGGAAAGTTTTCCTGACGCGGTGGCCTGAATATAAACATCTCGTGGGAATTGCACTGAAGACATTTCTTTCTTTCCCTTTTTGTGTGGTTCAGTCCTTGGGACTTCACTGGCCCCTTGTGAGCAGTGAAATATCTCCTGACCCATAGCGGATCTCTGGGGCATAATACAGCCCAAAAACATACAAGTTTGCAATGGATGCTTGTCTAATGTCTTCTGGTCCTCCACTTACTGTATTACCAACTTCACAGAGAGATCCTTTTTTTTTTTTTTCTTCACCATTTTAACAGGAAGGATTAGCTTGGATCAAGTGACCTGATGATCTAAATGATTATTATTACTGATCCTTAATCATATTCACAGTTAACTGTGCATGTGACGCTATCAGACAGGATTAATCCATGGTGTAAATATGCAGCTTTGTTACCGAGTTCTGTGTATTGCATTTTGTTGAACAAATTTCAGGTGACTTTTTCTTTTTTGCTGTTTTTATTCAAAAAGAACAACACCAACAAAACATCAAAACCCTGTGCCCCTCATGAATTGTCTTTTGTGATGGGAAATCCATTTGGATGTGTTGCTCTTTTAAAAGGGCTTTCTCTCCATCTAGGTCTCTTTCTCTGTACGTGGGCCTGGGGTTGAAAAGAATGAATTGTTGATGGAGGTATTGAGCTGTCTGTATAGAACGTCTCAAATTCTATCAGTTGTCCAGACTGGCATTAATCTTTCTAACAAAGTGCTAAGAGGGACAGAGAACAAACCCCGCCATCAGTCTTGTCTAACTATGCATTTTATGCTCTGCACATAAGACTCCGCTGTGTTTATTCAGACCTTGTTCATGACAATTTGTGAACTTCTTGTCTGTCTAAATTATAAATGAAAACTTTTTTGCAGGCATTGCTCACAAAAGCATGTGGAGTTCTTATTTAAAAAAACAAAACAAAACAAACAAAAAAACCCATACACACAAAAATGCAACGCATTCTTGCCTTCGGTATTCTAGAGTGTAGCAGACTTGTTTGATCTCTTGAGTTTACACCTTAGTGTTACTGAAGTACAGCTCAAGTAATCGTAATTCTAACGACTCATGTGAACTTCCACCTAGCTGAACTTATTAAGCTCATCTGTAGATCTGATGCCAGCCTGTCCTGTGGATTTCTCTATCCACAGACAGGTTACTAGGTGAGGGTAAGCATCCAACTCAGAGTATTAAAATGATCTTGCCCAAACTTGTACTGTTCATAACCATTGGGCGAAGAGAGAGCAGCACCTCCAGAAGCCATTCTTCCTATTCAAGACTTAGGAGATGCGTTACCTTCCCATGGGCTGCTCCCTGTAGTTACTAAGCAAAGCCCAGATCATTAACATGGCTCAAATTATTGGAAATGAATCCCCTACTCAGCTGAAAATACAATTTATACAGAAAATATACAGAAAGAGCTCCCATCCCTGTGTTTGCAAGAATAAGGAGCATAAGAGGTATTTTCACCACTTGTTTATGTGGGTTGTAACGTGTTAGATCCTTGAGAAGTCTGACAGTCAGAACTGGACGAGATTCCAGGTCTTGTTCTTGATGTGAACAAAGTATTAAAAAGCTTGCGGAAAAGCCTATGCTATTTTTGTGGACTTGGAGATGAGACAGAGATTCAGATCTGGACCCAGAAGAGGTTTAAGCATTTGGATTTTCTGCACACATACAGTTTTGCAAGTAAATGTTCTGTGGAATAACTCAAACCTACAGGAAGGCTTTAGAAGAGTGCTTCCGTGTGTGTGATGAACTGCAGAGCTTTGCAGGATCTTATTTGGCCCATGGGACTCCAGCACCTGTACTCCCACTTAGTTAAGTTTCTACATTTTTACAGAGGTGCATTTTTGTACAGAGATGCTTTTTTATTGTATACTTCATTGTTCTGGGCTCCTGCAAACTATTTAGAGATATCAAGAGTCTAAATGTTAATTTGATTAAATACTAAATCATTTTAGCTGTAGGGTGGAATGAATGGTTCTTAAAATATTTGTAGATCAGTGGAATTTAATCAAATGTGCCGATCCCTGAAGCTGAGTAATATGCTCCGTGCTTCCTGCATTTTATAGCAACAGCAAAATTCCTTTACAAAATGCACACAGACAAAGTAGGTTAGCACCAACAACATGAGGTCTGTAAGGATTCTTACATTACTCTTACTGCTAGTCTGTGAAAGATTTGAAATGTCAATTTGTGTCGTGCATTAGAATTTATGAGACCAGAACTAGCGGAGGAGATTTGAAAGTTAATGAAAATCACAAGGTTTTCTTTGCAGCCGAGAAAAGAAACAGTTCTGGGCCCAAGTCAATTGCAGGAAATTAACTTGGCCCAGTTTCATTGTCTGAAATACAAAACCTGAGAATAGAGCAAAAACAAGGCCATTCCTCTGCAGATCTGCCCTTATTCTCCCAATCCCTGTACACAGCCTGGCTGCCTTTCCTCTTGCAGCTATTCTTGATCCCTTGGGCCAGAGGGTCAGAGCAGGATAGACACGATTTGGAGAAGAAAGGAGGGAGATGTCTCCCGATTCAGGGCTCTCCTCTGGGTGTTTAGAGACAAAAGGATTATTTGTAGCTATGATAGAAGGAATCGAATCTTGGAAAACAGAAGTGCTCGGTGTTTTTTATGACCTTATGCAGTGGGTTCCAAACTTGTGGAGCTAGCCAGTCCCCCAGCAGGAAAGACAGTCCCCCAGAAGGAAAGACAGCAGGGCTTGTCTTCGATACAAACTGTTGGTTATATTGTTTTCAGCAGACCTCTGGCAGTTGTATCTAGTACGCAGTGTCTGAAGCTTTGCTTTTTCATGGATGCTTAGAGTCACAAAGAAAATCAGTGGCATAACACAGAACTGATGCTAGGCTTGAACATCTGTATCTGTTGTTCTTCACAGCAGCATGTTTTCTCAATTACATGTAACCTTTGGTGTGGGAAAAGCCTTGCAGGTTATCTAGTTCCATAAAAGCTCCGATACCTGCAGCAGTTTCCAGGCTTTCAGTTTGTAAACCTGGTGGTTTTTGTTCACCTTCCCTTTGCAAGTGTTTTCAATGCCTCTCGAGGAAGCTAATGGAAGCTAGAGAAAAGCAAAATTGAGGCTGCAGATCAAATCATGGAGCCATCACTGGGCCTTGGAGTACAAGTCTGGCAACTTCTCCATTGCACACGTTGCAATTAGCAAGATTAGTCATTATGTGGGGCCTGATGCTTGCAGGGGGGTTGGTTTTGGTTTTGTTGCAGGTTTTTTTTTGCTTGCCTTTTTGTAAAGTAGAGAGTCTGCTGCTGCTACGGATCTTCATGCTTGCCAAGGGCTATCAGAGACGCCATACTCTGCTTCCCAAACATGATTCACAGAAATGCACAAGTATTTCTGTGCACAAACACGCAGACACAAATGGGAGAACCTGCTATTGTCATTGTGCATGGAGCAGCAAGTGTTACTTGGAACAGGAACCATTTTTCATCCATTTTTGCTTTCTCTTACTAATCCTAAATAGCAAGGTGAGTATTCAGACAGCCTGTTCTGCAGTAGTGCTTAATAATCTCCATAACATCTCCGTTTAGTAAGTAAAGCAGATACGTGCAACTGTATTGGTAGAGGAAGACATGGCGTTCTGCTCTCGTGGGGATTTCTGTAAAAATTTCATACATTATTTCTAGCCTGAGCTCATCCACCTTCTGTTGCCAGCTTTTGAAATTTGTTGTATCTTTTCTCAAATAAAGTGCCTTAATGTATGTGCCGTTCTGCTGCATGTAGGTATTTTTAGGGCTACTCTCACCTAGTTCATTCCTGCACATTTCTTTTGTTAAGTTACATTGGCTGAGTTTCTTAAGTCACTCATGTATTTATTTATTTATTTTTTTAATTTCCCTGACTAGCCTTATTCCTCAGCATTGGTAGTGAACAGCAACTATTGATACTCCTGAGTTTTTCCCCATTACTCATACTGATGCCCCAGAGAGTTGTACTTCCATCTCTAGCTCTTTGTGTCCCTGCTTACATATGTGCTGGGTATTGCCAGAAATGAACTGGTAAGAGGCCAGCCCGCCTTTCCTTGGGAATGCCTCAACCTTTTGATCTCCCGTGGCACAGCAAACTCTGACTCCTGTCTGAGGCAGAAGTCAGTTCCATCCTGTTAACATAAAGCAGTTTGCCCAACTCCCATATGATGTGTAAAACCTAAATCACTTGAAAAAAAAAAAAAATACTGCACTGCCTGCTGAGGAAGCAGACGTGGTGGCTGTGATCCAGAGACTAAGGCTGGTTGCCCTGGCTTGGGTTTTCAGTCCTCACCAGTCCAGTGGGTCATGTGCAGTGAGCAATACCATCTGGGCAGAGTAGCAACAAGGCTGTCGATGTGATTTATGCCACAGAAAGTTCCTGACCTAAGAAACTTGTAGTTGATACTGATAGGCCTTAAAAAGCAGGTGCAGAATGGAAGCCAAGAGTAGGAATCTTGTTTGAATGGAATTCCCCAGAAGAGGGTTTCTGTCCCGTGAGAAGATTCGCTCCGTGTCCCTCCAGCAGTGATGGCCTGGGATGAGGTATACCTAGGAGGTGCAGTGAGAAAATATGACTGTGTAGCCCAGGGGTGATGCTTTCCCTTATGCATCTTTAGTAGCATGACACAGAACTCATTCCCGGAAAGATGTTATAGATGAGAAGTTTGACACATCCTTAGTTTTTCCTCCAGGAGCTGCTGAGAACAGGATTGTGTTAACTATTGAATAATCCATGAAAGAATAGTGAATACATTAGAAGACCAAATGTATGTCCCCCTCACTTCCTGCATGTATCACAGGTTCATTCATTCATTTAGTTATGCAGCTCCCTGCAAGGTGCTGGCAGGGGCTGCTCAGTGGCACAGACATTTTGCCAAGCATTGAAAGGACTTGTGATGGAAGTGTCAGCGCTGGGTGCCTCAGAGGGACTTCTAGATATAATAAAATAAATAAATAAATAAATAAAACAACTTTCCTCTTGGAGTCTGGTTTTCTCAGTGTTACAAAGTGAAACAACACTTACCTACCTCATGCTAAGGACATCCCACCTCCTGATTTTAAGGAATAAAAGAGCAGCAAAAGGAATGACCCTCTTTCTGAGAGCCCTGGAAATAATCTCTCCACGTACCAAAGTCAACATCACTTAGCCTCACAGGTCAAGGGATGCTTTGCAGGGCTCTTCAGCAAAGAAGAGATTCCAAGTGGTTGGGGATTGTGGCATCCAGTGGTAAAAATGCATGGGAAATGAAGAGAATCACGTCTTAATTGAAAGAAAAATAACAGGTTCCAAGGACAGTGATGAATGTGCTGATCCTGGTCAGCTGTCTCCACAAACATCAGGGATAAGCTCTGTGACATGCACAGGCCTTTGCTCACTGCAGGAAGTCAAAAACACTTGTCTGAAGGTTAGTACTACATGGGCAACCCTGTGTGTTATCCAGGCATCCTTCAGCACCTCTCAGCTGCTGACATTTTGTCTACTGGAAAAGGCAGAGGAGTTTTTTCAGTCCCACAGCTGAGGAAATGTGGTGGAGGTTGGGTTTTGGCACAGGCAGCTGCTGTGACCAGGACAGTGTCAACAGAGTGACAACTTGCCTGCCTTTGCCATTTGCTTCCCTAGAAGGTTGCTTGGGCTGCTGGTTGTACCTAAGCCAAAATACTGGTGGAGCATTCCCTGGTCGGCTCAGCAGTCTGTGGACTAGACACAGCAGCTTGTGACTTCTCTCTCTCATTTCTGATTCACTTCTGGAAAGCTGGGTCTTACTGGAAGAAGGGGTGTGCCTCCTCCTTTAGCCTGTTGCCGATACCCTGATCCATATCCAGTCATTTATGCTGTCACGTCCTATCAGGAGTGGAGGTAATACAGTAGGACTACACAAAAAACAAGTCAAATGCACAGTAGAAGTCACCTCCCCCTCCTGTAGAGACCAACAGAACCTGAGACCATGCCTCGTGCAGAGCCTGACCGCAGGTAACATCACCCAGCTATTTGAAGCTGCCTGTGATACGGCAGATAACAGTGTCTGTAAGTCCTGAGGCATGTTGGGGGGTGAGATTTGATGCGGGGTTTTAGATTTTTGGCTCAGGAACAGCTCCTCCTTTAGGTACACGTTGGAATATCACTGAGCAAAGGAGGGTATTGGCAGACTGTGAACCACAACCAATTCATAGAGTATGGAGAGTTTCCTTCAGGAAGGACTCAGTTCTTGCTAGGATAGCAGTCCTGTGGGCCAGGTATGCTCAGGCCTCTGTTAACCTTCTGCAGGTCATGTTTTAGCTGGTTAGAGAGAACTGAATAACCAAACAGCTCCTCGAGTGTCCTTTCTTTAATGCTGGTCGGGGGAGCTGCAACCAGGCCGCACCACCGGCAGTGTTAGCGCTGCTTGGCCTGCACAGCACCGTGCCCGGGTGGTGCTTCCTGGCCTGACTCTAGAGGGCTTGCTCCTGCAGCCTTGCAGAATTGCCTTGGCTGTAGTAAATGTGGAGGTTTGCCTTGTACAAGTGTCTCACCTTTGTATTCAAATACCGAAATCGTCGATGATTGTAAGTTTCGGCTAGCGGCATGAGTTTGGGCCAAATTCTCTACTGCAGCGCATGTGAACATGCACATCTTGCATGTGGCTTTTGCTGCTTACTGCCTGGCTGCTGCCTTAAAGAATTGCTTCAGGTTTCAGTGGTACAAATCGTACTCTCACGACCGACCTGCTGAGGAGCCTGCTGGCACCGGGCCCTCTGTGCTCGGAGGCAAGCATGTGCCTCTCACGGGGGCAGGGGAAGTGGATGATGGATCTGGGGTTTAACCTGGAGCTTTCCTCAGGGAGCCACTAGTTCTTCTTGTCAGGGTGATCTACCACCACCAGGTTGTTTCAAGCACCCCACTGAATAAGATAGCAGACTTTCCCAGCCTGTAATTGTTAGAGCAAGGCAAGCAGAAGGGAGAATCTTGGCGAGCCTGGTTCCTCCAGCAATGTCATTTATTTCCTGGAGTGAGTCCCAGCTTTGCTGCATGCCTTGTTCCCATCCCTGAACCCTGAGAGATGCTGATCTGTCCCTGCCAGGGGCCGCTCTTTGCCTCCTTCATGCTGGTGAAAGTTGATCTCAGGCGGCAGAGCTCACGAGTCCCTGTTCACACAGGTGCTTGCTTGGGAACAAAAACACGTGGGGAGACAGGCAGCAGCTTTGCACGACCCCTGTGAAAACGAAGCTTGTGCGCTGCATAGCTGGTTGCACCGGGTTCATTTATGCCATGAAAGGGGCTAGTTGACCTTCAGGCCTCACTGGTGTTTCACAACTTTCTGTGTCCCACCAGTGCACATCAAGCTCCAGAGCCCAGGCTTCGCTTCCAGCTATGACACTGCTCCTTGTTCTGCCTGACTTCCCATGCTTGCAACCTAAGTATTGCCAAATCTGAGCCATAGCTAGCCCCAAGTCACCTTTTTCTAACTACGATGCCTTCTTTTTTTCTCTTTTGGTCTCTAAAGCCAGCACTAGCCCTACATCAGGCCTCGGCACTGCTGCCATTGTAGGCATCCTCATTGTTATCTTTGTGCTGCTCCTGGTGGCTGTGGATGTCACCTGCTACTTCCTGAACAAATGTGGCCTGCTGATGTGCATTGCTGTCAACTTATGTGGCAAATCTGGACCAGGAGCCAAGGGCAAAGACATGGAGGAGGGCAAAGCCGCCTTTTCGTGAGTACTGTTATCACTTCTCTCACTCCTTCTGTTGAGCAATGTGTCGCAGCAGCAACTCTAGAAAAAAACTCCCGTGTTTCAGGGAGTTCTGGCTTTCCCATGTCTTTTGGGAGGGTACTGAAAATAATTGGGGCTGTGCTGTTTCTGCTTTTTATGTTCAGGAAAGGATTCTTTCTCAGTTTTTCTCCCATTCCTTTGAGTAGCTATCAAGTGGCTGACCCATATGCTGGACATCATAGTGGTCTTCTGTACTGTAGCTAATAATTGGAAGGAGGGGTGACAAAAAGAAATGATCTGCTGACCAAGCCAGCCTGTTTCTGTCAGTCACCATTGGTATTTCAAGTATGTCTTTGCAGGAGGATCCCTAATGTGGATGAGAAACATTTTTATGTAATTCCCTCGTTACAGGAAAGATGAGTCCAAGGAGCCTATCGTGGAAGTGCGGACTGAAGAGGAGCGGACCCCCAACCATGACGGGGGAAAACACACAGAGCCCAACGAGACCACCCCACTGACAGAGCCAGAGTATGTTGATAACAGTCCATCTTAGCACAGTATCAGTCCAGTGCCCTTAGTTGCCTTAATCCCTGATCTCTAATGCACACGATTCAGGGCAGGAAGAGAGGAAGACAGGTAAAATCTTCATACTTGATTCCCAACATATTGGTGAGAAAACACTTCCTCTTTTTCCCGATCGACTCCTAGTTCCAGCACTGGAAGGGGAATAAAGCAGCGCTGCTCGAAAGGCTTGTCTCTGCTGGTCCAGTCCAGTGTGTAGATCCAGCACCTTTCGTGGTTTGTTGTAAGGGATCCAGAGCAAAAGTTAGACCTGAGATGGCACTGAATGCTGCCTGAGCTCAGCCCTAGCAATGTCCAATGAGTGTGTGAACACCCCGTGGTGAAAGCAGCCCGCTGTACTGACAGCAGCAGAGTAGCTGTGCTCTGCATGTTGGGGGAGGCATGGTAAGTCTGACTATTCCTTGGGAGGGCTGAAAACTACCTACAAATTTTGGTCATATCAGATTTTGTTCAGGACCTGAATCTGTGAATCCCTGCTAAGAGTTTCGATAAGGTTTAAGTGTTGCCTACTGCCTGCATTAAACTGTTTCCTAAATTGGTGAGGTTCTAGTGCCCTCCAAGTACATGTCCACAACTTCTGGAGTAATAAAAGCAGCAGTTCACTGTAGGAAGCTGCTGAAATGCTTGGTAATGTTTGGGTCAGGTTTGGGATTGATGGAACAAGTTGGGTTTCTTCAGCAGAGTCATCACAGTGGCGGTGTGGTCAGATTCTTCCACCTTCGTTGTCTCACCAACTTGGATTAGGTTAGCAGTGGGGCCCACTGTTCTTACAGCTCTGCTGGAAGTCTGTGTGAGGTGAGAGGAGAAAGGAGGCCATGTCCACAAGAAGTACGGAAATGCAGAAGTGATGCACTGTAGAATAGCTGGGATTTATCTTGTCATGATTTTCTTGCCTTGTCTTACCAGGGTTTTAGCTCAGTTTGCTTCCTCTGCAAAGGTTTTCTCTTAGTTAGTAAGCCTGTGGTGGAGGCACACTGCCTTCTCATGCAGTAAGAGTTCTTGTTTGTGTTTTCCAGCCTCATCTGTGTACTTCTCACACCAATCAGTGCTATAGCACGGCTGCTGCAGTGTAGTTAGTCAGACGTTGTCCTGAAGCAGACTTTATTCCATCTAGAACAATAGGCAGACACAAATCTGCTCTGAAGGGCAGAAAACATGGTCCCAAAGTTACGTGTGTGTATATATTAGGTGTGTGTATGAGAAAATATTCCATGCTGTGTGATGGAGATCTGAAACTTCTTGGCAAATGGATATGGCCAAGACAAGGGAGAGAATTCAGGGGTCCTATGCCAGGACATTGTTGCATGGTTACAGCTGGCACCGGGCTGCAAGCTTGGGGAATTTGTAGAAAGCTTCCTTGTAAGGTTAGGTGTAAGAGGATGAGAGGGAAGTTAAGCTAAAAGAGAAGATTCTCTGCAAGTCGATGGGGTTACATTGACTAAGACTTGAACCAAAATCTGCGTGAACAAGCCATTCCTGAAGGTTGTGTCCTCTCTGCTCTTCCTTCTCTTCCTAGTTGTCCTTCAGTCATCCCTGCCAGCCCTTGCTACCCTTTGCACATTTGACCTCTGACAAGTTTCTCCTTCTCGGCCTCCATGTTGTGTTTGTGTCGTAACCACATGCCATGCTGCTGCTGCTGCCGTGCCACCCACCTGCCTCCTCATGCTTACGCTCTGCTTCCCTTCCCCTTGCTGTCGTTTATGGGCTTCATTGTCTCTATTTCTCTTCTACTCCTGTCCTCTTCACAGGCACACCGCCGATACCGCAGCTACCGTTGAGGACATGCTGCCTTCTGTAACTACGGGCACCACTAACTCTGACACTATCACTGAAACTTTTGCCACAGCCCAGAACAGCCCCACCAGTGAGACCACCACACTGACCTCCAGTATTGCCATGCCAGCCGCGGCCATTCCCGACTCCAACTCCATGTCGCCTGGCCAGGCTACTCCAGCCAAAGGGGGAGCCGCCTCAGTCTCTTCACCACCGCCCTCCTCTACCCCCAAAGTGGCCCCCCTTGTCGATCTCAGCGACACCCCGAGCTCTACTCCGGCTGCTAATAATTTGTCTTCAAGTGTCCTGTCCAACCAAGGCGCGGTGCTCAGCCCCAGCACTGTCGCTAACGTGGCCGAGACCTCCAAAGCGGCAGCTGGTAACAAGGCAGCTGCCCCAAGCCCTGCAAACCTCACTAGCCCTTCAGCTCCGTCAGAGCCCAAGCAGGAGGTCTCAAGCACCAAGAGCCCCGAGAAGGAAACTGTGCAGCCCAGCACAGTGAAGAGCCCAACAGAGACAACCAAGAACCCAAGCAATGTGAAGAGCGAGGCTGCTTCAGGCAGCACCACAAACCCTTCCCAGAATGAGGACTTTAAAATGGACGAAGGGACCTTCAAGACACCAGACATTGATCTTGCAAAGGATGTTTTTGCAGCTCTTGGCACTTCTACTCCTGCCAGTGTGACTAGCGGGCAAGCTCGCGAGCTCGCTTCTTCCACTGCAGACAGCTCTGTACCTGCTGCACCTGCAAAGACCGAGTATGGCTGCCTTTAATCTTCTGTTGGTTGTGTGCTGTCTCTCTTGTACACTGGTGCTTGTGCTGTGTTCTTGTTGGGTGTTCTCTGAACTAATCTCATTCTTTCCATAGCAAACTAACTCACCAGTGCACCAACTAAGCAGGGCTTGGCTTTAAAGGTCCAGGAGGAAAGCAGGAATAGGCTGTGCCAGGGCAGCAGAGAAAAGACAAACCCAGGAATTTATCATAAACGTGTGATTCTTTATACTTTTCTGCAGTTTTATCTATCATAGATTATTCTTTTGTGAAAGAGATTGGAAACAGTTTGGTTTGGTGCAAAGGAAGCACTGTCCTCAGAGGCTGTGAGTTCCTGCAGCCACCCAAATTCCACTTCCTAACAGATCAGCAGAACCATTCAGAATTGACATCAGTGGAAGGCAGGGCAGAAGGTGGTGCTGTGTGAAACTTAATTGTGATACCTCTGGGTTGGTGCTTGAAGGGACAGGGTAAGGCAGAGGGGTAAGGCAAAGTGATCCTGTCTGAGAGAAGGGGAGCACTCACAGCTGGGTCAGGAGAACTGGGTGGTGTCTTTGTTGTCCTGGTTCATCAGAAATGAGTCTCCATCCACCATTCTTGGTCACCTTTTTACCCAGCTGGCTCATTCAGAGAGCACCAGCATGCCCCAAGGCAGGACAGCCATACAAGTCCTTCGGAGCCTTACTCCCTCTGGCCAGCATGCACTTTTCTCAGCTGAGATGAGTCTGCACCTGGTGTTTGGCAGGAAACACCGTAACTGGAGAGTGAAAGCCTGAAGTCCTCAGCATGAACTGGGGCCAGGGTCCTCAGCTGTTAGGCAGATGGTGGACAAGAGCGCTCTTGGTGTGCCACTTTGGGCAGTGGTACTGACAGAGCCGTTAGAGCAGAAGCTTGGAAAATGCTGATTGAATGAGCCTCTGTAGGACACGAGCACTGAAGTTCCTTGTTCCTTTGGGCTTCCTGTATGGACTCCACATGCTGACAAAGGCAGAATCAAATAGAAGGAGCACCTCCTCTTTCCGGCCTGAGCAGGGGCAGTGCTTTGTAGCTAGAAAGTCCTGAACAGGCAGCTGAGGTTTGGTCTGGGAGAAGCTCCCAGAAGGCAGAGTCCACACCACATCTTGGGCTTTTGGAAGGGAAGGCGTGTTGGTGACACGGGGCCCTACACTGTCTCAGCCAGATTGCTGCCAGGATTTAAGCAGCTGCTCTTGAGCCGGGTTTGCAGCTCGCACGGATACCTCTAAGCTGTGCTGCAGCAACCACAGGGACCACATGTCCTAAGTGACAGGTTTGGTTAGAACTTCTTCCACCCTCATCTCTCCAGGAAAATTGCCTCATTCTGAAAGCTTTGCATTTCATCCAAAATAAGGTATGGGCCTGGGTTATCTTGCTTTGACACTGTGGTTACCATGGTGCTCACACTTCCAGAAGAGAAGTCAGGCAGCCATCGTAGAGCCAAGAGTTAGGCTTTTTTGCAGAGCAGAGTGAAAACCCCTGCTGTTTTACTCTTACTCATCCTAAGGCCCTGGTCTCCGTATCTCCCGTGCTGTGCTCCTGTTCTCTCCTAAATCAGAGAGATGTCTGGTGCCTCCCCAGATGCCCTTGGGCTGCAGGGAGCCAGGCAGCTTGGTGGGCACAGAGAGACCTCTTCAGTTCCCTGCAGGTAAAAGCTACTGCCCTGTCCTGCTGGGTGCCACAGAGACATGGCGCTTCGGACTCTGAAGGGAGTGTTGGACAAGCAGGTGTCTCTCATTGTTCAGTCAAGAGCCAAGGGCAGGCTGATGAATCTGAACTGCAGCCTGTGAAGCTCTTGACCTTCCGTATGCTTGCAAAAAGGCATCTGACAGAATCCACTTGTGTTTCCTTTCCTTCTGCATCCTGTGAAATTCTGAGAATGAGCTCCTGCAGAAAAAGAGATTTGCTGCTCGAGGGGCAGTCTGTTCCAACAGGACATTTGGGTGACGTAATTAGCGATGGTAAAAATCCAATTATTTTGCAATTGTGTGAAGGTTTCCTGTTCATTCCTGCGGCATTTCACACTGCAGCACGCCTTGTGCTTGTGCTGCAGCCTAAGGCCAGATCCTGCTTGTGTGTTAACTCAGGAGGGAAATCCTAGAGCTAAATGCTGGTGGGGAGTGGGGGGGGGCTGGGAGGTGAGTTTGGTTTTATTTATCTTTGCATCTGTCAAGGTGCTATGTTTGAATATTTCCAGAAACATATTCTTATCGCTAATTCACCATAGATGGTCAATATTTTTCTGTCTCTAAACTGCCATTTTGGTGATTTCTTCCTCAGGAAAACCCCAGTAGAAGACAAATCTGAAGTGCAAGCAACGGAAACTAAGACACCTCCAGCAGAAGTCAAGACGGTCCCAAATGAAGCCACACAAACAAATGAAAATGAGAGCAAAGCATGATCAGCGACAGATGAAAAAATGACAGAACAACTTCACCCAAGCATTTAAAACACGAAACACAACACACATCTCATTCCTCTAGTGTCTGTTGCCTTTTTTTTAAAAAAATACAAAACAAAACAGAAAATGCATAAACGGGGGGGGGGTTCTCTCTTTTTCTTTTTTTTTTTATTTTTTTCTTTTTTTTAAAAAGATTTTTAGAAAGGTTCTATTTGTTGTGCACTTGCTTTTAAAAAGTAAAACATTTTAAAAACAGGGTTAAACCCACAACCAAACCAGGGCTTAGCTGACCCTGCTTATTCAAATAAGCAAAACTGCAAATACCAGTTAAAACATCGTTGAGGAGCTCAAAATCAACTAGTCTTAGGCAAAGGAAAAAAAAAAAAAAAAAGAAAGAAAAAAAGACCCTGTTCTTTCCTTGGTTAGTATACTAGATATAACCACTGTACTGCTTGACTACTTGGTACAGATGGTCCTTAATGAACAAAGTCCACAATTTATTTTTATACTTTTCAGTCGAGTTTGAAATATGTAAAGCCTCATAAATAAGTTATAATTTCTGTTCACCTTGTATTTGTTCAGTATGCAAAGTGTCTTGAGCTCTTTGTGGCTGAATTCTGTTCTCCACATTAGACATTTATTTGGGGGGTTATTTTTTTTTAGGAAGAATGCCAAAATTGCAGCTTCGGGGGATATATTTCAATTTGCAGTATTCAGACTCTACATTTCTTTAAATTTTATGTTAATTTTTGCCAACTTTTGTTCTTTCCAGTGTTTACAATTGACAAATATTTTTTTAACTTTTGTTGTGTTTAAATGTATGTGTAAAATAGCTGCCTTTTTTTTTTTTTTTAAGTGAATCCAGTCTATAGATACTAGGTTAGCAGCATGCTTGCTTTGCAAAGGGAGACATTTTTAAATATCGATGTTTACAGTAGTTTCCCCTTTATCTTTTTTAATTATTATAATAATTATAATTATTATTATTATTTCTTACTGGAGTAAGAAAAAGAGTAATGCTGGTCTTTGGTTTGTTTTTTTGGGGGGTGGGGGGTGGGGATATTCCAACCACTTGTCACCAACCGAGGTCTGTACCCAGCAATCCACATAAACACACGCTTAGCTTGGAATGAGAGAGTTGCTGGCGAGAGTCCTTATATGCTTAAATTTATTAAGAGTGTAAGTCCCTTGCTGGACCTGGGCCTGACTGCATAAGAAAAATATCATCTCTGCTTTTTTAGGACATTCTCCCTTTTCCTTCATGGAACCCTCCCAGAGCTTTGAGAGGCAGAAGAGAGATTGTACAGTTAGGGCTGGGCTGGTCTTATCTCAGATGTTCGATGACGTCAATTTCTCCTTTATACGGCAGTAAACGCCATTTCCTTTGACCCCAGAAAGCTGATTTAAAAGCAATGACTTTCTGCACTTAGAGAAAAATGAAGTTTGCTTTTGAGGAGTGGTAACACTAAAAAAAAAAAGGAACGTCCTTCTCTCGTGGATGAAGTTCCTGAGCACAGGGATGCTTGGCAGTGTGCAAGCCCCCTCCTGCACGGCACGTCTGTCCGTGGGTGCTCTGCAGAAACAAAATCAGCGCTTGGAAAGCGGTGCCAAGGCTCCCCTTGATTCCCTGGTCTTTGGATCATGTCTTTAAGTCAAAAAAGGGGCTGATGCAGCATCACTGTGCAGGGGGGAGCAGTGGGAGTTAGCATTGGGAGTCACGGAGTAATACCAAGATTTGGGGGTGAGAAGACGCTTGAGGAGAAGGAAAGAAGAGCAGAGGTGTACAGGGGTAGACCAGCCCGTTGTATAGAGCTGTTCCTTCTCTGGGGGTTTTGTTGTTTATTTTTTCCTTTATTTCTTTTTTTTTTTTTCTTTTTTTTTTTCTTTTCCTTTTTATTTTTTTTTAATTCTACTTTAGATCTGCAAGCTTGTGCACTGTGGGTGCGTGACTATTTTAGTGTGAAACGTGTTTTTTGTCATAGTATTGAAAATTTAAAAAAAAAAAAAAAGCTTCAACATAGTTTGAATGTGGAAGGTGTAGCAGATAGATCAGATTTGAAGAATTTATTCAGGAAAAAAAAAAAAAAGAGAACAACTCTAACAAGGAACAGAAGCCTTTCAATGAAAAGCAAAACCTAGCAGGCTATGGCATCCATTCTGATGTGCGAAGGTGACAAACAGAAGGATGATGGGGGGCAGAGGGACTGCTGTTTGGCTCAGCTACATTGAGCCACTCTCGTTGATGTTATCTTCTACGTACGCAGTCTTCTCCAGTGGCATCGCAGATTTTCAAACTGAAAATGATGGTTTTGTCATTTGCTAAGTGTGGGGTTTTTTGCGTTTTTTCCTCAGCTCCTGGGGATGGAAATGGAGGATGACTGGATACGCAGGCACAGACACGCATGCAATACCCATCCCGAGCAGGACATCAGGGCAGGATAGGTCCTCACTTCAAAGCCTTGTGGCAGATTTGGCCCTTGCTTGACCCAGGACAGCAGTGGCAGTGTAAGTAAGGCAAAATTTTGTCCGTGGACCCTGGGGCTTTTTCTTTTCTAAGAAGTCACTCCGTGAAATACACGATGAAAACTCACCATGGTCTACAGCTGGGGAGAGTCCTTGGGGCAGCGGAGGACTGAGTGGTGGCAGGCAATACAATACGTACCTCTGTTCCTTGGGATGGCCACAACAGCTTGTTCCTCATTTCCGTGACGTTTTTGACTGCTGTTGTCCTCTTTACGTTATACCTCATAAGTTATGTCCCGTTGAGAGCTGAGCAGCCCATAGGGAACAAATGCTAATGACCAGAAATGTGTCCGGGGACACTGGTCAGCGCCTGCCGGGTGAAATTTGTGACTCTCACCTTGGGCTGGCGTTTCTCTCGTAGCAGGTAACCAGCTGAGGGCCCGATCCACCACCCAGCCACGTCTTTAGAAATGACCCCGCTGGCTGCGGTGGGTTTGTGTGGCCCGATGGAGTGAGCATCATCCCAAGGCAGGAGTCACCCTGTGGTGCCTGAGCCCTGGCTCTGTCCTCTTGCTGTTAATGCTCTCATGACACCACCCGACACCCAGTGCTTGTAGGTTCATTCTGAGGACTGTTTTTATACTTGCCCTTAATGCAGAATTTGTTTTAATTTAGAAGTATCCCGCTCCGGAGATAGCTTAGGCTTCATTGGTTTTATTTCACCTTTTGAAGAGGGACCAACCTGATGCCGTTTGCGCTGTATATGTTTATATATGTATCCATGCCATACATATATATATCTATATGGCACCTCAGACTGATCAGCTTCTAGTTGTGGAGTGATTGCATTTCATGCTGCACCATACGTAAAGATGATGAGATAATAGTGCATCCAGTTGTTCAGCTTTTAGAGTGGAGTTTTATTTTCACACTTTTCTATGGAGCCTTCAAACCCCAGATTTTCACACTAGGCTGTTTTGATAGTTGTTCTCAGACCCTCCATTGACATCCTTACCCAGCATTCCCTACTTTTGGGGGCCTTCTATCTTGTTAAAAAAACGAAAAAACAAAAAATCTTTTTACCGAGTGAAACATCGATTCCACCTTTATTCCCATTCTCACTGGTGTAAATACTGATACTAACTGAGGATTTTGACTTTGCATTCTGTCAGAATACTGTGTTCAAATAAAAGTTACAAAAAAAAAAAAAAAAAAAAAAAGCTCACGCCTACAGTCTGCACTTCTTCAGATGCTCTCTGCTAGGTCCTGCGTACAAACATGGATTCCCTGGGCTGTATTTGCATGTGATTTTATCTCCTGGTGTATTTCTGAAGTTTGAGCCTCTGTCGCACCTCGAGTTCTGGCCTCGAGATCACTGACACACAAATGCTGTTTGATGCCTGCTGTGGAGCTGAGTCAGGCGGGTTTCCCATAAAAACATTGCTCTGTTCACTGGCTGCGGGTGGTGTGTGTGTGTGTGTTCAGAAGTGTTTGCTCTAAAAGTGGCATTAACACATCCCAAATCATGGCCCTGGCCTGGGCTAATGTTGGACTGACATAACCAAACTCAATTCTGTCCTAAGCACCCAGCTCCCAGGAGACGTGGACTGGGAAATGAGAACTCTGGAACCTGGCAGTACCTGGCTGCCAGAATTGCTCACACACACACAAAAAAAAAAAAAAAAAAAAAAAAAAAAAAAAAAAAAAAAAAAAAAATGTGGGAAGTGTGTTGAGATAAAGCATCATTATCCCAGGAGAACGGCTTTGTCTTTTCTGCTTCTTTGCCAGCACTCCTCTCTATTCCTGAACGCAGCTTGCGATGTGTTGTGCAGTCAGTGTTCGAGCAAAGCTGCTGTGACTGGCCCCGTATGTGCCTGGTGCTGCTGCTTTAGAAAAGGCTGTCCCGGTCTCCTCTTGGAAAATGACAGCAGGCTGAAACAGTCAAAATCGATTTTAACTTGTAACATGGCTTCTATAGGAAAATCACATCTTCGGGCTCTGAATGCATCCGAGTCTGGGGGCTGAATCCTAGCCCGAGGCCACACAGATCCAATCCCTTTATTGCCTTCATTTCCAAATGAATGCAGCTGAACAAAAGATTCGTGCATACGCAGTGCTTCGGGGTGCATCGCTGGCATCATTTTCTTCTAAAACATTTTCTCGGTTCCTCCTTGCAAGGCAAATGTCAGAGCAGGTCTGCTAATGAGGGATCACAGTTTCCCACCCCTGCCCCACCATTGGTCTGGAAGCCCCTCTGGAAGCTTTAATCCACCAGGAACTGGGAAATGTTTTTGTTGCTGATGTAACTGATAAAGCCCAGAGCAAACACCATCTCCATTCAAAAGCCTGAAACCTGCAGAGTCCAAACTCCTGGATAAAGAAATTTGCTGGGAAAGATGTTCAAGTAGATTCAGGTCTTTCACTGTGCAGGGTCCACGTCCCTTAAATAACAGTACCAACAAGTACAATTACTGTTATCAGCACCGTGAGATCCTGCAGGAACACAGCCACGTCTCTCGTTTCTGTATAATGGTTACCAAAAAGCAATTGGAGTGGACCAGAACACTGCATGAGACGAAATCTGGACAGAAGTAAACAAATCAGAGCTCATTGAGAATTACAGGGAGTAATTACATAGAAAGTCCAAGAGGTACTACCAGTGGCAGTAATTCTCTCCAATGGTTAAAGGCAGGGAGGCTGGGCTGAGAGCAGGGCAGGACAACAGCCGGGCTGAAAGCGAGCAGCAGCTCGGCCCCTTCAATATCATTGTCATGGGGCAACATTCACATCCTCGTGGTACTCAGAATATTCAGCCAGGAACAAACACGGTGCTGGACTCCAACCAAAGCACAAAGGAGGACACGGGTGGCAGAAAGTGCATCAGTGTGGGCAAAGAATAAAAAGTACAAGCACAATCATCCTAACGGAAATATTAATCAGTGTGAAAATGGCTCTTTTCCAGCAAAGTGGAAATTTCCACCTGAAAATTAAGTCCACGCTGCCTGATACAGATACAGATACAGATACAGATTTATGAGTAGATTTGCAAATGCTTCCAGGACGTCATTTTAAATGCTTCTGCACAGAGCTGTATGGCAACATGACCGCCCTGGCACCATTTCCATGAAGGCAGCTCTGTGCCCTGCATGTCACCAGGTAAATTCTCCCTGTTAGCTGCAAAGTGGCAGGAAAATCCTGCACCTGGTACGGCTGCACTGAGCTGAGACAGGGAGCATGCGCCACAGCCACACTCACCAGGAGGGATTAAGCAGATCTGCTTACAGCGGAGGTGTTGCCTTCTTCATAAGCTGAACGGCACAGATGACCCAAGATTTTCATTTCATTTGCTGTAATGAACTCTCTGCCTGGCTGATAAATGAATCCCAACTCTACCTTCCGCAGCCGTGTTATTAGCTTTGTTCTGCCCACAAGAGGCTCACGTCCTCCAGCTCTCTCCTCGGGGTTCCCTGGCTGTTGGGTGCAGCTGGTGGGCACGGCGCTGTGCAGGGGCACTGGCACGGCAGGGACCCCGCAGCAGAACAGCACCACGGCTGCCCTGGGAGTTACTCTACAGGAGCATTTGAAGGGCATGGGGAGCGAGCAGCAGCTCTCTGTGCAGCACTAGCAAATTGCTCTCTTCTGTAGCCCTCCCGCTGAGTCTGATGAGCAGGAGGAATAAACAATGGATGTGACAGCAGAATGAACGGCAGCTTCTTGCATGGGAAGAGAATGGGAAGCTGAATGGGAGGGGCAGAAGTAAAGGTTATTTTCATGCAGGTGATGTGAGATGTCACAGCTTTAATCCGAAAGGCTTTGGATCAGGGCCGCTGACCCGGGGGGTCAGGAGAGGAGAGCAGAGGAGAGTGCAAAGCTGGCAGCAGAGCGCAGGGGTGACTGGACTGCAGAAGCCAGTGACAGCCTGCAGGAACAGCGCCTGCCCATCTCCCACCCGTCTTCAGGGGTGCATCCGCAAATTCTCAGTGCTCAGAAACCCTCCGAAGGGCCCCCCTTCCCTCCCTCTGTCTTGTGGTGCTGTTGCAGGAGAGGCAGAACCCAATGCCTCCCTCTCCATCAGCACACAGGCTCACTGCTGCTGCTTGCATGCAGCACCCAGGGGACAGGAGAGAGAGGCAAGCAGGGAAGCCTGCCTCACATCTGCCTGCTGCAACCCAGCACTTCCAAAACAGACTTAATGAACCAACAAGCCCAGCTCTTTGTTTTGCCTGTGGCTTATTTATAACATTTTTTATTCTCTTAGACCTTAGGGGTGGCTTTATTCCCCTGATTTCCTAGGATAACGAATACAAGCTAGACTGCTGAGCATCTCAGCAATATAGCTATTGCCTCCTGGGTATTTTTAATTGGACACCAAAGACACTGGATTTGAAACAGCTTCATTAGTGAACCAAGCCCCGCCTCTGGGATGGAGGTTTGCATGAGCAGAGCTGCCTTGTAGCGAGAGGAGAGAAGGAAGCATATTTATTAAATGTGCATGAAAGGCAACTCCTGGCAGCCCCTGGGGCCAGGGGCTTGCAGGGATGGTGCAGCTCAGCGCCCTGTGGGCACGGACAGCCCAGGAGCGCATTTCTCCTCCCAGCGGTGTGGTGGGGCACTGACCAGGAGGGTGAACGTGCCCGAGATTTGTAACCCCACGGAGAGATTTCTAATTTCACGCCCAGCAGACACTGCAGTGGCCTGTCCTTGGTATTCCATGTCTTAGGCAACGCTGCCGCTTTCAGGAGACTCGCCAGAACACCTCCCTCTTCTTTTCTCACTTTCCTCTCCTGAGATGGCTGCGTTATCATGTCTGGGATTAAAACACCCTAGGGCAGCGGGGACTCAGTGATGCTCTAAGACTGATGTCTTCCAGTAACTGCAACCTTCAACCTTCTGGCTTTAATAATGTGTCTCCAGAGCATGGTGACAGGGCCCTGTCGGGCTGTTGGAGCCACACAAGCTCCTGTGTGTGACCTGATGGGGACGTGCTTTGGGTGAAGTGCCATGCAGGAGGACCTGGATGCAGTGAGTGCTCTGAACGTCTCATCTGATGTGTCCCAGCAGGGCCACATGGTGTAAAGGAGGGCTGGGCAGCTCCTGAGAGCTGCTCCTCGCCGTGTGTGCTGCCAGAGATCAGCCAGTCCCCGCATCACCTTTTCTGTATCTTCATCACCCAGAGGGCTCCAGCATCCTCAGCACAGCTGGAGGAGCAGCTGGGGTCTGGCTGCACACGCACTGGTGGGTGCATGGAGGCTGATTCGGGGACTCGGGAGACAAAGCAGAGGAAGGTCTGAAATGACAGCTCCGGGAGAGCTGCCCAGATGTGTTTGTGCTGGAGGATGGTGCCATCCTCTGGCTGTCTCGCTGCTGGCAGGCTGTGTGTCCTGCCCGAGAATGGAGCCCCCAGGCCCTGCAAACCCGGGGCCTGACCCTCCCAGGGACAGAAAGCAGTCGCTCTACCCCTGTCTTTGCAGGGTATCTTTAAAAAAACACCAGAGCATAAAGGGCTCAAGGATATTGCTGTGGATGAGCACGCACATTTCCTAAACCGGGCCCCCTCTCCCTGTGGCTGGTTCTCCTAATCCATGCTTCAGATCACTTTTATTTTGACCCAAGAAACCCCTTTTCACTATTTATTTATTTATTTATTGTTTTCTTTTTGGGCAGGCTACACGACCTGAAATGCTCCTTGGAGAAAAGAAGGGCTTGTACTGCTGCTGCTGCTCTCCCTCTCAGCAGGATGGACAGCCTGCCAGCAGGATGGACAGATTGCTAGCAGGACAGACAGCCTGCCAGCAGGACTGACAGACTGCTAGTAGGACAAACAGACTGCTAGCAGGACAGCCTGTCTGTGGGACGGACAGCCTGCCAGCTCTGCCAAAGCAGCCTCAGTGGGTGTCTGACAGAGCAGCAGCAGCAGGAGACCTCAGTCTAGAGGGAATGGCAGCAAGTTGTGCCAGGGGAGGTTAAGGATGGAAATGGGGAGACGTTTCTTCTCAGGAAGAGCAGTCAGGCATCGGGACGGGTTGCGCAGGGAGGTGGTGGAGTCACCGTCCCTGGGGGTGTTCAAGGAAAGGGGGACGTGGTGCTTGGGGACATGGCTCAGTGGTGACATGGGTAGTAGGGGGTGGTTGGACCAGCTGACCTTGAAGGTCTTTTCCAACCCTAATAACTCCGTGACTCTGTGTGGCAACCAAGCCCGGGCCGCGGGGCTGTGAACCCCGCAGCCGGCTGCGGGGCCGTGAAATGGCGGCCGCCTCCCTCCCGCCCCGCTGTTCACAGAGCCCCGCCCCCAGGCGCCATTTCTGCAGCCGCCGCGTCCGGGGCGCGGTCTCCATAACAACGCCGAGGCCGCCGCGCACCTCACGGCCCGCGGGCACCGCTGGGCCCCGGCCCCGCTCCGCTCCGCGATGCTGCACGGGCAGCAGGAGGAGGACTTCCAGCGCTTCCTACGCCGCGTGGACGACATCAGTAAGTGGGGCCGGGCCGGGTGGCGCCAGGGGGATCCGGGCAGGGCACCTGAAGGAAAATTGGGTAGGGAAAATGGGGCAGGAAAGGGGAAAAAAGGGAAAAATCTGCCCTGTGGCGAGGCCTCGCTGGTGGCCGGAGCCGCTTTGTGACCGGGGTGGCCGTTTGTTTATCCCTTTATTGGTTTCTTTATCCCTTTTTTAGCCAACTTACTTCAGGACTTGAACTCGCCAGACCCAGCTGTGAAGGAAAATGCCATTGTGGAAACAGAGAAAAGGCTCCGTGAGCAGGAGGCCGGCAAGGAGGAAGAAAGCAAGACTACGGTGAACAGGACAGTCATCAACACGCGGGCTTCTGTAAGGGCTTTTCCCTTTAGAGTTAAAGCTGTATGCATTTCAGGCATTTTCAAATAATACTAACTCACATACCTTACCCAGAAGAGAAAAAAAAAAAAAAAAAAGAACAATACATAAAAGTCTGTTCTGAATTTAACCTTTTTTTATTTTGTTCCCTAGCTATCTTATTGGGAAGTAGTTGATGTCATGTTGACTTTGTCTTAAGGCTGCTAATGATACAAAGTACTTCCCTTTGATTTATTCAAGGTAGATGCAAGTGTTGAGTTGCTCTAACTTCCAGCTTTTACTGGCACTTCAGGGATTTTAGCCATGTAAGTTAAACCAGTTGAAGACACAAGAGTCTTTTTGCTAAATTCGTTAGGCTGTGATTCATGTGAGAGGTCTGGATTTTAGTGACCTGCCTCATTAATGATGCATACAGAAGCTTTCTGGTAATGCTGGAAGAAGTTAAGTCCATCCTTGCCATCTCTTGGTAAAGTGTCAAACTGATATTCCTAATGTGAGTCAGTCAAGATACTTCAGAGCCCCTGTAGCTTTGAGCAATTTAACCACACGTTCTTTTGCTGTTTTACCGAAGTATCTGTGTATGTACACGTGTGTGCTGTATTTCTTTTTTTTTTTAGGACGTGTCAACTGCAGAGGCAGTGAATCCAGGTAGGACAGTGTTCCCTCTAGCGTTTAGAAACTCTTCCATCTGTTTTAGCAGAACTGGAGTGAGGATTGCTGCTCATGCAAGACCCAATTCCACTCCCCCTAAAATCCAAGATAACTTTTCTTTAGAATTCAGTCACATCTAGAAACTTAAGTGTGGTTGCACTCGTTCGTAGGTAGGAAGTTTGTTGGTGTAGTTTGTCATCATATTCTAGTCTCATGTACAAAGCTGGTATTCTGAATTTAGAAAGAAACAAGCTTGTATCTAGACATGAGCTACTTTGTGGCAAGTATGCAAATCCTGAAAGGTAAGATGGTCTTTTTGTGTGATTGCGTGACATTCGCATTGCAATTTTACTTTTTGAAATAATCCCTTAAGCTTCTGTATGTAGAGAAATTATGAAGAAATCCCCTAGAAATTACTTCTTTCTTGTCTACAGATTGATTTTAATAAAGCAATTATTTTGTATTTTTATTTCTGTAACTAAAATACCACCAACTTTTCTGTCTCAAAGATGGCTTTCTGGCAGCTTTGGAAAAGGATGCAAAAGAACGAGCTAAACGAAGGAAAAGAAATGAACGCTTAGCCAACAGTAAGTGCTAAAGGCTTTTCTAGCTAATTCCTTCAGACACTACCTAGCAGGAACTAGGATGATTTAAGATTAAGAGTCTGTTGTGCTACTCTGTTAATGCAATTCTTAGGTACACTGAGGCAATGATTTGCTTTTCTGAGACAGTGGTCCTGTGGGCAGTGCCGATTAGCTGGATATAACAGGGTTGTATACTTCATGTAGTGTTGCAGCCTATTCTTCTCCATTATGTCCTTATGGTAAGGGTTTGGGATGGACGCAGGAAGTTTCAGTGCTTGAGAGGTGGACTAGGCAAAGACAAACAGTTCCCTCTTTAAAAGAGGGATGGACACCAAAGAGCTCAGAGGTCCATTGCAAATAATGACTAACAAAGATAGCTGCAGTGGAGCTGGACTGGAATTTTCATGATTATTCCAACAGGATAATATGGCTTCTGTTTCCTCAGTCACCATTTTTAGGGACAAAAATAAATGCCAAAATGTTATTCTGAATGCATGTGTGTTGTTCTACAGCTCTGAAAGAGAAGGGAAACGATGCCTTCAGGAAAGGAGACTATGACACAGCCATTCAGAGATACACTGAAGGTCTGGAAAAACTGAAAGACAAGCAGGAACTCTATACCAACAGAGCACAGGTCTGCACGTGAAAGTGAGCTACCAGTGTCCTGTTTTCAGTATTATATTGCCAGGATAGAATCCAAAAAGGATTTTTCTGTTACTTAAGTGATTTCCTAAAAGGTAATATCTGTTGCCTTATGGAGAGGCTTAAAGTGCAGTGCAAGCAGTTTTTCATGGCCATTCTCCACTTCCAGGAATTAGTGAGTTCTGCTTTGCTACAATACTACCAACAGTAAATTTTTCTGTGGCTAGAAGTTAACAGCAGGGCAGTACAGACTGAAGTTTTTAATCTTTTTAAACACTTTATGGAAGAGTTGCACAAAGAAGATGATTAGAGGTGTAAACTCCTTGCTCTTGATTAAAGTACCTGACGCTCCCAGGAACCTTCCCTTTGGCAGGGGCAAGTCCTTGGGGAGATATTCATGTCTCCTCCTTCTTGGATGTGGCCCAGGTCAATCCCTGTTCCCCTAAAAATAAATGGGAGGAAAAAAAATCATTATGGAGTATAGTTTTGTTTAAATGCGCTTTTTTTTTTTTTTTTTTTTTTTTTTTTTAGGGGTCACTTTTATAATTGCAGAATGTTAACATTTACTTTGCATTCTTTTATTGCCTGGTCTAATTCATGTGCCTCTTTTTAAATTTTGTTTTATTACATGTATTCTAAATTGAAAACTCCAGTGAAATGGAAAAGTTCAAAAACAGCTAGCAGTTATCCTGCTAAGTCAATAGCTAGGGATATCAGCAGTGTAATTTTTTTTTTTCTGGTTATCTAATGTTTGTGCAATAGTTAGTGGTAATCATTTGACATACTTTAATTCTGATCTCCGGACTTCCTTGGTTGTATTTCAGGCCTACCTGAAAACGCATGAATATGAAAAAGCCATTGGTGATTGCGAATGGGCATTGAAGGTAAGTTCAGCAATCTGTGTTTTATGATCAGGTTAAATGCTCTCAGAGGAAGGATGTGTGTATAGCTGACAATATGGAGACAGCTTGCAAATGGAAATAGAATTATGTGGTGGTATTGCACAGACTTCTGCATCCTGAGTTAACCTGAATGCTGTAAGGCAGTTTATATTTCAGTGCTGCCTGTATGCAGAAGCATTCTTAGCTCTTAGGAGCTTGTCATTAAAAAAAAGAAAGTTTGAAGTGACAATAAACTATAACTATAATCTTGCCTATCCTTCGGAGAAGGAAGAAGCAAGTCTTTGAGCTCACAAAGAGCAAGTATTGATGTCAGGTGGAAAAGGTGAATATTACATCAAATGCCAAAAAGCTGAATCCATTTGTGTTACACTGGTGATGCCCATGAGTACAACACGATTAACAGATTATTAATAATACTGGCAGCATTATTTAAAGAAATCACTATTCTGGACACATAATTAAGCTGTAAAAGGTCACCTGGATTGTTAGTTTTGAGTTAGATGTTTCAACAATTTTATTTATTTATTTGTGTACAGCTAATGGAAATTACTACTCATTTTATTTATGGTAGAATTGTTAAAAACACATCTGGAAATTGTGTTATACAAGTTCTGTGATTACAGACTTATTGATGCAGGCCTTAACATTACCTAACTTGTTCTGGGTAAGTTTTTGTGGGAAGGATATTGGCAATTAGCAGCTTGCAGCGTTTAACCAGACCAAAGCCTGTGTTCCTTGCACGCAGAAGGGAAGTTAGTACCAGGGAGTACTAATTCAGCATATAAACTTTAGATGTCTCTAGTAGATCATAGAATCAGGTAGGTTGGAAAAGGCCTCTAAGATCAAGTCCAACCTTTATTTATTAATTAGGAATCTGAAAGAGTATTTCTAGTCTCAAGTTTCTAAATACTTTATGAATAATTCCTTTTTATCACAGTGCAGTGAAAAATGTATTAAAGCCTATTTTCTAATGGGGAAAGCTCACCTGGCCCTGAAGCACTACAGTGAGGTAAGCTGACTAAATCCTGTGGCTGTGAGACCATGCTTCATTTGGATTTTAGTGTGACATTGTGAGTGAGAGGGACTAATTTGTGGTCTTGTGCATTGGACAAACAAAAAAGGGTTCAAAAACTAATAAAGAGCCTTGCTGAGGAAAGCTTTCAGAAATTATTCTAATAGAAATAACTATAGAGGATGGACTGTAGAAGTCTACGCAAGTCCACTGTGAGAGGGTTGTTGGCAGTTTGGTCTGTGAAGAAAGTTCTTGCTATCCCAAGCTTAGTGATGTGTTTAATTCCAAGCATGCTAACAAGATACAAGTTTGTAGTGGGTTTACGTGGCAAGGTTTTGGTAGCAGGGGGCCATAGATGATAGTTAGAGTTCCTGCAACTTTCATTTCATGCCTTATTTGCTGTTTTGTCACTGGAACTTTGTTGTTGTTCCTACCAGCATGTTCCTGGGTATGTACTTGACTTTTTTCCTTCTAATTTGGAATAGCAGGCTACTGCTGTTTTGGGTTTAGGGACTGATGATAATATTCTTCTCACGCTTTTGGTTAAAAAAAAGTTTTGATTTGCCTTGCTTCATAAATGTTATTCGTCAGACTTTTTAAATACAGTAGCCCAAGAACTTTTGAGCTTAAACAGCATGATTCTGACTAGAATATTTTTTTTTTTTACCATCTTCCAATTTTTACCGTAAATTAAGCATCTGTTTCTTTTTTGAGTTAAGTCTAGGCAGTGTTACCAGAAGATCTTGGAAATTGATCCCCAAAAGGAAAGTTTGTTTAAAGGTAAGAAATATAAATTCTTATACTGTTGTCCCTTGTTTTCTGATCTAAATATTTAACCAAATATTTGTTTTCTTTTGACTGCTAAGATTGTATAAATGAGGTGAACTTGGAGGAAAAAAGAATGAAAGAAGAAGACAGAGCAATGAAGGAATTTCTGTCTGGGAAACTTGCAGCTCTGTCAGTAAAAGAATTGCTGCAGAAACTTGACAGGCCTGACCAGAATATCCTCTTCTATGCAGGAGGCATCAAAGCTCTGACAGGAGCTGTGAAAGATCGTGAGTACTTGATGCAAAGGTGGTTGGTCATGGGAGTTGTAATCCAAGTAGATGAATACAAGTGGAGTAGTTTTTAAAGGAACAAAAGCCCTGTTCCTCTGAAAAAAATAAAATCAACAGTGTTTGATATTTTAAAATTTATGGCCAGTAAATCTTTTACTTTCATTTCTTTTTTAAACATCTAAACTGATATTGTCGCAGAGCTGTTGAGACTTCCTAAAGGATTTGGGTCATTTAAGAGGTATTTATTATTTTAAGTAGGTAAATCTCTGTTAAAGTGTATGGATTTTCAAAGCTGTTCTCATTTTTAAGCCTTCCTCAAAAGCCTTTAATGTGAAGTCGATCATTTTTTACAGCACCAGGCATGAATTAGAGTAGTCTTGAGCTTCAAAGCAATTTCTACAAGTATTTTTCTTGAAGATTTTCTCTTCTTTTCATGATGCAAACAATCTTTCCCCAAAGCTGTTGATCCAGTGACCTTTTCCTTCAACATTGTATTACAGAAGAGCAGGTGTCTGGCTTCACTGTGATGCATCAGCCAGATGGCTCATAGAGCTGACTTGTTTATCTCTGAAATTTTTTCAGGCACTGAGCAAACTTTATTTAGAACAAACAATGGATTCAGTATCATCAATGACAACGAGGTCATAAGACGGTAAGAGCTCTCCAAAAGAGAACAGTAGCATGTTACAGCATAAGGAAATGAAAATATTGTTTTCAAGAAACACAATCACCTCATGAAATGCAGATGAAATGATCACATAATAATGGAATAACTGATTTTAATGTCTGAAGACTGGCTTATATCTGACTCAAATAGTGCTCTCTTAGATGCAGTGGACAGAATTCCTGAGTTCCTGCTTCTGTCTCTGATCTCCTATTTCTGCACAGTTACCCTGTCTTTAGTGGTGAGAGCAATTTTGTAAAAGCTTTCTATAAAAGAACATTTGATGTAAGAAGTTAGTCACTTTAAGTATGCTCACTGGCCTCCCTGGTGCTATTAATTGATGTCAGTAGATAGCCTCAGTCCTGTAATCAGGAATAGGATTGGAGACCTGTATCTTCTGCTGCTGTGTTTTCTTGGCAGGTATTATACTGCATTTTGGTAAATAAAAACTAAATCTGACTAATACCTACCTAAATTGCTTTCTAATCTTTGCCTCATAAGGAATCTCCTGTCTGAATGTATATCTGAGTCAGTTCCAGACAGATGATATAAACAAATAAGAGTTCTGCAGAAGTTGTGCTCTGAAAATTTTGCACAGCTAAGTTGGTTTGGAGCAGCACGATCTGGTTAAACAAGGCATGAGAGCTATTCTTCTCCTGAGGCATAATTCCAAATTGGCACCAAGCTTGTACGCCCTGGCTAGCCACAACTTTCTCAGTGCAGAACTGAATTCATTACTTGTGGTTTACAGTGATTGTGTAGGGTCTGTGTATGTTGAGGGTCATGTAGAGTTAGTAGTTCATAAATCTGGCCTCAGAGGAGGTCCTGGGGAAAACAAGTCTGGGAGTCCTAAGAATGTTGAACTAATAAGCTAGTATTGGGATTTATAAGCTTAAATGTTCATATAGCGATCCTCATCTGTGTGAGGCTTTACTGATATTTTTCCTTGCCAAAGAGCTAACCGTAACTGTTTCATTGGTCCTTAGTTCTTTTTACAAGCTCTCGTTTCTAATTTAGGGGCTTCTGTGCAGAGAGAAAACACATCGCTGAAGTGGATCTGTCTGTTTCTCTTCTCCTCCTTTGGCAAGCTGTCTGCGCCGGGAATGGTAAAACGGTGTAACCAACATTAATCATTGTTAATGTACTGTTAATATGGCACTTGCTGTGTCTAAAATAGTTGTTTGGCACGAACATCACTTTCCCAGGGCACTTGGGTCTAGACCTTATTGTAAACAAAGATTTACAGGTCAAACACAAGCGTTGGGTGTTTGCTGCTAAGAGCAACCACGGCAGTGGTGCTTCTTTCTATCATGAGACAAAACTTAGAGTCTATTTATATAAACATTTTAAATTTACTGAAGGGGCAGAAAGTAAATTCCCTGTGATTATTGCTGGTTCTTAAGATAATATCATTTCTATAATTTTATCTTTTTTAAGCAGTTACAGCAGTGAAATCAGGGCTGTGTAGAAGTGCTGTTAGAGAAGGGTGAATTCCTTTGTCATTCACAGTAAGCAGTCACTGGTTAGGCAGCCTTAGCCTGTATTTCTAGGAAGCCTGGAGGCAGCCCAGAAATGGGCCAGGGTAGCAAAGTGGCCGCTGGTGTGGCAAGACTGCCACAGGAGGGCAATACAGAAAGTTTGGTATCTGCACCTCGGCTGGGGTCCTGCTGATGCCCAAGGGAATATTCATGCAGCATGGTAGGAGGAAAACTTGCTTTATATTCTTAAAAGTAGCTAGAAGAAAGACTCATGTGCAGCTACATGTGTTTGCCTGGTGGGGCAGTGTGCTATTGTGCCTGAACAGCCTGGCTGATAGCAGTTTGCAGGCAGCTGACACAGATCTGTTGAGAGGAGCACTTTGTGCTCACGGTTCCGGTGTCTGTTCCTTTGAAGCAATGCATGGTGCCAGAGCAGGTACCATGTAGTGTGTGAGAGCAGAAATTCCAACACGTGTGTGTGTGATGAAGTCATGAGGCTGAGAGCAGATTAGTGAGTTCTACTGTACCATTGCTCTGCAGGAATGTTATGCAAGGTGAACGTGTCAGAGTGAATGAGCACATTAGTGGATGAAATAAAGATACTAAACCGGTTAAATCAACACCTAGAGAGAAAAAAGTGTCAAATAATGGGGATTTTATCATGTGTGACATTGCTCTTAGATGTGCTCTGCTTTCAGAAGAAAATCAACGGCTTCTATTGACTCACCCTGATGTGAATGCACAGCTGTCAAAACTACTTGCTTCTGGTGTATTGGAGATCCAAAAGGAGACGTTGGCACTAATCATGCTCTACTCAGAGAATGAGAATGGGAGGAGATTGTTGGTCAGGCATCAGGACCTATCCAGGTAGTTAATGCAACTAAAATTCAGCTAAGCTTGCTTAATCCCTCGGTTCAGAGATCCCAAGCTCATTGCACAATATCAAAATCCCAAACACATTGAGCAATAAATAAGTGTCAGACTTTCTGAAAAGAATATAATGATATTGAGGGTTCTGCTCTAGAGGGCTAGGCCTAGTTGAGCAAAAGTGGAAGTTATGCATATGGAGAAAACAGCTTTAGTAAACACTGTACCTGCAGAGGTCTGTGCAGCTAAGTAGAAAGGGCTTATTTCTGAGGACATTAACGTAATTTTGAGGCATAGTTACCTTTTTTTAAACCTACAAGTGTGTGTTTGTCTAGCACTCCAGCAAGAGCTTACATTGCTGTCTCTTCATAGCTCATGATTTCAAGCTGCGAATCGCTCCTCATCTGGTAATTGGCATTTATGATTATTCAATGTTGCCATGACTCACTGAGTGGAGAAAGAAACAGTCTATTACCTCTGTGCTATTGTCCTGCTATTTTATTCTACAGTTAAGCAGAGGAGAAATTTTAATGTACCGGTTTGCACTAAATGGTTTAAAGAGTCGGGTGAATAGAAAAGATTCTCCAACAGATGTACACACTTCACTATATAATATACAACATTAATCACAAGACCTTTTTCCTTGCAAGAAAGGCTAAAGAAATGAGCCATGTCTAAGGGGAAGCTTAAAAGAGGCAAATAATATTACTTTGCTTTAGAATATCAGGAGCCTGAAAGCTCTCCAGGCAACTTCTGAAAGAGATCCTGGGTTTGACTGCTATAAAAGACTTAGGATGTTCAGAAGATAACTTATAACTATAGGTTCTATCACCAAACTACAAAGTTGGAGAAGAGCAGCAGGGAATTTCAGCTCACCAGGGGAGCACCTAGAAATGCCAGCACATGTTTGCAGAAGTGCTTATCGTGGGGCAGAGGTTATGGGTTTGCAGTCTCAAGTCCTGTAAATTCCATGCAGCTCCAAATCCCATAGCAGCAAGCATGCTGCTCCAGAAGCTCAAAAGGTGACTGGTAGGATGTTTTTATTCAGGCAGGAGATGAATTTTTCTTTGTTCCTATAAAGATTGTAAATTTACACTTTCTGACCCATACACACACATGGACTGTTGGGTTTGCTCAGCATGTCCTTTTAAGCCATGCAATCATCACTGACCTTCCACGTGAGCCTTTACAATCTGCTCTTCAGTACTAGGCTATGCTGACAGTGTTCTCTGTCCTGACTATTACATTCTACTTGTCCATCTCCTAAGACTTTTGTCAGTAGCAAAGCATCTAGGCTTCAGATGCCTTGTGAAGCTTAGATGCTGATAAAATGTTCTGATGCTGATGGAACACAGCACTTGTGGTTGTGCAAAAAGGTATCACGTTGTGGGAGAATACAGTGCCAAAATCCTAGGGGCTAAACATATTTGGAGGGCCTAGTACATAAAACCTGGGCAAAATCTAGTGAGTTCAAGGAGAGTAGATCATAAGAGTATAAACTATTGGTACACTTAAAGTACAATTTCGATCTTTAATTATTAAGCTAGAGCTGATGCAAGTTTTGTCCGTTTTGTTTCTTTTTTTAATAACAGATGGCTGCAGATATTGGTGATGTTCGTCAAAAACACTGATGCCAGAGCTAGCAGTGCCATGAATATACTGTCTGATTTAACTCAAGAGGAGAAGTAACTTGCATTTCTTTGTTTTTATAAGTTGTGCTTTAAAATGTACTAAATGACCTAATGATACAGGCTGTTGGGCTTTGCTGCAAGGGTACATTGTTGACTTGTTTTACTTTCTCTGGATGTTCCTGTTTTGTTGCCTTTCTGTGTGACTTCGGTCTAAAGCTCGAAGTGTCCGAATACGGCTTTCTTTATCCCCAACAGGTTCAAAACCCAGTGTCGCATCATGTTTTCCACAGGTGTTTTACCTGCATTCACCCAGTTACTGGTATGAAAAGACTCAGTTTCTGTATCTCTCATTTAGTCTCCTGTAACACAGCTTGACTCCTTCCAGTTCTATAGCCAGTTGCTCATAGACAGAACTCCTCTGTGGCAGGACTACAGTAGTTACACTTCTAGTTCTGTAGGCATAATAAATCCAATTTTGTCATATACTTCCCTCAGGAAAATGTTCTGTCTTCAATATTTAGTGCTTGGTTTCTACATGTTGCTGTTTCTGCATGTTGCCTATTAAGTGAAAGCTCTAGACTTGGCTGCAGGTTCCCACTGGAAACTGTCAGGCAATGATTTCACCCTCCAGTTTTGTTTTACTCTTTTTGTGATGTGACTTTAATCCACTGTCACTAACTAATTAGATCTTGGATAGTGGCTTATTCTGTATTCTCCTAAGAGGAGATCAGGGTAAAAAGATCTCATTAGTCTACGAGTAAAACATGTTGGGTTGTTCAGATCCCTTCTCTGGTTATTACTTACTTAAACTACAAACTTAAAATACTGTTGACACAGAAATTCATCCTCAGGAAGAAGGAAGATGACAGTGGAGACGGGTTCTGTTGCAGAAGTGCAGGTGCAGCTGGAAAGTAAACATTGCCACTTTGCTCAGGAATTTCCACTTCTCCAGCTGAGCACCAAGAAAATGCAGTCATTATACCACTTTCATATGGCTTATTGCTCTCTCCTTTTGAACGTAACTTCCTGGAATTGCAACTGAAGCAGAGGTTGTTCTGTTCTGTGGCCCAAGTAAGAGGTTCAAGGTTAGGGGCTACAGAAGCCAGTCACTTTTTCCTGAGTCGTAGGACTGTCAGAACTTCAGTGGAAGATTAGCTGTGAAAATGGCATTGATTTGCAAAGTTTGTGCAGTTTGGATTTAATACAGGCAAGAAAGAGTCTGGAATCCCAGACAGGGAGGTAACCAAACAACATATAGGTATTCCTGTCATTTGTTCTTAATTTCATATTCCACTTTTTTGATTTCTCTTTTTAGACCTCTGCCAAGATGGTGAACCAGGCAGCACTTGCCCAGTGCATTGGCATCATGGGGAATCTGTGCGCAGATACAGTCATCCGAATGCAGATGGCTGACTGCAAAGAGTGCTGGCAAGCCTGCATAAAGCTTGTGGTAAGGAGGCTTGATGGCTCCCTACAACACTGTTTTCAACCCAATTGCTTAGGAAAATGGCACTTGTGTGATCGTGTTTGCCTGCCTCCCCTTGTCCTGGACCCTTGACTGATATCCTTTATATCTGATAGCATGATAGGAAGTGTCAAAGCAGTCCCTTGTTCACCTAAGTGGTGGCTCAATAAATGGGTGGAGGAGAGCGAGTGGTCCCTTATTGTAGGCAGCACCTTTCAGGGTAAGGATGCCATATGAACTCAGTCCTCAGGAACAGAAGAATTCAGGGGTTGGGAAAGGATCTTGTCAACTTGCTACACATCAGAAGCTTCAAAGCAAAGCACGCACAAGAACAAATCCGTATCAAAAAGATGTTGTTGTCACTGCTGCTCACAGAACTTGTTCTGCCCTGGAGTTTGTAGTACGTGGGGGAACATTGGTCAGTAGGTGAACGCACAGAGGAGTCTGAAGAAGCTCACATCCTCAACCTCTGAACTGACTGCACTTTTCTCTCCTTTGTGCACAGGATGAATATTTTGATGTGAACACTCCCAAGTATCAGGAATGTTTGTTTGCAGTGCTGGGCCTAATGATGAACTTACTGCTTGAATCAAATGCGATCATCCAGGTATGCAAGATCTGTGAACGTTCTTTGGTAGCGTTCTTGTTATGATCGCTTTCTTGGAGATTCAGAATTGTTTGAGCAGTTGGAGCATCTTCTTCCCTTGTCCCTGTAAATGGGCCTGATAGGAGTCTATGAAGCTATATAGGAACATTCCAATACGGTGCTGAACTGTTACTAACATAGAACTGTGTGTGCCCTAACCTCCACGGGGTTCTCTCGTGTAGAGTAATTTGTCTATTAACCTGTTTCTGCTTTAATGCTTTCTGGCAATCAGCTGTTCCTGAGTTCTTGACTCTTTTTCAGTGCTTTGCTGTGGACATAAGTGGCAGATGCATGTCTCTCCTTGGGGACAAGGATGGAAGAATTGTGACTGTAAGTAGATACCTGTAGACTAAGAAAGGGTTGACAGATGATCTGTCCTGAATACTACAGTGCAAGCTACTGCCCAGTGCAACTCTTGTGGAAGCCTGTACTTCAGGCTATAAAGCCTATGATGAGTTTTGAGTATTGTTATTACTAAAGAAATAATATACCACTTAGGTTATTTGGGTTTGGGTACTCCATTTAATGCAAGAGGTTTCAGCGTTCCCTTGAAATCTGTTAAATAGAAGCTCATACAAAAGATTTCATCCTTAGGCTCATTTTCAGTATAAAGTATTAAATCAATGGAGAAGCAAAGGAGGAAGAACAATTTGGGTGTTTAACAGCTGTTTCTTTTTACAATTCCTCTATGTGAATCATTCCTAGGAGGCTGTACTCCTATTAATGGTGTGTAACTCCCACAGATAGCAATTATTCAAGGCAAATGGGTAGAAGCAGATGTGGTCTCAGCTGGAAGTCAGTTCACCTCTCTGAACTAAAACGAACTGTACTGATCTGCTTTACTTGCAATTACTTTGACTCCTCAATGCCAGCAGTGCTGTGCTGGTTTCTACTAGGTACTTGTTTCAATAAATAAGTATGCCAGTGGTTGTCCTGATCTTGGTTTGGTCTCACCTCTCTGTATGCTGAATTTTTAGAAACTGTGCTGAGTTGAGTTTCCAGTAAGCAATAACAAAGCCATGTCCTGAATGTTCCTCATATTCCTGTAAACTTCTACTTTTATCACTTTAATTACTTTTCTTTTATTCAACAATTTGCGAAAAGGAAATGTAAAAATGCCTTAAATAAAATTGTCTGTATAAGTAAATTACTTTTTTTTTTCCCCTCTCACACTGTTCTTGCTAAGAGAGCCATTGGAGTGTTAAGTCGTGTCCTGCCGGCATCGTCTTTGGCAGTAGAAGCAGTAGTGAAAGAAGGGGTGGTGAAGAAAATGATCAAATTCTTGAAGGTAAATTGTGTCAACTGACTTCACTTTATTTTTGTTATTATAGTCCATGAAAAAAACCTGTGTTTAGCCTTCTTTTTTTAAGGAAAAAGACACGTGCAGTCACACTGACTGCATGTATTTCATCTATGTTGTCCATTGTATCACGGTAATGGTGGTCTCAAGTACAATTTTGAGTAGTTTTGAGCCTCGGCTTCCCCTTGTATTCTGTAGCCCAAATTTTTCAGTGGTTTATATGTGAGCCAGTTGCTTCTACCTGTCCACAGCTCTACCTGCAGGGACGTGCAAATTTTAAGAATCCACTACTGCAGGCTCAGTTGGAGGATTAAAGCTTAAAATAGGGATGGTCAAATTTTGAGCACTGAAAGGCAGTGGAACCCTTTTCCCTGATTACCAGTGAGTGTTGAATTGAGCCAGGGAGGAATTTATCCCTAAATATATACATACATTGATCTGTAGACACTGTTTTGCTGTATAGCTGTATATTTATTGGAATGAGTATCCACCCAGGCTGGTGTAGATGCTGCAGTCCTGCTATCCAGTGGATAAAATAAGTCTAGAAAAAGGCTGTTGTGCTCAGTTTAACTCTACTAATTAACCAGCATCAGAAGATTTGTTAGTTTGAAAGGAATTGGGCTTCAGAGTTTCAGGGAATTGTGTATGCATGTTGTTGGCAGGGAGGAGACGTTCTTGTCCTAGTTTTCGGAATCTGTTCATCTTGAGATACCTACTGAACCAAGGTCTTAATTTTGTATTTGGGTTTAGATATAAGGAGTAACTGTATCCATGGTACCTAAGCTATTCTGTAACCTTGAGCAAGTTGGGGCATGGACTGTATGGTTGTTAGTGTACACTTTATTCTAATCAAAATCTAGGCTGGAGGACAGATCACATCCAATTACGCTATAAAGACTCTTTCCATCTGCACAAGAAGTAACAGACAAGCCCAAGAAGAGGTGGTGAAGTCAGATAAAAGTAAGTGACAACTTCATTAATTGGAGGCTGAATGCAGAGATGTAATCTTAGCATCATCCAATTACTTTCTTCTCCTCTAGAACACAACTGAACACTTTTACACTTGCAAGATTTAAGCCATGTTTTCTGAATAACATGGCCTGACATAGTGCTTAATGAGCCTTAGCTCTGTGTGTGGATGGAAACATGCACATCAGATAATGAGCCTGAGGTAGAGAAACTCTGCTTTACTTTTCTAAAATGTAACATCTGATTTCAAGAGGTTGAGATTGTTTATAGTTTGCTTCAACTTATATGTGGATATTTGGCTTCATAGTAAAAAGAAATGTGTCTAGAGATGGAATGGCAGTATCAGACAGGTAGGTGTCTTGGAGTATTTTTGAGTTACTAATATTTGCTCTAGTTGTTTGGTATAACACTACTTAGATGGCTTTAAAATCCAGGTTCAATTAATGCTTATGCAATTACAACTGAGAATACTTCGATGTTATCTAAATGGTTGAACCTGTCAAGAAATTGTCAGCTCATGTAGTTCAACTTGAACCCTAAGGATTTACACTCATTAAAAGCCTCTCAGAGCACCGTCTTCCTTTTGTACACCCTAAATTAGTTTCACTGTCATATGCAGATGAAGCTTACATTACCTTAGATTAGTGATAGCAATTCTCTTTGCTTTTGCCAAAACTCTGGATATTCATCTTTTGAAAAGTCACTATTTCTGTCATCTCAGTTTGCCAACCCAGACATAGCTCTGCTGCTAGGAGCTCACTGAAATCAAGCTATGAAGCCTGTGACATGAAATGGTGTTCTAGCTGGGCCAGTTAGTTCATCTTCACTGGCCAGTTTTGGTACCACTGTGGCAGTCTGGAGCAGCCCTCCCTCTTCAGAAGGTATTTTTGCAGCAGAAAAGTGAAGAAGCCTAATGTGATTAGGAAGAACAGATGGGGACGTGAAAGCAAATAAAATCAAACTTACGTAACCCCAAGGAGACTTGATGCATGTGAAGGCCATGGGTGTATCTTATTTTGAAAGCAGCCTCTTCCTAGACTGTATGGCCTGAGGAGATGGGGCTTCTGTTCACAGATGCCAGCAGCAGCCACTGTATAACTCTGTGTCAGGAGTATAGCCCAAATAGTCTGCTGCTGTACGTTAGTGTAGGTTACAGAAGTACAGGGAGCTGAGCTGCTTTGTGTAAGCTAAGCATACATTTATACACACACACAGAGCTTTTTTATGTTCCTTTTCCTTTTTTTCCCACCTGCTCTTTCCACAATCTCAGCCCTGTTCCTGGTTTGCTGGTATGGTAGGGTGAGAGGGGTTGCTTTTTCAAATTCAGCGCAATATCCCTTAGCAAACAACAAAGGTGGCATGTTCAGTTTCAGGGGAACACTTAACAAATGGAGAGTAGAGTGTAGGTTGAATTTTGTGAGAAAACTGTATAGGTAGGTGAAGTAGGACTGGACCTTGAACCTTGCTAAGAAATTCCCTTGCTCTTCAAAGTTTTCTAGAAAAAAAAAAATCTAGAAAAATACACTCCATGGAACAATGCTTGCTCTCGCGTAGTTCAGGTAAAGGCAACAGAAAATATCAGTGCTATTTGAACAAGTCTGTGCTTTCTGTACAAAAAATCACTCTTGTTCACAGGGTTCAGTGTGCTGTTGAAGCTCTTGGACTCAGAGAATGAAATCATTGTGGGAAATGCTGCTTTCTGCCTTGGCCAGTGCCTCGTAGTTCCTGGAGCAGCAACATCCTTACTGAATTCCAATGTTGTGATGACTTTGTTGAAA
Source organism: Aythya fuligula (assembly GCF_009819795.1). NCBI lineage: Eukaryota > Metazoa > Chordata > Aves > Anseriformes > Anatidae > Aythya > Aythya fuligula. Next base: position 7,003,968 of record NC_045580.1, on the reverse strand, counting down.
CACGCTGGTGGTGATGCTACAAGAACTTCAGTGCAGGAAAATGCTGCAATTGCTCTGGGGAAGCTGTGTGTCGCTGAACCAAGGTATTCCATAAATAAATATTTTTCTTCTGCACTGTTCACTTGTTACTAGTCGATAATTCTTGCAAAACTGACATGGGAACTTATTTGGGAACTAGAGCCTGCTGGGAGGAAAAATAAAAAGAGGGAAAAAAAAAAAAGGAAAAATAGGGAAATCTAGTAATGCCAAAATAGAATGTCAATGCCATCCATAGACCTGGCAGGTACAGAGCAGATGAGGCGTTTGTTTAACTATCCTGTGAAATGTATCACTCTTCCTCCAATGGAATGTCCATTTGTGGTACTGTCCACACAAATTTGCTTTAGGAGTTTTGTGTTCTTAGTTGTCTTATTTAAGTTTATTCCTTCAGTTTATTTCACATTGTTTGATGTTGCTTCTGCTGGAAGAATGGGAGAAGCGGTGTTCTCTCTGTAGAGGTCAGAGAAATGAGCGCAAAACAAAAGTATAAATGTCAGCAAAGAATGCCTGTGCTGCTGCCTGCCAAGAGTGTGCCAAGTCCTAGCTAGCTGCAAACTGTCAGTTGGACACCGAGCTGCATTCTGGTAGAATTGAATTTCAGCACACTTACTATTCCTGCAGAACCACTGAAGAAAGCAAAGGATAACGTTTAGGTTCTGGAAGTTGAAGTACTTTGCTCCTGCTGGAGTTCTCAGATGAGCAATAGCTGAACTATCTGCTCTGAGATTTGCAAAACGCTCCCCAGATACGAAAGGGAAAGACCTTGTTTAGTTGCTTCTGTTAATTTGAAATTTCACCTATTTGAACAACTGTCAAATATTATATAGAACTTATGTTTTCCTTTATTGTGGGGAATAATAATTTAGAAACATTGTCCTGTTACTTTAAATGTAGCATTAAAAATCCTGGATGGTTTGGTCATGGGGTACAGCAGAGCAGTGGTGGCTAAAAACTTCTGTTGTTAGTCAGCTCATATCTCTGAGCAACCTTTTTGTTGTCTTTTCAGGCATATTGTTCAACTACGTGAACTCAATGGCATGGCCATCCTGAACTCCTCTATGAAATATGTGCATAGCATCTGAAGTCCTCAAGAAAGCTTTCGTATAAGCTGTTAATATCCCTTGCTGTTGAATAGCTTCTTCTTTTCTTAATAAAAGTAACTCAAAGCAGATAACCTGTTCAACCACTTCTCAAAAGTGTGTACTCATCCTACAAAGAAGCCAGTGAAACAACATCGATGTAAATATCAGGAGAAAGAAGTTTATTATCTAGGCTTACAAAAATAACAGTTCTGCTGAGATTGTATTTACCTTAATAAACGATGTTGCCCTTTCCTATTGGCAAGTCCCTTGTTGTTTAATTATTGAACAATGGATCACCTACTCTACTTTCTAGTTGGTGTCGGAACTCAGTATTTAGGAGAAAATAGAAATAATCCTCTACACTTGGGGCGTAAGGTGTCACTTTGGAGAATCCTTTTCCCCACGCACTCTCCGCTGGTTGCTAAATTATGCTTTGGTATTGCATGTGTGATATCACCTCATTCTTAGCTGCTTAAATACTAAATAAATGGGTCTCAATTTCACTAAGCTTAGAGTCCTTCTGGTAATTTATGGTAATGCAGTTTATGTGTGATTTGGGGGTGGTTGCTTTTAAAAGCATTACTTTTGCTGTTTTGGTAAATTTAGTCAGATTCCATTGCCCTTTACTTTTGTGCAGAGTAAGAACAGTAGCTTATCTTCTTGATCCAAAGTACTTTCTCATGGCCCTTTGTGTTCTTCTCTAATCAAGTCTAGGGTCATTTCTTTTTTAAAGCAATAACACAAGTAGTGCATCCTTCAATTGTCTGTGTTGTCTGGAGAGGTCAATAATGACTTCAGGGTAAGGGCAGGGGAAGTGTAACTTGAAAAGCAAGGCATTAATGCATTGCTGCTCTTCGAAAAAGGCAGCTTAAACCATATGAAGAAGAGTGGGGTCTGAAGAACCTGCTTTCTGCATTAAAGTATAGCAGCTTTATTGCTAAAGTTCATTGTCAGCAATAAAACACAGCCTTAAAATCAAGGCAAAGCACTATGAGTATGTGTTAATCATCTGGAAATAAAAAAAAAGCACAGGTTTATTGGGTTTTTAAGATGGTTCTGTAAAACATCCCTTGAAGACTTTGAAGTCTATGTATGTAAACTTATCTCTTTAGAACAGTAGCTGACAAATTACAGATCATCTCCTTTTTCAAAGAGGTGCTGAATCTTCTTGCTTCAGAAGAAAGAGATTCTCTTGTGCCTGTTTTTTTTTCTCCACTCACAGTGAAAATCAATAATCACGCTGTTTTTTTAAAAAATGTTACCTTTAAATTGTGGGCTGCCTAGGCAAATATGTAACAAACATTGATACCTTTGTGGAGTATTCCAGTCCAAATAAGCACTGCTCTTTCACTGTGACAAGTGCCAAGCATTGTCTTAGCGAAAAAGTCCATTGAACCTTGTGTTTACAGAGGTAGGATGTCAAAGGGGGATTGCAGGTGTACTGTGACACCAGAAAATTGCAGGAGTTGAAATCCCCTTAAAAGCCTGAAAGCTAAAGGTCTTTCTTGACTTTGACTGACAAGTTAGGTGTTGCTTAAAAGAAGCCCTGACATTCCAGTTGCTATTGCTCCCAAAAGAAAATGGTGAGCGGGTAACAGAATTGCTTCTAACTTCCCTCTGCAAAAGGTTGTTGAACTCACTCATCCTCATCAACAAGCATTAACACTGCAGAGTGTTTATGAGCAGGCTGGGCACTATTGCCATTTGGGATTGGGACGTGGACCCAAGCAATTGGGTCATTTCAGAAGGGTCATTGAGCTTGTACAAGCTATAATCTCATTTGAAGTACAAAGAACCTGCCAGCATGATACAGGTTGAATGGCAGATCTCAAACTTTGATCACAATGCCTTGGAAGCAGTAACAGCAGCTGTAATCTAAGAAATGGCAGGACTGGGCCTGCTGACAGCTGTGTGCAGACAAGGCCAGGCAGGGGTCAGATTAGTGAGCAGCACAGAAAGGAGGCTGCAGCTGGGAGGTGTGGAGCTCCTGGAAATGGAGCTTTCTCCATTCCCCAAGCATTTTGTGTGCTAGCTAACACGACAGATTACTGTGTGCTGGTTAGGGGTAAGGCACTGACTAAAACTAGAGTCCCCATGTGTCAGGTGCTGAACAAATGCCAGTCAGGATAACTTCCTTCTCCAAACAACTTAAAGAGTGGCAAAGAGATGAAGTGGCCTGACCTTGCTTATCCTGCTCAGGTGAGTGACGTGGCTGGGACTGGAAATGGGGTCTGTCAGTACCTAACCTACTGTGCTATCTGTACAACACTTCATCAGTTTGCTGAAGGGCAGATAATGCCTTATTGTTATTACCCTCAGCAGCAGTCACCTCTTCCTTCGTGTCCTTTACAGTGCTTTTCTGAGCTGTCATTATGCTGCTTATCTGAATTATGCTCATTTTTTAGATGCGATTTCCACTGCACTCACAGCACTCGTGGCTATGTAATAATGTTCTCTCTTATCTCCTTAGCCTACATTGCTCGAAATTTCCCATCTCCCAGAGTTTCTCTTGCTTTTGTGTGTGTGCAGCTGCCTGGTGCTAAAAGGGTGCCTGCCCCGTACTGATTGCAAATTTCAGGCCAACATTTGCGAGGACACTGGAGCCTAACTCCCGAAGGAGAAAGGGGCGTTACTCTGACTCTGCTTGACAAGCCTCTGGCCTTTTCTGTTATTACAAAAGTTTAAGCTGTACTTGTTAAACCATTTTTTCATGCTTGTGCTTTCCCTATGGTCCTTACTCCAGCCTCACAGGAGCCAGAGGGGTCAGGCCCGTGCTGCAACCAGCCTCCTCTGGCCGATCCAGGCCAGGCCCGGTGGGGTGGTGGTGGCAGCACCGCAGCCGCTTTCCTCTGTGGCCTAGTCCTACCTGACAGGTTGTGGGGAGAGAATGTGTGCCCCTTGGGCCCACAGAGGCAAAGAGTGGTCAGAATGGTTTGGTTTTTTTTTAGTGAGGTGCCTCCATCAGGCATCTAGGCTGATCCCTGTGTTTGTCTGCCTCAGCACAAACTGTCAAAAACTTCAGACCCTTGTTGGCCCAGGCACCATTTTACCCTTTAATTCAGAAACAAAGTGCTGCTTCGCACAGGCAACCTCTCATGTTCACAATCACTTTTTCAATTTTTGCAATGCACATGAACACACACGTTTTTGTTAAAAATCAATAGATTCCAATTGGTGCGGGCTTTTGATTTTTTTTTTTTTTTTTGGAACAGGTTATTGGTTGCTGTCTGACCTAAGCTCTTATAAAGTAACCCAATACTCTGCCCTTCCAGAACAAACCCAGCAAATGCTCCCTGCTGAGGGGCAGCAGTGAGTCCTTAGCAGGCTGCTCCCCATCTGGATAGGCTGTTATTGGGGTAACTCAGGAGCTGCTTCACAAAATGCAGGAAACGTTTCCCATCTTTATCCTGATTGCATCTGAACTATTGGATTTATCTGGTGAGTAATGTGCCCTGTCCTAAGCTCATGTGCTGACTTTCTGCCGGCTTCTCCTGTAGGGTCAGTGAGCAGAAAAGCTATGTTAGGTACTGTGCCATCAGTCTCAGGTGTGAGACAGCAAGGAGATGAAGGAGCAACCTCTTTGTTTGTGCAGCTGTGCTGTAAGGCTCAAGATTTTGTTTGAATGGTTTCTGCTGTGGGAGTGTTGGGATCAGGGCACAGCTGTGATATGAATCTGACCTGGGAGAGGGTCCCTTCCCTGAAGGGTGTGGAGGAAAGCAGAGCCAAACAGTCACTTCTCATAGAGCTGGTCAATAGCAGAAATGGGGGCTAAACTCACATCTGCTGCAGCCTAGGTTAAAAAATATATTTCCAGGCATCATTGTTCATTACATTAAGTGGGGTCTTGCCTGTTCACTGTACAGTAGTGCACTGTTCTGCATTTTCTTTGGGTACAGCTAGCTGGCCAAACATTTCTGACAGTTTGAAAGCAGTTTGTAATGTTGTCGTGCCTCAAGCAACTTCCTAGGGCTACTGTCACTCATAGCAGGGCACCGCTCAGTCTTCACTTTCTACCTCTTATTGTGAGCCTCTGAGCATACACTGCAAGGGTGCATAAATTAAACTTGGCTCTTGAAAGCAGCCTCGTGTCTTCAGGCAGAGTAGTTTCTTCAGTAAAGATAAACTTAGGAGTGGGCGTTCAAGGAATTTTCCACCAAATTTGTAATTCTATTTGTCTTGTTTTTAAATTAACTTGTCCCATTGCAAGGTATATTTATGTATATTTATAGCACTTTTTTAATCTGAGACCTTGATTCGGTAAAGCATTTGAGTGCATGCATATCTCTAGGCAGATCACTTATATTGCTTTGCTGAGCTGGGGCTAAATACAACAGGAATTCTGCCTGTTTATGCGAAATCACAATTCAAAATATTTTGTAAGCTTAATATCCCAGTATCCATCATCCTTTAACTTCCTTTTTTTTTTTTTTTTTTTTTTTTTTAGCAATATTTCAGCTCCTTGGGTTCCCTTATATTGCCTTTGCCTGCTCATTATTACCAAAGTACTACTGGTTCTGCAGGTGACCACAGGGAAGTCATCATCTCCTCTCAAGGCATTGCACTTGGGCACCAACCCCAGGGCTTTTATCTGAAATTAAGCTGCTCAGCCTCTGCTTTGGCTTTGTCAAAAACACAATTTAAATGCATAGCACTTAAATGCATAATCACATATTAGTTTTTAGATGCATGCAGTCGCTGGCAGGTGCCTAAGGGAAAATGCTTAAAGTTTTGGGGGAGGAAAGTACATTAATATTTTAGTCCATGGCTTTGAAAGCATCCTTGCAAATGTCAACCTTCTGAATGTGAGGAGAAAAAAAATGAAATGTGTGGACTAAACAATAGCATTTAAAATCTTAGGTCTGCCTCTAAAATGACAAAGTGTCTGCTCTGGATGTGAAAAGCTAAAAGTAGCACGCTTACTAAGCTCTGTGTCACTTTTTCGAAACGAAACAGCTTGGTACAGCCTGGTCAGCCACTGTGAATGGGGAAACTCATCACAGGACTGGGGTACGGGGGGGCCAGGCAGGTATGCTCAGTCGCATAGACATGGATTTTTTTGATGCTGTTGAAGAGCTACCAGCCTGTTCCTGGGCAACCTGGGGGCTTCGTTCTCTGTAATGCCTGTAAGAACAGCAGTGCTAGAGCTGCCTGTCCTCCTCCTGAAACATTCTCCTTCCCTCTCAGCCTGCTGCAAACTGTGAAAAGCTCACCTACAAGGAAATAGACAAAAGCTTGCTTTCTGTTCATCAGGTGCCTCCAGAGACGAGCCCCACATCAGTGGAGCACCAGGCCTGGGCTCTGCTGGAGGAGCCCAGCTGAGAGCCAAGAGCAGCCCAGTGCCCAGCGAGGAGCAACCCGTTACAGGAGCTGACTCGCAGGAGGTGACCTTCCACTTCCAGACTGCAGCAGTTGATCCTACCAGTGAAATGACAGCTGACTTCATTGCTGTCCACACAGAGAGAGCTCCAAGAGCAACAGCCACGCTGCCTAAGGAGGTGGTTAGAAACTTGGAGGGGTCTGATCGACTACCTGCTTTAAAACTCCAGGATGGAGATGCATTTCCTAACAATCTCCTGAGTAATGTAAGTGTCCCCTCCTCTGCACAAGGATCACAGGCCACCACCCATCCAGAGCAGTCAGAGAGGTCAGTGCCAGGCAGAGCTCAAACTGTCCCTGAGGCTGTTCTCAGCCCGACCAGCAGTGCTGGGCTGCCCCAGCCCACTCCCACTGTGGGGGTGCACCAAGACTCTCGGAGGGTTGCAGTTGTCTCTCCCATTCCTGTTCTCAAGCAGAGGGAGGTGTCAAGTCCTAAAATTTCTCTTCTGACTTCAACGGTAAATTTCCATCCTCCAAGAAAAGAAACAGCAGCATATCCGTTTCCCACCAGCGTTAAGATGGCTCTTGTAAATGCAGGGGTGGGCCAGTTACCAACACTAGCACCCCCCACTACAAAAAGGCCAAAGGATGCAAGTCCCCAAGTCGAGCCTGACAGCAGAGCTGCTGTGACACCTGCATACGTCAAGAGTGTGGATGCTCAACTTACTACTTCTGTAATCGCACAAAAGCCAGCTTCAGTTGGCCTTGATGCCGCCTATTTCAGAGCCATGCAAACAACTGCTGTTCAGTTTCCCCCTCTTTTATCTCTTAACCAAGAACCAGCAGGCAGTGAAGACAGAAACTCAGTAACAGCTGTAATAAAGGGCTCTAGACACACAACTGTGTTGCCTGCTCTTCAGCAGCTCCTGCAAGGCACTGGGCACTCTTCTTCATTACCAATGCATCCTGAAGTTCTAGGTCATGATGATTTGATTCCACCTCCATTTCAAGGGGCTGTTAATGTAGCTAGTAGACCACAGCCTCTCCTGTTGTCCCGGACTCTCAACTGTACTAAGCACCATGCTTCACATGACACTAACAGGAGCATTCAGGAAAGCACAGTCCTAGTTTTACAAAGAGATGCTGATCACCAGATGATGACAAGTAAGCCTGAAAAATCCACATCCTCTGAGAGCCCCCGGGCTTCTTCTAATTCACCTTCATTAGGGCAGTCACAAATCTCCACGGTAAACCTCTCCCAAACTACTAGAGAGCTAAAAGGAGCCACATTTCCACCCCTCCCAAGTGCATCTACCTTTGAGAAGGCAGCCCTTCCACCTTTAAGCACTCCTGCTGCTGTTCACGCAGCACTTCAGCCACAAGCTACATCTGTTCCTCCTTATGCTGGATTGCAGCCGATGGGTGTCCCCACCTCTGCTGTGAGAGGACTCCACGTACTGACTTCAACTGCTGGTTCTGGGTCTCAGGTTCAAGGCGTTTCAGCCCATCCTGGACCTCAGGAAGCATTTGCTGTGATGCCACAGATAAGCACGGTGGAAGATTCCAAGGGACAGAAAAGTCTTCCACATCAGATAGATAAGGGTGGTTCTCCACTGACTCCACAAGCCAGAGTGGTCTCCAGCCCCTCTGGACTGCATGAGGAGAACGAAAAAGCTTCTCGTGACAGCTCTGCCCCTTCAGCCTCCCCGATCCAGCAAGCTGGCAGCCTGGAAGCTTTTGTTGCCAGCTTGCACCCACCCCACGCACAGGAAAGCCAGTCCAGCACAACAACAGCACGTCCTGAGCTGGCAGTGCCTGTTGTTTCTGAGATCCCGGCACATCTGGCCCAAGCACTGCTGCAGCAGTTTGGTGCATTGCATGATGCAGCTACCAAAAACATTTTCAGAACTGATCACCCCAAAATGTTCCCATCATCCCTGTATTTGTCCTTTCTGCTTAAGAATACTGATGGCATGATATGCCTGCTTCCCATGCAAGAGACCCCTTTGCCTGCAAGTTTCCCTAATATCAGTGTTGGGACTCTGGTTTCTGTTCAGCAAGTCCTGGCAGCATCAAATTCTTCGTTAGTAGATCTTGCAAACTTGCAAAATGGGAGTCCTTCTAGCTTAATTCTGGTTAAGCCTGTTTTTATCCTTTTTCCCACGGACAGAGCAGACTTACAGATGGTGCCCTCTCCTCAGGGTGAAGATGACCACAGAAGTGCCCTCTTATTCACAAACAAGCAAGGTCTGACCATGGTTACCAATGGACACAGCCGTGATATCCCAGAGAAAACCAGCTCCTCGTATCCCACTAGTGAGTCTCTGAGACCTCAGACTACTCTCTCCACTGCTTCTGACCAGCAAGCAGAGAAAGCAAAAGTAACTTCTCAGCCAGTGCTGACTACTGCGAGTTACGTGGCCACCCCTAGTTCCTTTCAAGCCACTGCCCCAGCAGCAGATCACTTTCTGGACCTGCAGCTGAGGACGAGCACAGCAGCACAGGCTGCTCACCCGCAGGAGCTGCCCGAGGGGCTGCAGGCAGCACCTGCCCCTTCCCCAGGGGCTGGGGTGCCTTCCCCTGGTGGTACGGCAACCAAGCCTCCTGCCTCCCCAGTGCCACCAGTACTGGTGCCTGCACAGCATAGCCCTACAGCCCCCACAGGATTTTTAAAAGCTGAAAAACCTCTTTCTTCTTCTGTAACCCCTTTGCTGTCAGCAGTGGGGCTCACTGGTCTTCCGAGGCCAGCTCAGCCTCCATTTACTGTCGCAGGGGCTGGGGATCAGGGGCAGCGCAGTACAGGACTGGCGCTACAGACCACCACCCGTGGCCGGGGCTCAGTGAGCCCATCTTCCTCTGCCCGAGCGCAGTGCACAGAGTGTTTGAGCTCAGCTGGAACTGTAAAATATCCATTAAAGATGTCCCCAAGCATTGTGCCTTTGCCGTCCACATCACAAAGTCAGCCAAGCACCGAGTCGCTCCGAAGGCTGCCGTCACAAGTTCCATTTGTACCCAGCACCGTGTCGGCTTTCTCAGCATTTCTAGCTGGAAATGATGGCAGAAGCTCAGCAGCGGACAGCACTGCTTCTTCTGGAGTCACTTTGCATGCTAAAGCAGCATCAGTCCCCCCCACCTCTATAAAACCTGATCTCACCACGCACTTGGAATTTATTACCATCGTGCCCAAGCCCATTGTCAGGATGGAGACCCCAACGCCAGTACCAGCACATACCCTGCTGGCAGCGAAGGTCAAAACAGCAGCTTCTGGGAAACTGCTGGTGACCAGCACCCCCCCGAGGATGTACAGCATGTCCCCTGTGAGCCTGCCCTCACCGGTGTCTGTGCAAGTTCCCCTGCCATCCGCTGCGAAACGTGACCAAAGCAGTCAAACACCTTCTGCATTGTCCTCACCGGCCAATGTGGGAGAAAATGGGAAACCAACCGAAGGCACAAGCCCAAGAAAACGGGGATTCTTGGGAACCAGCACGTCCCTGCCAGCCGTATTTAGCACAAAGGCAGAGCAGCCCCCTGCAGCAGCTCTTGGCAGCCAGGCTGGTGTAGCTCCAGCACAGCCGTCTGCGGCTGCAGAGCCTGTGATTGCTCTCGAGAGCGAGCCTAAATTAACACAGACCACCTCGCCGTCTCCATTAGCGGTGACTTCTCTCTCTGCAGCTAAGAATGATTATATCACCACTTCAGTTACCCAAAAAAAAGTGTTTTTCCTGCCAACATCAGCTCTCCAATCTGACCCAAACGTGGTGTTTCCTACAATGGCTGTAATGAACAGCTCAGCTAAGGTCCCTGCATCAGGGGCAAAGAGTGAGGATGTGTTTCTGGAAGGGGACACAGCCACTGCCAGCCAGGAGCTCAGCCAAGCAGCCACGTCCTCAGCACCTCAGGCATGGGAGGAGAAGGTGCCCAGGGAAGCCAGCATGGAGCAGGACGCTCTCCACTCCAGCCAGCACGCTGCTGGGCAGCCCACGGGGCCATCTACAGCAAAATCACTTTCTGTACCTGCGAGTAAGGTTACCAGTGAGCCAGCTGCCTCAAACAAAGCAGCTGATGATGATGCTGAGACACTCCTAACCAGAGACCTGAGCCCACTGCCTCCTATCACAGAGATCCCCTCGCGTCCTGCGGGGGCCATGGCAGCACGCACAGCGGTGAGCGATCCCCAGCTGGGTGCCACGGGCACGGAGGCCGAGGAGGATGCCGAGGAGGAGGCTGGACCACACTGGGTGACCCACAGAGCCCCCACAGGCTCAGAACCTGCCCTAACACCCCTAGGTTCGGAGCCCAGGGTGCTGCTGAGTGAGTCCCGGCAGAGGAGGGTTTTGCAGCAGGACGGTGCCGTTCTCAGCGGGTAATTGTCACAGCGAGTTGGTGTTCAGGCTGTGTGATTTACGGGGTGTGGGGGGGCTAATAGCCAAATTGCTCCATGAGCTCAGCATCACGGGTATGATGTATTGTTGTTTCCAAAGCATTCAGTTCAGTCTGCAGTGACCTCACAGCTTACAGGAAAAAATCTTTTCCTGTTTCAGATATTAATGCTGTCCTTTGGACCTCACTTTCTTTTTCACAGTAGCCTTTGACTCTCTGCCTCTCCTCCCAAAACAATTCTACGTGCAGATTCACAAGTGGGCGCATCTGCTAGCACTGTTTGCACACTGAGCTCACCGATCTGCTTGGTTCCACTGAGGGACCTGATCTTAATGCAGAGCCGGGCTGGGCTTCAGCTTGTTTCCTTCTTTCCCTGCAGGATCGCAGTTGTCAGCGACGAGGCCTGTGGCTCTGGCAACTACACGGTGCAGATGAGCCTGCGCCCTGTGGCAGAAGTGAGCCCGGAGCTGCAGGGCTCAGCGCTTCCCCAGGACACCTTCCTGGCCTCCCTGGCCGTGCGGAGCAGCAGCAGCCAGCCCGTGCTGCGGGTCCGCTCCTGCTGCGTGACACCCTCCAGCAGCCCGGGGGGCCCTGGTGCCGTGTGCTGCCTCCTCCCCAGGTACAGCATGGGGATGGCCTGGGGACACCCCTCTGCTCCTGTCCCAGGGCTTCAGCCCAGTCTCTTTGGTGCTGAGCGAGATGAAAGTGGTGGGAATGAGCCCAGGAGTGCTCTGCTCCCCTCGCTGTCAGCACCAAGGGCTCCGTGAGGCATGGGGCTCTCCTCCCTTCACCTGTTATTTTATGCAATGAGCTTTTTTTTTTTTATGCACTTCCACGTGATGTTCATGGCTATAGCTGCCTGGGTTGAGCACAGGGGTGTTGGAGGATTCATTGGTTCATGTTTATAAAGCCACCAGGGCATGAAATGTGTGCTGCAAGTGCTACATGTCATTGCCATCAGTAAAAAGGGATTTCAGATTTACCTGTGCTGGATAAGGGGAGGTCACCTCTGCACTGCCTCTGGAGATGTCTGGATCAGGGAAGGGTCATCACATCACAGCAGCCTTTGCAATGGTTTAGCATGATAACCCTCCAAGAAACAGTTCTGCTATTCCAGGGTGCTGCCCTCCACAGCAGGTACACGTCCAGGCTGGGGTGCTGAGGTCTGCTGGATTTCTGTTTGACTCTGCCTGCAGCTACAGACACCTGCCCCAGACCTTGTGCAGAGCAGTGCCAGCACATCTCCCTCCTCACTGCCCTTACACAGGGAGTGCTGGAAGTTGAAGCTGCTTCCATTTGTCCTTGCCAGGCTGCTACCTGAATGCAGACACATCCAGCTGCTGCAGAGCAGCGAGCCCAGAGCTGCTAGCTTCACCATCCAGCTGTTCCAGATGCTGAATCACTCGGTGGCCTATTTGCACTGCGAGCTCAGTGTGTGTCTGCACGGCAAACCGGGCTGTGAACAGGTACGTGGGCAGGGTCCGCCCTCGCTGGCCTCAGGATCTTTTGGAAAGATTTGGTGCTTCCAGCAAGTGCAGTCGATGTAAAGAGTCTTGAAGGTAGGCTATAAAGCTCCAGAAATAATTTATCTTTGCCTTGAGTAATCCAGATGAGAAGTATATTAACAAGCAAGTTAATCACTAGGTAAAAGGAATTATGGAATAGATTCTGACACAGGGCCAGGTCCAAGCATTGGGTGAATCATCCTTGGAGCAGCAGCAGAGCTGGACGGAGCCCGAGCACAGGGGATGGCTCCAGCTGCTGGGACAGAGCAGAGCCACTGGTGCAGGGTTTGGGATGCCACATCTGGGACACGTTCAGAGCCTTCCACCTATCTTCCCCAGGGCTGCATTGACAGTGTGGAGCTGCTTCCCCAGCCAGGTGACAGGAACAGCCCTGGGCAGCCGCGCAACCTGATCTCGTTTGGTCCAGTTCTGCGACTCAAGGACAGGTTTCTCTATAAGCCTGTGCAAGGTGGGTCCCTGATTTGCATCCCTCTCTGGCTCTCTTGCAGAAGTCTCTGCTCAGTGTGACTGCCTGCTGTAAGAAAAATGATAGCAGAATAAGGCTGGTCACCAGTCAGGAGCATTTTCATTTTCTTTCTATCCACAGATGAAATACATCAGCTGGTTTAGTTAATCAGATGTTGTCCAGCAGTTAGAAAGGGGAGAGAGTCAATCCAGCATGTCACGAGCATGACAGACTACTTAAATCACTGGCACCATCTCTGAGAGTCACTTAACTTTTGTGACTGATGTTCTTATGCAAAGAGTATTTACTGTGAGATCTGAAGGCAAAGTGTGTTAGAAGGGGAGCTACCCGTCCAGACTGCTCTGTGGTAGAAACAGCCCTAAATGTTTGATGCGCTATGAGGATGGATGAGGTTTTAGCCTCCTCTTTCTTCTTACTTATCTCCTTAACGCTGTTCACGGCTCAATTACTTTATTTCCAGGTCCCGATTCTGCTGTGCTGGTGCCCATTCTGCTGGGGTCCCTGACTGGCTTTGCTGTCCTGGGCAGTGCTTTCATCAGCCTTTGGCTGCATCACAGACAGAAAACCAAAAGCCCAGGTTGTCCACGGTTTGGAGAAATCCGTGGCCTGTGAACTAGGAGCAGCTGACTTCTGCAGATCCCACAGCACATCTACAATGATCAGAAAAGTGACTGATTTTGCATTGCACACTGTATTGCTTTTGTAGAGCTTCTGCAGACCCAGGGAGCAAGCTCTCCAGCCTCTGCCTTAAGCACATCTCTCCTGCCTTTCTTCCCTTCATTGTGAGCTGATCCACAAGCTGCAGCATAGAGAGGGCTGTAGGAGCAGCTCAGCTAAAAGGGAGAGCAAAGCTTACAATGCCATATGTGCAAGCACCAGCACGCAGTCTGTTCACAGAAATTGAAGAGTTGTCAGGGTGCAGGGATCTACCTAAAATAAAGCACTAGACTAGAGCCATGCCAGCGGGCAGACCAGCTTGTTAAGAAAATAACAAAACTCAAGGTTAGTGGCTGGGAACAGGGAGAGGAACCAAGAGCTTCAGAGATCCAGCTCAGCAGCTCAGCTTAGCGGCTTTTCTCACGTCTCAGGAGCTGGGTCCCCTTTCTCTTCGCCTGTACTCATGCTGGTGTTCTCTTGCTTTTGGTGGAAGCAAGTTTCCAGTATCCTCCTGTTAGTAAAATCTACATAATGGGAAAAAAGTTCAGCACACAAAAGCTTTGTCTGTAAGCCTGCGTTTCAGAGCACATAAAAAATACCCCATTCACCTTCTACATCCTAAGGTTTCTTTACTCCTGGGGCCAGGATGCAGGCAGCAAAGGGGCTGTTGCCAGAGCACCTGTGTCAAATGCAGCAGAGGAGTAACTCACACTTCTACCTGGGTCCATTTCCCTACAAGAATCTCTGCGGATCTGCTATGTAGCTACAAATTCTAGGTCAAAACCCAGTGACAACTACCCTGCAGAAACACTAATTATTATTTGCACAGCAGCAGTGCTAAGGAAATCAGCACCACATTGTATTCAACAGTGCCTTACCTACACAGCCCCTGTGCTAGGTTGTTAATGCCATTTATGCCCCAGACGAGTGTCATTAAACCCTCTTTACAGCTTTCAAGGCATAAAGCAAACTAAAAGCCTGTGTGCATCATAGCTCAAAGTGTTTGGCTCTCCTGTGCCCCAGCCCTGCAGTTTAGCCGAAGGGCTGCCCTCCTCCCTACAACCGGCTCTGCACAAGCAGCAGGGAGCGGAGCAGCGACACAGAAAGCCATGCTGCTTTTAGCACCGACGTGCACCCACAACACATCCCTGTCTGAAGCACGGCAGCTTCTCAGGAACACGGAGAGAGGCTGTTCGTGGCTCAGGAGCTGGGCACAGCACCCAAGTGTGGCCGGGGACAAAGCGGGGGACACATGGGGGTCTTCTGTAGTGGGACCAGGGCCCGGGGGGGCAGTGGCTGCCTCTGGGACAGGCGGGGAACTGTCAGGATGGTGCTCAGCAGGCACCCTGTGGTAACATGGTTATGGTGCAGGGGGTCAGAGTTATCTGGGGGGGAGCTGGTTTGACCTCAGCACCACACAGCCGCCCCCTTACCCTCCCTTCTCCGGGATGGGGGAAAGAATCAGAAAAATGAAGCCTGTGTTGAGATAAAGACAGTCCACTAGGACAGAAAATAAAGGAAAATAATAACAATGATAAGAGTGCTACTAATAACAACATGCACAAAACAAGTGATGCACAACACAAATGCTCACCACCTGCTGACAGATGCCCAGCTTATCCCCAAGCAGCCGGTCCCCCCACCCCAACCACCCCCCACATAATTGTTCAGCATGACACCCTATGGTGTGGAATACCCCTTTGGCCAGTTGGGGTCTGACCCCTTCCAGCTGCTGCTGCACCCCAGCCTGCCTGCTGGCAGGACACAGATTGAAGACGAAAAGGCCTTGGCTTGGTGTAAGCACTGCTTGATGTGGGACAGGATGGGGATTTGTGCCCAGCGAGGCTCCAGGCACTGCAGCACTGCAGCTCCTTGCACGGGGCGAGCGTGATGCTTCGGGATCCACCTCTTGGCAGTGAGTAACATGGCTCATTTTGGGCAACTCCCCACCTCCCCATGCAAATCGGGAGCAGAGGAGCTCCTTGGTTCTTCCCCGAGAGCGCCCGAGCAGGAGGCAGCCAGCCAGGCTGCCTTGTCTGTCATGACTGCAGAGGCAGACCCACAACTGGGCAGCTTGACCATCTTCAGCAAGGAGGATTTCGAAGAGGACTGGATTAAGGTGGCCAGTGGAGGCTTTGGGTGTGTGTACCAAGTCAAGCACAGGAGGTGGAGGACGGTCTATGCGGTGAAATGCTCCCCGTACCTGCTGCAGGACTCCAGCGCAGAGAGGTAACCACCAGCTCTCTTCCAGCTTCTCCTGGTCGTGCCACCAAGGACAGATCTGTGGCGATGTGGGGCTAAAACTGGTGGAGGTGTCCAAAGGGGCACTCCAGAGGTTTTGGACAAGCACCAGTGACCTGGAGGTCTGCCTCGCTTTCCTATGCATATATGTGCACGTGCAAGAGGAAAGGAGAGCTTATTTCTGACAACATTGAAATCTGGGAATTAGGAGTAGCTTTTAAACTAAATTAGTAAAGTTTCTAGATTTAAAGCCCAGGGACAGAGAATTTCCAGCTTTTTTGGCTGGGCTTGCTGAGCCAATGAAGTTATTTATCTAAAATTCTGAACCGTTCAAGCTGGAAGGATCCCGTCTGGTTAAAAATCACATAGCAATAGGACTTTCTTATAATGTTACTGACAACAGTTGGTTTCATCTGGGCAGTGATTAATGGGATCATAGATTGTATGATTGTCCCCTTTAGTTTGCGAGGCTTGCGTTCCTCAGATGTTACATTTGCACTTTCTCTTCTGGGGAAGAAGTGTGTCCAGTCAATCAGTTTTACATCTGTGTGTACCATTCTAATGAGTTTTGTCTTGTGGGTTTCATGGATTATCTCAAATGCTAGTAGATGTTCCAGAAGAATTGTTGAATGCAAGCAGAAATGTTCACTGATTTTTAAAAACATTTCTGCAGTCACCAGGATTTGAAAAACCAAATCTGAAAATCTGAGTTTGGGAAAAGTATCTGGGAGTGTATGTGCCTTTATGAGTTATTGTACGGGTCTCCTAGGGATTGGGGTTATGCTATTTTGTCCTTAAAACAACTTTGCACTCTAACGTAGGTTTCTCAAAGGCCTTCTTCCCCTTACATATGGCAAGCAGCCTTGGGGCTGCTCTGGCTAACGTTATACTTCTGTCACCCCCACAAGCTCTGGATTACGAGGCAAGAGCATGCTGTCCTATGCCATGGCTCTGCCCCAGTTCCTTCCTTTCCAGGAGGGCTGGAAGGACCAGCATCAGTCCCTCAGCCCTGAAAGTCTGTGGGATGTCATTCAGTGGATCAGTGGGATGATGCAAGGGATCCCTGTGGGCACAGGCATGCCAGGAGGGCAGGAGCTCGGCGGGTGCAGCTGAACCTGTGCATCACCTGGAAGGGTAGGGGGTGTCTGAAAGGTGCTCTTGCTTCAACCCTTGTCAGCTGCAAAGGTTTTAGTCTGCAGATCTGCTGGGAATGACAATTTTTAGGGAGAAAAAGAAAAAAAATCCCAAGGAACACATAGAAAAAAAAATATAGCCACAGATGCAATCACAGGTTTCCAACACAGTTAAAGCACTTGGAATCTTATAGGATTGCTTCGGGGCTCTTGCTCTCCTCCCTGACAAGCCTCATTTCTTGGGGCTCCAGCGTCCTCCCTCCTGCAGTGCCCAGCCCTGGTCCTGTCCCAGGAAGGGAACTGGAGGCCACTCGAGTCACTTCTTTCTTGGGGAGGGACAAGCACCAAGAGGCAGCACTCTGTGCTGCAGGTTGCAGCTGCCTTACTGGGGTAAGCCTCTCTTCCTCCGTGGGAAGCAAAATACCCGAGACAACTCCTCCAGAGCTGTGTTTAACCGGGGGGAGCCTGCTGGAGGAAGTCTGGCAGAGGGATTTGCTTAGCTGAACTAAGTTTAGACACATTAGTGTCTTGGCATAATGTAGTTGCAAGCCCAGATCCATTCCCAGGTGTGCTTTATGAGTGCAGGTTTGGCACTTTTATTGCCTGGCTGCTGTCAGCGTACTCTGAGCTTGTTCAACAAGTTGGGAAATGCAAAGATTTAGTGGAACAGGTCTGGCAAAGCTGGCAACAACGGGCAGACATGTCTAGACTGCCCCGGGACCAAAGCTGCAGGCAGAGCTTAGCCATGGGCAGGTCCCTGCAGGTTCGTGCGTGCCCTGGGGGCAGGGAGCATGGAAAAGGCAGGGAGCACCCTGCTGCTGCCCATGGCATGCTCGCAGGGAAGTGACACTTGGGGAATGCACCAAGGTGTGAAAATAAACAGATGGACGAGGATTCTCTAGGAGGCTGGTGGTTGAATTTGCCCACAAAATCCTCAGGTCATTTTGTAAAGTCCTATCACCTCATGCTTTTGATTTGTGGCAATGAATCTTGCTGGGGTTTGCAGGGCTGCTTGGAAAGGCTGGAAACCCCTAAGCTATACGGTCACTCAGTAACTGCCTGTGGATCAGCACTGATGACAACTCTTGGTTCATTTTTTTATTTTATTTTATTTTATTTTATTTTATTTTATTTTATTTTATTTTATTTTATTTTATTTTATTTTATTTTATTTTATTTTATTATTTTATTTTATTTTATTTTATTTTATTTTATTTTATTTTATTTTATTTTATTTTATTTTATTTTATTTTATTTTATTTTATTATTTTTTTTCCAGAAACAGTGTGAACTGCCTAATGGAAGAGGCCACCAAGATGGAGAAAATCAAATTCCAGCACATTGTCACTATCTATGGGGTCTGCAACAGCCCTTTGGGCATAGTGATGGAATATATGGCCAGAGGGTCCTTGGAAAAAATTCTCCCCACTCACAAAATGTCCTGGCAGCTCAAATTCCGGGTTATCCACGAGATGGGCTTGGCTATGAATTTCCTGCACAGCATGACACCTCCTTTGCTTCACCTAGATCTAAAGCCAGGGAACATTCTCCTAGACGGCAATATGCATGTCAAGGTATGACCTTCATGTTTTTAGGGACAGGTTATTTCGCTTAGTAGTAGTGTGTATTGCTTGTTTTGAGTCCAGGATCCTAATGAGGTGGGGTCTTCAGGAACACTCAGTGAGCAGTTGGCCACTGGGGCTTGTAGGAAACAGCTGGTAAATAAATAGTGTGGAA
Organism: Aythya fuligula; assembly: GCF_009819795.1. Taxonomy (NCBI): domain Eukaryota; kingdom Metazoa; phylum Chordata; class Aves; order Anseriformes; family Anatidae; genus Aythya; species Aythya fuligula. Next base: position 6,985,391 of record NC_045580.1, on the reverse strand, counting down.
TACTCCAGGCAATCTGTGCCAGAAGGGGGAATTTTGGGGTCTAGCTTGGGGGCAAATGCTGCTCTGTTGGACTCAGAGGAAAGCACCGGCTTCAGTTTTACCAGAGTCCTATCATGTTTCAGCTGCTAGGTGCCTCCTCATGCTCCTGATTCTGAAGGACGGAGAGATATTTAGCTCCCAGCTAAACCAAGGAAAGGCATGTGAGTGCTAGAGGCAGGGGGGCTCTCATTGTCTCTGCTTGCAGATCTCAGACTTCGGGCTCTCCAAATGGATGGAGCAGTCAAGCCGAATGCAATACATTGAAAGCTCTGCTCTGAGAGGCACTTTGAGCTACATCCCCCCCGAAATGTTCCTCCAGAACACCAAGCCCCCAGGAATCAAATACGATGTGTACAGGTAAGGGCTGCCTTTCTGCACACAGGTGAGACGGGGTTGCCACCTGGCTCTTGCACAGAGGAAGAGAGACTGTGGCATTGCCTCATTTTATTGCCCCGTCTCTCTGCCTTGCAAATATCCTTGGTGGGGACGTGCTGGCAGCACTGGAAGTAACGTGTGCTGCTCTGACCTCAGAGGTGGAGAAAGAGAGCAGGGGTTGGTGTGTGGATAACCAGCTGGTCCCAACCAGGAGCCTCTCCTGGTCCCATACGAGCTGCAGACTGCCTTGCCTTAGGTTCCCTCACACCCTGCTAGGCTGCTGGGAGCTGTTATGGGCAAGGAGTAGGATTAGAGCGCGGAGTAGGCGGCGTCACTGCTAAGATTTATTTTGATTTTTAAGACAACTGTAACATTGCTTGGCTACTTGGGTATTCAGCTTCATTTTGGTCAGTAGCAGGTGGATAGAAGATGTGTAACTTTTTTTCCTTTTGGCCAAATTGCTGTGCTGCCCACATATGCAAGGTACATTATGGAAATTTGTCAGCTCCTTGGTTACTGCATTGCACAGCAACCCGAGACAAAAAGCAAAGGATTTGCATGGGCACATGAACTTGCAACAGTCGGGGACTCTGTGACAAAATAGGGATAAAATGGACTCCAAAGGCACTTAAAGCCTGACTTTCATGGGAAATGCAGTAAGTCACTCATTCACTGCACCAGCCCTGCGGCTGAGACATTAGAGATGTATGCAGTGATTCAGAAGATATTGTCCTTTTGGGGCATGGGGGATGAAATCCTAGTTCTTCCATCCTGAAGGACGCCGTTCCAAATTTTTCCATTTCTCAAGAAGATGAAAGCAATAGGTGGATTTTATATCCATGCACAATGAGAACACGATGGGAATGATTGCTCACGATCTCTCGTTGCCTGCAGCTTCGGAATCGTCATTTGGGAGGTGCTTATGCAGAAGAAACCTTATGCAGGTAAATATGAGAGCACTTCTTACATGCTCTGCACTTATGAAATGTTTATTGCAGCCACATTCATGGAGGAAAGCCCAGCACACACCGTTGTGACTCTTTCAGGAGCCAACATGATGGCCATTATAGTCAAGGTTGCAGCAGGAAAGAGGCCGTGCCTGGAGCCCACCCGCGATGACTGGCCAGGGGAGTGCCAGCAGATGGTAGACTTGATGAAGAGGTGCTGGGACCAGGACCCAAAGCAGCGGCCGAGCTTTACAGGTGCAGTAACCAAACGTGGCATGGATTAGGGAAAGGTCAGCTGCATGGATTCACAAAGGGGGATAAGCTTGTGTTTAAGTCATTACCAGATAAATTGCCTGTTGCCGTGGAAATGGTTGGTGCCCATCTGCTGTCATCACATTCCCTTTCTCCCTTTTTCCCCCCTCCCTGTGCGGGGGCTGTGTGGAGAACTTCCACAGCCTTGGGTGCCAACTGGGCTCCGAGCACGTGGGCAGCTCCCGGCCTCTTTGCAGATATCCCTGTGGAAACAGACATGCTGCTGTCCCTGATACAAAGCCTCGTCGTAGATCCGGAGAACGAGCGCCTCGTCAGGAAGATGTCCCACAAGCCTGCCATCTCGGGGAGCCAGCAGGTGAGCCTTGGAGGCCTTCCAGCACCCTCGGGAAGTTTCCCAGACTCCTTTCCCTTGTCTTACCAGTTCCCAATGCTGGGTTTCCTCTCCCATCACTGGGCACACTTTGCCCAGTTTGTTTGCATAGGGTTACATCCACAGTTCTTTTAGGAAAAAAAATAAATAATTTAGGAAGCTGGCTGGTGTGCTAAATGATAGACAGTCCAAGAGGAAGACCCTTCTTTCTGCTTGCTGAGAGGAAGAGGTTTTATCAAGGAGTCTTCAGTCATATACAGAAGCTCAGGCAAACACAGATTCACTCAGGTTCTGCTCATGGCACTGGCAGATGTGTTCACTGGATCATTTTCTAGCTTCAAGAAATGGAGGACACTGCAATTTAAATAACCTTTGGGGAGGAAAAAAAAAAAAAAAAATTAAATCCCTGTGTTTCTGTGACTAATAAAGAATCAGGTTTCAGCAGAATTAGTAGTTGAGGACTAGTGCTGTTCTGGGGGTTTGCCAAGTTGTGCAGTCAGCAAGAAACAAGAGCATCCAGCACAGCACGTCAAGGAGGTGGGGGGGTCTGGATTCCCTGCACAACAAAGCAAATGACCAAATGAGATGCTGCCATGGGCATGTGCTGAAATAAGAAGGTAGTGTTTGGGTATGTTTGGTAGCAGAGGAGTGAGAAGGACAAAACCCCACTGATATCCAGAGATCATTTTCAGGTTCCTGCATTCCCATTAGTGTCATGATTTGCTCTGCTGACTTTCACAGGACTTGATAAAAACCACATTAATGGTAATATGAAATTCTAGAGCAAAGAAGAAATCTACAAAAAGTATATAATGCAAATAGGCAACTTTCTCTTACGGCTTTTTCTTTTCCCCTTCCTGAAAATGAGAGTGACAAAGAAGAGTTTATCTTCTCCCAAGCCCCCAGAAGTGCCGGTAAGTAGGGAACTTTTCTTCATAATTCAAAGATAAAGAAGGGGAAATCCACGAGAATAGCCTATTTCCTTGCTCTCTAGAGATAAAGATGTGGCTCTAGGAAGTTTTCCTTGTGGGTGACTTTTCATTTTAAGTTAAGGAAGAGGAACTATAAAGGAAATAGCAGAGCTCCCATGATGGAGAGCTTGGCCTCTCTGCTTTGTAAGAGACTGCCTGTAGCCATCTGGCCTTACTTCACGTTCCTTATCTCTAAGATGCTTTTTATCTCATCGCATAGTATGAAGATTCACCTGCTGTCCCTCCCTCCCATTTTGTGCACACCAAGCTGCTTCGCTTGGTCTCACTCCCTCCCTGCTGTTTTGTTTCCCCCGCCTATAGAAACGGGTAAACAGGAGGTCCATGTGCCACCTTCTCAGGGTGAGACCGAAAGTCCTGAGGACGTCCTGTCCGAGGAGATCTGCAGAGTCCACGACAACGGCCTGACGCTGCTTCATGTCATGGTGATCCAGGGAGACGTGGACAAGGTGAAGTTTCTCCTGAGTTGTAAAGCTGATGTGAACAGCCAGGCAGTCTGCGGCTACACCCCGCTCATCATGGCTGTTCAGAGGAGGTCCCCAGAGATCTGCTCAGTGCTGATAGAGCACGACGCGGACATCAACATGCCCGACGAGGATGGTTGGACACCTCTTCACTTCGCAGCTCAGAATGGGGACGACAGAATTGTCCGCCTACTGCTAGACCACCAGGCGCAGGTAAATGCTCAGGAGCACGACGGGTGGACCCCCCTGCACTTGGCATCACAGAACAACTTTGAGAACGTGGCCCGCGTGCTGCTGTCGCGCCAGGCTGACTCCAACACCCAGGAGGTAGACGGGAAAACAGCCCTCCACGTGGCAGCTTGCTTTGGGCACGTCAGCTTGGTCAAACTCCTTGCCAGCCAAGGGGCAGACCTGGAGAAGAAGCAGAAGAACCACAGGACACCGCTTCATGTCGCGGTGGAGCGGGGGAAGTTCAGGGTCGTCCACTACTTGCTGAAGAACGGGGCCTCCGTCAACAGCCTGGATCAAAACCACTACAGTGCCCTGCACCTGGCCGTGGCCAGGGGGAAGTACCTGATCTGCGAGAAGCTCATCAAATACGGAGCCAATGTGGAGCTGAGGACAGACAAAGGCTGGACCCCGCTGCACCTGGCTTCTTTCAAAGGGCACATTGAAATCATCCACCTGCTGAAGGACAGCCACGCCAAGCTGAATGCCAGAGGAAGCATGGACTGGACGCCGCTTCACCTGGCCACTCGCTACAGCGAAGAGTCAGTGGTCTGCGAGCTGCTGAGATGTGGGGCAGACCCCAACATCGCCGAGAAGTCGGAGTGGGCCCCCCTACACTTTGCAGTCCAGCGGGGCTCCTTTCTGACCGTCATCAACCTGCTGGAGTGCAGGGCAGATGTCAATGCCAAGAACAAAGTGGGCTGGACACCCTTGCACCTTGCTGTCCTCAAGGGCAATATGGCCATTATCAAGACCTTGATTAAGGCCGGTGCTCTGCTGGATGTGGAAGATATTACTGGCTGTACAGCCCTCCAGCTGGCAATTAGACATCAGAAGGAAAATATCATTACGCTGCTCCAAGGCAAGGACTCAGTGATGAATAAATCAGGGAATAGGACTCTGGTGAATGATGCTAAGATTTCAAGACCCAGATTTGTTCCAAGAAGGACAGATTTGTAGACTCATCAAGTCTGGCATTTACGACTTGAGTTTTCCAACATCAGGTGCTATGTCTTAAACCACCATCTCCTGGCACCTGGTGATTGCAGGAGATTTTTTTTTTTTCTTTAATGGAAGTTCCGAAGTATAAACACTAAAAAAGTAAAAGTAAACAGAGCTATAGAAGGAAGATGACAAGTTATTTTTGAGAGTCTGACCAAGTTTGTAGAAGTTAATAGTTGAGTCTGATCAAGTTTATAGTTGACTTTGTGATGTTGGCGTTAGGCAATGCTTTCCTGTTGTGATACTCATTGTATCACAATGGAGATGGAAATATATGAACTCCCTTTTTATAAGGACAATGCTGAAACTGCACAGCAGTGCACATATATACATGTCTTCCACAGATTTTATTTCTTTTATTCCATGTTTTCCTACAGAGCAGATTGGTGTAAAATGGCTTGGCACAGGTGGGAATTGAATCTTGAGATTCTCACCTGCTGCTGGAAATAGACACTAAGCATATGGTACAGCAATGTGTCAGATTTTCTGACATCTCATTTTTGTAACAAGAATCTTTATTAAAAATAAAACTAAGAAGAAAAATCACTAGTAAGAATGATTTAAATGGGTGCAACATGGAGAAAAACAAAACAAAACATCCTGAATAATTCCACCCCATCCTTTCAGAGAAAAATTTAAAAAGGAGCCAAGAGCTTTTTTTTCGTGAACGTTCAAATTATTTATTGACCACCTCCATGCTCCAGGCTTTCAGCACTGAGGCTGTCATTGGAAAGATGGCTTGAAGGACTTGAAGGATAAGCCAAGAAAGGGTGCAGTTCTGGATCCTGTTCTCTGCTGTGAAGGCTGCCAATAACCTCCAGTCCTAGTGACAAAATGCTGCTTTAAGATTTTCACAGGTTAAAAGAGTTCCTTCTTAGAAAAGCAGTATTTAATCTGGGTAACCAAATCTCATGGCCTGCTTTTTTAAAGACACTGAGTAGCTGGGAGTTTACTTTGCATTTCTGTGGGAGCAGTCAGGTGGGGCTTGCTTGCACCCTTAGCTGCAGGTTATTAGCACACAAGGCTTGATTATCCTTCTGGAAAACATGCAGTCTTCATGGATTTGATCATTTTGGTCTCAGACCCCGCAGTGCTTGCACAGCAGTGCTCAGCAAGTAACAGCCCCCAGCAGCCCTCCTCAAGGTCCCAGCCCTCATGCCAACAGCCATTTTGCCCCAGCAGTGAGCTCTAGAAAAATAACTCTGGGAGCTGTGCTCAGCCTGCAAAGCAGTAGAGCTGTGCTGGAGGCTCTGTCTCCTCCAGCTGGATGGCTCTTACTGTTTTTATTTGCTCTGCTGGTATTCCAGTGCCATCTTTGGTGCTTTACCCACTCAGAAATGCTGGGTCTTCAAGGTCTCAAGGGTCTTTACTTTGTGTGAGCAGGGTGAATGGTAGAAGACATGGAACTCCTCGAAACAAGCAGAGCTACCCTAACACAGGGAGGTTGTGCCCAGTAGCTCCCTACAGGCTCCCTGCTGCTCCCCTGCAGTGTCTGAGGGCTGCTGGTTGTATGGGGAAAGCTGGCAGCTGGCTGGGCAGGACAGAGCAGGGGGGTTGGAACAGAAACATCAGGCTTCAAGTGCTCTGTGGAAATGATGATATATTGCCAAGAGTGAGTCATAACTGTATCTCAGTGCTCGGCACAGCGTGCTTTTCCTTAGATTAGCTTTAACCCACTGAAGCTCTCTGGACTGCGTTAAATAAAAGATCAGGTGGGACAGCTGTAATGACCACGTCTGCTATTAAAAATCTCTTAGTCACTCCTTGCGCATTTATTTTCTTTTGATATTTGACCAGCTGGAGATGTAACGAGGGCTTTGCCTTAAACCAGGCAGAGTGAGGGGGCTGCAGCGTCCTCGACTGGGCTCTGGGCTCTGGAACCTGCCTCGCCCGGTGGGAATAGGGCTGGTGTCTGCAACACAGCCCTGCTGTTTTCTGCCTTTGGATCCTGAAGGAAACCTTCCCCATTTTTCATATGCCAAAAAGGTTTTCTTCTTCTGGCTGTCTTCAGAAGACTAACTTTATTACAACATGATGGGATGTAATTGACTTTGTTTTCAATTGAACCATTTTCTGTGGGGAAATGGATGATGTTACTTATGGGGAAAAAAATGAAGTGGTTCATTAACTGCTCCCTAGTAAAACCCAAATACTCTATCTTGATAAGATTAAAAAAAAAAAAAAAAAAAAAAAAAGCCTACTTTTTTCATTTTAATTTTTATATTAACTACAGATATTGACTTGAGTTTCCAAAGAGCTGGAGGAGGATGGGGACTTACAGGGTGGGTTCAGAGGCTGCCGTAAGTGAGACAAAGGAAATCTGTAGCCTGTGCCCTTTGTGCAGTACGGGGTGAAGCCTTTATCAGATGGTGCCGTTATCCCTTCAGTTTCCTTCCTTCCTTTCCCCAGTTACATCTCCCTAGGGGATGCCTTGTGCAGTGTGGAGACTGTATATATACATCAGCTGTATCATTTCAGACCCTTCAGTGGCTGTTCATGGATGAGCTTCCCTTTGTAAGGATGAAGCACTGTGTGCAGAGAGAGCATCTGCAGAACTGCCCTGCAGGTGACCGAGGAGCTTCATTTGCTCAGTACTGTCCCCATGCTTTTCTCCACCATGCGAGTAGTTCCCCAGCAAAGAGCTAAACCCATCTGTTCAACTTTGGAGCCCAGTTCTGGAATTCCGAGTTGTTTCCCAACATTGGCTGCTAAATGTGCCCTGACCTCAGCCCAGGGCATGGACACAGGCTGGGCTTTGGAAGAGGCAGTGCTGCTGCTGGTGCTTAGGATAATTGCATTTCTTGCATAAAGTCAGTGCCCCAAAAATGGGGAGGAGGCAGCTAACTGAAGACTAAAGCTGGTGTCCCCGGTGACTCTCACAAAGCCATTTTTCTGGGGACCTTCCACCAGCAGGGATGGCTGGGTGGGGTTATCCCTTTCTCGTTACTCAGGGGAAAGCCTGCAATTTAATGCACTGAAATTATCTCCCCATGCTGCTTGGTGCCTTGATGGGAGCTTGAAATTCAAAGCAGTTTTACTGCATCGTGTGGACAGCAGAACCATGGCAAGTATCTTCTGTTTCTCATGTGTTTGTGTTGCAGGGGAGTAAAAAGGACAATACCTCTGCATGCATCCTGCAATTGTTACGGTTACTTCTTGGGGGTGCTGGAGACAAACTCACTGCACTGTTATCAACAACAGCAAAGCTGGGAATGGGTGCCTGGCTAAAATGCCACCACCATGCTCCGTGACTGGTGGAGAGGACGGGTGTCCCTGGGGACAAGCAGCATTTGCAGGGGTCCCACTGGCTGTGGTGATGCCCAGGGCCCCTATGCTGTGCCACCACAGTGCTCCTCGCCACGAGCCTCACGCAGAGGGGTGGCGGCAGCAAAGCGGAAGCTTTGCCTCTAATTAAAATGTCTTGTTTCTCATTCTCAAACAGCTTGGAAACCTCTTGCTGAGACCTAAGCTGTTTAGCTGTTGTTAAGCTGTCAGAAGCATAACATTAAAGAAGGATGAGGCGCAGACAGATAGCTCTCCCTTGGTGTGACATTTTTACTCCAACACCACTTTGAAGATGTTTTTCTTAGCAGTGATGCTTGAAATTCTGCGAGATGATGGATGTGGCTGGCAGCAGACATGTCTGTCTCCCTGCACTGGTAGCGTCTTGCTAATGAAAAAAGCCAACAACCCAAAAAATAACCCAAACCATCAGTGGTAACTGAAGTAAGTCGGGGGGGAGGACTGTTGATGTGCAATCCCAGGGGCCCGGATTTGTGACAGGAACCTCTGGTGTTCATTTGATGTGCTATAATCTCCAAATAGAGAGGCAGAGGGAGAAAAGTGAGGCATGAAGGACGGGCTCCTGCCCACACACAGGGCCTGTGTCTCATCCTGTCTGTGCTGTTGTGGCTTTCAGCAAGGGGCAGGGACATAGGAGCTTGCTCCCTTGTGTCTTATCCATATGTTTTGGCTTCTTTGCTGGCCTCTGTACTCCTACATGTGATGGCATTTGTTATGATGATAGGGGAGAAGCAACCAGGGAATGTGTTAATGTGTAAAATTAAGACTTTTTTAAATATTAGTGATTTTTTTTTTTTTTTTTTACCCATTCAGCCTTGATGTAAGCCCATGTCACATGAGCTTTTCTTGCTTACTTCCTTCTCTTCTCAGGGACACTGATGTGACATTACCACTCTGCTTTCAGGGAGCTGAACTGAAGGCTGTAGGACAGCAGCATCCCTGACAAATGCTGAGCAGTGACAGGCATTCAATCTTTAATTATTCAGTAATGATGGTGCCACCTGAGGGTTTATTTTTGAAGTTTGTGGCCAGCTCTCGAAACCCTGTGGCTGAGATGTGGAAAAGACTGCCTGTGTGTCTTTGGCAAGCCAGCTGCTGAGCTTGAGCAGAGCTCGTGGCAGTGCCACAGCCGCCTGCCGAGCAGGAGGAGAGGCAGCTGCTCTCAGCTGCCACTTGGGGAAAATGGAAAATTAGGGGGCACGGGTTTGGTTTTCACACAAGAGACAGCCTAGATGCTGCTTTGAGAACCCTTGTGTTGGTAACATAAATTGTAATTATTATAATGCCTTCAGACGTAATTTGTGTAACTGCAGATGCTGGTAATCTCATGACTCGATAGATTTTATCCAGGATTATCAACTAATTATATGAAACAACCAAGATGCTGAGAAGCAGGGGATCAGCCTAGAACACATGTAAATCTTCTCTTCAAAACATGCAGAGAGGCAAACAAGGAGAGGTGCCTTGGTCCTGCTCTGCGGAACAGGGAGGATGCTGCACATGTTGCTTGGTAACTGGCCCTGTAAAGCCCAGGGCAGCTGCATCCCTCTGGGAACAGCACCAACATCTTGCTCTGAGGGCACCCACAGCAGAAGGCATCATGAGGCAGCGGTGTTTGTCTGAGCCCTAGTGCAGGGAGGATCCTCAAATGCCAATTTCCCCAGAAAAAGTGAGATGCTTCTGGATTCCTTTCTGCTGTGGTGCTGAGAGCTGCTGTAATTCTCCTGATTTCCTCGGGAATGTTCTGCAAAGTGGGAGCTGCGGCATTGAACCAAGGAGGAGAGGAGTGGCTGGAGGCACTTCGGCCTCTTGGGCATCCCCGTGGGGCTTCTGCACTCAGCTTTAGTGGCACAGATTGACCTGGGGGGAGCAAAGTGCTTAATCTCATTTGAAAATTAACACGGAATAAAGAAATGCAATTGCCACATAATTCAGCAGCTCATTTCTATCATCGCTCTGATAGAAAAACAAAACTCAGCTCGTATGTCATAGAGCGTTCTCCAGAAGAGCTTAATTAAATTTATAATGAAAATAACAGGGGATTAAGAAGGCACAAGGGAAATGTATTCCTCTTACAGAGCATTACGGAGGTGATAGAAGCAATTTTCAGAGAAAATTACCTGTTTGCTGCTCAGTTTCTATAGAAATTAAATGAGTCTTTACAAACTCTGGAAAACTGCATTCCAGCCCCCGCTTTGTGACTGTGCAACTTGCAGCTTGTTATTTCTAAAATTAATCGTGGGTCTCCATCCCCCCTTTTCCCTTGTTCAAATACATTTTAGTCTTTTGTCCCTGCTGATAAATATACGGATGATTATATCATGTTCTGAACCACGGGCTGCCAACGCTGACAGCCGAGGCAGCACATCAGCTGTGCCTTTCGAAAGGAGCAGTAGCAGGACGTAAATCCTCCAAACAGCTCGTTGCTGGAGTGCACCACTTTGACTCCTTTAAAGGCCTATGTCATTGAGCCTAAAGCCTCACGAAAATCATGTCTTTAAAGTATCCAAAGCCACTTGGGAGAACGCAGAGTAGTGCTGCTCACTGCCCCGATACACAACACAATCATGTTGTGTTTCTCATTTTCTGCAGCGCTATTATATTTTATTATTATTGCAATAGAAGAAACGCTTTTATTGCAGCCACCATGTGAGGACCACATAGGGAGTGGGATTGGATGAGGCTTTCCCAGCATCTAATTTCTTCACTCGAGCTGGGAAGGTCACTGCTCTGCTAATATTTGTAAAAGGCTCTGAGGTTTGTGGATGGAAAGCAAGGAAGGAGTGCCAAGTTTTATTTCCCGTCAGCCTGTGTAGGCCAAACTTAACCTGGCTCTTTTTGGACCTATGTGCTTGGAAATTAACTTCCTCTTTTCCATCTGAAAAGTGCCATTGATAAGTGGTGCTGAGCAGCACACTCCTGTCAGTGATCCTAGATGGCAGGGCTCCCTGTGATGTCATTCACAGCAGACCTGCACTGAGAGCAACTTCTGCATCTTGCTGAGAGACTGAGGCTGGAGGGAAGCTTCTGAGTTTTTTCTGGGCATGGGGTGGTTGTGATGGGTGCACCTTTCCTCACTGAGCGGCAGCTTTTCCCTTCTGGTCACAGCTGCTCTAGAGAATAATTTGGAAGCAGCCAAGAGCTGAGAAGAATTTGGACCTGGAGCTCAAGCTGGCAGCACAAAGAAGTGCTACAGCCCTCCAGGTCAGCTGCAGCTTGAAGAAGGGAAATCAGTCCCTATGGGGCAGCCCCGGGTGACCCACAGAGAATGGATGCTTTTTTGTACCTGGTTGCAAACCACAACCCCAAGCAGCTTCCTCCTGCAGTGGGTGCTTTGTGTCAGGGTTTCTGTGGAGTTGTGCTTGAGGCAGGATGGCTCAGGAGTGCCACCCCAACACCCCTATCCTGTGCATTGCCCCCCGCTGCTGGGCTGGTTCCAAACCAACCCTCCCCAAAACTTCTTTCCTTGTCGCTCAAATCCCTTGGGAAATGCAATGCTTTACAGTGCAAGGGGGCAATGTTCAGATTACATCAACGCTGTGCGTGGTACAAAAAGGACCTAATGTGTCTGAAACTCGGGTTTTCTGTGATTTGTACTTGTGAAGCTGAAAAGCTAAAGCCAGACAGGCTAAACCTCTGTCAGCTGGCACCTCACAGAGTTATAGATGTGTAAGGGTAATTAGTGTAATTCATTCCCAGTCTGATTTCACAGTGTTTTCCATTTACTTAGCATTATGCTTGTAGAAGATGTTGAAGGATCAGCTCCAGAGGCAACTGGGTTCATACACAATTTCAGATGCCTTTAGTTAATTAAATGCTTGCTGCTGAAATGCAGAGGGTGGAGGGGTGCTTTTAAAGTATTTCTATTCAGGTTCAGTCACAAGACCAAACCCCAGCAGCTTCTACTAGCTCTTCAATAAATAAATATTAAAAAAAAAAAAAAAACACCACTCTGGTCACTTATTTTTTCAGTTGGATGTTTTATTTCCCTTTGCACTGGGTTGGAGGCACCACTGACCTCAATCCTATTTGCTCTTCCTGCAGCAATCCTCACTCAATTAACCACACTGGTTTAATTTGGGAGTGCTGAGCCTGCTGTCTGCGCTCAGTTCTCACTGCTTCCACCCAGGAGATCCATGGAGAAATGGCTGGGGTGCTAACATGATGTAAGTGGGGAAATCTTGTGTTTTTAGGACAAAGGCTTTCCATGCGCTGAGACTGTCTGCATTAATGGACCCTTACAGACATTCAAGTGACCAAGGATTTCTGCCCGTATTACTGAATGTCCACAGCATCCTCCAAACCTTTTAAATCTCCTCAGATTATTTAAGCAAAGGAAAACAGCTGTATCCATAGCAAGCCAAGGTCTGCAGCCATCCCAAGGAGCATTTTGGAGTGCAGTGGATGCTATTAGTATGCTTTTTGCTTCCTCTCTTAACACACACAGTTCTCAACAAACACCACAAACATATTCAGTGGAGAGGTAACAGATCTGCAGGATCAGGGAATGGTCCTGCCACATCTCACTTTCTTACCAGAGGGGTGAAAGCTGGGACTGCTATCGATTTCTTAAGTGCTGTCTGCTCTCTTAGTGCTGCATCTGACTACAAACAATTTTTCACATGAGAAATTCACAGTCTGGCTAAGAGAAAACAAGCAAGTGGCATTCGTCATGCTTAGCATGGAACAATAAAGGTTCTGATGAAAAATTTGTTTGCAGGAGAGGTGGTTTTGTTGTGATCAAAATAATTTGTGGGAATTTCAGTAAAAGGTTTAGGTTTTCTGTGGGGAACTCTTTACAGCAGAATGTCTTGAAGTATTTCAGGTTATGTTTTGTATTGGTGAAATGTGAAATATTTTTGTTTCAATAATATGGAAATCAAAATAATGGTCACTGTAAATTAATAACTCTTTGGCATTTTTCTGATCTGAAATAAATGCAGGTGTCACACCTAGAACTTCTCCTCCAGAAGAAAGTGTCTAGAGCTGGAGAAAGTATCTGGCTTGAGGAAGGTTAACTTCCATTTGTGATTAGACAAGTCTTGGGGTCCTCCTAGGAACAGGGCTAGAGGCAAGGACTGGCCAGTCGTTCTGTTATCTCCTCCCCTCTCCAAAACCAGGGAAAAAAACTCCCCCAAGAGATTCTTCTCCCAACTGAAGACTATCATGCATAAGTGCATGATTTATGGTTCTCAAGCGGTTATGTAATTTATCCCTCCTAATTCACTGTGGCTCTTTGGGAAACATCACTGAAGGAACGAGGACACTTCAGTACAAAGAGTGTCTGTATGGGAAAAAATATTCCCAAACTTTAAATTCAGGTCCAGCTCTGGGAACCCCCTTTCTAACTTCCCATCATCATGTTGTGTTTATTTGCAAAGTCATTTGTAACAAGAGACAGAAGAAGGAAAGGATTTCAGTGTTTCCTGTCCTTTGCACCACCTGGTTCTGCTGCATAGCCTGGTAGGAGGGAGGTCCAGAGCAGGAGAGGATGGGGGGAAGAAAATCCTTTCTGCAATAATAGGTATTTGCCTTCAGCTCAGTGCAGACAGGAGGATGTCATGCTCTGGAAAGGAATCAGAAAGTTCTGGTCCAGCTTCTGTACAAATCCATCCCCGGTGTTACCTACGTGCTGAGTCAGCTTGCTTGCAGAGTGCCCTCCTCTGTCGGGACGAATCTGGTCGGAGGCTCACAGCACGGCGTCACTTAAATCATTGCACCTCCTGCCTGGGGTGCCACGTCTGCCTGTGACACACTGCTCTTCTTCTCTATTGCCAGCTGCTCGATTCTTATATTTAAAAATTGCCCATTAAAGCCTAGGCTCTTCCTTGTCCGTGCTGTCCACACCCCAGTGCAAGACATGAGATCTTTCAGCAAGCCAAACTTTGTCACAGCCTCTGTCTTTTCATTCCCTGCTGTCTCCAGAGCTTCTGACATACTTTATCACACAAATACATCTTCAAAGACTGTCTGCAGCCGTGGCGCTTCCTCCCAGACAGCCCGGGCTGAAGCTGCGCTCCCCCCATAGGCGATGTTTTGCTCAAAGTGTTTTACAGCCCTGGATTTTCACAACAGAAACCTTTTGAAGCCACCACTTTCCTCTGGCTGTATTTCCATTGTTTGCCTCCCGAAGTGGCTTTTTCTCAGCAGTGGGAAATCCGAGGGGGAAAACTCCTGCTCCACAGTGACGAAGGTGTTTGTTGGGCAGCAGTGGAATTATGATAGATATGGGATTAAGTTTAAATAATTATGTGCTGGGGAGAGGGGAGGAATAGATCTGAATAAAATACAGCTGGAGGAGAAGTCTGTTCAGTAGAAATGCATATTGTTTTTTTTCCCACATGGCCCCATAGGTGCAGAGAATCAAGATGGTTGACAGCACTGATGTGATTTTAATGTAAGAAATGGTGAATTATGTGTGTTTCCAAGTCAGCAGCTGTAGAATCTGTATGAATCAGGTGCCAGGTGAGCAAAAAAACTGCTCATCCTTCGTGGGCTTGGCCAGACCTGATGTGGGGAACCGGAGGTCCCAGGGCCAGGCTTCACAGCTCCCAACAGCAGCTCTCCAGCCTGCTCCATCCCCACGTGCGTCAGAGGAGGGGGAAGAAGTGTCTGACTGGGCATCGAGGAGCACGTGCTGCTTTCTTCTGCCAGGCATTTCATCCTCAACAAGTTGAACATCTTTTGATCCTTTCATCAGCTGCTGCTTTTCTTTATGCTGGCTCAGAGCACAGCACAAAACCCTTTTCTGCAATTTGCTTCTGGCCTAGTTGCAACCCCTCTCTCTCCTTTTTGGGAATAAAATAAAATAAAATAAAATAAAATAAAATAAAATAAAATAAAATAAAATAAAATAAAATAAAATAAAATAAAATAAAATAAAATATTGTTTTTAATGCTTTGTGTCATTGTAGTTGAGTTGAGCAGTGTGGGGGCAGTTGAGCAAGGAGATATCTTCCACTTCCAATTGCTTCAACACTGCACTCTTGGTACAGTTTAAAAACACACAAAAAAGATGTAGAGTTTAATCTGTATTTTCTCTGCTGTAGTTTATATAAGGATTCAAATAATTACACCTGCAAATAAGTCAACCCCAAATTAAAAGTACACGTAACATTATTATTTTTGCTTGCAAGCCGTGGATCATGGGCCAAGCTCTCCTGTAGAGCTTGCTTACAAATTGGCTAAAACCCTACGAGAACAGAATTAATCATATAATGGTTCAGAGAGGCAGTTGCTCATTGTATCCCTGTCGAAAAGCTGCGCTCTGTTTGGTTCACAGGCAAGACTGCAGATGCTTTTATGAGTCACTAATAAGCACTGCTGCATTTATTAAGTTGCTCTTCTGCAGGGAGGTGACGGTGGAGCTTTTCTGTAAGCGAGGCTCCAAGATTTATTGTTGGAGCTGGAACTTCTGAAGGCAGGTTAACAGACTGGGGCTTTGGGTCCCAAAGGTGTACTGTGCAGCCATTTAACGGAGTCACCCGTATACGTGCTCAGCCTGAGTTAACTAATTTCCTCAGCAGGGCAGCGTGAAGAGCTTAACACTGTTTTTTTTACAGATCCCTTCTGTCTCATGCCACTTGTTAGGGAGGGCAGGTGTGAACTCCTGGGATAAATATTCCAGAGATTTTTTTGATCTGCTGGCTGCAATAGCTCGAGAATACAAATATCCATTTATGATATCATGAGTTGCATGAGTGCCACTCAGGTAACAGAGGCAATTTGTGAATCACACAAGTGATATCTCATTAGTCTCTTAGTTATTTAATTACTAATTGGCTCCTTTTTTCTTAAATAAATAAATAAATAAATAAAATAAAATTGAAAAATGGAAAATGAAGAAGGTAAAATATCAAAGTTGTCCAGTGGACAGAAAGCCCCCAAAAACATGACTTGGTTCTCCAGCCTAGAGACTTGTGACAATTGTGCCTCTGAATTTAAAAAAATAAAGTTAAATTAAAAAGATACTCCTTCTCTCTCTGGAGCAATTATGGAGAGGAAGGTCAGGCTAGGGTCGATAATAAAGAGGTACAGAAATTAACTGCAATAAGGGATAAAACGAGACTTTGTTCACTGCTGTGAATGTTGTGGTACAGTGCCATTGCCTCACAAAGAGAAACCCTCTGGGTGCTGACAGAATTTGGATTTGACAGATTTTAAGTTTGGGGCATCTCTGGGCTTATTCCACGGCACTTCTGCTCTTCATAAGAGCTTGTTTCTCAGCAAGGCAGAGGAGTGTTCTCATATAACTGGAGATGTTATTGCTATTCTTTGGATAAACCTATCTGTCTGCTCCAAACAGGAAAAAAAATAAAAATCTTTATAAGAGGTCTGGGGAAATAATTTGTTGTTTTGGAAGCAACACAAGTCTGCCGAAAAGTTCTGGAGAGCTTGACCTGCCTTTATTTTTCTGGGATATTTATTGTCTCCCAGGGGAGCTGAGTGGGTCCACTTGCCAGCCAGCTCGTTCCCAGCAACTGCACACGGCTGTGCCATGCTCAGGGCTTGTCCCCAGGGACCCCATTGAGACCAGGGAGATGTCACAGGGCACGAACCCTCTGAAACATTTTTTAAAGAGTAACGGGGAGGAACAAAAGCAGCAGCCACCATAAAACAAAAACAGACAAAAGGTGGAATGTGTTCAAATCCTGCTGAGGCTCTGGCAGAAGAAGAGCTTTCAAGATCGTTTTCACGTTAACAAGATGTTCAGGATGTCAAGACTCTTCACATTGCTGAACAGCTGGGAGAAATGGGCATTTTCTGATGGAAAAATACCCATAAGGGAGCAACAGAGGAATCCCATGTTGTCCTTTGCACCTGGGCTTGAGCACTTTTATGAATTTAGAAGGGAATGGCAGTACATGCCAACGGGAGATGACGTTCCCTCCCCAGCTCAAGAAAATCTCTCTGATGTTCCTTCCCCGGCTTGAAATGGATCTCTTTGGCCTTTTTGCCTGGCACGATTGGTTTTCCAGGCTGAAGCTGGTTGTGCTGAGCACCTGGGGGTGGCAGAGGGACTGCTGCCTGCTTCCACCTGTTAGCGCAGTGCTGGGATCCTCATCCTGTCCCCTGGGTGCACACCCTGGGGCGTTGACTCTTACAGGCCAGCAGAACAGACCAGGGTAATTGCAATAATTAATTATTTTGGCTCCAATTGGGTTTCCCGGGTCACAGCACATTGACAAATTGCCTCTTTTATGCAGCATTGATGTAGCTGAACCCAGCAAATACAACAGATACTGAAGACGGCCAGGTCTGGTGCTTGAACCTCAATGTCAAGTGCCCTGTGCTCAGCTGTCTTAATGTGGGTAGCAGGGGCTAAATTGCAAGGATTGGATCCTTGGGAGCTGGCTGCACTCTCATTTCAAGAAGAAATCTGCTTTAGATGATGTGAGCAGAAAGGCCAAAGCTTTATCAGGGATTTTTCTGCCCTATGTCTGACAGGGAAACGACTCCCAAATTG
Organism: Aythya fuligula; assembly: GCF_009819795.1. NCBI lineage: Eukaryota > Metazoa > Chordata > Aves > Anseriformes > Anatidae > Aythya > Aythya fuligula. The sequence goes on along the minus strand of NC_045580.1, from coordinate 6,967,935 downwards.
GTATTGAATGTATTTCAGCTCATCTACTCTTTGCCCTCTTCAAGTGGAAAGATGCACACCTTTGGTTATCAGCAGAGATTAAAGAGTTTCAGACTGTTTGGGTGAGCTTTCTACAAGCTGCAGGACATGTTCCAGCAGCAGGAGATGTGTGTGCTGTGCATGCCGTGCGTGCTGTGCTCAGCAGCACAGTCCCCGTCCCACCAGAGCAGAGTTTTTCCTCTGCAGACCGGGGTCTGGAGCCCAGCTCTGATGCATCCCTTGCTCTGGGACTTGGCCTCACTGTGTTTGCAGACAGGGTGAAACATTCAATCTACTTTTCTATACCTAAAGATGTGGCCTCATGGAAAACTGTCTTACTTTTTTGTAAGTAGATAAAGTTTACCACCGTTGCACTGAGCTCACTGGATCACATTCCAGTGCTTCACTCTCTGTAATCTTCTTCTGTGATTCTGCTTTCATCCCTCAAGTCATTTACTGAGCTCGTTTTCCAGGAAGGCGGTCGGATGTGCCCTGAGATCCCCCATGCAGACCTGGGGGATCTGTGCCTAGGTGGGCTCAGACACACGGGCTCAGCTCCATGGCTAAACAGGTTACTCCGTGTACCTGAGCCACAGTAAATCTCTGTGTAACCTTAACCCAAAGTAAGTGCAAGGTAAGCATGTTATTGTAAACGCAATGAAAGCGTGTAACCCAGAGCATTTTGCTGCACATCTGCCACCCGCTGAGAACATGCCCAAACTCAATTACCATAGCGCAGTAAATTGCCAAGCCACAATAATTCAGTCATAAATCTGCATCCGCAGGTTAATTTGGTGTGACTTCCTCATCTAGACTCCAGCCTGCACATATACTGCGGGAGCTGATTCCCCGTTGTTCTGCGCTTGTACTGTCATTTATAGCAAAACGTCGTCTCCAAGTCTTTTCTGACCTTAACGATGCCATGATTCTGAAACAGCAAAGTGAGTGCACTGTGCTACACGTGCCTAAGACTATTCCCGTGTCCCTGCCATTAGCCAGCCCACTCGTTAGGCTTGGATCAGCCCCTTTCCAGACTCACCAGTTTTGGTTTTTGGTCAAACCCTTTCATTCATCCTCATCCATGCTATTCCCTGACAGTGAGCCCAGCCCACAGCCCAGGGGGTTGTCAAAGCTGTAATTCAGCTCTTTAACATCAGCTCTGTGTGCCACTGAATCATCTGATGCAATGGATTTAGTCTTGGCCAGACGTGGGCACGTCAGAGTGTATTTGACCTGCTGGCACTGTGGTTATGTCAGGATTTGGATCAGCCTCAGAGCAGGTGTTGGATGCACTGCTGCTGCTGGAGTCTTTTGGTGCCCTGTGAGGAGCCATCGCAGCCATTCTGCAACCTTCATGCTTTTTTTTTTTTGCCATTTTTTTTTTTTTTTCTAGTTAATCAGAAGAATTATGCCTGATCAAAGCCAATTTTGTTTTGTACTAAAGCTGTCCCACAGGGAGGGATTCTGCAAGCCATGTGCAGGGATATTTATTCAGATCAGCAGTGACTGCTGATTCCTTCACATAGACAAGCTCTAAACTCACAACCTGTCTCCTTCCATCATCTTCTCACCTCCTGTGTTTTCCTCTGTAGCCCTGGACATTTTACAGCTTGGTTTGACAGAGCTCATAAGATCTGTAGAGGTTTTCTTGGCTGTTGACTCCTGAGTCACTGTTACTATTTGGAGACAAGATTAGGTTTCTTGCTAATGCTAATTTGGGGTTTCCTTCTTTTATCCTGTGGTCTAAAATCACTTTCATTGTCGCATTAATAAATCTATATTAGCAATAGTTAGCATTAAATGCCTGATGCAGATACAAAGCCTGTAGCAATGGCCTGATTTCCCCCAGGTGAGGTTTGCTGCCTTTCCATCTGCTCTGCACACGACTCGAGGGGGTTCACACAGTGCTTAAACCACACGTGGATGTGGATAGGAAGGAGAGGTCTCTGTGAAGACAGTCATCATACTAATTTATTTCCCCACTTGCAGGAGCCACTGCCAAAGCCCATGGCAATAGCCCCTGACCCTGGCACATCCCAGCCATGCCCTGTCTGCCTGCACAAATACACAGCGCAACCCTCACATGGGATGTGTGCAGCCCTGCTCCAGGAGTGTGAAGAGTCGGGACCTGGCAGTGGACCTGGGACCACAGGCACAGGTTTGGTACCTCCCTGTCCTGCTGCCAGCCCAGAGCTGCTGCTTTAGGGAAGCTGCAAGGCCCTGCTGCAGGCGTGTGCTGTGCCTCAGGGCATCCCTGGCCCTGCCACTTAGGAGCAAGTGTCCCCAGCCCAGGACAGGCACCCAGTGCTGGCCCCAGAGGGCTGAAATCACCCCCTTTGGGCTTTGTTTTTATAAAGCTCACTGTTAACATGCAGCACATCGTATTCCAGTTACAGTCTCCCCTGGCAGCACGTTAATCTCCCTGCGGTGGCTTGGTTACAAGCAGGGACTCCTGCTGCACAGCCACCACAGCCTCTGTGCTGCCTGCTCACCCCCGTTCAGCACGTCTGGCATGAAATCCTGCAGCTGGGGCTGAAGTGACACAATCTTTACAGACTCATCAAGGCTATGGACACAGCTGATTGCATGCAGCAGGGAAGCGCTGCTAAGCTTGGGGAAATGCGCTCACCAAGCACGGCGGCTTGGGAGTGCAGGCTGTTCTTCCTCACTTAAAGGGCCTGGATTTTGTTTTGTTTTTTTTTTTAAATCTCTTTAAACTTGTTTCTAGGTCTGTTAATTATTCATCATACATTAATTATATTTAGTCCGTCTTCATCACTCTTTCTTTGGTGAAGAAAGTTTTTGTTTATGAGTCAAAAGCTATTTATGAAACAGACAGTCTGCTATCCTCAGAAAGATGTGAATTGAGGGACTTGCTTTAATTATTAAAAGAAGCTTTGATTACAGAGAATGAGTTAATTTAACAGGTACAACTGGCTGTGTTTTTGTTTTTGGCTTTGTTTTGTTTTGTTTTTCCCCCTCCTAGATGTGCAGAAGAAAGCATCTCCATTAATCTGTCAGGGCTGATCTGAAAATGTAGGGCTCACTGAGATGCCCCAGGAGATGGACAGATCAGCTCTGCCTTATTTCTTTTGAGTGGTGTGAACAGCTCTGGCTGGCGCTGGTGGCTGGGGTTGTTTTGTAGTCTGCAGGCTCCAAAATAAAATTTTGCTGGAAGGGAGGACCTCCGCAGTTGCTGGCCTTTTATCCTGATGGGCTAGGGCTAGACATGCTAAAAACAAGCTGGTGTGTGTGTTCTGCTGTCTCATCTGGGAATACCATTAATTGTGCTGTGCTAGGAGGGCTAAGTAATCTCAGCACCTGATTTTTGGGTGGTTGTGGGGGCGCTGAGCTGGGTCACACAGCAAGGAGAGTTCAGCATGAGTTTAATGTGGTAGCTTTGGAAATCCTGCTTACTGTGGAACCTGAAGGCTTCAGGGCAGGGTTTATCTTTCTGTTCTGTGTTGTTTCAAAACCAAGTAGACCAAAGCCTTTGGTTCATGCCAAGGATCCAAACTGCCATTAAGCAGAAATTTCACTTTTCTAGTTCTTGGAGATTGAAAGTTTTCTACCCTAGCAGTAAGAAGGGTTGGTGGCTTTGTTTTTCTTTTTTTCTTTGTTTGTATTGTTCTGCCTGTTTGTTTGAATAAAACTGATCTGGAGAGAACCCCATCTGCATGCCAGCTCAGGCTGAGGTTTTGCTGTCGTGCTGACTAAGCTTGGCAGAGGTTCACATGCATCTATTGGATTAGTTCTTGAATAAATATTTTACTGCTGCCAACCAAGCTTGTAACAGGTTGGTACTTATGTTTGACTCATTTCTGTTTGTTTCTCCTGATTTTTGCAAGCCAGGTCGACAAATGGTGCCCTGGTGAGAGCAGTGGCTTTTAATCACCACCTTCAACCTACGCTGCTATGTGCCAGAAAGAGCAGTGCCAAGAAGTAAATACAGGCAGCTGTGGTGATGCCAAAAGCACCTGCGTGACTGCTCTTGGCTGGGTAATCATCTGGTTTTCATCCCTTCCTCCCCCAAATCCTCCCCAGTCCACTTTTGTCTAGAAGAGAGGAGAGTTAGGAGATTTGAGCCATTTCTTTTCTGCCTGTGTCTCTGTTTTTTTTTTCCCAGTCTGAGGCTTCTAGGCTTCAGTCTAGAGAAAAGCTAGTATTCTTGCAGAAACTGAGATAAGGGAGAAAAAGAAAATGCAACTAGTCTGCAAAGCAAGTCAGGAAAAAGACAAGATCTCACCTGAAGGCCATCTTTTCCTGTTATGAGTCTGTATGATGTACAGCATAACCATAGGTCCCTAGAGACTGACCCATTACAGTAAAGCACCTTTGTTGCAGCTTCTGGTGAAAAGAACAAAATAAGCATATGACATCAGGGTAGCTTGTGCAAGTCTCTGTTTAATTACAGTGCTGGATGAGGACATTTGGTGGTGTCACACGTACTGGTGATGGGTAATATACATTCCCGACTCTTCAGGGAGTCATGTTCTCACTGGAGATTTTCACCACAGAGGTAGTGGCTTTTTTTTTTTTTTTTTTTCCTGTTTTCCTTTTTATTTCAGCAAGACGTAACAAGCTGATTAGAGCTACTGTAATTAGTTTACTCTTCAATCAGGAAGATAAACAGTCTCATGACTGTGGTGGGAGCAAGCAGGCAAGCGCCGATACAGTGCAGGCAGGATTCACCAGCTTCTTAATTAAAACCCGTTTGGGGTGCAGAGCCACCCGGGCTTCAGCGAGCCGTGAATCACAAGGAGGAAAAGCAGGAACGGGAAGACTCAATAAGCAGAACTAACGCTTCAAACACAAATGATGATTCACAAAATAGGGACTACCGCAAGGGTCTTAACAAGTTTTTTTAAATAGGATTCATCTTGCAATTCTTTGTTTTCTTCAGGAACGGAGAAATAAAACCTTCTTATATTGTGTTAAAAAAAAAATAATAAAATAATAAGAAAATTAGTACTCTCGCCATTATCATCATGTTCTACCATCTGAAGTCCCGAGGAAAGCAGTACTTTTCAGAGGGAAGTGACAGTGAGGACAGTATTTGCCAGACCCAGGTCTGGGAGCAAGAGGCATGGGAGCCCCGCATGCTGCAGCTGATTACCTGTCATTTTCATGAGGTTCTACAAGCACCTTCCATCACAACCCAGAGTCCCACGTCACTGTGCCAGGAACCACAGCAATACAGGTTGCAAAGGCTGTGCTTGGTCTCAGCATTCATTTGTTCTTTGCAAAGCCAGAGATGATGTGTTCTTGTCTTTTCTCAGCGTTATGAAGGCTTGACTCATGGGTGGAAAGTGCTGTAGTTTGTTCTCCTTTCCAAGGACAGTGGGGATGCACATGCAGATACTGTATATCTCATCGGATACCTTCGAGTCCAGAGTGTTAGGAACAAGTGGCTTAGAATGTCATTGAGATGAGTGACGGGCTGCAGGTAATTTTCCAACTAATACTTAATCTCTAGGAAATTATACTTGTTATTTTTTGGTACAATTTAGCAAACTTATGAAGGACACAGGCCCTTCTTCAGCAGCTTTTTCTCCGTGATGTTTTGGAAGAGTTGTTCATCTAGTAATCCAGGTGTGTTGAGCTATAATATTCTGCTTCCAGACTTAGGAAAAAAAATCAGGAAAATGTACAGAGTATCAAAGATGATGGTTTTGTCCCATCCAGGGTTAACACTACACACGAGGTAAAGGTAAAGCATAAAATTAAGATGTTGTTCACATTCAACTTATTTTTGGGGCTCACACCAGTTGTTAGTACAGGGAAAATATCACCTGTGGCAACTTCAAAATGCTCCAAAGGTTGTTTTTTTTTTTTTTTTTTTTTGTGTATATGCATATTATTCTCTATTTTGATTCAGCTCCCCACCCGGTAATTCACTAAGCCAAATGGCACTTTTCTACCTTGCAATTGTAAAAAAGAAAAAAAAAAAAAAAAAAAAAAAAAAAAAAAAAAAAAAAGTAGAAAACTGAGCAGTAGCTTGTTACTATTTTTTCCACTTTATGTGATTTTTTAACTCTTTTCATTCAGGTCAGTCTGAAGCAATTCCCATCCCTGAGTGAATGTGCATGGTTAAAACTGGCAAAAGAAGAACAGGTAATGTCTTTGCATCTTGTGCCTGAAACCCCTTCAGTTGGTGCTTCCAGTCTTCAAATGAAAAAAAATACTTTTTTTTACATTTCTGTGAGAACTGTTTTCCCTTGCACATAATCCCATTAACTTACAAAGTATGAAGCTTCCCTAGATGTGCATTACAGTGCCAACACAGGAGTGACTGGCCACATCCTGACTGTTCATTACATTTTGTTCTGGCAGCATCAGGTAACAGCTGGTTTATATATGTCAAGAAAAGGTTGCTCTGATAAGCAGGAGCTTGCTATTCAGTTCCTACACAGCACCTATTTCTGCTGAAACTATATGCAAAAACCCCTCACTAAGGCAGGTCACATCCAGGCATTTGTAATTTATATCTGTAGTTATGACCAGACCTTGAACAGCCACATTCAAACGTTATGCAACCCATGGGCTAAATACTGATGACACTGGGTATCAGCCTCTTCCAGAACAGAAGGATTAGATAGGAAAGCTCTGGCTCAATTAGATAGGAAACCTTTGGATCAAGGTGGGACTCCTGTTGCAGTATAAGAAGACCACTGAAAGCGTGCATTACAGCTGCTTGGCACAGTCTCTCCTCGCTATGCAGCTAGGACACATACTGCCAGTGCAGCCCATCCCACAGGGAAATGCTTTGTTAACAATATAGGAAAAAAAAAGGTAATAAAAGAAGCCCACCTTGGCAGTGGTCTTTATCACTGCTGAAGTGGAAACTACGTGGATGTTCAACAAACTGCATAGAGGAAAAAGGGATTCTATTGCTCTGTCAATTGTATTTTAACATCTTTAGGAAACAGCAGGTAACTGGAGCATGGATGCCTGCATCTTCATATGGCTATTGTAATCATGGAGCTCTCCAGAGCCTGTATTGATTTCTAGCCAGACCTATTTCTGTGTCATTTTATTCATCTTACTGTATTTTATTTACAGAGATATTACAAAATAAATTGTGAACTAAGTACAACTAGTAAGTACAGAGTGGCTTTGGCAATGCCAGAGTCAGCATGGTAAAATTATGCTGTAATGGATTTTCAGTTCTTTTAAAGTGAGAAACGGAGCTAGCAACGGGTAAGGGAAGCTGGAAAGATCCAGACATTGCTGGAGTCTGACTTGGACACAAAAGCAGATCTAGATAAGCATGTACTTGGGCTTTTATTCTGGCTTTTTTTCCAAAATACAGTCTTTATCTCATTCGCTATTTATTTAAATTAGGCACGATGTCACTCTGCACACTCTCAGAGACTTAGGCAAATCATATCTGAGGTGATCCTTGGCATGATGGTGCCTTCAAGTTAGGTAGGAAGAACTGGACCTAACTTGGACTTGAAGTTCACATCTGAGATGGACATGGCCGACGATGCTGCTCCTGGCAAAGTGTCCCTGTTTCTACATTCCTCATGCTGTCACTCCTCACCTCATCTTGTAACTTCCTGTGAGAGACTGGAGATGAAACAGTGGTGGGCAGAAGCTGCTGCTGGGCTGGCTGATGGTACACAGTAGTTGGTGTCCTCTTGGATCTGAGTGCAAACTGTACAGAACCAGGTATCACTCCTTCAATTCCTCTCCACTTTTTTTGGTTTGGCCTTCTGTATGATTGATCCTGTTTATTCATATTTACGCTGATGTAGCGGTCCCACCTGAGACTGATGCTCCCTTTCTTCCTCCTGCCCATTGCTTGTTACAAGGATTGGATCCTTAGGTGGGAGAACCTTCTTAGCCCACCTGGGAACCTCTTCCAGTTTTGTTTTGTTTTTCCTCCCTCAAGGCTGCAGCAGTTTAATACTGGTTAAGTCAGCTGGAGGTGAAGGCAAAGCTATTGCACGGAGTTTCCGCAAGCTCTGTCTGGCTCCTATTGCAAAGCGGAAAAGATGGTCTTGTCTTTGGTGAGATTGTGTCAATGACTTAACACGCAGGCCAGCAGCAGTGACCCATTGCTGCCTGCACATGGCTCTGCGAGCATCTGTTTAATGCACTCCAGGTTAGATGGCCACAGGCAACAATCAAGTGAGCGTTTCTCCATTTTTGCTTCCACTCCAAACACAGTGTGAGGGTAGCTCTTAGAAGCGCCCTTAGTATCAACGTCCTGGAGTCCAAAGGTCACCTCAAGGGGCAAGAGAACCTCCCTCCCGCCTGAAGGTCCTCATTACGTCCCTGCCAAGAGGTGCCTGGGCACGGCCCTGCTGTGGCACTGCACTCCCCATGCCCAGTGCAAGAGCTCAAGACCTCTCCACGGCTGGTCGCTTGTCTGTGTGCGTGAATGGCATTGGATTCTTTTTTCCCCTCATTCTTAAAAATGTGGTTATTGTTTTTCCTTCTAACAGTGGAGGATCTTCATGAAAGCTTTGCGAAATTCAATATTGAAGGTGGTATAAATAATTGGGTTGACAGCACTGTTGACATATCCAAGCCACGTAAAGGCGCTGTACATTGCTGGGGGGATGTTGCAATCGCAGTGCATGTTCAGGATGTGGGTGATGAAGAATGGGAGCCAGCAGATGATGAAAACACCTGGGGGAAAAAAATAAACAGATTGTGATTGCTGAAAACTGGAAAATTTCTGAGACTGAGAATATCAAGCCTCCTGTCTGTTTGCTATGTCTGTCTTCATTCTGAGTACCCAAGTAGCAAAGAACTTATTTGCTGATCTAAGTAGACTGGTTACAATAAACGAGATCTGTCCTGCAGAGGTGCCAGCTTGTTGCAGAACTACTCAGCCTATTGTGCCGTAGCTATACCAGAAAGCACAAGGGCTTTCTCACCCATGCCTTTTGGCCATGCACACCCCCTGCACCTGGACAGCTTTATGAGCCCCTTGTATAGCACTGTGTGCTGTTCCTGGCTGGGAGGGAGGTAGTCTTCCTCTCGAGGGCCACACTGACTGATGCATGCGATGTAACTATTTATGTGGAGGCCTAGGAAAACAAACAGTCCACACTGGACATTTGAAGTGGATGCCCTAATCCTGGGTAGCTCTTGGCTTTCTGCAGGACCACGAGACAAAGCCAACGTGCACTCTCACCAAGTACGATGGCTAGCATCTGAGTGGCTTTCTTTTCCTTCTGTTGTGACAGTTTCCTCCTGTTCATAGCCTTGAGAAGAGTGGTCCTTAACTTTCCATTGGGCATAGACTGGATCTCGAAGACCTTGGCTGTGTGGGGGTTTTCTTTGGCATGTCCGTTCTTCTCTAGTTTCCCAGGGCTGCCCAAGTGTGCCTGCAGGGTTGAGTTAGTGCCCCGTTTAGAAGCAACTGGCACAACCAGCTGGTGGTTGCTTGGGGCTGCTGGTTTGATGGTGGTTTTCTCAGGGGGACTGGTACTGGACACCATCTCCATTTCCATCTCCATGTGACTCTCTGCCTCCTGGACAAGAATCAAATGCCCACAACATGAAGACAGGTAAATATACAGGGAGCAGCAATGAACATTTCTTACAGAGAGAAGCTGGATGATGCTGAAAAAACAACCAACCCTTCTTCTCCCTCCCTACCTTTTTTGGTAAATACTTGAAGAAACAGCTATAAATCATTTACACGTAAGGATACATTTGATGAGATCGACAGAATGCAGACAATGACTCTGCCTCCTGTATTGCACAAGGAGGCTGAGAATTTGGAGACGCTGTCTCCACTCCCCATGTATTTTACTTCAGAATATAGGTAAATGAAAACAAAATCAACAAGCAAAGCCCAACATAGCCAATGCAGTCTAAGACTTAAAATAAATAATAGACAGGAGAAGAAAATCAAAGAGAATAAATGTTAAAATGTCACGGCTTTTATAGCTGATCTTTAGGTGAGCTTAGTCTGGCTTTTTGAGCTCTACGTTAAACCCCCTGGTTCACTCTAAGGAACAGGAAGAATATTTAAATTTTTAGATTGAACGGTAACCTTTGTTCTTAGCTTATTTTCTCCCACACTGCATAAATTCATTTTGTGTCCTGAGAAGAGACAAGGGGAAAGCTAAGCGCTCTGAAAAGCTACCACTTCTCTTTAACACTCACCACTTTGCGCTTATTAACTTGGAAACTCCCATTGGACTTCACAATAACTGTGCAGAGCTTCACGTCTTCTGGATGAGTGCATTTGTCCTAAGGGGCAAGCACCAGCTCAAAGGTTACACAAGCAGATAGTAATTAGGAAGGGTAGCTGGTAAGGGAGGCGAGTGAAAATACAAACACAGGGCATGAAGCAGAAATTAATCACTCTGACTACGGTGCTAACAGAAACAGAAAACCACCCTAGAGAAGCAGTAGTGGAAGCAAGTATCCCTTGTGCTTTTTACCAAATGAAGGAAGCCACAGATGTCTGGTTATGTTTCAGTCCACCTTGCCTTGCTGCTTCCTCTCCTTGCCGTGGCCCTGGCCTCTGGGGCAATGTGGGCTGGAGGTAGCACCTTGGGGACTACATAGCTCTTCTAGCTGCTTTGCACATGCTGCAAGAGTAGAGTTTTGACTGCCTCACACTAAGCACGCTCAGCTGGACTCCACCAGCATCATGCCACTCACATGCTTCATGAGGCTGTGTCGTGGTTTAACCCGGCATTTAACATAGCATTCTACCAGCTGCTAGGAAGAAAATTAACTCTGTCATAACTGAAACCAGGACAGGCTGCTTGCCCTGCAGATGTCCTGTTAGCAGGGATGGAGCTTGTACCCCAGCCATGCAACTGCCTGCCACTGAACTTCTGCATCCGTCAGCAGGGCTGACTCGGAAGGTGGCACAGCTTGTAGTCTGGGGTGCCCAAACTCAGCAGAGGCAGAAGAATGCAGTCAAGTTAACAGAATGGCTCCTAATGCAGACCTGCTGGAGCATCCCTGTGAAGCACCAGCCTGTGACCCGATAATCCAGCGTGTGCAGCTGGGCCTCCCAAACAGCTCAGGACTCAGCTTTCACCATTGCAATCCAGTATCTCACATCCTGAAGACAGCCTTGTTTGGGGAGAGGAGGAAGCGCTTTGGGGATGAAGTGGAGGAGGAAGGGGAAAGGATGGTGGCAGGTGAGCACAGGGCCGAGGGTCTGGTTACCTTCAGCGGTGCCTGTGTGTCCGAGTCCAGGCCATGGCTGCTGCGCTTGGTGTTGACACGCTTCCTGCGCTTGCGGAGCACGATGTAGATCTGCACATACACCAGCAGGGTGACGATGAAGGGGACGTAGAAGGAGACAATAGAGGAATACACGACAAAGGCAGGATTGGCAATGATGCACTCATTATCATCTGGAAGACAAAAAGTTTTGGGCTCACTTTCCCTGCTGCTCTGGGCTAGCACCAGCTTCCCCCTCCTTTATCTCTGAAGAGGGGTACCCAGAGAGTGGGGGCCCACCACATCAGCCAGAATCAAGTTCAAGGCCAGAAAACCTCACATGTATCACTGGCAGTCACACACAGACCCCAGAGCCCCGGCTATTTCTCAGCCAAAAACTGAGAGCCTGCTGATGCCATGCTGTTTGCAATCCCGTCCTCCCATGAAACTGCAAGCTCAATTGCCATTTCCATTCTCTCCTGTCTCAATGAAGACATTTGCTCCATGCCTTTCCTTATTATGTTTTAATGCAACACAGATTTGTTTTTTGTAGCAGACAAACATTAATGTGACATTGACCAGCATCGTGTAAGCTTCGTGTCTCTGCAGATCCGAGGCCTCTGCCACCCTGGTATGGTACAATGAGAGATGAAACAGAACCAGCTGGCATATCCTGGACTGCTGTGGGGAGGGCATACCTGAAACAGGGATGGATGCATCCCAGGACACCTAAAACCGGACTCACACCTTTACTCCTATCTTGTAACAGAAGACTATCTGGGGAGCTAGTAAAGCCAGGTTGATGCCAATAGCCATCTGCAGGTGGCATAACTCACCTGCGGTGTTGAGGCCAAACAGGAGAGGGCAGGAGATGGCAAACGAAAGCACCCAGACCACAGCAATCATGACGGTGACCCTGCGCTTGGAGCTGTAGCGGGTGTTGTACAGCATTGGCATCGCTACCGCTGTGTACCTGCAGAGTGAAGACACAAACCCAGGCTTCGGTTATGCTGCAAGTGCCAACAAGCTTTACAGGAAAGCACAGCTGGTTACTGTGTCTGAAGGCTTGGAGCAGCACAAGAACACAGAGTGAATCAGGATGCTCCATCTCTGACACGTCCACACTCCCTGCTTTGGAAGGCACGAGGCTGGGGTCTGGTCAGCACAGCTTTTTTTCTTCTACTCCTTCCCAGCTCCTGCCTGCCCACTGCTCCATCACTCACGCTTACAAACAGAAGGACTGAACTAGTGCAGATACATGCAGACAGCCATTTACATTCTCAGGTGGTGTTTCTATGACTGTTTCTGAAAGAATCCTGCTCAGACCTCACAGAATGTTAGAGATTGCAAAGGACCTTGAAAGATCATCTAGTCCAATCCCCCTACCACAGCAGGAACACCTAGATCACATCACACAAACACATCCAGGCAGGTTTTGAGTGTTTTCAGAGAAAGGGACTCCACAAACCCCCTGGTCAGCCTGATGCAGTGCTCTGTCATGCTCGGTGTAAAGAAGTTTCAGCTCATATTTAAGCAGAACCTCCTATGTTCCGGGTTGCACCCGTTGCCCCTTGTCCTTTAATTGGATGACAGCAAGAAGAGCCTAGCTCCATCCTCCTGACACTTCCCCTTTACATATTTATCAACATTAATAAGGTCACTTCTCAGTCTCTTTTGCTCCAAGAGGAAGAGACCCAGCTCCCTCAGCCTTTCCTCATAACAGAGGTGCTCTTCATCACTGATAGCTGCCTCAGCTGTGCAAGCCCAGCTGCAACCCCATCACTCTTCAGATCTTGTTTAAAGCTTTCCAAATGAGCCCTGCTAATTCCTCTCCCAGAACACTTTCACCCCTTGAGATAAACCTTTCCCACATATTGCTGCCAGTCCTTACGTCTTTTAAAACCAGTCATTAGAAAAGAACCCAAACCCAGGCCTGTAGCACCAGTCACATAGCCAAAGCTTTTATGGACTGGATTTTTATATTCAGTCCCACATCATCACCCCACAACAGAAGGAGGGAAGAAAAAAAGACCCTCACCCCAGACTCTTTCATGAACCACCTCAATGCCTTGAAGTCTTTCCTCATTCTCCTCAGCCCACAGCTTTCTCCCCACCTGCCTGGAAGATCAGCAGCAGACAGCAATCTGTGCAGCATCCTGGTGGTATCTTCACTCCACACAGACCTCAGACTTCCCTTCAATGAGGGACCAGCTCTCCATGTGGCACACAGCCTCTCCCACCAGGAGCCACCCTCCCGGGGACTTTTGTAGGCAGAGGCCAGGGGCAACACCCACCCCCATCAGCCTCTGGTGAGGCAGTGCCCAAACCACCCGGGGCTTCTCGAGTCTTTGAGTCCCCCAGGCCAAGTAAAGGTGGCCATGGGTTGCCGCCACAGAGCCCTCACCTGTCAATGCTGATGGCACAGAGGTTGAGGATGCTGGCAGTGCACATCATGACATCAAGGGTCATGAAGATATCACAGTGGATCCGACTGAACCTCCACTCGCCAACCACCTGCAAACAGAGAAAACATGGTCAAGTTGCAGCTGGAACCTGGTCGCATTCCATCAGTCCCATACTGAGCCAAGCAGGATTGTTCACTGATCCCTTTGAGCACATTGTTCTCTCTAGACTAAAGGTCTCAAATGATGGCACTGCCAGAAGGAGAATCATCCTAACCATCCTCTAGAGCATTTCCCTGAGGGCTAGTGGGGTTTTTATCCTTCTCGAGTCCAGCCTGTTGGTCTGTATAGCAAGCTGCACAGCCCAAATGGCAAACACAGACCTGGCTCCCATTGCAGTGAGACATGGGAGTGCAAGTCTCCTCAAAGGCAGGGAACTATGCAGTAACTTATGTAGGTCTCTGAAGCATTACAAATAAGAATCAGAAAGGAAATACATTAATTTTATATGACAAGCAACCCCAAATGCAATTATAGTTTTTTGTTAGACACTAATATATATATATATATTATTATTATACATAGCAAAGATAAGTAATAGAAAAGCAGAAGGTTTCCTTTGTTTCTTAGTTTTAAAATTGGGGACATAATTCCTTGCATATCATTTCTTGTGAACAAAATGTATTTAATGCAGACTTTGTGGTTTTTTTTTTTTTTTGTTTTTTTTTTTTATGTCTTATATGTTGCAATAAATACAAATAATTTATGATAACTCTTCTTAGTTTCCAGTAGACTTTTTCTTTTTCCATATCTCGCTGTTGAAACCAAACTTTGAAAATAAAGTTTAATAGCAATTATTAGGACTACTGTATTTGGCATGTGATGAAAAAAGTATATTTCCCTCTAATAAAAATAGAGCCCTACTGCATTTGAAAATAGAATGAATAAGATATCTATTCTTTGGTTATTTCTGCTCTGATATACATAACCATAGGCAGCATGAAGAAGAAAGAAAGAATGACTGCATTGAAGCTTGAGTGACAGATGAACACTCAGTGATTTAAAAAGCACTTGAGACAAAGTCACATCAGTAACTTTGACTAGAATTTGCCCGAAGGCAATGGTTTCCAGTCAGATAGAAGCCTGTGCAAAATCAGTTTCCTGAACTCTTAAATTTGAGTTTATGGAAGATGCTGCAAATTACAGCAGTTCTTTCTCTTAGTGCTTTCATTTATGTAGGGGAAACCTCAGAAGTTTGGAGGTAGGAGGTTTGTTTGCACCCAGAAGGATTTTTAAAAGGATTTTCTGTCTTTTGACATTCATTTCTGCACCACTTTGTGACACAAAGCCTAAAACCCATGAAGATATTTACAGAACAAAGGGCTCTGGACAGTTTTGATTTCAGGTTGCAGAGCCAGCGAGGCACCATAGTGTGCCTAACACACATCATGGCAATAGCTCCTTCTCTGTCAGCAAGCATCGTCAGGGGTTCTGTTGCTTCAGGCTAGCAGTAGGTTTAGCAGAGTGTGGTTATGAGCAGAGAGTGTAGAAGTCCATCAATAACGCCAGCAATCTAGAGGGCTGAATTTGTCTCACTTTGTGGATTGAGAAATCTGAGCTTCCTGGCCTATTCCATGCACATCTGAGCGCAGAAAGAGGGGAGCATCTTACATCATTTCTGCTTTACTCTTCCACCTTATATACGACGTGTCTGAGAGACTCATAGCCGGCCCTAAGAGCCGGAGCTCCTCACAGCATGAGCCTCTGCTTAAAGTGGAGTGTTGTAAAAGAGAAATACAATAGATGAGTGTAACTAATCCCAGAGGCATTAACTACAATCACAACCAGCCTGTGGTCATGTTAATACGCTTTAGCACATGCACAATGCTTTACATTTTTAAAGTGCAACACAAACAGTAATTAACTAGAGTGATAATTAGTGTTGTGGTTTCTCAACAGCCCATATCATGTCAGTGGGCTTGTTTTGCTTCGCATTAATACTTAATGGACTGATTGATTATGGCTTCCACTGCTCGCCTCTCTGTTTTATCATTTTCTCTCCTAAACAAATGCGTGCATATGAATTGTAAATTGAATGGAGTCTTACGGTTTCACTCTTGGTTATGATGCATGGTGTTCCAGCTCCTGGCTGGCTGAAGAACGTGGGCATCCCAGCAAGAAGAAAGAGTAGCTTCTCCCCTCTTTCCTCTAGAGATGTATTTTGTTTTTTTTTTTTCATGCTATTTACTGTTGCAAGGATAATTTGCTGTCAGGTAAACAGGTAGCAGTCTTGGGAGTATTTGGCTTTCACACAACACTGTGCCACTCAAATATGGCTCTGTATGCAGAAGCACAGAGCTCTTTTGTACCGAAGCGATGTGCTAACAGCAGGAATGTGACAAGCAGCTCACTTGTGATTCTGTTTCTCATATATTGTGACATAAAAGCTCTGGATTTACATCCTACTTCTACAATTGCCTGCTCCTCTTACTACAGTAGTCCTTCAGAAAGAGGTTTTGGATTACTGTTTGTTGCAGTTTTTTGAATGCAATACCCATGATGTAGTTGCAGATTCATTCTTATGCTTGGGAACGTATGGTTTGCCTGTGTAGTTTTGAAAATAAACCTGGTGTCCTTCCACTCTTGACCCCTACATTTATTGGACAGATTTTCAATGTGATTGGTTTTATCGTTCAGCCCCCTAAACAGCAGTGTATTGTCAAGTGAATCGGTCATCTGTTATTATGTCCACTTCCTGGCAAGATCTGATCAACTGTTAGGAAATGTAAAACACCTTTGTCTGGTGAAAATTAGGAGGTCTTGAAATAGCTGATGTCTGGGCTGTTAAAACTTCCTTCTCTCCATTCACTTGCCACAAACACTCAGTACTGTGAGAAACATCTGGGCCACCTACCTCCAGATAGACCACCCATGGCATGACCAGAGTTGCTACCAAGAGATCTGCCACTGCCAAGCTCACAATCAGGTAATTTGTGGTTGTCTGAAGGGCTTTTTCCCTGGACACAGCCATACACACCAGCACGTTGCCAAACACGATAACGAAGATGAGGAGGGTGAGCAGCATGGCATAGTAGTTATACTGAGGCTTCTGGTCTGCATTGGTCTGGTTGAGTGGCTTGCTCCAGTTCCTGTCCCCGATGTCACCGTTGTACCAGGAGAGGTTTAGGGGATCCATGAAGGTAAATGTGCCAGGTCCCAGCTCCACCCTGATGCAGAAAAGGTGTTGAAAAAACAGTCAAAGAATAAAATGGCCACGCATGTGCTACCTCACTCCTGGAGTTCCCCAGATCCTGCTCCCCCTTACCTGAGTTATGTGCAGATCGTTAGTGGACTGGAAATGTGATGAAGAGCCAGAGGGGAGGCAGAGCTGGTGGTCAGGTACTAGGCAAGGATTCAGGAAGTTCGCTTCTACTCACAGTTCATCCCCAGGTTTCCGTGGTGTGGGATATCAGTTGCTCTGTGCCACAGCTAATTCAGGCAGAGAGCTTGTGATCTTTGCATCAGCTCTCCTGACATTCCATGTCTGCTAACTGCTCTATGTTAGGTGCACAAGCTTCAGAGCGGATGAGCCATGACCCAGTAGGTTTATTTTTCATGGGGCTTTAGACTGGGTTCTGTTTATTTATTTATTTATTTGTTTTTCTTTTTCTTAGCTTTTTATTTTTTTTTTTTTAATTTATTTTTCCCCCAGCAGGGAAATAAATAAATAAAAGAACCATGGGCTGAATTGTGATGAAGATAAGACCTGACAGAGCAGTTTGGAGTTTGGAAATCAGTGCTGGGCCATGCCTGCCTTCTGTGGATCTCCTGGTGAGGCTGCAGCACAAAGGGGAAAAGAGGAGAAGCCCTGCCTCTGCAGCTCTGGCACTGGGAGGACTGGTCACATCAGGCAGCTGGGGCACCATGGCAAGTTGTCGTCTTGTTGCTGGCTGCTGGCTGCATGCTGCATGCCCCTCCTGGTGTAACGTGTGTGTTTAAAAGCAAAGGGTTGTGGTCTCTACCTGAAGCAGTCATTCCATCAAGAAATGGTGATGTGTCAGAGAGCACGGTTAAACAATAAAGGCAAGAGCTGTTTAGAAGCAACTGGAGATTTTGGTTGCTTTGGATTTGAAATTTCAGGTTTGAGAGATCTTGAACAGACTTCATTTCACTGCTCAGCACTTCCTAAAATCAAGTATTTCACATTTCTCAAGCTGCATCTCCATAAAGACCACTGTGATGTGAAAATCTGGCCATGTTCTCAAGACACCCTACAGCAGGCCATTTCATTTTCTTAATAAAAGACAAAGCGAATTAGATTTATAAAACCATGCAAGTGATCACAATAGCAAAACATTTGCAAATATCAAATTCACCTGGGAACAATGGTTTCTTTATGTTTCACTGAGCTTTTGTGTGCTTTTTTCATTCAAAGAACAATTTGTATAATAAACCCTGGAAATTTGTTGCATATGGGTCCTTAATAGCTGATAATTCAAAAAGTGTCTGTCTGACAGTGCTATCAGCGGCACTTGATAGCTCTACAAATGTCTTCTTAAAAACTGTCAAAGTGTCAGAAATTAATTAAATGTTAGCTTATGTGACTCAGAGTGAAGGGGAAAAATCAATGCTAAATGCAGCAACAATTTTTTCTTTTCTCCCATTGCCCTTTGATAATGCAAAGCTATCTACAGAAGGCAGAAACATGCATAAAATGCAGGATGGAGAAAAAAAATCAGGAACATAGAAAAGTATCTGAAAAGTATAAAAGCAGTGGAATGACTTGGTATGTGCAGGATCAGCCCCGTGGCTATTCCAGCGCCTGAGCTCTGACTGCAGTTCATTTCCAACCTGATAACTCCACAAAATTTCAAAACCACAAGTCAGGTTCATTTCAGAACCCAGAAGAAGTGATGTGAGAGGGTGTTTGCTCCCAGTGGGAGTCACAAAGAACAGCTCGGGCTCAGTTCTGGTTTGAGGAACAAAAACAGCTCAAGGTCGTGCGCATCCCTTCCCTGAGCACCCTGCCCACGTCAGTGGCTTTCGCATGAAGTTCATGGTGTATAAAGGCAGAAGGGCTTCACGCATTAAAACTACAATGCTTTCATTTGCAGCACGTCTTGCAGAGGTGTTTTCAAGACCATTTTGTGCAGGCCACAGTGGCATCATATTGATGAACAGCAAGGTTATTTTGGAGTGCCAAGTAATAAGACAACCTTGTGCCTCTCCTAATTCTGTGAGATGGCTTTGGTCTGTTGCAGCTTTTAGCCTGGTGAAAAAATGAGAAAAGCATGGGACTCCTTTTGATTGCAAACCCATCTGCACCACAGAACTGCTACACCAGCCACCAGCATCCTCAAACTTTGTTTTCATTTCAGGAAAGAGTTGTGAAATGAGGATGTGGAGGATCTGTGCACAGCCAGTCTGCTAGGTCCAGCTATCGGTGATTGACCTGGCAAGTCTGGGGGGATATTGAAGACCCTGAATAAACTGAACCAAAATGCTCTTCCATTTTCCTCTGTAGATTCTGCAAGATTTGTGTTTTTTTTTTCTTTAAGTAGACCTATCAATACAGCAAATATTTTTTGTTTGTTTGTTTCTCTTTTTCACAAGGGCTTTGTACACTGGAATTTTTAAGTTTTTGGATCTAGAGTCGTGACACATTCTCAGCGTCTGCAAGTTAGGGTAACCTGATGGATGCTGCCTGACATTTCCTGATGAGACATTTGCAACACAATCTCTCTTCCCCTGATGCTCAGATGGTCAATTGAAGGTTTATCCCATCAGCAAACCCCGGGTGTGTCTCCCATCCACCCTTCCCAAACCCACTGTCAGGCGAGGCTGTGAGCAGCTCTGCTCTGTTTTTCTGCTGTGGTTAGACAGAGAGATAAGATCAGCAGGGAATTATTTTCCTTCTCTCCACAGTTCCACAGAAACAAACAATATCACAGGAACAGAAGCAAAGGCTGGAGTTTGTGTAAGGCTCTGTGGAAGCTGCCGGTGGGGCTGTCTGGCAGTGCAGCTGCACTGCCTCTGTGCTCCTGCAGGCAGCTGGTCAGCACGGGAAATGCTGAAAGCTTATAGCTGAGCATGGGAAAAATGGAAAGGTTTGGTGATTCGACTAAATATATATATGTGGGAAAATAAAACACAAAATTCCAAATATTTTGTTTGAAATAAGGGAACTAAAATGGCACAATTTGTGATGGTGTAATTAAAGGCTGTACCTAGTATGTATCTATATGGTAGAAAACAACAGTTACCTGCACAACTCTGTTAATCTCTGTTAATTCCTAACTTTGGACAGTTTGCGTTTTCAATCCTAAAAATAACCTTAATTTCTCTCTGGCATCAGTTGGCAGTGTTACAGTGGCCATTAGAGCATCTTGTGAGACTTTCAGTGCTGCGGTGTGGAGCTCTGCTTCTTTTGCTGCTGACAGTCTCACGGCAGCACTTTAAAAAGCTGACTCAGAAGAGAGTGCTTTGTCCAGGCACCTGCAGGCTCTTACAGAGGCTGAGGGAAGGGGCCAAAAATGCAGAGGAAAGGAGATCTCAGGGCACCTTGCTCTCCCTGTGGGACCTGTGGAGTGTCAGCAGCCCCAGGCAAAGCAGGGAACCTCAGGGGTCTGTCAGTGCACAGACTCGGGACGTGGGTGGGGGTAGAGTCCTGAAACAGAACAAATTATTTGGTGAATTAACGGCGGCAAAGCCTCTTTAATTCCCACTTGGAGTCCGCACAGACTGTGAGCGTGCCGGGGTAATCCAGCTGCGGATTTGCCGAGCGGTCAAGGGCAGGACGGAGCAGCAGGGTCGCAGCCTTGCACCTGATGCCGCAGCGCAGCCGTGTGCCAGCACCACCCAGAGCATCTCCGCTGCCTTCCCCTGCATAGGACTTGTGTGTGGCGAGCCCAGACTGCTCCCCACTACACCAGCTTCCTTGAGAGCCTCCGGTTGGCACAGCCTGCTGGGGAGCTGTTTGCCATCCTGAGGAAATCAGCCCCACGGGTCCACATGCATCCGGGTGGAGGCTGTGAGCACAGTTTTTCTCCCCTCTGTACCTAACTCCCTGCTCTGTTTGGAGACAAAACTGGAAATGGATTTGTTTGCACTGCGGGTATTTCTCCTTGGCTCCTGATTGATCAGCTCCTTACATTGTGGCAAACCGACGTTGCCCTGGTGCTGGTGTGCTGCTCAGCACTGGCAGCCCCAAAGCCATCTGCCTGTTACACCACAACCCAGGCCCCAGCAGCCTTTGTGAGGGGCTGAGCTGCTCTGGGCTGCCACAACACGCAGCCAGTCTTTGTTTCTTCCTATAAAAACACAAAGGCCGTGCCCCAGCACAACACATCTAGGGGGATGGAGCTTCGACAGTCCCTGCACTGCTGCCTGCCAGTGCCTGCGGTGGCTGAGCTCTGCGCAGACCCACCAGCAGCACAACTACAAAACCCACCAGCAGCAGCACCCCGGTGCCAGGGGCTCCTCCTGCAGCCCCAGAGCATCCCCTGCCTCCCTTCCCAAGACTTTCCTTGCAGCCACATTGCCCATTTCCCCCCGCAGCAGCTACCCAGAGGTGCCCATCAGGTTACCGAGCGCTCCAAAGGCAGCTGTTTCACAGAAATCGATGTCTAAGTGATGTTTGCACAGTACAGTGCCTCCCTGAATATTGTCATTTTCCTCGGAAATTTTGGAATCAGTGGGCCACAGGGAAGCTGTCAAACTGCCATCCTTTCTGTCCTGAAGATGCCTCTGGATGCTGTTTACTGGGTTCCACCGAGAACGCTACTCAAGCACCGCAGTCAAGGGAAATGACATGCTGTGGTGGAGGAGGGAAGTGGTGGAAGAGGAAGAGAAGGGAAACTGGTTTAGAAGAGATGTTTTGCCTCCCTGTTCAGGAGCACTGTGCAAGCAGTAGCCTTAGCTACCTTTGCACCTAGAGGTACAGAGACTGGAGACGAAGATATTTTTTTGGAGCTGAAATCTAACTCTTCAGCACCACACAGCCTTCGTATCTTCCCTTCATCTCCTTGCAAAAGCTTCTTGAAAAGCTTCCTCCTCTCCTGCCTTCCTCTATGGGTCCCCACTCCTCAAGTCCTTTGTTATTCAAAATCCAAGTGCACAGCATTTTAACCACAGTTATTGTTCACTTCTGAGTCAGAAACCTTGCTGTTTCACCTGGTCTTGTGTAATACCTAATTGTGTCTTCCTACTAGGAAGCTCCACCAGGAGCATGTGTAAAGAGGCAGCTCCTCCTATAAGTGCCCAGAACTAAGGGTTTGACACTATGGGGTGTGGGGTTTGTTTTCCTTTTTCTCTGGCAAGATCTAGTGAAAGGGAGGAATTTGGTGATATTCTCCCCAGAGCAGAGGAACTGCACATACACCTTGCCTTAGCATGTCTTTCTGCCAACAAAATGCAGGTTTTGTTTCCAAAAAGGCCCTCTCTTCATTCGAGACCCGCAGCTTCTCAAAGGCGTTTACCAGAACTAACTTGGAATTTTCCAAGTTTACCATTTTTAAATTAAAATCAAAAATAATGTTAGCAAGAAAAAGTTGTGTATTTTTTTTGAATCAATGAGGTTTTCAGAACACATCAAGACTTCAAACCTGTCACTTCTCACATTAAAATGAAAAAGAAAAATAAAACTTAAGGAACATAAAATAAGTGCCTGCTCTGAAATTTTAGTTCAATCACACTCTTTTCTTTGAAAAGCTTCAACTCAAGATGGTTTGGTTATCCAAATTTGGAACGTATTCTTTGAGTATTTCTAGGGATTTGATCCTCTATCACGATATGGTAAATCCTGAGCTGTTCCTGCCCTGGGGAGGTTCCCCAGCCTTGCAGTGGCTGCTCCAGCTCCCCGGCAGCCACTGCTGCTGGCCCTCCTGAAGGCAGGCTTGGCAGTTCACAGGCATCTCGAATGCAGAAGGGCACTTTACATTGCAAATCAGTAGATTTCCTTCCAAAGTGGAAGCACATATAAATAGCTTCCTCCAGCAATCATCTCCTTCCAGAAAACCCCATCCCTGCCTTTACCCACGTAATTTGGGAGAGGTTTGGCTCCCGCCTGGCAGGCTGCTGGGGCAGAGCCATTGATTCCTGTTACTCTGGAAGAAGACGTGGGTACAGGGCGAGCTTTAATCCTCTGAGCATTTGGCAGATTAAGAATTTTGCAGGCTGGAGCTGCTCCAAACACAGCCCACTTCTTGAACACTTCTCAGCTTGGTGGAAAGGATGGGCAGACAAGGATTTAAATCACTTGTATGTGCGCTCGGTTCTGGACACCCAGCCAGACACTGCACAGACCTCGATTTGCAGTTTCAAGGCTGAACGATTCCCTTCCTAAAAACAAAGACCCCTTCCAAAGTCTTCTGCCAGGCACACCCAAAAGCTAATTGTGGGAACCACCAGGTCTTGTGCTGCGGGATCTAACCAAGTCTGCAGCAGCCACAGATAAGGCTGTGAATTAATAGGGTGGGTATCGCACATTGCTTCACTCCAGTGTTCTCACAAGGAGATCGCTGCTGTCAGCGACAGCTCTTCTGACTAGAAAGACATCGGTCCCAATTAATTATTGCATTAGTACAGACCTAACATCCTGTTTTGTACAAAAGGCCATTTTTCCCTAATTCTTTTATACGTATTCCAATGCTAAATCTCTGACTAGAGACTCTGACTAATCTAATCACCTCCCAGCCCTGTGATGCTGGTGATCCTTTTAGATTTTGTTAGACATTTGAGATCATCCTCCACTGTCTGCAAATAACCCTTAATCATTGGTAGAGCTAATTGCATTATTTCTGAGGAAATGAAAAGGATGAATCTCCTCTCTCCCATCTGCAGGAGTTATCTACAGAGGTGGTTGAAATGTGAACAAAATGTTTATTTAAGTCCTGGTTAAAATGTGGCAAATGGTGAAGGATTTTAAAAATTACTTGGTTCTGCCTGTTTAACGTACACTTCACATTTTGATGCTTGGTATTTGAAGAGTATAACTTAATTTGATTGCAGAAGTAGATTGTGTTAATTCCTCGGTTGAATAAACAATTTTTCCCTGCAGTCAGGCTGCCTGTGTTTATGCAGCACCTAGCACAAGGATGGTTCAGCACCGAGGCCTTCAGCCACACTTTATTAAAAGTAAATAATAATAATTCAGATTGAGGAGATCAAATATTTGCCTTCCACTTATGCCACCTAACATTCATTTAACATCTGCTCTTTTCATTGCCACTCTTGTCACTAAGATTGTTTGCAAAACTGTTTGCCAAAAGAAGCAAATTCCAAAGGAAAGGGGAACCCTTCCCTTCCTTTCCCTTCCCCTTTTTCCAAGATTTTGTGGGTGTTTGAACTGTACGTGACTAATAGTTTCCATGAAGCCCCTTTTAATAGACTCTTTGTGCAGGCTCGAGGCAGCTGTGTCAATCACACAGCAGATCCCGTGACTCCATCATCCTCTCTGTGCCATTTCCCCGTGTCTGAACCTTTGGAGTACCTGAGATGAATTTCTGCCCCATCCTTCCTTCCAAGTGGGCACAAAGGGCAGCCACAGCCAGTGCAGGGGAGGCAAGGAGGCTCAGTGTATTCCTCCCACATCAGCCAGTGCTTCTCAAATTTCAC